>NC_086322.1:242191838-242791838 GCF_036172605.1 Pelobates fuscus
GTAGTGTGCTTGTGTATCAGTAAGCTTGTGTGTTTGTCAGTGAGCTTGTGGTGTGCTTGTGTATATCAGTGAGCTTGTAGTGTGCATCAGTGAGCTTGTAGTGTGCATCAGTGAGCTTGTAGTGTGCATCAGTGAGCTTGTAGTGTGCATCAGTGAGCTTGTAGTGTGCTTGTGTATATCAGTGAGCTTCTAGTGTGCATCAGTGAGCTTGTGGTGTGCTTGTGTGTGTATCAGTGAGCTTGTGGTGTGTATCAGTGAGCTTGTAGTGTGCTTGTGTGTGCATCAGTGAGCTTGTAGTGTGCTTGTGTATATCAGTGAGCTTCTAGTGTGCATCAGTGAGCTTGTGGTGTGCTTGTGTGTGTATCAGTGAGCTTGTGGTGTGTATCAGTGAGCTTGTAGTGTGCTTGTGTGTGCATCAGTGAGCTTGTGGTGTGCTTGTGTGTGTACCAGTGAGCTTGTAGTGTGCATCAGTGAGCTTGTAGTGTGCTTGTGTATATCAGTGAGCTTCTAGTGTGCATCAGTGAGCTTGTGGTGTGCTTGTGTATGTATCAGTGAGCTTGTGGTATGCTTGTGTATGTCAGTGAGCTTGTGGTGTGTATCAGTGAGCTTGTAGTGTGCATGTGTATATTAGTGAGCTTGTAGTGTGCATCAGTGAGCTTGTGGTGTGCTTGTGTGTGTATCAGTGAGCTTGTGGTGTGCTTCAGTGAGCTTCTGGTGTGCTTGTAGTGTGCTTGTGTATCAGTAAGCTTGTGTGTTTGTCAGTGAGCTTGTGGTGTGCTTGTGTATATCAGTGAGCTTGTAGTGTGCATCAGTGAGCTTGTAGTGTGTATCAGTGAGCTTGTAGTGTTCATCAGTGTAACGGACCGTTTCAGCATAAAAGGGGAAAAATCCGTTTAGGCAATAATCCCCTTTTCTGGATACAGGCACAGCTACTGCAGAACACCGCACTCCCGATCTGGATACGAAATAACACTCCGAACTGGAACAGCTGAACAAGAAAAGCATACAATCGGCTTACACTCTTGGCAGTCAGCTTACAATCCAATCCCCCCCAAGAACGAGACGACACTTCATTTTGAGGGTTAAGCAGGAACTCAAGACTGGGACACCCAGTCTGGCTTTTATTACCAACAAGTACATACAGGACACTCCCAGGGGGAGGATGAAATTAACCAATCACATGGATGTACCTCCCACACATTTCCTCCCCTTAGATTAACACTTAACACAATTATACTGTACACCTTTTTCCCCAATTCCTGGATGTACCCCAAATACATATGCTACACCTCCAAAACAGGTATCCCCTGATAGCCCTTATTCAGGGGGACAACATATGCAAGAATCAGCCCATTCGGATAAATGGTTCAGGAGTTATGGGACTTTAAAGTATTGACCGACCGCATGGGTAAAGTATCCGAAAACAGTTCCATGCATTTTGGCCCTGCGGTCGGTCACAAACAAGGGAATGAAAACAGGCGAATTGCCTGTGTTATAGAGCCTGGAGAGGGTTTGAATGAATTCCCTTGTTTATGGGGTTCTTTCTACCGAACGGCTGGTCATTCGGTAGTTTCCATACGAATTTCTGGAAGTATGGAGGTCTCAGCGGTGTTTGCCTAGTCGAGTGTCCGATTTCAGTTCCAGACACTCGACGGCAAAACACCGCTGTTCGGTAGTTAAAAATGGCCGCCGCCACGTGGTTGTTTCCTGAATGGCGGCCACCCAGAGGACACAGAACACATTACATGATTGCCAATTACCCGTTTGCAACATTGTTGCAAACGGTAATTGGAGGCACACTTAGTCCTGGGTGGTCTGGTTGTTCGGTAGTTTCCTCAATACAATGAATGGAGTGGTTCTACCGAACAATCAGATGAAGGCTGCATATATACATAACCCAGGTTAACTGCATACATAAATACATATACAATATACAGGCAGTATAATAGAATATGCTTCACAGTCTTAAAGGGACAGTAGTCCCAAAATGTCCACCGCTGATTTTAAAGGGCCAGTAGCAGCAATATAAATTATACATGCCCAAATATAGTCTTTAAAGTGTAATATGTCCAGGGGCCATAGTCAGCGGGCAGGAGGCTAGCAGCCAGGCTTCTCCAGCCCACAGTGGCGAAGTTGGTTTCGCCACAATTCTCCCCTTTACCAATTAGACTAACAGGGTATCTGACCTCCTGCCGGTCAGTGCCCTGGTTAGTCCAGCAACCCACCCACAGAACAGAAGTAGTAGAGCAGCCCACCCATAATAAACAGTTACCACATCTGGGTGAGAGAGAATTTTGTCCAAGTTCAGGTGCCTCCCCACGGCTGGGTGAGAGACTGATAGGCTGCCTTGGTGGGTTGCTGAGGGGACAGAGACCAGCGGTACTCTGTCCTGTTGCCAGCACTACCACGGGAGTAGTCTGGTGGGAGCCTGGCTGCTGGAGACCGACTGTCTCCCCTTTAGATATATCGCTCTGTGGTTGGGGGACAGGACCGACCGTCCCTACCCCTGGGGCTGTAAGTGCAGAGACTACGGTCCCATCTGCACAGATGTGGGGCTTAACATCTCCCCTTGGTGGGTTAGGCTGCCGCTGGAGAGAGGGTGTAACAAGCTCCTCTCTCTGGACGGTAAACTGCCGCTGGGGAGGGGGGTTAGCAGGCTCCTCTCCCTGCCACTCTCTCTGCTGGTGGAAAGGGGGACCAGCTGTCTCCCCTTTCATTCTCTTGTCCGGCTGCTGGGGTGCGAGACTGACTGTCTCTGCTCCCTGCAGGACACACTGCCGCTGGGGAGGATGGACGACACCATCAGCTCCCTGGGGCACACACTGCCGCTGGGGAGGGAGGACGCTGCTCTCCTCTCCCTTCGCTTCACACTGCCTTCTTGGCATATCACTTTGCTGCTGGGGGGCAGGAACAACAACCTCTGCCCCCTGTAACTCAGCCTGCCGCTGGGGAGGAAGGACTGCACCTTCGGCTCCCTTGGGCACACACGGCTGCTGGGGAGGATGGACGACACCATCAGCTCCCTGGGGCACACATTGCCGCTGGGGAGGGAGGACGCTGCTCTCCTCTCCCTTCACTTCACACTGCCTTCTTGGCATATCACTTTGCTGCTGGGGGGCAGGAACAACAACCTCTGCCCCCTGTAACTCAGCCTGCCGCTGGGGAGGAAGGACTGCACCTTCGGCTCCCTTGGACACACACGGCTGCTGGGGAGGATGGACGACACCATCAGCTCCCTGGGGCACACATTGCCGCTGGGGAGAGAGGACGCTGCTCTCCTCTCCCTTCACTTCACACTGCCTTCTTGGCATATCACTTTGCTGCTGGGGGGCAGGAACAACAACCTCTGCCCCCTGTAACTCAGCCTGCCGCTGGGGAGGAAGGACTGCACCTTCGGCTCCCTTGGACACACACGGCTGCTGGGGAGGATGTACGACACCATCAGCTCCCTGGGCCACACATTGCCGCTGGGGAGGGAGGTCTGCAAACCCCCTGGCCCGCTCTGATTCCCGCGGCAAGTACTCTCGCACTGCTTTCTTCACCTGCTGTATTAGATCCTCTGAGAGGTTGGGTCCGCATATAGCCAGCACCGCGGTGACCTCTCTGTCATACGCCTCTTGAGTGTAGCTGGGTTCCATGCTTGCTCTGCTGCAGTTGGTTCCTTGTAGGTAGGGGCGCTGTACGGGTACTGGCGTTGCCCTCACTTTGTAATCCAGGAATGGTGTTGTCTGTAGCTGTCCCTCTGGTTGTAGGAACGATCCCACCGCTGCCACCAATTGTAACGGACCGTTTCAGCATAAAAGGGGAAAAATCCGTTTAGGCAATAATCCCCTTTTCTGGATACAGGCACAGCTACTGCAGAACACCGCACTCCCGATCTGGATACGAAATAACACTCCGAACTGGAACAGCTGAACAAGAAAAGCATACAATCGGCTTAGACTCTTGGCAGTCAGCTTACAATCCAATCCCCCCCAAGAACGAGACGACACTTCATTTTGAGGGTTAAGCAGGAACTCAAGACTGGGACACCCAGTCTGGCTTTTATTACCAACAAGTACATACAGGACACTCCCAGGGGGAGGATGAAATTAACCAATCACATGGATGTACCTCCCACACATTTCCTCCCCTTAGATTAACACTTAACACAATTATACTGTACACCTTTTTCCCCAATTCCTGGATGTACCCCAAATACATATGCTACACCTCCAAAACAGGTATCCCCTGATAGCCCTTATTCAGGGGGACAACATATGCAAGAATCAGCCCATTCGGATAAATGGTTCAGGAGTTATGGGACTTTAAAGTATTGACCGACCGCATGGGTAAAGTATCCGAAAACAGTTCCATGCATTTTGGCCCTGCGGTCGGTCACAAACAAGGGAATGAAAACAGGCGAATTGCCTGTGTTATAGAGCCTGGAGAGGGTTTGAATGAATTCCCTTGTTTATGGGGTTCTTTCTACCGAACGGCTGGTCATTCGGTAGTTTCCATACGAATTTCTGGAAGTATGGAGGTCTCAGCGGTGTTTGCCTAGTCGAGTGTCCGATTTCAGTTCCAGACACTCGACGGCAAAACACCGCTGTTCGGTAGTTAAAAATGGCCGCCGCCACGTGGTTGTTTCCTGAATGGCGGCCACCCAGAGGACACAGAACACATTACATGATTGCCAATTACCCGTTTGCAACATTGTTGCAAACGGTAATTGGAGGCACACTTAGTCCTGGGTGGTCTGGTTGTTCGGTAGTTTCCTCAATACAATGAATGGAGTGGTTCTACCGAACAATCAGATGAAGGCTGCATATATACATAACCCAGGTTAACTGCATACATAAATACATATACAATATACAGGCAGTATAATAGAATATGCTTCACAGTCTTAAAGGGACAGTAGTCCCAAAATGTCCACCGCTGATTTTAAAGGGCCAGTAGCAGCAATATAAATTATACATGCCCAAATATAGTCTTTAAAGTGTAATATGTCCAGGGGCCATAGTCAGCGGGCAGGAGGCTAGCAGCCAGGCTTCTCCAGCCCACAGTGGCGAAGTTGGTTTCGCCACAATCAGTGAGCTTGTAGTGTGCTTGTGTATATCAGTGAGCTTCTAGTGTGCATCAGTGAGCTTGTGGTGTGCTTGTGTGTGTATCAGTGAGCTTGTGGTGTGTATCAGTGAGCTTGTAGTGTGCTTGTGTGTGCATCAGTGAGCTTGTAGTGTGCTTGTGTGTGTACCAGTGAGCTTGTAGTGTGCATCAGTGAGCTTGTAGTGTGCATGTGTATACCAGTGAGCTTCTAGTGTGCATCAGTGAGCTTGTGGTGTGCTTGTGTGTGTATCAGTGAGCTTGTGGTATGCTTGTGTATGTCAGTGAGCTTGTGGTGTGTATCAGTGAGCTTGTAGTGTGCATGTGTATATTAGTGAGCTTGTAGTGTGCATCAGTGAGCTTGTGGTGTGCTTGTGTAAATCAGTGAGCTTGTAGTGTGCATCAGTGAGCTTGTGGTGTGCTTGTGTGTGTATCAGTGAGCTTGTGGTGTGCTTCAGTGAGCTTCTGGTGTGCTTGTAGTGTGCTTGTGTATCAGTAAGCTTGTGTGTTTGTCAGTGAGCTTGTGGTGTGCTTGTGTGTATATACGTGAGCTTGTGGTGTGCTTGTGTGTATCAGTGAGCTTGTAGTGTGCATGTGTATATTAGTGAGCTTGTAGTGTGCATCAGTGAGCTTGTGGTGTGCTTGTGTAAATCAGTGAGCTTGTGATGTGTATCAGTGAGCTTGTAGTGTGCTTGTGTATATCAGTGAGCTTCTAGTGTGCATCAGTGAGCTTGTGGTGTGCTTGTAGTGTGCTTGTGTATCAGTAAGCTTGTGTGTTTGTCAGTGAGCTTGTGGTGTGCTTGTGTGTATATACGTGAGCTTGTGGTGTGCTTGTGTGTATCAGTGAGCTTGTAGTGTGCTTGTGTATATCAGTGAGCTTGTAGTGTGCATCAGTGAGCTTGTGGTGTGCTTGTGTGTTTGTCAGTGAGCTTGTAGTGTGCTTGTGTATCAGTGAGCTTGGAGTGTGCTTGTGTGTGTATCAGTGAGCTTGTGTGTTTGTCAGTGAGCTTGTGTGTATATCTGTGAGCTTGTAGTGTGCTTGTGTGTGTATCAGTGAGCTTGTAGTGTGCATCAGTGAGCTTGTGGTGTGCATGTGTGTATCAGTGAGCTTGTAGTGTGCTTGTGTATATCAGTGAGCTTGTAGTGTGCATCAGTGAGCTTGTGGTTTGCTTGTGTGTTTGTCAGTGAGCTTGTAGTGTGCTTGTGTATCAGTGAGCTTGTAGTGTGCTTGTGTGTGTATCAGAGAGCTTCTGTGTGTCAGTAAGCTTGTGTGGGTCAGAGCACTTCTGTGTTTGTCATTATCAAGCTTGTGTTGGTCAGAGAGGTTGTGTGTGTGGTGAGCTTGTCTGTAGTTAGGTTGTGTTTGTCACTGAGTTTGTCTCTAGTGTGCTTGAGTGAATGTCAGTGAATTTGTGTACGGCAGTAAGCTTGTCTGTAGTGAGCTTGTGCATGTGTCAGAGAGCTTTTGTGTTTTTCGGTGAGCTTGTCTGTAGTGAGCTCTTTTGTGTCAGTGAGCTTTTCTGTAGTCAGTGTGTGTGTGTGTGTGTGTGTGTGTGTGTGTGCGCGCCATTGAACTAGTGTGATTCATTAATGTGGGACATTCTTTTAATATATATATTTTCTGAAATTACACAATTGACACACTGATGCCGATATGCTGATATTGGCATGGAGTGTTTCCCTGCTTAAAGAATTGTCCCCAAGCAGAGGCAGTCACAACGGACAGGGAGCATCCTGGAGGGTGGTGGTTATAGCACTGTAACACCCATGGATCATCTAGAGCGATGGGCTGCAGGTAAGACAAAAGTCTTCTTCAAAGTGCATACATATAAACAATACAAGCATACTATATGACACAATAAATTAGAGGGCTGAAATATTTTTTTTCCAGGGCTGCTTTCTGTTCCCAGTCCGGCCCTGGGTAGAGATGTACCAGGGTCCCCAGAACGGGCTCAGAACAGTGTGAGGGATAGTGTCCCCAGTAGGGTCCAATGTAGGTTATATGCAGATGACAGCAGCAAGGGCAGAGAATCCATGCGTAGAGAGCAACTGCAATCAGCAGAGATCTAAGCAAACACGCATTTCACTGCCACATGCAGTGAGACAGGGAAAACACATGCACCTAGCAAAGCTCAAACACACCTGAGAGATATATAGTTAACATGTGGAAGTTGTTATCAATGAAACCTTCCGATTGTGAGAGCTGAAAAGGGTGAGATAACCCTGCAGGGAACTGAACCTGCAACTCTGAGGATTGAGAAGAATCTACAGATCATACGTTAATGAACTGAGCTATCCTCTGACTAGCTTTAGTAAGAAGTGTATCACAGACTGTAATCTCAAGAAGATATTAACACAGAAAAGAAAGTAAATTCAAATAAAGTACATAAGTGTATAATGGGTTTTACATGTAAACAGCTTTCCTCAAAGACAAGTATGAATAAAGGTTTACAAAAGATGTGCATAGTCGATACACTACTTAACACAGACAGAAAAGGTGGTGCCCTGCGCCCTTAAAAGAAGGGCGCACACGTGGCCGGCATGGCAGAAAACAAAACCGCGCACCCCCGGACCCGGCCACGCGGTCATGGGGAAGAGGGTGCACTTAAGTCGCAACCCGCGGCAACAGAGAGGCTCCCTGTACCCTCCCCACGCCGCCCGTGTATAGCCGATGCGAGCGAGGCAAGGGAGGGACAGGGAAGCAGGTAGGGGATTCCCGCTCGGCGGATGAAGCCGGCGGGCGGGAATCAATACCACGGCGCACGAGGGACCGCCGGAGTCTTTCTGCGCGGTCCCGACGGTTGTCAGGGAGGCGGTCAGAAGACCGCTTCCCGGCGACCGTAAAGCAAACCAAGCAGGAAAACAAAAGGGGAAAAAAACCAGAGTAGAAAAGAAATGCAGAAAGTATGAAAAACAAGGGACTAAGAAAAGAAACAAGGTTCAAATACCTCACAGAAAAACGGAGGAGCAGATTAGACATAGGAATAAAATACACATATGAATAAATTGCATTTCAAAATGACACATATGAAAAACCCACAGCCACCCAGAAAAAACAGGAGGCAGAGGTACTCTGACCTGTACTGTCCGCGGAGCAGCAAAGAAAGAGGAAATGGTGACTTAGGAGGAGCCTTATATAGATACCTTATGTTTTTGTCTTTGGTGTTTATCTCTCTGTTAATGTGCTGCTGTGGAGTTCTAGTAAAGAGAGACTTAAGCAAATATGAAGCCTCCTGTCATGCTATAAAATTAAGACCTATTCTCATGTAATTTTAAATAAAATAAAATTTAAACCAGCTCATTAGTCATTTCCTGGAACAATCCAATAAGAGTAATCTACCATGTTCTATAAGCAGAATTTTAACTTCCCAAAACAGATATTTTATCTTATTTTAGAGCAAATCAATACACCTGGATAAATATCACGATATGCTAACATGTGATAAATCACATAATACATAATTATTCTAATTCCATCTGCAGAATGGAATGGTTATAACTATATATTTCTTAGTTAGCTAAGATTTCTAAATATCGAAATCTGACCGTGATTTATCCAGTCATATATCATGCTATTAGAAAATTGTAATTAATTTAGATTAATTAAATGAAACCAGTATAATTACCAGTTAGGTAGATATTCCCATCAGATGAGTAGGTAGTCTCAGGAACTGAATAGATGTGTGATTGGTGTGTAAGAAATTCTGAGTGCCCTGGAGTGGATATCTGTCATGGATTTCTCTGCATTGCCGAATCTGAAACCCAAACTCCAACTCTTTGACTGCTTAGCCTGCTTCCGACTTTTTGACTTTTTCCTTCCTGACTCCTTTCTTACCCCATTGCTTACTCCTTTGCTTCCCTCTCTTCCCTTTGTCTTAACTTTTTAAAGGGAAAAATTCTCTGTTCGTCACTAGGTGATAGACCAATAGAAAATTGGAGGTGTGGTTACCTTCCAGATAGCAATTTAAGTATTTGGTCTATAGAGGGCAGTCTCATCCCACTAAACATACCTATCCAGGAAAGAGTTAACTTTTCCTGGTGGCTATTCTGACTTTATTTAGCTTATCTTTATGGTTATCTGTAACTTAAGTTTCCTGTCAGTTCAAAGTGTTTCTTTGAGTTTTGTCCAGACTATGTGTCTGGCAAATTCTGCTATAATTTCTAATATGACAGTTATAAACTAAATATGACCCCTACATTACAATGGGACCTTATACAATACCGAAAGTAAAATTAAATTATTTAATCTTATCTGTCACAAATGTCTGGGTTTAGAATTAATTCTATTCCATTAGCATTTAGACAGTCTGTCCATCCCCCGTTCTCATTTCTTATCACTTGGTTTGTATATACTAAGCATTCCTTAGCTCTGGCAAAGTGGTTAGTTTTACAGAAGGGATAGAAATCTTGTGTCTTTTGTTAGCTTGAAAATAACAAAATTGCGTCTGCTCTGTTCAGAGTGACTCTGACAATATACATTTTAATTTCTATCATAGCACAAAATGTCTGCCGATATAAATACCCTGACAATATATATATATATATATATATATATATATACAAATATATATATATATATATATATATATATGTATATATATATATATATATATAAATATATATAGTTTTATTTTAAAATACATAAAACTAAGCCATATTATCTTAATTTCCAGTTCAAAGTAAAAAATATAGAGGATACAATTATAAAGGAATCACACCAAAAAACCTCACACACTTTTTATCGAAAGTGCTTTAACTCAAAATCTAAATTAAGACCTACTGGGGACAGAGTATTTAATTTTAAAATCCATTTAGTTTCAGTTCTACTTAAAATTCAAAAAATATCACCTCCTCTCCTAATTTTCTTTTTTTCTTAAAGGATGGGATTGTTCCATTGATGAATTTGAGCAAAATGAGCTGAGAAACTATGCTGTAAGAAAGTATTTTTTTAGATATGTTCTGCAATTCTGGTCTTTAGTGTCCTTGTGGTCATCTCAACATAATCCACATGGGCATCAAAGTAAATAGATAACTTTAGATGTCTTACAGGTTAGGAAATCTCAGATTTTATACTAGTAGATTAGTATAGTATATGAGTAGAATATGAGCAAAGGGGGTTATTATGCAGGTTATACATTGTTTACATTGTAGAAACCAAATTATTATTAAATCTGTTTAATTGATTTGCTTTCCTGAAGAAGTCTGTTTTCAAAGATTTTCTCAATAAGTGGAGACTTGGTGAAAGTCTAACGGAGAAGGGAAGGGAGTTCCATAGAAAAGGTGCAGCACTGGAGAAGTCTTAAAGTCAAGCTCATTTCCAACTACATCCTTATTGTCCTTAGATTTCCCCTCTCTAATGTAACTTTTACTAAGTTTGTTTTTAAACTTTTGGCTCCTCTATTTATAACATTTGGTCTTTCTTCCACTATCTCTTTTGTTTTTTTTGTAACTTATTTTTTATTGTTTTCAAATAGTATGGGGATACAGAAGAGAAGCGGGGTGGGGAATCAAAAAGGGTTTTGTTCAGAATGACACAACTTGCATTCTTTACAGTGCATAGTTCTTACAACGAGGATTTTATCACATTACACAACATAATATGGTGTTAGTATTGACAGCTCGGGCCGTATGTGGTAGGCTCGAACAACAGATAAAACATTTGACATGCGACATATTACCTTTGGGAGCGTGGTAATTCAGTTTTTGCTAAATGCTCAAGGTAGGTGTTAGTTTGCTCTCACTCTCTGTCTTTGGCTCCGTTTTAAAGGTCTGTCAGCTCAAATTTCTTGGTGTTGTCTCCCATTCCAGGCTCAATGGGGCTTGTGATGTTACTATGGCTGTATGACCTGAGCAATAGCAGATATCTGCGTAAGGTAGCTCTTTTGTAACATCTTTGTTGATGATGTTGTGTGGGGGTTTAGAGCATGTTGTCATGTTCCTCTTCAAGGCTTGTAGCTGAGGTTTGAGAGTTGGGGGAGGGGTTGGGGAGAGAAGGGAAAGGAACCTGGTGAAGGTAGTGGGTGCGGTACCTGGTGAAGTCTCTGAGGGATGAGGATCGCGTCTCTAGGGTCATGTGCTGTCTCGTGGTGCGTTGGTGTATCGTATGGGTGTTGGATAGAGTCCTCTGGTCTTCGTGGCAGTTATCGTCTGGGTACTGACGTATGTTAGCCTTTTGTCGCATTAGCCTATGGAGGTTTGTGTAGGTATGTTCTTCTTTAATAGGTAGGTACGCCACATCTCGTCTATAGATGGGCTCAGTTTCCCTATCTTCATTTGGTTCCACATGAGGAGTTCATAGACCACTGTTGTCGACATCAGGGTTGTAATTTCTTGGATTGAGGGGAGAGTAGGGGTCTTCCAGTTTCTTGCTATTAGAGTGGACACTGTGCTCAATATGAGATAAATCATTTTTTTTGCTGGTTTGGGGATGTTATCTGGTAGCGACCGTAAGAGTATTGTTTTTGGTTCGTGCGGTAGGGTACAGTCTGTAGTTTCTTGGACCAATCGTTCCGCTGTTTTCCAAAGTTCGTTTACAGTGTTGCAGGTCCACCATATATGTAACATTGTGCCACTGTGTGATTTACAACGCCAGCATATGTCTGTCATTTCTGGGTACATGGAGTGTAATCGAGAGGGTACCATGTACCACCTATATAGTAATTTACGTGATGTCTCGAAGTGGGCTGCGCAGGTGGTCAGTCCTTTGTGCGCTGTGAAGATTTTCTTCCATTCTTGTGGGGAGACATGTACTTGGAGATCTTCTTGCCAGTCCCTCATGAATTTCCAGGTTTTGTCTGTTTTGGGATTTGCGAGGCTATAATAGCAGTTGGAGAGCGCTTTCTTCGAGGGTAGTGCTGTCATGCATTGCAGTTCGAACTTCGTTGCTGTGGTTCGTAATGTCTGCTTTCTTGTATGAATGGAGTTATCTTTCAGTAGTGCTTTTATTTGGAGGTAAGCGAACGTGAAGTTCGAAGGACTGCAGGGGTATCAACGCCTTTGCGGCATTCAGCAAGTGAATTGTCAGAGAGTGTTTGTATTTCTGTGTGGGGATGGGTGTGTGGTGTAGGAGCATCGTCATGGGCAATAAGGGAAGGTCGTCCCCCATGACCTCTTTGATTTTTGTATTGATCAGCTGCCAATATGCCACTATGCGTGGGCACGACCACCAGATATGTAGGCTCGTTCCCAAAGCCGAGCCGCACCTCCAGCATTGGCCCGTATTGTTGACGTCGAAGTGCCTCAGGGTATCGGGCGTTCGGTACCAATGTGACAACAGCTTGTAACTGGTCTCTTGAATCTTCGAGCTGATAGAACATTTATGGGTTAGGAGGACTATCTTGTCCCATTCTTGATCCTTGAGTTGTGTGCCGGTTTCCCATTCGCATTTGCCCATGTATCCTAGGGGGCTGTTGTCCATGGTCCCCCGCAGGGTCCGTATAGGAGAGATACCCCATGTTCCACGTGTTTCCTGTTTGTGCATAGCCTCTCAAAGCCCGGGAGTGGCCTATGAAGATGGTCTTTTCCAGCCAATCTAGCAACATACGTCTGCACCTGGTGATAGCGGAATTTATCTAACTGGGTGGGTTGCAAGTCTCCCAGTAAGTCGTGTAGTGGTAGAAGCGCCCCCCCCCTGAGCACCACCGGCCCACGTAAATCCAATCCGTTTGCTGGAAGTTCCCAAACGCCGCCGGGGGTAAACTCCCAGCAAGGCCAGGGTTGTGCGTGATAGGGGTCAGTGGGTTCGGTGAGGTTGTTAATTGCTGGGTGTAGCGGGTTTTGCACCAGGCCTCGAGAGTCGCATCAATCATGGGGTTGCCTGTGCGTAACTCTGTAAATGTGTCTCTCTCCAGCCACAATCTTGAGGGGATCCGGCCCTGCGTTTGCTGAAGTTCCATGGTCACCCAGTGTTTAGGGCTTGAGCTGACATGCCAGTCAATAATTCTGAGTAGATGCGTAGCTCTGTAGTAAGTGGACGCCGACGGCAGCCCTAGCCCCCCAGCCAGCTTGGGCTGCTCCAAGACTGCCCTGCAGATGCGCGAAGGTCTGTGGTTCCGTACAAACCCGCGGATGGCCGATTCTACCGATTTGAAGAATGAGTGTGGTATAGATATCGGCAAGGTGGCAAAGAGGTACAGCAGCCGTGGCATCACATTCATTTTGACTGCATTAATACGGCCAAACCAGGTGATGTAGCTTGTCGTCCAGCGTTGGAGGTCCTGCTTTATGCTCTTGAAGGAGGGGGAGGAAGTTCAGCTGGTAGACTTGTGCCAGGTCCTTCGGTAGCCAGGTGCCAAGGTAGCGCAGCTTCACTGCACACCATGAGAAGGAGAATTGGGCACTGAGTCTATGGACATCGCCTTCATTACGCATTATCGGCAATGCTTCCGACTTATCAAGATTGAGTTTCAAATTGGATACTTGCGGAATCTACGGAAAGCCTGCAGCAGGTTGGGTACCGAGATCAGGGGTTGTTCAAGGAAGAACAACAGATCGTCGGCGTACGCCGCCACCCTATGCTCCTCCGTTGCCCACATGAACCCCCGTTATGCCCCCATCCCATCTGACCGCCTCCAGGAATGTTTCCAGGGTGAGGGCAAACAGGAGGGGGGGCAGGGGACAGCCCTGACAGGTCCCATTGCGTATCCTGGCACACGTATCCTGGCGGTCGGCGTAGTGTACAGGGCTGAGATCCATGTGCGCATGTACGTACCAAAGACTAAGTGCCGTAGCGTTTCATTCAGGTATATCCAGTCCACCCGATCAAACGCCTTTTCGGCGTCCGTCGAGAGGAGGACGACATCCCGATTTCTGGATCTTGCATAATGGATAATGTTCAGTGCCCGGAGGGTGTCGTCCCTAGCTTCCCTACCTGGCGTGAAGCCAACCTGATCTGGGTGAATCAGGCCAGGTAGGATCCGGGATATCCTCAGTGAGAGAGCCTTCGTGAACAATTTTAGGTCAGCATTCAGCAGCGAGATCGGCCTGTAGCTAGAGCAATTAGATGGATCCTTCCCTTCCTTGGGGATCACCGCGATCGTTGCCGCCAGGGCGTCTGAGGGGAACGCTCCTCCGTCCCGTATGGCATTCAGGCTTGCTAGAAGTCTCGGTAGGAGCACCTCCCGGTATGTCCGCAGGTACGTCAGGGGGAGGCCGTCTGGGCCCGGCGCTCGATGAGGTTTCGATTTCTTCAGAGCCGCCGCGAGTTCCTCCAAGGTCAGGGGACCATCCAGCTCCTCCGCGAGGTCTGGCGTGAGCTTGCGTGTGACATGCTGGGACAGGTAGTCCGTGACCCTTTGCTGGTGTATTTGCGCCGTATCTCCTAATCGGGCTTGGGACTGGTTGTATAGGTCCATGTAATATTCCCTGAAGGCTTCCAGGATACCTTCCGGCATACCCGCGGTTCGTCCATTTTGTGTGTGAATCTTGTGTATGTGTTGGGATCTCCGTTTCTCCCAGAGCATTTTTGCCAGAAGTCTGCCGCTCTTGTTGGAGTGCTCATAGAAGAACCGTGTGGATTTCCGTAAGGTGTGCAGCAGCCCTGGGATAGGAGATCTGCTAGTGCCCTGCGGGCTTCTGTGAGTTGTAAATAAACATTGTCGTCCATTGAGTGTTTGTGTGAATTTTCTAAGTCAGCTATCTTCTTTGTAAGGTCGGAGATGCCACAAGCTCTGTTTGTCCTTCATTGTGTGCCAATGGATATGAAATGTCCACGAATAACACATTTCTGTGCCTCCCACAGCGTCAAAGGGGACATGTCCGCAGTGGCATTCGTGTCAAAGTAGTCAGTGATTGTCCGACGGGCCGACATACTAGCGTCTTGGTCATCCAGTAGAGACTTGTTGAGTCTCCACTGGCGTTCCGCAGGTTTAAACAATGGGGATTTCATCCGTATTAGTATTGGCACGTGGTCGGATTGCTGCATTATTCCAATTTTCGCTTCTTGGAGGTGGGTCAGGCGTTCCTGGGGTAAGAATACGTAGTCTATTCTGCTATAGTGTATGTGTAGTAGTATAGTAGGTGTTACGACACTCACCGCCAGGGGAACGGAGCCGCCGTTTAATAGATAACCCCCTTTCTCCAGAAATACAGTTTTAGTCCAACCGATCGTAAAACTCCCGAACGGAGCATACGAATGCGGCAACTCCCGATCAGCAATCCATCCGAAATCCTTCCACAGCTAGAAATAAACGAAACCGCTGCCCCAATAGTAAATCCCTCCACAAACGAGACAAAGCTCCGTCTTGAAGGTCAAACAGGAATGTGTTTAATGGGGGCTTCCTGCCCGGTATTTATGTGGGTCTCCACAAGGTGGACACTCCCCTAGAGGACCTTGTGGAAGACTGTAGAATATATTATACAGTAGCCAATCGCAGTGGCTTCAATACAAGCCCTTCCCATTTTACCCATAAATCATTCTTTTCTATCCCGGAGATAATTAGGGAGAAACCTAATTATCTCCCAGGATAGAGACCATCGCCATTTTAAAACATATTCAGAAAAACACAATAAAATACATAAAATCAGAAATACCGATTGCATGTGGTTCGTGTAACGTATTCCCAGATAGCCTGGATCTGAGGGCATATTCCTACCGAATAGCGCTCAGGTCCGATGTACATAGTTCAATCGCCATGGAGTCAAAGTCTCTCACAAGTTCTTCGGTATACGAATGACTCCATGGGACGGCTACCTGGGTAAAGTCCATACGAATTATAGAAACTCCCGAACTGCCCGGTGTTCGTATGCCTCAATGAAAATAGAAGGTGGGCGGCAGCCTCCAGCGGTGTTCGGCAGATAAAGTATCCGTTTTTAGTTCCATAGGTTTGGCCAGGGAACGTTGCATTGAGCGCAAACAGTGTGCTGGGATCGTGCTAGTGCCTCTCGAGGAGTCCAGGTTTGGATCAAGTGGGGCGTTGAGATCTCCGGCCAGTACCAAGAGGCCAAGAGGCCCTCCCTGAACCTGGAGAGGGTCTTAGCGAGGAAGACGTGCTGTTTACGATTGGGGCTATAAATGCATGCGAAAGTGTATTGGACGTCCGCGATGGTGCCCTTGAGGAAGATATATCGACTGCCTGGGTCCGTGAGTGTCTCTTTGTGTCTAAACGGTACCGTGTGTGCGAATAGGATCGCCACACCTGTCTTCTTTGCATCTGGGTGGTTCGCATAGTAGCCCTGTGGGAAGCGTCTGTTCTCAAGTGTCGGAGTGTCTCTACCTCTAAAATGCGTCTCCTGCAGGAACGCCATGGACACCCTTTCTGCCCAGAGCCTACGAATTAACTGCGCGCGCTTCTTGGGTATATTAAGACCACGAACATTGTGGGACCACAGATGAAGCTGCGCCGGTCTAAATAGTGCCATATCCGCCCAGTGTGGGGCCCCCACCCGGGCTTAGCGTGGGACTAGAAGAGGGTACGCCCTCTCCGTTAGGGGAAGTGCACTTTAGGAAAGAGGGGGAGAGGGTAGTCAGGAGGTGCGTACCGACCGTCAGCTCACGACCCGCCGGAGGTGTCAGCGATTGAGTAAATTCCCCGTGAACCTCCCTGTCTCGTGTTGTGTGGGGAACAGTCCCCCAGCCCAGTCGCCCCCCGAGCTTCAAGCGCTAATCGGGTCATGTCCCTCGTGTGGGGAGCTCCGTCTTGCCTAGTCTATTGGGCCATGCGTATGTTGCCTATCAGTGCTCGTTCCCCTCCTGTAGTGGCCTGCCCTCTCACTTTTCATCCCCGCAGGCCTGTATGGACGTGCAACGGAAAGGGGCGGTCCTAACTTCCTTAGTCTCCTCCGTGAACTGTCTCCGGCATGGGACCCGTAACATATATAACATGTTTAAACTATAACAGAACTGATAACAGAATCATGCACTCTGTAGTGCGTACATATCAGGGTCACCTCACACAGTGTCTCACCGTGAGCCCCCCGGAAATGCCGTCGCCCCACTCCACGCCTAACCCTGCCGCCGGGTGCCTTGGCTTGGTGGCAGAGCCAGGGTCAGGCGCCAGCGCGGGCCGGGTGTGTGGCCGGATCCCCAGTCTCTGCCTGCCCGCCCCCTCCTCCCCCGCTCAGTTCTCTATGCGGCCCTTTGCCCAAGTGTGCAGAACAAACAACTGTCCATGTACGGGTAGCCTTTCTCTTCATCTTCGTATGATCCCGTGGCCTTGTAATAAGCAATGTTCAGCAGTCCCACAGTCCCTCCACGCGACTGTCCCTTAAACCCCAATACTGCCGGGGTAGCGCTCCCCTTACCCCGACCCTCCCACCCAAGCCATCTTCTCCTCCCCGGGGAAAAAATTACTCCTGATCTCACTTAGCTTACTCCTCTGGTGTCACAGGGCCGCCCCTGCGTTGAGTTGGCCCCGGTATGTCTCTCTCCCGAAGAATATCCGCCGGTGCAATCGGGCCAGTGGGCCTGGACGGCGGGTAATCCAAGATCCAGTTCGGTACAGGTATGTCCGGCAGGCCCAGGGAACGCAAAAAGCGTGTGACTTCGTTTGGCCACCTCAGGATGTGCCATTGGTTCCCCACTCTGGCCTGCAGGCTGAACAGGTGTCCCCACATGTCCCCACGTGTTCTCCTGCAACACGGAGGTGATTGGTTTCAGGGCCCGTCGTGCATCCAGGTTGAAGGTGGTTAAGTCTACAACGCTATTTGTATCGGATAGAGCGTTGAGTCCGTGCCTCCTTCAGCTGAAATGACCGGAGGCAACAGATCAAGTCTCTGGGCTGGCCATCCCTGCGGTGAGCTCTGAGCACACGGTGGGCTCTTTCCAAGCTGAAATCCGTCGGGGCTTCGTCACCAAGAATTTGGGCAAAACAGGCCCTCCAGCAGTTCCCATGGCGCCTCATCTTCAGATTCGGGAACTCCTCTAACACGTATGTTACAGCGGCAGCTTCTATTATCCAGGTCCACTACCTGGCATCTCAGGTCCAGTATGATGTTACCCTGCCTTGTGGCTGCCAGCTGTGATGCCCATTGGTGCTTTGTGGCTTGTAACTGGTGCACTTCCAAGGTGTCCACTCTCTGCTCCAGTATTGTAAGATCCTGCCTCACGGCCGTGATTTCTTCCCGGATGGTGGTTCGGAGCTCTGCTATGAGTTCCATCTTGTCACCACGCGTAAGCATATTCGCCGCTATCGCATCCAGGTCCGCTGTGTGAGGGCATCCCTGGGGGAGCCACGGGCCGGAGAGCCGCGCATGGAGCCCGTACGGCTGCTTGTTCCCGGGGATGTGGGCGCCATATTGTCTTGGCCGCGTGTGCCGGCCAGCGGTTGCGGTGTGGAGAGGTAGTCATCCATCGGCCCTGCAAGATGTCCCGTGGAGGATTGCGCTGGGCCGGGTGTGACCCCTCGTTTCGTCTTTCCTATTTTTTCGGGGTTGAAAGCTTTGTTTGAGGTGCTTTGGCGGGTTGGGGCCTAGGAGCTCAGTATGCCTGCGTCCTACTCCATGCTCAGCCGAACCACGCCCCCCCCTGTGAGGCTTTCTATATTGCCCTCAAGGTGGGAGGCCCGGCTTCCAGGTCAGTGAGGCCTTTCCTCAAATGATTACATACTCACTGTGCAGTCACGCTCTGCGTCATAATCTGGGTCGGCGCCATCTTGGGCCTGTTGATCGGAGGGTTTGTGCTGTGGTGTTCTGGCCGCAAAGAAGGCTGATTTATCTTTTACCTCCGTGGTTTTCTTTGCACGGTGTTGGGACATCGCTCCTGTTGTTTGGGTCGGAGAATACACCGAAAATGACTGGTTTTAGCCGTGTTGTGGAGCACGTGGAAGCGGAGCTCGCTTAGTGTACTTCCATCTCGCACGATGTCCGGCCACGTCCCCGCTTCCACTATCTCTTTTAATAGGAGATTAATATAAAAATATATATTGAATATGAGAACATTGCAGTGTTTATTTAGAATAGTTTTAATTTCCATATGGTCTTCATTAAATCCACAATGATGGGTATCCCATTCTTACATTCATCTAGACTAATTTTACATTCTTTATGTTCATATTTAATAAATTCTTGTCTTTATAATTACCCTTTCTACCCCCAAGAAGGACTTTAAAGTCCTTCTTGGGGGTAGAAACTTGATAATTTGTATTTCCACAACTAACCCAGAGGAGCAACTGATCTGTTGTACCCATTGAAGTGCTTTCCTGATTACAGGATGGTATTCAGACGCTGTAAGAATACAGTTTGGGGCAGGCACGATATTTAAAGAGTTGCACTTAACAGGAGAATGAGATACATTGAGTTAATTTCTCACTCATGTTGTTTTTACTATATTAAATCAACTACTGGTGTCTGATTTATTTTATTTTATTTTGGATCCAATTAGCAATTAACAGCACTTGGTTTAATTGTTTCGTGCCTCCATATATCATTTTCAGCAGTGGTCTTGTTTGGGAGTGCTCTGGGGGCTGAAACTCTTGATTTAGAGGCCTTTAGCCAGATCTACAGAGGTGATGGAGCACTCCAGCATACTAGTGTTTTGTTTTGTTTTTTTCCTTTTATCATCAAGCACACAATTCTCAAACCAGCCCCCCATGTAAAAAAATAAAATGATTAGGAATGTAGTGCTACTCAAGACTAAAAAGAGGCAGGGAATGATCAGCCAGGAGAGGGGTGCCAGGCAGAGGGTCTGCTGTACTCCGTCTCTGTTGCTTAAATAGTATGTCTAGGCAGGACTGCACTGAATACCTGGCAAAGTAGCATGTTCTTGTTTGAGTAGTCCTGACAGGATATGGCTTCTATGGTAAAGACTTACAGTAGGGTTACTTCAGTTTTGCTTTGGGGTTTAAAAAACGTGGTTATTTCTGGAAGCAAACAACAGCTCTGATTTTCAGACTGCTATTAAAACACATATTTAAATTTCTGGTTTTTATTTCTCTAGGTTTTTTATTTGCTTCAACAAATCACAACAGTGCTTGTTTTCCTTTTGTTTTGTATTGTAAAACATTGAAGGAAGGGCCCAACTGAGAACTGCATAAGTCCTGAGAATATTAGTTTAGCAACTAATAACAACTAATTCATATGATCTGTTTTCCTCAGGAGATTGTTTTGAGCATTCCAACAGTCCTGGTTAAACAAAGTAGCCAAATATAATTGTGACCGATCCACCTTAACACCAGTGAATTGTGAAAAATACAAAATAAAATAAAATACTTAGCTTAGGTACACAGCCTCCCAAGGTTACCTCCCAGGTAGTAGCCAATCAAAACAGAGATATATACACAAAAAGAAAAAGAAAATGTAGGGATTCTGCTGATGTACCTAAGAGGATATGACATGCAATATTGCCTGATATAAATGTAATTACACAATTGCACTCACAAATTGTCGATGTAAAGAGCGCCTCATGGGTGCCCCCCACAATGTCAAATAGGGGGTTATCCACCGAGCCAGTTGATGGAAGTTCTGGCACACTGAAAACCAATCCAAGGAATTTTCTACAAAAGGATATTTATTGATGATGCGTTAAGATGCACAAATATGGTAAAAAGCTGTCCTACACGTTTTGTACTTCTGTGTTTATGACGTACTTTCCTGTGTTCGACAAAATGGCGTGCTTGTCACAGTGAGAAATAAATATACAAGCTCCCCCTAATGTTCTCCAAGGGAAACAACTCATGTTTACCTAAATAAAAATGTGTATTAATCTCATATCCTTATGATTGAATTGCATAATAAGAAAAGAAAACAAATTCAAATGTAACTAAATACACTTTACACCACTTAAACCCATATTCAAATAGTGTGCATAATACCCCCATCAATGGACCCACATATACTTTGCATACATTTCCTTAAAGTGTACTTTTTCCATTATATTTAGTGGGTAAGCAAAAGGGCAAATATCGTTGTAACGGATCAACGGACACCCCGACTGGGTACCTGCGTTGAAGGATGCTCCTAGCATTTCCTGAGGACTCCAAGCACTGCAGCAGACACCACAATCACCGAAACGGAGAAGCATACAAATGCTCTCAAGCATATGAATGCTGTAAACAGCTGAACAGGAAAAGCATACAATCCGCTTACACTCTTGGCAATCAGCATACAATCCAATTCCCCCAATAACGAGACAACACTTCGTTTTGAGGTCAAGCAGAACTGACTGTACTGGCACATACAGCCTCTTTTATTCACAATACACAAACATAGTACTGCCCACAGGGTTTTGAAATACAACCAATCAATCCATACAATACACACAGACACTCCCACACAAAATCCTCCCCTCTGCCTGTGATATGATTACTGAACACAATGGGTAATATAATTACCACAGGCAGAGAAATACAGTTTTTACAAAATATTAATAACTACCAAAATATACATGCCATTCACATAAAACATTTTCAGAATCAGCATGCTTGAAATATACACATACTCAAAAATCAGGGCAATCAGTTCAGGGGTTAAAAAGTTAAGGGAAAGTCCTATTTGACCAAATGAAGCATGGATTTTCTGCCCAAAACCAGTTCCACAGAGTCTTCTATCTTGGAGATAATTGGGATGTAATCCAATTATCTCCAAGGACAGAGGCAAAACTCCATTAGCAACATGGTAGCAACATATAATAAAATACAATATGCCCAAATACTGTATTTAAAGGGCTAAATCTCCCAGGGGCCATAGTCAGAAGGCAGGAGGCGGGCAAACAGGCTTCTCCAATGCCCAGTGGCGAGGTTGGTTTCGCCAAAATCGTTCCTTGTTAATTTGATATCTTATGAATGTGAAATGACAAATAATTTATTAAAGCTCAAACCACTTCATACTAATGAGACCTTAATAATCACCTGTCACTTTTAATTATCAAAGTGACATGATGAGTGATATGAATAACTTGTAAAAATATATATATTTTTTTCCCCACATACCCATTTAGTGTTTCCACTAGGTAAATGTTAATACTATATCTCCCGATGGCATGTATAAATTCTCCTCTCCATTTTGTTCTTATATGTGTCCAAGTATATATATATATATATACAAAGTATATATATATATATATATATATATATACAAAATATACTTGAAATGACTAAAAAAGCTATAATGAAAAAAAAAACGATTGAAAAAATACATTAAAAAAATATATTTTCATATACAGGACTCAATTTAGAAAACACACTAGATTTATGTTGACACTGAGTCCCTTGCCGACACACTTAAGACCCTTTAGATACAATTTCTTAAAAAAATTCTTAAACACACCTTAAACACAGTAACCAACTACACACAAACAACATATCAATGGTAAATATATAACATATTTATTGATGCCCTTAGTTTAACGGATAAGTTAATTTAAAAGTTAATTCAAAAATGCTTATCAACCAGGAAAATACAGAAGAACATATGGTAATTTACTTACATTTTGCCCATTCTCTTATTTTTAACCTTAAAATTGAAAAAAAATACAAATTAAACAAGTGAAATATAAGTTCATGCTCAGTTTACATGTCAGTGTTATTTAGTAAACTCCAAATTGTAGCAATAAGTGTACATGAACAGGGCTCTTTGAGATACATCCCCACAGAGCATAAAGAGATGATTTTGATTAATTGGGTATTTTCTGATGAGGGAGGGGTATTTTTTGAGTGAAGCTTTTATTTTATTAATTTATTATGCATAATTTTAATGTTACATAGTTACATAGTTACATAGCTGAAAAGAGACTTGCGTCCATCAAGTTCAGCCTTCCTCACATATGTTTTTGCTGTTGATCCAAAAGAAGGCAAAAAACCTAGTCTGTAGTGCTTCCAATTTTGCAACAAACTAGGAAGAAATTCCTTCTTGACCCCAAAATAGTAGTCAGATGTCTCCATGGATCAAGCAGCTATTACCCCACTAATTAGAATTTATATCCCTGTATGTTATGTTTTTGTACGTATTTATCCAATTTCAGTTTAAACATCTGTATGGACTCTGATAAAACCACCTCTTCAGGCAGAGAGTTCCATATCCTTATTACTCTTACTGAGAAAAAAACCTTTTTTTTGCCTTAGATTAACCCCTTAAGGACACATGACATGTGTGACATGTCATGATTCCCTTTTATTCCAGAAGTTTGGTCCTTAAGGGGTTAAATCTCCTTTCTTCCAGCCTAAATGTGTGACCTCGTGTCCTATGTATAGCCCTGTTTATGAATAGATTTCCAGATAATGGTTTGTACTGGCCGCAAATATATTTGTATAATGTTATCATATCCCCTCTGAGGCACTGTTTTTCAAAACTAAATAGATTTTAATTTTTTAACCTTTCTTTGTAACTAAAATGCTCAATTCATTTTATAAATTTTATAGCTCGTCTCTGCACTTTTTCTATTGCCATGATATCCTTCTTTAAAACAAGTGCTCAAAATTGTACAGCATATTCAAGGCGTGGTCTTACCAGCGATTTATAAAGAGGCAAAATTATATTTTCATCCCGAGAATTTATACATGACAAAACCTTACTGGCCTTAGCAACTGCAGATTGACATTGCATATTGCTGCCTAATTTGTTGTCTATAACAATTCCCAAATCCTTCTTGTGTGTGGTTATCCCTAATTCACTACCATTTAGAGTGTAAGTTGCTTGTGCATTCTTGACCCCAAAGTGCATAACTTTGCATTTCTCTATGTTGAATTTCATCTGCCATTTTAGTGCCCAATCCCCCAATCTATCCAAATCCCTCTGCAGCAAAGCAATATCCTGCTCACATTTTATTACTTTACAGAGTTTTGTGTCATCTGCAAACACCGAAACATGGCTTTCAATGCCCATTTCAAGATCATTTATAAATATGTTAAAAAGAAGCGGTCCTAAAACAGAACCCTGAAGGACACCACTTACCACTTTTGTCCAGCCTGAAAATTTACCATTAATGACAACTCGTTGTACTCTATCCTTAAGCCAATGTTCTACCCAAGAACAAGAATAATCATCTAGACCAATTTCTTTTAGTTTGAAGACTAACCTATTGTGAGGAACCGTATCAAATGCCTTGGCAAAATCCAAGTAGATCACATCCACTGCAACACCCTGATCTATACTTCTACTTACTTCTTCGTAGAATGCAATTAGGTTAGTTTGACATGACCTATGTTTCATAAAACCATGCTGATTATTGCTAATAACAAAGTTCTTCCCAATGAATTCCTGAATATTATGCCTTAATAGTGTCACAAATTCATCCGCTTATAAAAATGTGGTTAATGACATTTACTGTCCACACAGGAAAAGTTGTGCCGAGCAGCAACCTAATCCACAAAGGGTGCTGAGCAGCAATTATGCAAATGAAACCTGGTAACTGACTTTGGGGTCAAAGGCCGGTTACAGCCTATCAGGTCTAGAGGAGGGGTATTTAGGCCCAGTATTCATCCTGCTCAGTGCCCTGTCATGGTTTCCCTTGTAGTTGTCCGAGAGCGCATTCCTGTTTATAGTTTTCTACCTGGTTTTTGACTTTGGCTTTGTTTATTGACTTATCTATATTCTGGTATCCTAACTCCTGGCTTTCCTCATCGCTGCGTCCCTTTCTGTGTTCCTTGACCTTGGCTAGTATTTTTGACTATTCTATGTACGGTAAATTCGGCCATTCTAAGGACCGGTAATACGTTACTTATTTGTCATCCGTGCTATACAGTTCTACGTGCTGGATCAAACAGTAATCCTGACATTACGACATGGCCATAGATCCTGTAGAACTGTGGCAGCACATAAAATTGCAATCTGGCTCACGTAGATTGCAATTTTCTTGTACCAGGTCCTAGTTTTTTGGTTCACCAGATAGGGCTGTATGCATTGGTCAGCCAAGTCTACTCCCCCCATAAACTTGCTGTAGTCTACAATGCACTTCGGCTTTTCCAGATGCTCAGTGCTACCTCTCACAGACACTGGCACTGTACTTTCGTCATGCATCGTAGACAGCATGTATACATCTTTCCTATCTCTGAAGCGAAGAGCAAGCAACTCATCCTGGCGGAGAGCTGAAGAGGAACCTCTACTGCTTCTGCCTCTTGCCAGGGCTTGGGGGAAAGCCCTGCGATTCTTCCTCACTGTGCCACAGGCTAGGGTTTCAAAACAATATCAATTTTTAAATAATTCTATACTGGTATAATAATTGTCAACCCATAGCCTATATCCCTTATTCAACAAGGGAAGGATTAGATCCCAAACAATCTTGCCACTTGTACCCACAGAATCAGGGCATCCTGGTGGGTCAAGATGGCTATCCTTCCCCTGGTAAATGCGAAACGCCCATGTGTAACCAGTACAGGATTCACATAATTAATAAAATTTAACGCCATATCGGGACCGCTTCGATGGAATATATTGCTTAAATAGCAGTCGACCTTTAAATTTCATAATGGACTCGTCAATTGAAATATCTTTATCGGGGACATCATTTTCAGAAAATCTGTCTGACAGGAGTTGAATAAAGGGCCGAATTTTATATAGCCTGTCAAACAGTGGGTCGTTTCTAGGGGGACACAGCGAGTTATCATTAAAATGAAGGAATCGCAGCAGTTGCAGGTAGCGATCCCTCAACATAACTTCAGGGAAAAGAGGTGTAGCCAGGATGCGTTGCTTGCTCCAGTAGGACCTGATACTGGGCTTTTTAACAATACCCATCATTAGGGTTAACGCCCAAAACCGCTTTATCTCTGCGACATCCGTGGGTCTCCACATATTCCTGCGACCATGATGGGACCCCGGATGTGCAGAAAGATACTGCATAGCAAACAAATTTGTTTGCTGAGCCATGAGCTCAAATATATCGTCTGACATAAAGAGCTCAAAAAAACAAATTGGCTCGCAGTCGTCCACTGTTACAGTGATGCCAGGTGTAACAGTGAACGGCGGTATTTCTGGGGCCATCATATTTGGAGGCACCCAGTCTCCGCCTGGCATTGGGCTTGCTGAGCGTCCTCTTGTGAGTGGTGGTGGGGCACCATCACTTGAGGTCTCACTCAGAGGCTCAATGTCAGAGGCAGTGATAGTGTCACTGTCTTGCAGAGTGTCACTATCACTGCCTGCCAGAATGGCATACGCCTCCTCGGCTGAGTAGCGACGTGCCATTCTAGGGGGACAAATTAATTAATTTATATACTAAAGTGGGTAATTAATTATCTACCTGCCTAACACCTACTACCCGCCCTCAAAAAATAATATAAATGTACTGATCACAGTATAGGCAGCTGCAATCAGTACACTGAAAGGGTTATTTTTAGATCTATAAAAATAACCCTAAAAAAGAGCCCTCTGATCACAGTGATCACTGATACAGTACTGTACAGCAGATAAACTGTACAGTATAGTGATCACAGCAGCGGGGAAAGGGTTAAGGGAGATTTGGGTTGCTGCGACTGACACAAAGGGTCAAAAAAAATTAGAAATAATTTTTTTGACCCAAAAAAGTTTTTAAAACTGAAAGGGTTATTTTTTGATCTGTAAAAATAACCTTAAAAAAGGTCAGTCTGATCAGAGAGCCCTCTGATCACAGTGATCACTGATACAGTACTGTACAGCAGATATACTGTACAGTATAGTGATCACGGCATCGGGGAAAGGGTAATGGAGATTTGGGTTGCTGCGACTGACACAAAGGGTCAAAAAAATATTGTTTTTTTTTATCCAAAAAATAATAATAAATAAATACCCTAATCAGGTTGATCACAGTAATATGCTGTGATCAGCACTGAAAGGGTTAAATAAAATATAAATGTTAAAACTTTTAAAACATTTTAAAACTTTCTTTTTCCACAGGAGCTGCAAAAGCAACGATCTCTCTGCCTCTCTCTCTCAGATCGAAGTGAGGTGAGGAGAGGGGCAGAGACAATGTGTCAGCCAGTGATCTGAGATCATTGGCTGACACATACTAACAGTGATCACAGTGACTGGCTGTCACTGTGATCACCTCCTACAGATCGCGGTAATTGGCCACATATATAGTACAGTGAGCACACAAGCTCACTGACATGCGCAAATAGGCTCACTGACAGACAAAAAACTCTCTGACTCGCACACAGGCTTACTACAGACAAACTCACTTGTATAAACACAAGGCTCACTACAAAGAAGTTCAGGGACACACACATGCTCAATAATTAGAAGCTCACTGACACACACAAGCAGTACCATCTTAACAGTGTTAAGGGCCCCCGGGCAAAGCAGTGCACTGGGGCCCTTCCTACACAACAACTCACAGGAATAAAAATTTTAATTATTGATAGACTGCTAAGTACATACACACAGTACACAAATACGAACACCGAGAAACTTCTGAATACACACACACAGACGTTGCTGAATGCACACAGACGTTGCTGAATGCACACAGGCTGATTTTTACACTTACACACAGACTGCTGAATCCAACACACACACAGCTGAGTCCATACACACACACACAGACATACAGACTGCTGAGTCCATACACACACAGACTGCTGAGCCCATATACACACAGACAGACACACATACTGCTGAGTCCATACACACACACACACACACAGACTACTGAGTCCATACACACATACAGATTGCTGAGTCCATACACACAGACACACACAGAGACTGATGAGTCCATACACACACACAGATACACAGACTGCTAAGTCCATACACACACACATACACAGACTGCTGAGTCCATACACACACAGACACACAGACTGCTGAGTCCATACACACACACATACACAGACTGCTGAGTCCATACACACACAGACACACAGACTGCTGAGTCCATACACACACACAGACTGCTGAGGTCATACACACACAGACTGCTGGGTCCATACACACACACACACACACACACACACACAGACTGCTGAGTCCACCCCCTCCCCACACACACACACACAGACTGCTGAGCCCATACACACACACAGACTGCTGAGGTCATACACACACATAGACTGCTGAGTCCATACACACACACACACACACACACACACACACAGACTGCTGAGTCCACCCACCCACACACACACACACACACAGACTGCTGAGGTCATACACACACATAGACTGCTGAGTCCATACACACACACACACACACAGACTGCTGAGTCCATATATACACACACACAAACACACAGACTGCTGAGTCCATACACACACACACACACACACACCCAAACACACAGACTGCTGAGTCCATACACACACACACACAGACATACTGCTGAGTCCATACACACACATATACACACAGACTGCCGAGTCCATACACACACATATACACACACAGACTGCCGAGTCCATACACACACAAACACACAAACTGCTGAGTCCTATATACAGACACACACAGACTGCTGAGTCCATACACACACACACACACACAAACACACACAGATTGCTGAGTCCATACACACATACAGATTGCTGAGTCCATACACACATACAGACTGCTGAGTCCATACACACAGACACACACACAGACTGATGAGTCCATACACACACACACTGCTGAGTCCATACACACACACAGATACACAGACTGCTAAGTCCATACACACACACATACACAGACTGCTGAGTCCATACACACACAGACACACAGGCTGCTGAGTCCATACACACACACAGACTGCTGAGTCCATACACACACATTTACTGCTGAGTCCACACACACACACACACACACACACACAGACTGCTGAGGTCAGAAGTCCATACACACACACACACACACAGACTGCTGAGTCAACCCACCCACACACACACACACGCACACACAGACTACTGAGTCCATACACACACACACACACATAGTGCTGAGTCCATATATACACACACACACAAACACACAGACTGCTGAGTCCATACACACACACACACACCGAAACACACAGACTGCTGAGTCCATACACACACACACACACACACACAGACTGCTGAGTCCATACACACAAATATACACACAGACTGCCGAGTCCATACACACACATATACACACACAGACTGCCGAGTCCATACACACACACAAACACACAGACTGCTGAGTCCATACACATACACAGTGGGCTGAGTACATACACACACAGACTGCTGAATCCATATACACACACACACAGACTGCTGAGTCCATACACACATACAGACTGCTAAGTCCATACACACATACAGACTGCTAAGTCCATACACACAGACACACACACAGACTGCTGAGTCCATACACACACACATACTACTGAGTCCATACACACACACAGACACAAAGACATACACACAGACACACAGACTGCTGAGTCCATACACACACACAGACTGCTGAGCAGGGCTGCCATCAGAAATTTTAGGGCCCCTGACACAGCTCAAGATCTGGGCCTCCAGGGCCAGCCCCGAGCTGCCCACAAGGATAAAGGGTGTGTGTGTGTATAGTGGATGTAGAATGTGTGTCATGGATGACGTGTGTATAGTGGATGTAGAATGTGTGTAGTGGATGCGGTATGTGTGTCATGGATGCAGTGTGTATAGTGGATGCAGATTGTACGTTTTGTGTAATGTATGTAATGTTTGTATGCATGCATTAGATGCAGAGTGTGTGTGTAGTGAATGTAGGTGTGTATAGTGAATGCAGAGTGTGTGTTTTTGTAGTGGATGTAGTGTGCATAGTAAATGTAGTGTGTATAGAGCATGTAGTGTGTTTGTAGTGAATGTAGTGTGTTTGTAGTGAGTGCAACATGTGTAAAGTGAATGCAGTGTGTGTGGTGCAAAGTGTGTTTAGTGAATGTAGTGTGTGTGTGTGTAGTGCAGAGTGGGTTTAGTAAATGTAGTGTGTAGTGAGTGCAACGTGTGTATAGTGAATGTAGTGTGTGTAGTGCAAAGTGTGTTTAGTGAATGTAGTGTGTGTGTAGTGCAGAGTGTGTTTAGTGAATGTAGTGTTTGTAGTGAGTGCATAGAGTGTATATTGAATGTAGTGTGAGTATGTGTAGTGCAGAGTGTGTTTAATGAATGCAGTGTGTGTGTTTGTGTATGTGTAGTGCAAAGTGTGTATAGTGAATGTAGTGTGTGTGTGTGTAGAGCAAAGTGTGTTTAGTGAACGTAGTGTGTGTAGTGCAGAGTGTGTTTAGTGAATGTAGTGTTTGTAGTGAGTGCAGAGTGTGTTTAGTGAATGTAGTGTGAGTATGTGTAGTGCAGAGTGTGTTTAGTGAATGTAGTGTGTGTGTGTGTAGTGCAGAGTGTGTTTAGTGAATGTAGTGTGTGTAGAGCAGAGTGGGTACTTGTAAGGATGCAGTGTGTGTGTGTAAAATAGGGGGAGGGGAGTATTTTTTTTTATTTATTTGTGTATATTTAAATTCCCCCCCCCCTCCCTGGTTCTTACTGTGCCAGGGAGGGGGGAGATCGCATTCCCTGGTGGTCCGGTGGCATGGTGGAGCAAGCCAGCCGCGTTACATTGAAGAGGGGACCCAGCAGCACACACTGTCTTCCTTTCCAGCTCCTCTCTGACTAACTCTCGCGAGACAGGTCTGCGTGCTGTGCGGAGCGTTGCCATGGTAACCCACACGCGCTGGCGGCTGCAGGGCGTAGGGAAGTTAGACAGAGAGCAGCTGGAAAGGAGGACAGAGTGTGCTGCTGGGCCCCCTCTTCAATGTACAGGTAGCAGGGTCCCTCTGTGCACATATATATAGCAAAAATGATATATAAGTGCACATAAGGAATGTGGGGCTCGGACTGCCAGAGTAGTTCGGGCCCCCCAGGACCGCCGGGCCCATGACAACCGTTATGGTTGTTATGTCCTGATGGCGGTCCTGCTGCTGAGTCCATACAACACACATAGACTGCTGAGTCTGTGACGAAACCAATCTCGCCACATTGTATTGGAGGAGCCTGGTTGCCCGCCTGCTGCCTTTGGACTATGGCCCTGGGAGATTGGGCCCTTTACAAACAGTATTCGGCCCTAACAGAGTGCATGTCACTCATTCTGGCCCTTTAAATACAGTGGGGCCATTCGGTACTTGCCCTGTGTGAGCAGTGATACCCCCCAGATAGCTATGCCATGGAGCCTATTCATATAATGAAAGACTATGGGAAAGACTTTGGCTCCATGGCAATTAAACTGTATTTGTGTGGTCTACGTGCCATTCACCTAATAATGTGCACGCAGACCTGAGCTATCTGGGGATATGTTAAATGTCTGTGTTTAATGTATAAAATGTGACTTTATGTATTTTAAAGAGTTTTATGTTGTTTTGCAACCATGTGGTTAATGGAGTCTGCCTCTAGTCCTGGATAATTAGATTTCTTCTCCAATTATCTCCAGGGCAGAAGGGAGGAAGCCAGGATGCATTGTGGGGATGTTTTACTTTTACTGTTTGAGCCAGGGGGAATAAAAGATACTTTTACTAACTTTTGAACCCCTGGTCTGATTCATGCCATTTTTTAATATGTTGTTCCCCTGAATGGATTGATTGTGGATATGTATTTTTATGTGAATGTGATGTATGGTTTTAAAGTTATGAAAGTTGTGTAAAAGTATATTTTGAACTGTACACATAATGGGATTAAGTGTCACACTAAGGGGAGGGGATGTGTGGGAGGTAACATCTATGTCATTGGTTATTTTATGCCTCCCCCTGGGTGTGGCCTGTATGTGTACTCATGTAATAAAAACCAGGCTGGGTGCCCAGCACCTCAGACCACTGCTTGACCTTCAACACGGAGCCTTGTCTCGTTCTTGGGGGGATTCACTGTATGCTGTTGGAGATTTGACTGCTAGGAGTGTAAGCTGATGTCTGCTTTTCCTATTCATCTGCTAGCAGCTATTTGTGAGGTTCCAGCTGGAGTGCTACCTTATTCACCTATATCCAGTTCGTGAGTTCTGATGTTCTGCAGTAGCTGTGCCTTTCTGAGAAAAGGGGATTATCGCCTAAACGGATTTTAACCCCTCATATGCTGAAACGGTCCGTTACAGAGTCCATACACACACAGACTGCTGAGTCCATACACAAACAGACACACAGACTGCTGAGTCCATACACACACAGACTGCTGAGTCCATACACACACACACACAGACACAGACTGCTGAGTCCATACACACACAGACACACAGACTACTGAGTCCCTACACACACACACACACACACACAGACACACAGACTGCTGAGTCCATACACACACACACAGACACAGACTGCTGAGTCCATACACACACAGACACACAGACTGCTGAGTCCATACACACACAGACTGCTGAGTCCATACACACACACACAGACACAGACTGCTGAGTCCATACACACACAGACACACAGACTGCTGGGTCCATACACACACAGACTGCTGAGTCCATACACACACACAGACACAGACTGCTGAGTCCATACACACACACAGACACAGACTGCTGAGTCCATACACACACAGACTGCTGAGTCCATACACACACCGACTGCTGAGTCCATACACACACAGACTGCTGAGTCCATACACACACACACACACACAGACTGCTGAGTCCACCCCCACACACACACACACAGACTGCTGAGCCCATACACACACACAGACTGCTGAGGTCATACACACATATAGACTGCTGAGTCCATACACACACACAGACACAGACACAGACTGCTGAGTCCATACACACACAGACTGCTGAGCAGAGGCGGCACTAGACTTTATGAGGCCTTAGGCGTAACTCAAACATGAGGCCCCACTAACAAAAAAGTGTCACATATACACATTGATGCGCAGTATGTGTATGTGCCTGAGAGTGTGTCTGACAGAGAGTATCCTTGTGTGTGAGAATGTATGTCTCTGTGAGCATGTTTGCGTTTTTGTCTGAGACTGAAGTGTGATGTGTGTATGGCGGGCAGGGCCGCCATCAGGGGGTGACAACCATGACGGTTGTCACGGGTCCGGCGGCCCTGGGGGGCCCGGACTGCTCTGGCAGTCCTGGGCCCCACTTTCCCTCTCTGCACACATAGATCGCGAATATCGCTATCTATGTGTGCAGCCGCGGGCCCCCCGGCTGCCTATTACCGCAGAGGGGGCCCAGGCAGCACACTGCTTCTCCTCTTCTCATCTCTGCTAATAACTCTCGCGAGACCGGGTTGCCATGGCAACGCTCCGCGGATCTCGCGAGAGTTATTGGAGGAGAGAAGAGGAGAAGCAGTGTGCTGCCTGGGCCCCCTCTGCGGTAACAGGCAGCCGGGGGGCCCCCCACCGGACCACCAGGGATGGAATCTCCCCCCCACCGGACCACCAGGGATCATGGAATCCCCCCCCCCCCACCCTGGACAAAGGTAAGCAGGGAGGGGGGAGAAACCATTTAATTAAATTATTTTTTTATTTTTTTTAATGTTTGTGAAAATGCCCCTTCCTTCTCCTGCCCTTTCCCCTCCCCCAGATTGCACATTTAAACACACACTGCATACACTGACACACCACACACACACACACACACTGCATACACTGACACAACACACACACACACACACACTGCATACACTGACACAACACACACACACACTGCATACACTGACACAACACACACACACACACACACACACTGCATACACTGACACAACACACACACTGCATACACTGACACAACACACACACACACTGCATACACTGACACAACACACACACACACACACTGCATACACTGACACAACACACACACACACTGCATACACTGACACAACACACACACACACACACTGAATACACTGACACAACACACACACACTGCATACACTGACACAACACACACTCTGCATACACTGACACAACACACACACTGCATACACTGATACAACACACACTCTGCATACGCTGACACAACACACACACACACACTACATACACTGACACAACACACACTCTGCATACACTGACACAACACACACTCTGCATACACTGACACAACACACACTCTGCATACACTGACACAACAGACACACTGCATACACTGGCACAACACACACTCTGCATACACTGACATAACACACACACACTGCATACACTGACACAACACACACTCTGCATACACTGACACAACCCACACACTGCATACACTGACACAACACACACTCTGCATACACTGACACAACACACACACACACTGCATGCACTGACACAACACACACACACTGCATACACTGACACAACACACACACACACTGCATACACTGACACAACACACACACACACACTGCATACACTGACACAACACACACACACACTGCATACACTGACACAACACACACACACACACACACACACACACACACTGCATACACTGACACAACACACACACACACACACACTGCATACACTGACACAACACACACACACTGCATACACTGACACAACACACACACACACACACAGACTGCATACACTGACACAACACACATACACACTGCATACACTGACACAACACACACTCTGCATACACTGACACAACACACACACTGCATACACTGACACAACACACTCTCTGCATACACTGACACAACACACACTCTGCATACACTGACACACCACACACCCTGCATACACTGACACAACACACACACTGCATACACTGACACAACACACACTCTGCATACACTGACACAACACACACACACTGCATACACCTACACAACACACACTCTGTTTACACTGACACAACACACACACTGCATACACTGACACAACACACACTCTGCATACACTGACACAACACACACACTGCATACACTGACACAACATACACTAACACAACACACACACTGCATACACTGACACAACATACACTAACACAACACGCACTGCATACACTGACACGACATACACTAACACAACACACACACTGCATACACTAACACAACACACACACTGCATACACTAATACACTAATACAATACACACACTGCATTCACTAATACAACATGCACTCTGCATCCACTATACTGACACACACTCTGCATTCGCTACACATTAACACACTCTGCATTCGCTACACTAACACACACTCTGCATTCACTACACTAACACACACTCTGCATCCACTACACACTAACACACTATCTGCATTCACTACACATTAACACTCTGCATTCACCACACTAACACACACTCTGCATCCGCTACACGCTAACACACTCTGCATTCACTACACATTAACAAACTCTCTGCATTCACTACACTAACACACTCTCTGCATTCACTACACATTAACACACACTCTGCATTCACTACAAATGTACACACACACTACATTCATTACACTGACACACTCTGCATTCACTACACCCTAACACACACTCTGCATTTATTACACACTAATACACACTCTGCATTTACTAAACTATGCACACACTCTGGATTCACTATACTGACACACGCTCTGCATTTACTACACTAACATACACTCTGCACCAACTGTACACACAGCATCCACTACACAAACATCCTGTATTCACAGTACACACACACTACATCCACCACAAATTGAAACACTCTGCATTCACTATACACAGACACTGCGTCTAATACACACACTACATCCACTACAGACACTGCATCCACTAAACACATTTCATCTAGTACATACAAACACTACATCCACTACACAAACACACACTACATCACTGTACACACACTACATCCACTACTCAAACACTCTCTGCATTCACTACACATTAACACTCTGCATCCGCTACACACTAACACACACTCTGCATCCGCTACACACTAACACACCCTCTGCATTCACTACACATTAACACACTGCATTCACTACACTAACACACACTCTGCATCCGCTACACACTAACACACTCTCTGCATTTACTACACATTAACACACACTCTGCATTCACTACACATTTACACACACTCTGCATTCACTACACATTTACACACACTCTGCATTCACTGCACTAACACACACACTACATTCATTACACTGACACTCTGCATTCACTACACACTAAAACACACTCTGCATTCATTACACACTAACACACACTCTGCATTCACTAAACTATGCACACACTCTGGACTGTGTACACACAGCATCCACTACACAAACATCCTGTATTCACAGTACACACACTACATCCACAACAAATTGAAACACTCTGCATTCACTATACACAGACACTGTGTCTAATACACACACTACATCCTCTACAGACACTGCATCCACTAAACACATTTAATCTAGTGCATACAAACACTACATCCACTCCACAAACACACACTACATCACTGTACACACACTACATCCACTACTCAAACACACTCTGCGTTCACTATACACACTGCATCCGTACACAAACACACACTCTGCATTCACTGCACAAACAGTATCTAATACACACAAACACTACATCCATTACACACATTCTAATTCACTTCCACTATACACACCACATTCAGTCCTGCATCATTGTCAGCGGACTAGGTAGGTTGTGGGCGGGCCAGGGAGTGAGGGGGCGGGAGGGGGGCCCAGACCTTGTGCTTTGTCAGGGGCCCCAAAATTTCTGATGGCAGCCCTGATGGCGGGTGATGGTGTGAGGGGGTGATGGTGAGAGGGAAAGGGGGGTGATGGTGAGAGGGAGAGCGGGGTGATGGTGAGAGTTAGCGGGGATGATGTGAGAAGGAAGGGAGGTGATGTGAGAAGGAGGGGGGGTGATGTGAGAAGGAGGGGGGTGATGTGAAAAGGAGGGGGGTGATGTGAGAGTGGAGGGGGGTTGATGTGAGAGTGAGGGGGTGATGTGAGAGTGAGGGGGGTGATGTGAGAGTGAGGGGGGGTGATGTGATGTGAAAAGGAGGGGGGTGATGTGAGAAGGAGGGGGGTTGATGGTGAGGGTGGTGAGGGGGTCAGGCTGAGGGTGGTGAGGGGGTGAGGCTGAGGGTGGTGAGGGGGTGAGGCTGAGGGGGTGGGGGTGAGGCTGAGGATGGTGAGGGGTGAGGAGTGAGGCTGAGGGGGTGGGGGGTGATGCTGAGGATGGTGAGGGGGTGATGCTGCGGGTGGTTGGGGTGGGGGGGGTGATGCTGAGGATGGTGAGGGGGGTTATGCTGAGGATGGTGATGTGGTGATGCTGAGAGTGGTGAGGGAGGGTGATGCTGAGGGTGGTGGGGTGGTGAGGCTGAGGGTGGTGGGGATGGTGAGGCTGAGGGTGGTGGGGGTGGTGAGGCTGAGGGTGCTGAGGCTTAGGGTGGTGGGGGGTGCTGAGGCTGAGGGTGGTGGGGGGTGCTAAAGCTGGTGGGGTGGTGAGGCTGAGGGTGGTGAGGGGGTGAGGCTGGGGAGGGTGGGGAGGTTGAGGGTGGTGGGGGGTGCTGAGGCTGAGGGTGGTGTGGGGTGCTGAGGCTGAGGGTTGTGGGGTGCTGAGGGTGGTGGGGGTGGTCGGGAGGGTGGTGAGGCTGAGGGTGGTGGGGAGGGTGGTGAGGCTGAGGGTGGTGGGGCTGAGGGTGGTAGGGAGGGTGAGGAGGCTGAGGGTGGTGAGGCTGACTGAGGGCGGTAGGGAGGGTGATGAGGCTGAGGGTGGTGGGGAGGGTGGTAGGGAGGCTGAGTCCATACATACAGACACACAAACTTCCTCACTAGCAGGCAGACACACACACACACATTAAGCCTACCTGTCACTGGAGGCTGTTGCTGGGGGTCAGCCATCTTCCATGCTTAATGGCAGGGGTGGGGCTTGTGTGCGGGAGGCGGGGCTTCGTTTGGGGGCGGGGCCTGTGCCGGGGAGCCTATCAGTGCTCCCTCCTGCCCCAGACAACACCTGACCCAGCGCTCCAGCTGCTCTGCCCTGCATTCCCTCGGGCTGTAACAGGCTGTTACAGCCCGAGGGAATATAATTTAAACACATAGCCAGTAGGTTGCTGGCATTTGGGGAGGCCCAAGGGGGGGCACAGCATGATGTAGGGGGGGCCATGGCCCCCTCTGGCCCCCCCTAGCGACGCCACTGTTATGTACCTGGTGATAGGGTTTGGCAGTCTAATAGGAACATGTGCCTCCGTGTCCCTTCTATGAAGCTGGCACCCAAGTTCATCGGTCCATATAGGGGGCTGCGCAGGGCCAATCCAGTCTCTGACTTCTTGGACTTGCCTCCATACCTGCGCATCCCCAATACGTTCCACAAGTCCCTTCTGAATCCCCTCCTGTGGAACCGGTACACAAGGCCTGTTAGACGCGCCGGTACTGTCCGTGCTGATTCTGGTAAGGAGTATGAGGTTCAGTCCCTCCTCGACTTCCGCTTTCGCAGGGTCCCCTTGCAGTACCTGGTCTATTGGAGGGGGTACGGCCTTGCTAACCCCGTCACCACGAGTTGCGCCATCTGGTCCCTGTCTGCGGTGTGTGGCTGTCCCCGCTGCCGTCCTCCAGACTGACAGTGTTTCTGATGCTGCACGCTCCAGAGCAGCATCCTTATATGTGTGCCAGAACCGGTCATGTGACCCTCCTATGTGTTGTGATTAACACTAATTGGAGGTTAGCCAATCAGACCCACCCTGTGTGTATATTAGCTAACCTTCCCTCTTGCCTCAGTGCCCTGTTGTAGTCTTTGTTTAGCCCAACAGCGCGTTATACTCTGTCTGATTAATTGGTTACTGAACTTTGGCTTGTCTTACATTTACTCTTGTTTTCTCTGCTCCCTGACCTCGGCTTGTCTCTTCGTATTCCATCTCTCTATTTTCCCTTTGACCTTAGCTTGCTTTGACTATTCTTTTGCATAGCCCTGACATTCTGAAGACTGGTATTGCAATTCTGTCTGTAGTATCCTGTCTGTGTGTTAGGTTCCCTACGAATCGTGACAGTAAGGTATTGTCATGCATAAAACAGGGCATTAATTCTATGAATGAGAATATCATTTTGACTCTTTATAAATCACTGTAAGACCACATTCAGACCACAGTAAGTGGGTTCAGAGCAGTCCCATGGTATGATGTGTAATGTGGCTTTGAACATGGCGCCCATTGTTTAATAGTGGGCAGTGCAGTCCATTAACGTTTTGTGAAGTTTACTTGAAAGTTAGAGATGCTACTATAGGTAGAGATTTCCTCCAAGACAAGGGGCAGGCACCTTGTTGGGTCTGTTTTAGTGAAGAGCAGGTCATCTGCAAAAGTGGAAATGTTTAACTTCTGGTGGTGTGCTTGGAAGCTGTGTATGTCAGAGTGGTCTCTCATACCCTGCAGAAAAGGTTCTAGAATTAAGATGAATAGGAGAAGTGAGAGGGGGCACCTCTGTCTCATGTCATTCCTAATGTTTACTGGTTTGGACGACTGTCCATTTATATTTTGTGTTTGTGTCTGTTCATGTTTTTTTTTAATCTTTCAGATGTTTTTTGCAGAATAAATATATGCCTCTCTAGTTTCTTACTTTTCTTATATACATTTGTATTGCTTTGTATATATTTTTTTTAATTTCCCCTAATATTAGTACTTTTTATAATTTGTTTGTGCTTTTTTTCTGCCCCAAGGTTATTTAAAAGATCTTTTTTCTGTTTTCTCCTTTCCCATTCATTGCTTCAGTTCAGTCAATACTTGGTATACATGAGTATACATTCCCCAAAGACCGTTTTGTGTCCTATTATCAACACGTGACATTTGGCAAGTCACGTGATTTGGTTTGTCCTGAACATTTTATACTTATTTATTTACCCTGTCTTGCTGTTCTACATTTAAACCTTACTAATTCTAATCATATGTAATATCTATTTGGTTAATTTCTAAAGTCACATGATGTGCAAGGTTCTATTATTATATCACTTGATAATGATTTTTTGTAAAGACTGTAACTGTGAATCTGGTTTTATTGACTTTATAGCAATAACATATTATTTGGCTCTTACTGTCAGGTGTTGCCATATATTTTATTCTATTTTGCATTTTTATTTTATTTTAATAGTATTATTATTTTACCTGGCATCCAGAGACTTTGTTTGTAGGTGTGCTGCCTTTTTGTGGTGGAATCTCGGTAAAAATAAATTTAGTAGGCCGAGATTACCACGTGGCATGTGTATGTGCATATGCTGACGTATCGATCAGTTGGTTGCACGAGGCAAGATACGATCAGTAGTGTACGGAGCATGTGCAAGAATACAGGATGTAGTATTCCCCCTCCTCCATTGTGCTGGACAAGCCATGCGGTCAAGCAGGAAGTTAATTCTTATTTGTGTTGATTGGTTAAGAGAATGTGCGGGTGGAGCTTAATATGGGAGGAGTTATGTGCCTATATAAGGAGCCTGCACTATTGTCCGGGGCTCAGAACTTGCTGTATTTTGGTGACGTTAGTCCCTCTGAGTCCCGATCGGTGATCCAATAAAGAATCTCTTCCTTCCTGAAGAAACCTGTGTCCATCTCTCTGTGCTTGGCTTCCGTCAGTTTCTCCAGTATCATTTGGTGCATTGGCCGGGAAGCTCATCGTTCAACGGTAGCTGAGAGGCAGAGGCGTGAGACGGTCTATCTTTGCCCACGTTCTCTACGCTGCACCCCTGAACTTCTGCGTGGACCTCCCTTCGTCTCGGCGCCACTGGTCTGTTGTCCAGGAGATCATCGGCCTCTACGTGAGAAGTGCTGGGGTGTCCCCGTCGATGAATGTGAACTCAGGTTCAGGAACGAGGAGGTAAAACAACTGCTGTTTTAGACGGCAGGACCCACTAGGGGTATACCGATTGTGCGGTAGGCCCAAAGGGGTTTTGAATCTGTGTATCTGCCCCCTCTGTCGGAGGGAAGGAGCGAAGGCGCACCGCTCGATCGAACGCTCTTTAGTCAGACCGTTTGATTTTGTTAGTCAGGCGGGGTCCTGGTGTAAATAGCCCTAGCCGGACACCGGTGTCTGGTCTAGACTAGCGTTCTAGGGTGTATATTACGTTCGCTAGGTCGGAGGGACCGGGAGACTAAGCGGCGCCTGTGTAAATTCGGTTCGCTAGCTCTCAACCTATCTGGGCTAAGTGGGAAGGCGTGTAAATTTGGAACCCACTAGACTTTTGATAGTGCGACTAAGAGGCGCCTGTGTAAATTCGGTTCTCTAGCTCGCTATATATGTGGTGATTGGGCAGTGTGGCTAACCAAAACGGGTGTATATAGTTTTAGGTAGTCCATTCAAGGTACTGGCCAATAGTTTAGTTGGGAATTGTAAATGTGATAAAGATTGCTTAGTAAAGTGTATATCTTGTTAGATAGCGCGAGCTCAGCCGTCTAGCGAGAGTGTTAATAGTGTGTTGCTGTATCATAGTGCACGGTACCATAACCCTGTATATTTACTGACACTGTATATAAGTACTAATCATTGTCGTCCATTGCATGTTTAACACCATAACCACTAATAATTGTATTGTGACCTTAACTTGTGCTTTGACCCATGCTAACCGTACTGTAACCGCTATTTGTAAAAGACGATGTTACTGGGGTGTGTTATAGACGGGTAATTCGTATATAGAGAATTATAGCGTGGGTGACTGTATAGTTATGCCAAAGGGCATAATATTGATTATCTAGTGACTGGTGTAACAGCTGTGTGTGTACGGGAATTCCCTGAGTGTTTATTGTTATTGTGTACGTTTCACTTGGTAACCGTACCACGCGGTGCTGTTGCCAGAGGAAACGGGTGTGACTGTTGAATAGTACGCGTGTATAGTATTCGTTGTCGACGACGTTCCATTGTTAAGTATGGGTGCGTCGCAGTCAACGATTCCGGATCCCTTAGGTTGTATGGTGAAGAATTTTAAAAAGGGATTCAAAACTTGTGATTTTGGGGTTAAAATGTCTCCTGTACGTTTGGTCACTTTGTGTACTAGGGAGTGGCCTACTTTGGTTGCGGCATGGCCGCCACGTGGCAGTTTGGATCCAACTCTGGTACAGCGCTTACACGTGGCTGTATCAGGTAGGCCTGAACTTTACGGCCAGTTTCCTTATATTGATTGTTGGAGACAGGCCGTAAATGACTCGCCAAAATGGCTCCGGACATGCCACGAGGAGCAATGTCGCCTCATGGTAGCTAGGACTTGTTCGTCCACTAGGACTGGTGTTAGGCCCATTTTGGACACGCCCCCTGAGTCCGAGATCCCTTTGCCTCCCCCTTACTTTCCGTTAAGAGGAAGTGACGCAAATGCAGGAAGTCCTGCAACCCTCCCCTCATTACCCACTTCCGCTTCCTCCTCCAGTACAGGATCCACCCCCCCTCGTACTAAATCTCCCCTTCCGGAATCAGAACCAACCCCCATTAAAAACGAATATCCTGATTTGGCGCCACTTCAGACTTCCGGTCAAGCTTCATCTAGCTCGGCTCGAAGTGTTTTATTTACAACCTTTTCCCAAAACCAAGCTCCCACATCCCCATACCCTATTTCTCCCCGACTGGAACCTATGACTGACGCCCCTCCACGTAGCCCCATACAGACCCGACAGTTGACCGGTGCCCAACAATTAAAACACTATCAGATGCCTCTTCGTCTGAATCCTGGGTCAGCCTATATCGATGCCGCAGGCCAAATGGCACATGCTGACCCAGTCTTTGTATATGTCCCATTCACGACAACCGATCTTTTAAATTGGAAGACCCACAATTCCTCGTATACTGAGAAACCACAAGCTATGACTGATCTGTTCACCTCAATAGTACAGACACATAACCCGACATGGGCTGATTGCCAGCAGTTATTAATGACTTTATTCAACAATGAGGAAAGGACAAGGATTAACCAAGCGGCTATTAAAGCACTAGAGGATAAAGCCCGTACTTTAAACCAAGCCAATCCATCAGCATGGGCCGCAACACATTATCCCAACACCGATCCCGATTGGAATGTAAATGGTGCTGATATGGTTCAACTCAGAGCCTATAGAGACGCTATAATTGCTGGCATGAAAGCCGGAGGAAAGAAAGCCATTAACATGTCGAAGACAGTTGAGGTGATTCAGAAAAGTGATGAAGCGCCCAGTGTCTTTTATGACCGATTATTGGAGGCATACCGCTTGTATACCCCCTTTAATCCGGAAGACGCAGACAATTCCCGAATGGTGAACTCTGCCTTTGTCAGCCAAGCTTAAGGAGATATTAAGCGCAAGCTACAAAAGTTAGAAGGGTTTGCAGGTATGTCAATCACCCAACTAATGGAGGTAGCGAATAAGGTTTATATGAATAGGGAAACAGAAAGTAAGAAAGAGGAAGAGCGCAAGATGCGTAGAAAGGCTGATATGCTAGCGGTAGCGATCGCAGGCGTAGATAAACGGGGCCCAGATAGAGGCGATAATAGATGGAATAGGGAGCCTTTGAGTAGGAATCAATGCGCGTATTGCAAGGAAGAAGGGCATTGGAGGAACGAATGTCCGCAAAGAGAGCAGTACGAGAGAGACCTACCCAGGGCAGGCTATGGAAATTTTAGAGGCAGAGCGAGAGGTAGAGGAGGCCCCGGAGGGAGTAATGGTAATAGAGGGAGTAATGGGAACAGAGGAAGTGTTAGGGAAGACAGGTATATTCCAGCAGCGCAAAGGTCCCGCGATAGAGAAGGTAGGGACTTTGTAGGATTGGCTGACACGGTCATGGAGGACTATTGATACCGACCGGGCTCCATCCCCCTTGGTCGAGCGGAGCCTATGGTCGATGTATCAATAGGGGGAAAAAGGAGTGCGTTCATGATCGACACTGGTGCTGAACATTCAGTGGTGACTAATCTAGTTGCTCCTCCATCTGGAAGGACTATTACTGTGATAGGAGCAACTGGAAGAAGTGCTGAAAAACCGGTTCTTAAAAGTCGACTCTGTACATTGGGAGGCCACGTAGTAAAACATCAATTCCTTTATATGCCTGAATGTCCAGTCCAATTGCTGGGACGTGATATGCTATCAAAATTACAAGCGCAGATTACGTTCCTACCAAATGGAACAACATCTTTAAAGTTTAATGGACCTTCAGGTATCATGACATTATCTGTACCAAAGGAAGAAGAGTGGCGACTTTATACAGTGTTGACTAGCCAAAACCCTAGGAGTGATGAGACATTATTTAACATACCAGGAGTTTGGGCAGAGAACAACCCACCAGGACTGGCCCGCAATATTCCACCTATAAAAATTGAACTAAAACTTGGGGTTTATCCAGTGAGCCTAAGACAATACCATATACCGCAGAAGGCTAAGAAGAACATCCAATCCTATCTGGATAAGTTCATACGGTATGGTATCCTAAAATTCTGTACTTCCCCCTGGAACACCCCATTGCTGCCTGTTCAAAGCCCGGTACAGATGAGTATCGACCTGTGCAGGACTTGAGAGCAGTCAATGATGCGGTTGTTAGTATACATCCAGTTGTACCCAATCCATATAACCTGCTTGCTTTAATTCCGGGCGGGGCTACTTACTTTACAGTCTTAGACCTCAAAGATGCCTTCTTTTGCCTCCGAATTGCCGCAGAAAGTCAATGTATTTTCGCTTTCCAATGGGAGAACGCTGTAACGGGCTCAAAACGCCAAATGACCTGGACAAGACTGCCCCAAGGGTTTAAAAATTCACCTACCCTATTTGGTTCAGCCCTAAGTCAAGATCTATTGGATTTCGAGTCCATCCCAGGAGAGTGTGTATTGTTACAATATGTAGATGACTTGTTGATAGCAGCAGTTACAAAAGAAATCTGTCAGCAAGCAACGCACGATCTACTACACATTCTCTGGAAGGCAGGATACAAGGTGTCTAGAAAGAAGGCTCAGTTGTGTTTGCCAACTGTTAAATATCTGGGATTCCATATCTCTGAAGGTCAAAGAATTATGGGGCCAGAGAGAAAAGAAGCTGTCTGCCAAATACCAATACCCAAGAATAGAAGACAAGTGCGAGAATTCTTGGGGGCAGCAGGCTTCTGTAGGATATGGATTCCCAGCTACGCGATACTGGCAAAACCTCTGTACGCAGCTATCAAAGGTACAGAGCACGACCCCTTCCTATGGACCCAAGAACAGCAAACGGCATTTGAAGATGTGAAGAAGGCTTTGATGAGTGCCCCAGCATTAGGTCTACCTGATCACACACGACCATTCTACTTATATGTACACGAGCAAAGAAGAATGGCTGTGGGAGTATTGACACAGTACTTGGGATCATGGCAAAGACCTGTTGCCTACATGTCTAAACAATTGGATGCAGTGGCCAGCGGACTTCCACCTTGTCTAAGAGCCGTAGCTGCAGCCGCCCTGCTAGTAGCTGAAGCCGATAAACTCACTCTGGGTCAAGAACTTTATGTACGAGTCCCACATGCAGTACAGACGTTGTTGGATTACAAAGGAAATCATTGGTTTAGTAACAGCCGTATGACCAAGTATCAAGCAATGTTGTGTGAAAATCCCAGAGTGCATTTAGAGACTGTAAACACCTTAAATCCAGCTACCCTTTTGCCACAACCTACTGAAAGTCAACATGATTGTTTGGAAGTAATGGATGAAGTATTCTCAAGTAGACCAGATCTTCGTGATTTTCCCATCCAGAACCCCGATGTTCAATATTATACCGACGGCAGTAGTTATGTGAAAGAAGGGATCCGCTATGCAGGATATGCAGTAACAACAATAGATAAGGTGATAGAAGCTCGGTAACTGGCGAAAGGAACATCAGCACAAAAGGCAGAATTGATAGCACTGACACGAGCGTTACAATTGGCTGAAGGTTTAAGAGTAAACATCTACACGGACTCCAAATATGCGTTTTTAACCACTCATGCCCACGGAGCTTTGTATAAAGAAAGAGGACTACTGAATTCAGAAGGCAAAGAAATCAAGTACGCAGCTGAAATCCTACAACTATTGGAAGCAGTGTGGGAGCCGAAAGAAGTCGGTATCATACATTGTCGAGCGCATCTGAGAGGAGATGGTGATGTAACCAAGGGAAATCGGATGGCAGATAGTGCAGCTAAGCGTGCTGCTGAATCAGGAAGACAGGAGTATGTGGGGCATATAGCTGCTCTTATACCAACTCCACTGTCCCAATGGACTCCAGTTTATACAGCTCAAGAAGAGGAGTGGTTAAAGACTGAACCAGGAAAGTATTTGGAGAACAAGTGGTATCAGCTAGAAGATGGAAGAATAGTCATACCAGCATCACTAGCGGTAGAAATTGTCCAAAATTATCATAACGGGACACATTCTGGGAGAGACAGTACTGAAGAATCTCTCAGAAAACATTTCTACATACCAAGATTGTCCAACTTGACTCAGGCCATTGTACGAAGATGTGTAACGTGTGCTAAAAATAATGCAAGACAAGGACCAGTAAAGCCACCAGGAGTCCAGTTTATGGGGGGACTCCCCATGTCCGATCTACAAATAGACTTTACAGTGATGCCTAAATCGGGTAGACATCGTTACCTGCTGGTAATTGTGTGCACCTATTCAGGCTGGGTAGAAGCATGTCCTACTCGTACAGAGAAAGCAGGAGAAGTTGTGAGATTCCTGCTACGAGAAATAATACCCCGATATGGACTACCCTGTTCTATAGGATCGGACAATGGTCCAGCTTTTGTTCATCAGTGCCTACAACAACTGACTCATATGCTTGGTATAAAGTGGAGGCTTCATACAGCATATAGACCCCAGAGTTCTGGTAAGGTAGAGAGAATGAATAGAACTATTAAGAATCAGTTGGCTAAAATGTGTCAGGAAACCCAACTTAAGTGGAACGTTCTCTTACCCATAGCTCTATTGCGAATCCGCAGTACCCCTACCAGAAGGATGGGCCTCTCTTCTTTTGAAATCATGTATGGGCGACCACCTCCCGCACTTGGTAACTTAAGGGGGGACTTGAGTCAGTTGGGAGAAGGAATTACCCGGCAGCAGGTTGTAGAGTTGGGTAAGACTATGGAGGAGGTACAGAAATGGGTACAAGATAGATTACCTGTGAATATTTATCCCCCTGTTCATAGTTATCATCCAGGAGATCAAGTGTGGATTAAAGAGTGGAATAATGTACCGTTAGGGCCCAAGTGGAGAGGTCCTTATGTTGTTCTTTTGTCTACCCCTACAGCGATAAAAGTAGCCGAAGTGACTCCGTGGATACATCACTCCAGGGTTAAACCAGCAGCAGTCGATTCTTGGCAAGTTACAGCAGATCCAGAGAATCCCTGCAAGATCCGGTTAAAACGCACTACTCAGTCGGAGTAACGAGGAACTATTGTGGATTACAAATTTTTTTTTTTTTTTTTAAATTCTTTATTTTGGCGTGCATAATGATAACAAACATTCCGGAACTGCCACAACAGCAGGTACCGGTCATTAATCGGCATAGGTTACATCTGCACATTTTTTGGTATTAAATTCAGGCTTGGTTCAAGGTTAATCAACAGTTATGTCAGTATAAGAGGCAATATAAAGCGTGGAAGAGCAGTATGAAAACTGACATGAAGGTTTAGTAATAAAATAATACAGTAATACAAGTACTTGCCGAACAGGCTAGTAGTAAGCGTTTAGGTAAACAAAAGTGATTAACTTGCTAAAGTTACATGAGGCTTGGCTGACTGACCCTGAGAATGGCTAGAATACCTCGATTGTGCTGTGCATAGTAATATCAGTGCGGTTAGTTCTAGACTGGCTAGGTGGGGAGGCAGTTAAGAACCATATGCTTCAGGAGTAGTTATTAGTAACTTTCTGTAAGCTTAGTTAAGTTTATCCATCAGGGAGCAGCAGATCGACAGACATATCCGCAAGCATAGACATTTCAGTTAGAATAAGCAGAGAGATATAGAACATGTAGGGCCTAACTCATCACAATGCGAACTTTTTCAATTGTACATATTGCAATTATGCCATAAACAAGGTTCAATAACAGGGACTACAAAGTCGATTTGGGTGTTCACGTGAACGCAATATTCGGTAGGTTAGCATGAACTGTACCAGGGGTGCTAGTAATTTGACCGTGCACAGTGGCATGTCAGACTGCCATGTTGTTGCTAGTGTCCCCATTTACCCGATACCAGAAGTCGGCAGGCTTTCGGTATAGGTCTGTGAGCAGTCCGAGGCTTTCTGTGTAGGGGTTATCTCCTTGGCAGCGGCTGTATGATGCTGGCTGTGAGCCGTCGCTTGAGCTTGATTGGCAGCTTGTCTGTGTGCAGTGAGGCTTTGCTGGGGCTGTGCAGGCGCTTGTCCCGGGGTTTTCCCCGCCGTTTGTGGTCGATTGAGAGGAAGAGTGCTGGCGCCTGAGGGGCAGTCCATCGCCACTCGTTGCTTTGCTCTCTGCCTTCGTCCCCTTCTGGAGGCTGCCCTGGGGGCTCGCTGTGGGTACGTACATAGTTGCCGCCTGGTAGCTGGTCGGACCCATGAAGCTATTGCTTGGACTGCTTGTTGAAAGGGCCGAGCCTTATGCCGGAGTTGTGACCATAAACTGTAGCAGAGTCGGTCAAAGAACTCCTGGGTGTGTTTGGGTGGAGTGGCAGAGGTGTTGCTGGTACCATGGTTCGCCCTCTCTCTCCCTATTGCTGTTTGCTTATCTTCGCTGTGTTGTGGCTGCAGTCGGCCACGTGTAGTGAGGCTGAGCTCCTCCGCCATCTTGGACGCCACCGTTTCCATTCTGCTCGGAAGCTCAGTGGCGTCTGCTATGCTGTCGTGGCTTGTGGTTTCTCGTGCTGGTGGGGACCGGGATATCCCCCACCGGTCCAAAGGGGGGGGGGGAAGTAGTGTGTGGGTATCCCCTCTGCAGCCTGAGAACCGGGAGAGCGGCCGTCTCTCCACGGCTCCCACCCGTGCAGGCCGTGAGATGTGTTGAGGGCTGTTCCGCGGCGGAGAGCCCCAAATCGGGTGTCTCCGGACTCAGCATTCCCTCCTGGAGACGAGTATGGTTGTCCGCGGCCGGAACGATCCGGTGGTCGGGCGTAAAGCCCAGAATCAAGACTGCAGATGCGGGAGCTCCCACCATGAGCGTCCGGCTTGCTCGGCTGGTAAGCTCCCGTGGATTACAAATTTTATTATTTTTGGGATTTGGTGCGTGAGTGAGAAGGCCATAATAAAGCCTGTCCGCCCACCGACGTATAGTTTATAAGCCAGGGAAAGTCTCGAAGGGACACCTGTGAAGATGAGCAGAACTCCATTCCCTGCAGCCCTCACATCCTGGAAGCTGAGGTGCCTTCGCACGGACGAAGACTGAGGATGACGGCGAAAGATGTGTTTTTGATAGTGTTTATTTATATGTGTTTTTATATTCAGGAAGGTAGAGGTACCGACACTCCTAGCTGTGAGGTATGCATTAAGACTACGAGAACAGGTAACCATATTTCCCAAACCCTAATTTGGCATTCACAATACGAGTGTAAAGGAGATGTATCGAGATGTAGATACCTAAATATAGATTATAGTGTGTGCCATTTAGGAGTAGGAGAACCTAAGTGCTTCAGTCCGGAGTATCAACCTCGTACAATTTGGTTGACTCTCAGGAATGGAGATCCTCAGGGGACCCTAATTAATAAGACGGTGTTAGAATCCGTACATTCTTCGGGTGTTCTGCTATTTGATGCGTGTAAAGCGATATCGAGTGGTAGAAAGCTGTGGAATGTATGTGGGGATCTTAGATGGGAGAGGACGTATGGGTCTAATGATAAATATATTTGCCCCAGTAGTAAAAATAAATATGTGAGTCCTAGATGCCCAAATAAAGACTATAACTTTTGCCCATATTGGTCTTGTGTGGGGTGGGCGACTTGGGGACAGACAGTAGACAAAGACATGATAGTGACTAAGTTGCCCACTAGCCCATATTGTAAGTCTATGGAATGTAATCCCATCCATATACTTATAAATAACCCCGATAAGTTCTTAGACAAATATGGCAATTTATTTGGGTTTCAAATATACGGGACGGGTTTAGATCCTGGGACAGTATTGTTTATAGGGATAGAGACTGATACGGTATCCTCCCAAACTCATCAAGTATACCATTCCTTTTATGAAGAGATGAGTATAGATAATAAGATCCCCCATAATGCTAAAAACCTGTTCATCGATTTAGCTGAAAGTATTGCCGGTAGTCTTAATGTTACCAACTGCTATGTGTGTGGAGGTACTAACATGGGAGACCAATGGCCTTGGGAAGCAAAGGAGGTAATGTCCGGTTCTGAGGCAGTTGACCAATTAATATCTACACAAGCCGATTATCATATGAGTGTTAGAGGTAAATCTGAGTGGAGATTAAAGACCTCCATCATAGGTTATGTTTGCATAGCAAGGAAAGGAATAATGTATAATACTTCTGTAGGAGAATTAACTTGTCTAGGGCAAAAAGCTTATGATGATGATACAAAGAATACAACTTGGTGGTCGGCTTCAAATGTCTCAGAACCATCTAACCCGTTTGCTAGATACGCCAATTTAAAGGATGTGTGGTTTGATTTATCCATCACATCTACCTGGAGAGCCCCAGCAAATTTGTACTGGATCTGTGGTAAGAAAGCCTATTCGGAGTTGCCACAGGACTGGGAAGGGGCATGTGTGTTGGGTATGCTCAAACCATCCTTCTTCTTGTTACCGATTGAAACAGGTGAGACTTTAGGTGTTAAAGTGTATGATGTGAATCATAGGTGAAGATTCACATCATAAGATAAGTCTGGTCTGGTTCATGGTAACTTGCGGTGTATGCAAACCAAGGTTAAGTGATGCCTCAAGTAATTGTGAAATATCAAGAGGCATCAAAGGGGGGAATGTGGTGGAATCTCGGTAAAAATAAATTTAGTAGGCCGAGATTACCACGTGGCATGTGTACGTGCATATGCTGACGTATCGATCAGTTGGTTGCACGAGGCAAGATACGATCAGTAGTGTACGGAGCATGTGCAAGAATACAGGATGTAGTATTCCCCCTCCTCCATTGTGCTGGACAAGCCATGCGGTCAAGCAGGAAGTTAATTCTTATTTGTGTTGATTGGTTAAGAGAATGTGCGGGTGGAGCTTAATATGGGAGGAGTTATGTGCCTATATAAGGAGCCTGCACTATTGTCTGGGGCTCAGAACTTGCTGTATTTTGGTGACGTTAGTCCCTCTGAGTCCCGATCGGTGATCCAATAAAGAATCTCTTCCTTCCTGAAGAAACCTGTGTCCATCTCTCTGTGCTTGGCTTCCGTCAGTTTCTCCGGTATCATTTTTATAATACATTGTATTTTCTTTGGTCATCCTTAGCAAAGAATCCAAAGTTGGAATCCAAAGTTGGTTTATACCACACATGCTATACAAATAGAGCAGTACATAACATTTCAATTATTACTTACCTATTCACAGAGAGCACTATATTGTTTTCTTTTGCTTTTTATGGTCCTCATTTTGCTGCTGAAAGTTACACCAAGACGTCTATGTATCCATAAGTGGGGATTTATACCACACAACGCTGTATACATTGGAGCTAGTTTTAAGCTCTGTAAAGGATCCTGCTATCCGTGCAGCGCTGATCCTTGTAGCGTCTCCCGAAATCCAAGCTGAAAAGAGTGAAGTAGTGATTATAGCTCCCAATTCCCCAAACATGAGTCGAGACTTCATGAAGGGGTAAAACAAATGTGTTTATTGATGGCCAAAATCAGCCCTTTTATGATAGTCTCCCAGCAAGGGAACTCCCACATGGGACCTTGTGGAAGACTGTAACAAAATATGCAGAACCAATCAGTATACAGTACAATTCTTATACACACCCACAGGAAGAGTGTAACCCCTCCTCTGTATCCTGGAGATAATTAACTTACCCCTCCTCTCTATCCTGGAGATAATTAACTTAAGTGGTTGTAGAGAACCTAATTATCTCCGGGCAGAGAGAAACATGTGCTTTTAACAAAACTAACAAAACCTTTTAACAAAACTGTATTAAAATCAATAACTCATGTTTCGCTGAACGACGTCCCCATGTTCCACACACCCCCAGATAGCTTGGATCTGAGTGCATATTATAGGCGAATAGCGCTCAGATCCCACGAACACAGTTCTCAATAACGTCGAGTAAAGTTTAAGTTCACCAGCTGTAATGGAAGTTAAATTGCACGAACCCACATACGAGTGTAACAGGGGAAATGTACAATCCAAGCAAGTAAGGTGAATGATGTGATCCAGAGACAGAGGGCTCTGTCCCAAGTGCCTTAAGACCCCATGACTTAACGGGCCAGCATCCCAGGGTAAGAGGCTAGAAATCCGGCTCCTCCAAGAGATAGGGGGGCAGGGCAGTTTGTCACATGCAGACCCAGTGACAAAAGCCATTTTGTCACAAGCTCCATTTCATATGAGTTTGCATCTGTGTAATGTGTGTGTTTGCCACTTGTTCAGACATACTCTTGGAACCTTCCTGTCTTCTGTTTTTTTTTTCTCATATGTACTCATGGACACACCTGAAGCTTGATCTTCTCCCAAAAGAAAGAAAAGTATACCTAGGACTGTATCTTTTTTTTTTTATAGCACTGTTCTTTGACTAGGACTGTACCTTATTTATACTATTGTATTGTTCTCTTTGTTCCATCTAGCTAATTATAGTGACTATTTTGTCATTAGGCGCAGCCTATTTTTCTTTTTCTTTGCTACACACACAGTGCACTCTATGCCATGGATGGCTGCAGGTGTGGTCGCAGACCTGGGTGTGGGCGCTGTGTTTGTAATACTAAAATGCCTTCATTAGCAAGTAAGAGTTTGAACAACAGGAAGGAATAGGGAGGAACCATAAGGAATGAAACTTCTTATGTAGTGATAGGATGTCAACTAGTATATGGCAGACAGGAGATCCGGTATGTGAGATGTAAAACAGAGTAGAACAGTTGGCCAAATTTGAGTACCTGTGGCAAATATCCAGAGAAACAAATAAATAAAAAAATACCTCTGGAAACAAGTTATATTAAATGTGTGCCATGAGAAGATCTGTAGATGTAGAAGACTAAAGGACCAACCATTAATACTTTAGGGACACTAACAATGAGGGCAAACCAAAATGTTGTACCTTACAATAGTATTTTCTCCCTTTGGACATTTGCACATTTTGTAGTATTATAACTTGAAAATAAAATGAATTTTTATTGAGATTTGTTCCTATTTGTTTAATACAAAATTGCAAAAGCATTGAAGATGCAAAAGTATTTTTGTTTCTGGTTTCTTTTGCTGCAGTCTATTTTGTAGCACAAATGTTAATTAAAAAGTAATGTGCTGGTTGCATAAGTATTTGCCCCCCTAAGTTAATATTTCATAGAGTGGGGTTACATCCTACATACACTGAATGTCCCTAGTCTGTATGCTCAGATTGATACAGACTTGATGAATTTGCTTATCATAGTCATCAGAAGAAATGTATGGATATCAGTATTTTATGGGACAGCTCTATTCTGAGGCACAATTGAGACGCACCATAACTGACACCGTTAAACTCCGAGATGACAAAGAAGAACTGTAGCTTTATTAAAAAAGATACTTATTTCAAAATGTATGAACTTCAGACAGCTGTTCTCAAAAGGAAGTAGTGAGGCAAATGACTTATTTATATTCCTAGATTGTAATCTTGCTTAACCCCTTAAGGACACGTGACATGTGTGACATGTCATGATTCCCTTTTATTCCAGAAGTTTGGTCCTTAAGGGGTTAAGAAAGGTCCATGTTTAGTGATGTTGCGAACACAAAATTTTCGGTTCGCGAACGGCGAACGGGAACTTCCTGCAAACATTCGCGAACCGGTGAACCGGGCAAACCGCCATTGACTTCAATGGGCAGGCGATTTTTAAAACCCACAGCGACTCTTTCTGGCCACAAAAGTGATGGAAAAGTTGTTTCAAGGGGACTAACACCTGGACTGTGGCATGCCGGAGGGGGATCCATGGCAAAACTCCCATGGAAAATTACACAGTTGATGCAGAGTCTGGTTTTAATCCATAAAGGGCAGAAATCACATAACATTCCTAAATCCCAATAGATATGGATTGACACCTGACATATTGACACCTCAACATATGGATTGACACCTGTCCTAAGAGCCCCTGATTCACACTGACACATAGCAGAATAGAGACTGCTCCCCCTACATAGGGTCACTTGGCAGATATGGAGTGGTCGTGGGAGGAGGAGGATGACTTTCACCTCTTCCCCTGTTAGATTCCCGTTGTGCTGTGACATCACCCTTATTTAATTTATTTTGCAAATGCTGCATCCTTTCCGACTTGTAATTCGGTAACATTTCCGACACTGTCTGCTTATACCGGGGGTCTAGTAGCGTGGACACCCAGTACAGGTCGTTCTCCTTCAGCCTTTTTATACGAGGGTCCCTCAACAGGCACGACAGCATGAAAGACCCCATTTGCACAAGGTTGGATGCCGAGCTACTCATTTCCCGTTCCTCCTCCTCACACAGAGCAGAATAGGGACTGTTCCCCCTACATAGGGTCACTTGGCAGATATGGATTGACACCTATCCTAAGGATCCCTGATACACACTGACACAGAGCAAAATAGGGACTGTTCCCCCTACATAGGGTCACTTGGCAGATATGGATTGACACCTGTCCTCAGAGACCATGATACACACTGACACAGAGCAGAATAGAGACTGTTCCCCATACATAGGGTCACTTAGCAGATATGGATTGACACCGGTCCTCAGAGACCATGATACACACTGACACAGAGCAGAATAGAGACTGTTCGCCCTACATAGGGTCACTTGGCAGATATGGATCGACACCTATCCTAATGATCCCTGATACACACTGACACAGAGCAGAATAGAGACTGTTGCCCCTACATAGGGTCACTTGGCAGATATGGATTGACAACTATCCTAATGATCCCTGATACACACTGACACAGAGCAGAATTGGGACTGTTCCTCCTACATAGGGTCACTTGGCATATATGGATTGACACCTCTCCTAAGGATCCCTGATACACACTGACACAGAGCAGAATAGGGACTGTTCCCCCTACATGGGGTCACTTGGCAGATATGTATTGACACCTATCCTAAGGACCCCTGATACACACTGACACAGAGCAGAATAGGGACTGTTCCCCCTACATAGGGTCACTTGCCAGATATGGATTGACACCTGTCCTCAGAGACCATGATACACACTGACACAGAGCAGAATAGGGACTGTTCCCCCTACATAGGGTCACTTGGCAGATATGGATTGACACCTATCCTAAGGATCCCTTATACACACTGACACAGAGCAGAATAGAGACTGTTCCCCCTACATAGGGTCACTTGGCAGATATGGCGTGGTCGTGGGAGGATGAGGATGACTTTCACCTGTTCCCCTGTTAGATTCCCATTGTGCTGTGACATCACCCTTATACGCTGTGTAAAGCATACTTTTTAATTTATTTTGCAAATGCTGCATCTTTTCCGACTTGTAATTCGGTAACATTTCCGCCACTGTCTGCTTATACCGGGGGTCTAGTAGCGTGGACACCCAGTACAGGTCGTTCTCCTTCAGCCTTTTTATACAAAGGTCCCTCAACAGGCACGACAGCATGAAAGACCCCATTTGCACAAGGTTGGATGCCGAGCTACTCATTTCTCGTTCCTCCTCCTCACACAGAGCAGAATAGGGACTGTTCCCCCTACATAGGGTCACTTGCCAGATATGGATTGCCACCTATCATAAGGATCCCTCATACACACTGACACAGAGCAGAATAGGGACTGTTCCCCCTACATAGGGTCACTTGGCAGATATGGATTGACACCTGTCCTCAGAGACCATGATACACACTGACACAGAGCAGAAAACGGACAGTTCCCCCTACATAGGTTCACTTGGCAGATATGGATTGACACCTGTCCTCAAAGCCCCTGATACACACTGACACAGAGCAGAATAGGGACTCTTCCTCCTACATAGGGTCACTTGGCAGATATGGATTGACACCTATCCTAAGGATCCCTGATACACACTGACACAGAGCAGAATAGAGACTGTTCCCCCTACATAGGGTCACTTGGCAGATATGGATTGACATCTATCCTAATGATCCCTGATACACACTTACACAGAGCAGAATAGAGACTGTTCCCCCTACGTAGGGTCACTTGGCAGATATGGATCGACAACTATCCTAATGATCCCTGACACAATGACACAGAGCAGAATAGAGATTGTTGACCCTACATAGGGTCACTTGGCAGATATGGATTGACACCTGTCCTCAGAGACCATGATACACACTGACACAGAGCAGAATAGAGACTGTTCCCCCTACATGGGTCACTTGGCAGATATGGATTGACACCTATCCTAAGGATCCCTGAAACACACTGACACAGAGCAGAATAGGGACTGTTCCCCCTACATAGGGTCACTTGGCAGATATGGATTGACACCTGTCTACAGAGACCATGATACACACTGACACAGAGCAGAATAGGGACTGTTCCACTTACATAGGGTCACTTGGCAGATATGGATTGACATCTATCCTAATGATCCCTGATACACACTTACACAGAGCAGAATAGAGACTGTTCCCCCTACGTAGGGTCACTTGGCAGATATGGATCGACACCTATCCTAATGATCCCTGATACACACTGACACAGAGCAGAATAGAGACTGTTCCCCCTACATAGGGTCACTTGGCAGATATGGATTGACATCTATCCTAATGATCCCTGATACACACTTACACAGAGCAGAATAGAGACTGTTCCCCCTACGTAGGGTCACTTGGCAGATATGGATCGACACCTATCCTAATGATCCCTGATACACACTGACACAGAGCAGAATAGAGACTGTTGCCCCTACATAGGGTCACTTGGCAGATATGGATTGACAACTATCCTAATGATCCCTGACACAATGACACAGAGCAGAATAGAGATTGTTGACCCTACATAGGGTCACTTGGCAGATATGGATTGACACCTGTCCTCAGAGACCATGATACACACTGACACAGAGCAGAATAGGGACTCTTCCTCCTACATAGGTTCACTTGGCAGATATGGATTGACACCTGTCCTCAAAGCCCCTGATACACACTGACACAGAGCAGAATAGGGACTCTTCCTCCTACATAGGGTCACTTGGCAGATATGGATTGACACCTATCCTAATGATCCCTGACACAATGGCACAGAGCAGAATAGAGACTGTTGCCCCTACATAGGGTCACTTGGCAGATATGGATTGACAACTATCCTAATGATCCCTGATACACACTGACACAGAGCAGAATAGAGACTGTTGCCCCTACATAGGGTCACTTGGCAGATATGGATTGACACCTGTCCTCAGAGACCATGATACACACTGACACAGAGCAGAATAGGGACTCTTCCTCCTACATAGGGTCACTTGGCAGATATGGATTGACACCTATCCTAAGGATCCCTGATACACACTGACACAGAGCAGAATAGAGACTGTTCCCCCTACATAGGGTCACTTGGCAGATATGGATTGACATCTATCCTAATGATCCCTGATACACACTTACACAGAGCAGAATAGAGACTGTTCCCCCTACGTAGGGTCACTTGGCAGATATGGATCGACACCTATCCTAATGATCCCTGATACACACTGACACAGAGCAGAATAGAGATTGTTGACCCTACATAGGGTCACTTGGCAGATATGGATTGACACCTGTCCTCAGAGACCATGATACACACTGACACAGAGCAGAATAGAGACTGTTCCCCCTACATGGGTCACTTGGCAGATATGGATTGACACCTATCCTAAGGATCCCTGAAACACACTGACACAGAGCAGAATAGGGACTGTTCCCCCTACATAGGGTCACTTGGCAGATATGGATTGACACCTGTCTACAGAGACCATGATACACACTGACACAGAGCAGAATAGGGACTGTTCCACTTACATAGGGTCACTTGGCAGATATGGATTGACACCTGTCCTCAAAGCCCCTGATACACACTGACACAAAGCAGAATAGTGACTGTTCCCCCTACATAGGGTCACTTGGCAGATATGGATTGACACCTATCCTAATGATCCCTGATACACACTGACACAGAGCAGAATAGAGACTGTTCCCCCTACATAGGGTCACTTGGCAGATATGGATTGACATCTAACCAGAGGATCCCTGATACACACTGACACAGAGCAGAATAGAGACTCTTCCCCCTACATAGGGTCACTTGGCAGGTATGGATTGACACCTGTCCTCAGAGACCATGATACATACTGACAGAGCAGAATAGAGACTGTTCCCCCTACATAGGGTCACTTGGCAGATATGGATTGACACCTATCCTAAGGATCCCTGATACACACTGACGCAGAGCAGAATAGAGACTGTTCCCCCTATATAGGGTCACTTGGCAGGTATGGATTGACTCCTGTCCTCAGAGACCATGATACACACTGACACAGAGCAGAATATAGACTGTTCCCCCTACATAGGGTCACTTGGCAGGTATGGATTGACACCTGTCCTCAGAGACCATGATACACACTGACACAGAGCAGAATAGGGACTGTTCCCCCTACATAGGGTCACTTGGCAGGTATGGATTGACACCTGTCCTCAGAGACCATGATACACACTGACACAGAGCAGAATAGGGACTGTTCCTCCTACATAGGGTCACTTGGCAGATATGGATTGACACCTATCCTCAGAGCCCCTGATACACACTGACACAGAGCAGAATAGGGATGTGGAATAGTACCTGGGGAGCTAGGGGGGGGTGCCGTTGATGTGGAGCAAGACGCAGCAGCAGAAGAGGACTCAGCCGAGGAGGTTATGGAAGAGGATGGAGTAGGAGGAGTAGAGGAGGTGGCAGGAGGTGGCGGTGTCACCAACTCCTCTGCAGAGTCACGCATTCCATGCTTGGCAGCCGTCAGCAGGTTTACCCAATGCGCAGTGTAGGTGATATACCTGCCCTGACCATGCTTTGCAGACCAGGTATCAGTGGTCAGATGGACCCTTGCCCCAACACTGTGTGCCAGACATGCCATTACTTCCTTTTGCACAATCGAGTACAGGTTGGGGATTGCCTTTTGTGAAAATAAATTTTGTCCAGGTACCTTCCACTGCGGTGTCCCAATAGCTACAAATTTTTTGAACGCCTCAGACTCCACCAGCTTGTATGGTAAAAGCTGGCGGGCTAGGGGGGCGTGTCCTTACTACTGAAGCGAGAAGTCGCCATGCGTACGCCAGGCATACCGTACGCAACATGCAGGAGGCAGAGGGAATCCTGGGGCAACTGGGTCTCCCCCCGGACTCGCTACTCACATCGAAGCCTCCAACAAATTCCACGCTCCCTCCATATTGGGGCAACGCCGAGGCTCCAACATTTGTGTGACGGTAGTAGAAAATATCCCCGTCAAGCATTCCCTTCTTCCCATAAAAGTAAAATCACCCAATATTCCACAAGTAGAAATATCCCTGGAATCGCCGAATAATCCACACATGAGCCAAAACTTAATGCTGGAACAAGACTGATTTACTGGCACACAGAACTCACAATTTATGCAACACAAAACTCCTCCTCTGGGCCAGGCTAGATAATTGAGTTTTAGCAATATACATAGCTCAATTATCTGCTGGCCAGAACATTTACAGTTTAACATACTTTTTACCTAACATTCATAACTCTAAAACCATACATCACATTCACATAAAAATTACATATTCACAATCAATCCATACAGGGGAACAACATATTAAAAAATGGCATGAATCAGACCAGGGGTTCAAAAGTTAGTAAAAGTATATTTTGGTCCCTGGCTGGCAGCATGGCAAACTGGTTTAAGCAGATTTCATAGAGGCCTCTATCCTGGAGACAAAGGGGAAAGTAATCCAATTATCCAGGGCTAGAGGCAGACTCCATTAACCACATGGTTACAAAAAGACATAAAACACTTTAAAATACATTCATTCTTGACATTTGGAACCAAAACAATATAGACCTTAAAATAGCAGGGAGAGAATTAAACTGAAGCATATAGGCAATTGCATAAAAGTCCTTCACAATTTGTCCCTAGAAACCTAGCCGGGACATCATGTGCAACTTGAATGGAAAACGGGACTAACAGGTCAACCCTGCTTACGGAGACTCTCAGGTCATTGATCGTGTCAAGAGGAGGGGAACAACTTCAAAAATAGATTCCTGGCAAATTCGCAAAAAAAACGTGCAAACATGAATCCTGAATGTACAGAAAGACAAAACCACAAGAAGATTTTTTTGAAGACAACAAATAGCTGTGTGTTATAATGTAGAAACATTTTATTCACCAGATAAAAAGAAAACAACCGACTTAATACAGTTTTTGACAACTTTGCTAGTTTTGCATTGAATTTTTTAGCCAGTAGTTCCTTTAGATATTGCACTGCATATAGTAAACTCTGTAGTATGTTAGTTTTAGTTGCCAGAAAAGCTAAATAATAGTTTTCACATTTGGTAGATAGCTTGTGTGTGCTAATATTCATACTTGCATTTTGAATTTTAAGGCAGTATTTCTTTTTTATAAGCAGATTTTGATATTTTTGTATCTTTTTAAACATATATTTTCTCAAGCCGCTTTGATAGATTAACATTTCTTTATTTTATTAAACAACGTGCTTAATTGTATTGGTGTACTAATTTCCAGTATATCTAAAAATGTTTTACATATTTTCTGATTTTAATTGCCATGTGTACCTTTCGTATGCCCATGTGAAACGTTTTACCATTTAGGGCCCAGAGTGGGGTCATTTAAACAGATCATACCTCGAGTGCAGAGTGCGTTTAATCCGACTCGTTAATGTTAGTTATTCACTAAGCTTAGTGAAAACATAGTTGGCTTAAATATGTTTTCTATTCAAGTTCTTGTGCCCCACAGTTCAAATTAACATTCAAATTACAATTCATGACAGATCACACAAGTGAATAGCCCTGCCAATGTCGTTTTTTGTTATCTAAGAAGAAATAAAAATGCATATCAACGAAAAATGCTGGCGGGCTAATAGTTCGGACAAGCCAACTGTCAGACGCTGGGCAAGGGGGTGACTTTCTGACATTGGCTTCTTATGCTCAAACATGTCCTTGACTGACACCTGACTGTGGGCAGATGAGTGGGAACTGCTTAAGGCGAGAGACGGAGTGGCGGATGGTTGAGAGGGGGCAAGGAGGACAGCAGTGGTTGACGTGGCTGAAGATGCTGGACCAGGAGGAGGATGGCGGCTTTGAGTTTGTGTGCTGCTTGTGTTGATCCCATAGGCGTTTGTGATGTGCGATCATGTGCCTATGCAAAGCAGTTGTACCTAGGTGGGTGTTGGACTTCCCACGACTCAGTTTCTTTTGGCACAGGTTGCAAATGGCATCGCTGTTGTCAGAGGCAGACACACAAAAAAAATGCCACACTGCTGAGCTCTGCAATGACGGCATTCTGGTGGTGGACACAGCATGCGTTGATTGGCGTGCTGTCGGGCTGACCCCGGGTGCCGATGCATGCTGTCTGACTATGCCACTAGCTCCTTGCAACGACCTCCCCCTGCTTCCAACTAGTCTCCTCCTCCTCCTCTCTGTCTCCCCATCTGAACTTTCGCCCTGTTCTTCTTCTTGCCGAGCGGGCACCCACGTGACATCCATGGACGCATCGTCATCATCAACCGCTTCACTTGTATCTGACAACTCAGCAAAGGAAGCAGCAGCGGGTACAACATCATCATCATCACACCGTAAGTCCATGTGTGTAATGCTGCCTGCCTGAGACATAGACCTCACTTATGAGTGGCACTGTGCAGTGGCAGAGGTTGGCAGAGTACACGCTGTAGGCCTGACACACCCGCTTGAAGACAACTAACTGCTATTCAATCTATAACAGTGAAAAAAGTTTTTTGGTTTTAAATGCACGCTATAGAGACACCAGATATGAGTGGCAAATTACACGTGCTGAGTTTGGCAGAGCACCTGACCTGACACCCTCTTTAAGGACACTGACTGCTATTAGCTTACTGTGACGAAACCAACCTCGCCACTGAGAACTGGAGAAGCCTGGTTGCTAGCCTCCTGCCCAGTGATTATGGTCCCTGGGAGATATTGCCCTTTAATGGACTGAATTGGGGCTTATGGACTGCTACCATAATGTACTGACCCTTTAAGATCTACTTTTGGGCATGTGGAGGGTATAATACTGTCCCTAGCCCTTTACATACTTTGGGGACAGATTGGTACTTTTGTATATGGCACTTCGGACACAGTCGAAGCTGTCGAAGCTGTCGAAGCTGTCGAAGTTACCGAAGTTGTCGAAGTCGTCGAAGTGGCCGGTATCGGACAAAGGACCACGTGGCGGCGGCCATTTTAACTTCGAACACCGCCGACCCTTAACATCAACTCCACTTCGACACTTCGACCAAAGTCGAAGTACAGGCACACTTCGAATGGGACTTAGCCATTTTTTTGCCAGGAATTGACCGACCGCACAGCCCAAATCTATGGAACTGTTTTGGGCAAGAAAATGTGCTTGCGGTCGGTCATAAAAGGACTTCCGTGTAACTTTTGATCCACTGGAGGGATTTGCCTGAATTTTGGAAGTGTTTATGTTTAAAGTATGCTGAGTCTGAATATGTGATTTTTTATGTGAATGTGATATATGGTTTTAAAGTTATGAAAGTTGTGTAAAAGTATATTTTAAACTGTATGTATAATGGGATTATGTGTCACACTAAGGGGAGGGGATGTGTGGGATGTAACATCTATGTCATTGGTTATTTTATGCCTCCCCCTGGGTGTGGCCTGTATGTGTACTCATGTAATAAAAACCAGGCTGGGTGCCCCAGCACCTCAGACCACTGCTTGACCTTCAACACGGAGCCTTGTCTCGTTCTTGGGGGGATTCACTGTATGCTGTTGGAGATTGATTGCTAGGAGTGTAAGCTGATGTCTGCTTTTCCTATTCATCTGCTAGCAGCTATTTGTGAGGTTCCAGCTTGGAGTGCTATCGTATTCCCTGGTATGCAGTTCGGGAGTTTGATGCATTCACCTCTATCCAATTCGTGAGTTTTGATGTTCTGCAGTAGCTGTGCCTTTCTGTAAAAAGGGGATTATCGCCTAAACGGATTTTAACCCCTCATATGCTGAAACGGTCCGTTACACTTACACTGAAAAACTTTTTTTCTTTGTAAAAGCACGCTATACAGACACAAGATATGAGTGGCAAATTACACTTGCTGAGGTTGGCAGAGCACACGCTGAAGGCCTGACACCCAGACGCTTGCAGACAACTAACTGCTATTAGCTTACAGTGAAACACTTTTTTTGTTTTTAAAGGCACGCTATAGTAACACCAGATATGAGTGGTGGCACTGGGCAAATGGGCACAGTATCCACTGAGCCTGACACAGAAGCTGGCAGACAACTAACCGCTCTACAATCTATTACAGTGAAAAAAATGTTTTTCTTTTTAATTGTCAAGCTTAAGCTATTGTGACACCAGATACGAGTGGTGGAACTGGGCAAATGGGCACAGTATCCACTGAGCCTGACACAGAAGCTGGCAGACAACTAAATGCTCTTCAATCTAATACAGTTAAAAAAATGTTTTTCTTTTTAAATGTCAAGCTTAAGCTATTGTGACACCAGATATGAGTGGTGGCACTGGGCAAATGGGCACAGTATCCACTGAGCCTGACACAGAAGCTGGCAGACAACTAACCGCTCTACAATCTATTACAGTGAAAAAAATGTTTTTCTTTTTAATTGTCAAGCTTAAGCTATTGTGACACCAGATACGAGTGGTGGAACTGGGCAAATGGGCACAGTATCCACTGAGCCTGACACAGAAGCTGGCAGACAACTAAATGCTCTTCAATCTAATACAGTTAAAAAAATGTTTTTCTTTTTAAATGTCAAGCTTAAGCTATTGTGACACCAGATATGAGTGGTGGCACTGGGCAAATGGGCACAGTATCCACTGAGCCTGACACAGAAGCTGGCAGACAACTAACTGCTATTCAATCTATTACAGTGAAAAAAAATGTTTTCTTTTTAAATGTCAAGCTTAAGCTATTGTGACATCAGATACGAGTGGTGGAACTGGGCAAATGGGCACAGTATCCACTGAGCCTGACACAGAAGCTGACAGACAACTAACTGCTCTTCAATCTATTACAGTGAAAATTTTTTTTTTCTTTTTAAATGTCAAGCTTAAGCTATTGTGACACCAGATATGAGTGGTGGCACTGGGCAAATGCGCACAGTATGCACTGTGAGCCAGACACAGAAGCTGGCAGGCAGGCAGGCAACTGCAATTACATTACACAAAAAAAAAAAAAAAAAAGCAGACTGATGTTCTAGGGCTTTTTGGGGTGCTGTTCTTCCAGCAGAGATCAGATGAGTCCTTCAGGACTGTAGTGGACACTGAATACCCTAGCCTAGCTATCACTTTCCCTATCTAATGAGCAGCAGCTACACTTTCCCTCCTCTCACTAAGCATGCAGCTTCAGAATTTATCTAAAATGGATGCTGGGAGGGAGGTGGGAGGGTGTGGAAGGGAGGATCTGCTGCTAATTTGCTGGAATGTGTCTGCTGACCGTGAGGCACAGGGTCAAAGTTTGCTCAATGATGACGAATAGGGGGCGGATCGAACCGCCCACGTGTTCGCCCGTGGTGGCGAACGCGAACACGCTATGTTCGCCGGGAACTATTCGCCAGCGAACAGTTCGGTACATCACTATTTAGGGGTAATTTTAGGATAAGTATACAGTTAGCATTAGTGCAAACCTATAGTTAAAGGTGGTTGGTATGGCTTTAGGTGATCAAAAATTACTTTAAACACATGAGGCATCTAACAATCAGGATCAATACATTAATTTATTATAAATACTTTTTCATTAGTTGCACTGGATGCATTTTTCCTCCTTGTTTTCCCATTTTAAACAGTTTACTCACAATTAATGTTGTGCCATTGAAGAAAACCATTTCTGTCTTTAAGCAAACTATATATGATATGTATAGGGGCACTTAGAGAAACACTTTTAAGTGAGAGAAGCACAAATCCTAGGTTTTGCTTTAGTTCCTTCCCTAAGAGGTTAATTGTCTTGCAGTTTTTTTTTTCTTGGTTTTATTTTTTAATATTGATTACAAACACCCTGGAATATCTATGGCTCATTTTTTATTTTTGTCATTTTAATATCTTGTCTTATGTTTAAGAAAGAAGCATTGTTGGGGGGGGATGTCATTAAGTAGCTGTCTTAACTAGACGTTATCTTTTATTGTGCTTTTAACTATTCATGTCCATGTTTTTACAGTTTCTGCTGGATGTCTGGATGTTTTTTTTTTTTTTTACCTGGGTAGTTAGTGGAGTTAGTTATTAATTCACTATGTATGCAGTTGTAGAGTTAAGTACTATTTGTCCTGATTTTATAAGGTGTTACCTGTGCACTATCCCAAATCCATATGCACATTTAAATTACAGGGTTTAGGGCAGTGATGGCGAACCTATGGCACGCGTGCCACAGGTGGCACGCCGGGCCCTTTCTGTGGGCACGCGGCCATAGGTTCGCCATTAATGCAGAGTAGGCACCTGCTTGTTTACCAGCTTGTTTGCATCTCCAACATGTTTTAGGTGTGTTAGGGAAGAACCTGTTAATGTGAGTTGGCGTATAGTAAATAGGACAATTACAAATAAACTTACAGGAACAATAGGTTGAAGAGGACCCTGCTCAATCGAGCTTACATTCTATAGGAGGTGGGGTGTAAAACACATTAGGACAGGAATTTGCAATCAAATAAGGTGAGGAGAGGGCAAGAGACAGGGAGGTAGGGGTTAGTCTTGGAGGCCATAAGCTTTCCTAAAGAGATGGGTTTTAAGGCACTTCTTAAAAGATGCAAGACTAGGGGAGAGTCTGATGGCGGTAGGCAGGCTATTCCATAGGAAGGGAGCCGCCCGCGAGAAGTCCTGCAAGCGCGAGTTGGCCATATGGGTGCGGACAATGGACAGGAGGTGGTCACGGGCAGAGCGGAGAGACCGAGAAGGGACATACCTATGGATCTGTGAGGAGATATAAGAGGGGCTAGAGTTGTTCAGTGCTTTATAGGTGTGAGTTAGTACCTTGAATTGACTCCTATAGCATACAGGAAGTCAATGTAAGGACTGGCAGAGGGGTGAGGTGTGAGAGAAACGACTAGAGAGGAAAATCAGTCTAGCAGCAGCGTTCATTACGGACTGTAGGGGTGCAGTACGGCTTTTGGGAAGACCAATCAGGAGAGGGTTACAATAATCCATGCGGGAAATTACTAGAGCATGAACAAGCTCCTTGGTAGTATCTGGTGCAAGAAAGGGGCGGATGCGGGCAATGTTTTTAAGATGGAATCTACAGGATTTGGCAACATGCTGGATGTGAGGCTCAAAGGTGAGACCAGAGTCAAGTATGACGCCAAGACAGCGCGCTTGCAAGGATGGACTGATGTTGGTACCACAAACTTGAAGGGAGAGCGAAAGAGGAGGATCAGTATTAGTAGGAGGAAAGACAAGGAGCTCAGTTTTTGAGCGATTGAGTTTCAGAAAGCGGGAGGACATCCAGTCAGAGATGGAAGAAAGGCAAGCAGTGACATGTTGCAGGACGGCAGGGAAGAGGTCCGGGGAGGAGAGATATAGCTGGGTGTCATCAGCATACAGGTGGTAGTGGAATCCAAAAGAGGTAATAAGTTTGCCAAGAGAGGCAGTATAAAGAGAAAATAGAAGGGGACCAAGGACGGAGCCTTGGGGGACTCCAACCGAGACAGGGCGAGGGGAGGAGGTATCATTAGAAAAAGAGACACTGAATGAGCGTTGGGAGAGATAAGAGGAAAACCACGAGGACAGAGTCACAGAGACCAAGCGATTGAAGAGTTTGAAGAAGGAGAGCACGATCAACGGTGTCGAGAGGTCAAGAAGAATTAGTATGGAGTAGTGGCCTTTGGATTAGCTGCGATTAGGTCGTTAGTAACTTTGATAAGGGCAGTCTCTGTAGAGTGGAGAGGGCGGAAGCCAGATTGAAGGGGTTCAAGGAGAGAGTTGGAATTGAGGAAATGAGACACACGGGTAAAGACAAGTCTTTCCAGAAGCTTTGAGGAAAAAGGGAGCAGGGATATGGGACGGTAGTTAGAGAGGGTGGATGGTCGAGGGATGTTTTTTTTAGTACTACAGTGGCATGTTTAAGGTCAGCAGGGACAATGCCAGAAGAGAGCGAGCAGTTGAAGATGTGTATTAGAGAAGGCACGAGACAAGTGGAGAGAGATCTGATAAGGTGAGATGGGACAGGATCGAGCGGGCAAGTGGTGGGGTGAGAGGAGCAAAGAAGAGCAGCCACCTCTTGGTCAGTAGCTGGGGAGAATGTCTGAAGGGTAGGAAAGGCATGATCTATGTGTGATTGAGAAACAGAAAGGCAAGGAGGGGAGAATTCTTTCCTTAGCTGTTCAATCTTGTCAGTGAAGTAACATGCAAAGTTATCAGCAGTAAGGTTAGTTTTGGGGGTGGCCACAGCAGGGCGAAGAAGAGAATTAAAGGTGTCAAAGAGACGCCTGGGGTTGCGGGAACATGAACTAATGAGAGAGGAAAAATAGGACTGTTTGGCAAGGGCAAGGGCTGCACTGTATGAACACAATATGAATCTATAATGGAGAAAGTCTGATTGGGTACGAGACTTCCTCCAGGAGCGTTCAGCACAACGGGAGCATCTTTGCAGGTAGCGTGTTGATTTACTATGCCATGGTTGGGGGTGGGTCCTCCTTGAGGTGCTTGTTCGGAGTGGCGCTGCAATGTTCAAGGCAGATGTAAGAGTAGAGTTATATATGGAGATGGCCAGTGAAGGACAGGAGAGGGAAGGGATGGACAGCAGTTGTGAATCAATGTCAGCTGACAACTGTTGGCGATCAAGAGAATTAAGGTCCCTCCTGAGTTGAGGGGGGTTAGGCTGAGGTTGTTGGTTGAGGAGGTACGCGAGAACAAATGATAAGAGGTGATGATCAGAGAGTGGATATGGAGTGTTGCAGATATTAGATACTGTACATGCATAAGTGAAGATTAGGTCAAGGGTATTGCCAGCTACATGGGTGGGAGAATTTGCCCACTGTGATAGCCCGAGGGAGGAAGTAATTGAAAGTAGTTTAGTGGCTGCAGAGGTCAAAGGTGGGTTTATAGGAATATTGAAGTCCCCGAGAATTAGGGATGGAATGTTAGAAGAGAGGAAATAGGGTAGCCAGGCAGCAAAGTGGTCAAGGAAGAGAAAAGGGGAACCAGGGGGACGGTAAATAACAGCAATGTTAACAGAGAAGGGTTTGAAAAGGCGAATTGAGTGTATTTCAAATGACGGGAAAGAGAGGGAAGGGGGGTGGGAAGGAGTTTAAAAGAGCAGTGAGGGGAGAGGAGAAACCCAACACCACCACCTTTACATTCAGAGTTTCTTGGGTTGTGGGTAAGTTGGAGACCACCGAAGGACAAAGATGCAGGGGTGGCAGTGTCAGAGAGGGAGAGCCAGGTTTCTGTTAAGGCTAGTAAATCTATTGAACGAGAGATGAAGAAGTCATGGACAGCAGTGGATTTAGTGATATTGCAAACAGAGCGTGCATTCCAGAGGGCAGTATTGAAGGAGGATTTAGAGGAACATGAGATGGGTATGAGATTAGTGTGGATCCTTGGGTTAGTATGTGCTGAGTTTATTGAGAGGGGACCGGGGCTTGGAGAGACATCACCAGCTGCTAGGAGCAGAAGGATAGAAAGGAAGTGAAGGTGCGAGTAGGATTTGAAAGTTTTGTAGGAGGGTATGTATGTAGAGGATTTGGGAGGAGTTGGTGGAGATAGGCTGGAAAGGTATGTGTAGAGTGCATGGGATGAATATAGAGGGGAGGGGAGTAAGGTGGAAGTAATGATGATGGTGTTGCCAGGGACAGGTGAGTGAAAGGATAGGGATATTTTAGTGATGAGAGAAGAAAGTGTTAAAGTGAAAAATAGAAGGAGAACATTAGAGAAAATGTGTATTATATAGATATGTAGATCATATATACAAACACACACAAATATCAATGAGTGTTTAAACCAATGTAAGGATGCAGTGCACTTAATGGATTGATTTTGGTGTATAGAACATTCCACTCAACTATCTGCCATTTAGGAGTCACATTTCTTATCTGTGTATGATTACAGTTTAATCAACATGAAATAAAAACATCTAAAGTAAACACACTGGCTATCACGTCTGCTTAAAAATGTAACCTTTTTCATGTAGGCATGTGATTCACAGTCAGGTGTACCTAAACAGAAACAAAAGGGATTTTACTCCTAAATGGCAGGGAACTGAACAGTAAGACTATAGGGGCATAATCTATGCACTAAAATTGCTTTATTAAGCTAAAGTTGTTTTAGTGCCTAGAAAATCCATTTAAGTACTAAAGCCGGCATCTCAAATGCATGGGAAGATTTGTTATGTCGATCAAAATGTAGAATCATTTGAAATGTTTATCCAAAATTATTTAATCAGGGCCAATTTATATGAATTTTTTAAATGACTATTTTTATTATATATGAAAAAAGCAAATATCTCACAGCTTACCACTTTGGTGAAATATCTTCTTTTTGCATAATTCAATTTGAAAGTATATGATTGCAAGAAATAAGGAACTCTCCAGCATCAATATTATCTCAATAATAGAAAACATTTCATTCTTAAAGTGGTGCGATGCTTGTATTGGTATTCCCTATGGACATTATGAGACCTGTGGACAAGAGAATCAGTACTTGGGTTTGGACAAGAGGACAACACAGAATTGGCACAAGGGCAAGTTAAAGAAGACCATATATGTTCTCTGGATATTTTCATATTAGGACTTGTATCTTTTTTTTTCCGTTTATTTATATGTATGTTTATATGTATTTATATGTATGTATATTACTTTAAGTCTTTTTCATTTAGCAATATTTATTCATTGTATAGATAAATTAATTTATTAACATTTTAATTTTTACTATAAGCACCTTACATATAATGAAGGATTTTTTTTTTTTTAATATATTACAGTTGGTACTCGTTTGATCTGTACTATTATTGGTGCTCTTTTTACTTTCATGTATACTCTTAAATTTTAAGAATGTTATCCAGTGTATAAGTATTTTAGGTGAGCACACCTCACTTTCTTTTTTGGTAGTTCTGGTCATTTGGAAAGCTTATTCAAAATTATAAAATAAAGTTACTAGCTCACTATCCTAAATCTCTATGCACATATAAATAACTGGAGATGTTTTAGTATCACTTAAATGCCCATTAAAATATGCGCGCATTTGCCATGTCAAGGGAAACCTCTTTAGGTGACCCTACACCAACAATTCACCCACTGCTTTCAGCTAAAAGTAAAAATCTCTAATGAGACACAGAGGTGTATTTTTCTAAACCCCTACACACTTATTAACTTTTAATAAAGAACACATGGAGTGGTCAGCATTAGAGTTGAGCGGACACCTGGATGTTCGGGTCCGGCAAGTTCGGCCGAACTTTGAAAAAAAAATGTCGGGGTTCGAACTTGACCTCGAACCTGAACCCCATTGAAGTCAATGGGGACCCGAACTTTTGGCCACAAAAATGCCTCTAACATTTTTTTGGAAAGGGCTAGAGGGCTGCAAAAGGAAGTAAAATGGGGGTAAGAGTAGGACAAGTGCCCTGCAAACAAATGTGGATAGGGAAATCACTTAAAATAACATAAATATTTAAAATTCAGCTGAGCCATAAAATAGCACTAGATGGAATCTTTGATTTTAGCTTTGGAAGAACAGAAATCAAAATCTAAAGCATGGCTGTCAGGAGGATACCCAGAATTATCCATTTGAGAGAGGGTTGGAGTGCAGGGTATTCTCTTTCATTGTTCAAACTGAGCTCAACTCCTGATGCATGGAGAAAAGGCCTTCACAAGCCTCTGCTATTGTGTACATAGTTTATACTAAGTGACCCATAGGTTGAGGAGGCGGTGATCGTGGCGGTGTAGGTGGAAGCGGCGGTGGAGGAGGAGGAGGTAGCCAACACTATTTATATATATATATATATATATAATTTTATTTTAATTGGGGTAGCCCCCCCAAATATTGGGACATATAAAAAAATAAAACTGTTCCGCAGAGCGACTGACCCGTGCATGCTGCATCTGAAACTCCACTATCGCCTGCTGCTGCTCGCACAGTCTCTTGAGGCGGTGAGCGGGAAGGCCGAAGTTAGGCTGCAGTGCAGACAGGCGAGCAGCAGCAGGGTGAGAACGCCAAAAGCGCGCACAGACGGCCCGCACTTTCTGCAGCAGCTGTTATATATCTGGGTATACACCGTGGCATCACAAGGGCCACCCAGAACTGGCTCAACTACCATCAAGCCAAGTTCCCGGAGGAGATCACCCAGCTCGTCATGCTAGAGCACTTTTTAAATGTGCTCCCCAACGAGAAGGCGACGACGCATTCGTATGTCAATCCATATCAACTTTCGATCCCATTGACTGTGCCTACCATGGTGACCACGGGTAACGGGGAATCAGGGTTCAATTCCGTACAGGGACCCTGAGAAACAGCTACCACATGCAAGGAATGCAGCAGGCACGCAAATGACCCACTCCCGACGTGTGAAGGTAGTGATGACAAATAACAATACAGGACTCTTTAGAGGCCCTGTAATTGTAATGAGTCCACTTGAAATCCTTTAACTCTGATCAATTGGAGGGAAGTCTGGTGCAGAGCCACTGACCCGTGCGTGCTGCAGCTTAAACTCCACTATCACCTGCTGCTGCTCAAACAGTCTCTCCAGCATGTGCAAGGTGGAGTTCCACCTTGTGGGCACGTCACATATGAGGCAGTGAGCGGGAAGGTCAAAGTTACGCTGTAGCGCAGACAGGCGAGCAGCAGCAGGGTGAGAACGCCAAAAGCGCACACAGCCGCTACAGTGAATGTCACATCCTGTTCCAAGTTGCGGATCAGTCTGGTGATGGCTTCTGGTATCCAGTACTCTTTTTACTGAAGCTGCATCAGGGTCCTGGTATGTGGCAGCACAAACACCGGTGCTGAACACCAGGGGGCATGCGGTTACCCTGCACCAGACCCTGCTAATCCATTCCACACTGTGACTCCTAACTTCTACATCAGTGTCTGGTTCCCAGTCACCGGACTGCGAATGGCTCGTTAAATCTGTTATGGTTCTTTTTATCGCTTCAATTGTTACTTGGATAACTATGGGAATTCTAAGGATAATACATACTGACGAGTGCTAGGGGAAGGCCGCTCCGCTTTTGCACCCTGTTCCCTCTTATGCTGTGCTGGTGCCTCTGTGCGACCAGCGCCTCTTCCTCCAAACTGCACACATCACTCGCATGACCTTGATTCCATGTGAGGTCTAGGACCTCATCATCCTCCACATCATCTTCCACCCACTCCTCAACCCTACCCTCCTTGCCGGTCTGCACACTGCAGAAAGCCACAGCAGTTGGCACCTGTGTTTTTCCAGCATGTAAAGTCTGCAAATGACATATGGAAATTGTTTTAGAATTGTATCCAGGCAACAGTTTTCCCTATAAACTGACCTCTCAGTTGGACTTGTGAGGGTATTGCCCCAGAATTACAATATTGTTTAAGTACCTCTTGGCTATTGATAACTGGTTCAAATATAGCAGCTTGTTATCTGGTAGTTTCTAGTGTAGTAAATATCATAGAAACATAGAATGTGACGGCAGATAAGAACCATTCGGCCCATCTAGTCTGCCCAGTTTTCTAAATACTTTCATTAGTCCCTGGCCTTATCTAATAGTTAGGATAGCCTTATGCCTATCCCACGCATGCTTAAACTCCTTTACTGTGTTAACCTCTACCACTTCAGCTGGAAGGCTATTCCATGCATCCACTACCCTCTCAGTAAAGTAATACTTCCTGATATTATTTTTAAACCTTTTTCCCTCTAATTTAAGACTATGTCCTCTGTTTTCTATCACTTAGATCTGTGTAACAAGTGTTGTGGGTGTGAAACAATATTACAAGTGACCGATGTAGTAAATTCGAATCAAAGTTCCATTTGCAAAATAAATTCTCGCCCATCTTCTGTGGGTTATTGCATTTTTAAGATGTAGACTTATTGTATCACACTAGCCATGCACAGGTAGATTGTCTGGCACGTTGTTTTGGTGTTTGGTTTTTAACTTTGTAGTTGTGTCTTTACACAATATAGAAATGTATATTAATGCGTCTGTATATGAAGCGATCACAATAACACTTATTTTTCACTTAAAAAAAAAAATCAGGCTAAACAAAAATTGTAGATTATGCTAGCTTTAGTGTACCTATAATCTTAATTTTATTAATGACAGGAGGCGAGTATTTGCTTAAGTCTCTCTTTACTAGAACTCCACAGCAGCACAGAAAAAACAACCAATCAGAAAAAAGTTAGGTACTATAAAACTCCCCTCCCCATGCATCATTTCCTCTTTCAAGCTGCGACAAAACAGAATAAAAGGCAGAAAACATAATGGGGAAGAAACGAAGTCCTAGATACGATGAATACAACGATGTCCACCACCCGAGAAGAACTGCCAAACCAGATAGTGTTGATGGACTGTAAACTGAAACGAGAGAAAAACAGAATCGACAGGTTGATTATCCAATGAAAGGTACTCTGAATAAACATGTAGGTACCCAATGTAGCAACCAAAATTACCTCAAAATGTAGATATCCCAACCCTACTTATGAAAGAAAAGACATAAGAGCATGCAACAGGTAGCAGAGACAACAAGCAGAGTTGCATACGTACCTGATCAAACCAAACTATAAACATAGAACAAGGGAGGGATAAAAATGGGTGGGAAATACTCGCCTCCTGTCATTAATAAAATTAAGATTATAGGTACACTAAAGCTAGCATAATCTACAATTTTATAACATGACAGGAGGCTTCGTATTTGCTGTTTCAACGCTCAGATCACCAATCCAACGCTGGTTGTGTCGCTGGTACCTATTCCAGGAGATAGCAAAGTAATCCTAATTGTACTTACCAACTGCGAAAAAACGACAGTAGACGAATCAATGAAGATGTCAGCCGATGAAGCATCTCAACACACAGAAAAAACACCATCTGCTGATAGATCCAACAAACTTGTGTTGTCACCTGCTTCCTAGCGGTTGGTACCTGAGCTTGCAACTGACCTATCAGCTATTTTCCTGTAGTTGTAAAATAACGAAGGCCTTTTGCGTATGCAAGGCCGCGAGAAGAAACTGCCACCAAGACGCAATATAACCGAGTATGATCCTTCATTCTCTCCTGGTCTACCTGGTGAGATGTCTCATCCGAGGATAAATCTGTAGTGCCTGCGGGAGTGTTGTCAACTAGCCATATCCTAAGTGATTCCGGCATTCCAAATGGACTGTGTAATCCTCGGACTCTGTAGAGAAAAGATTCCAAAAGGACGTCTAGTCATGGTTCCGAACTGAACTCATGTGGAGGAACAGTGGTCGACTATTTTCTGGAATAGTGAATCCCAGAAATATTCAAAGGGATGGAGAGTGCAAACCGGAGTGCAGATTTCCATCCAGGTATGTCCTCGCCTAAGAGTGAAAGGTGTCTGTGTAGGAGTCGGGGTACCCCAGGTACTCTCGAAAGGTCTCGTAGGTCTCCTCGACGGTAGTTGAAGAGTAGGTTAGCGTGAATCAAAAAAGCAGAATGGCTCCCGCGAGGGGTAAATAGCTAATAGACGGAGGACCCACCAACTCCGAATCCTGTTCACCAGGTATGCGTTCCGAGGAGATGGGGCCGTCCTGCCCCCTTCTCCCGAGATCGTAATGAGCAGGGAACTCAAGCCAACCGGGATGTCCGGTCTCACCATGTGAACCATGTGTACGGTTACCCAGAGACCGGATAACTGGCCCTCCTTAATCTTGGTACCCGAGCAAGGCAGTGTCCTTTCGCTCCATGAAGGTTTCCGTAGCTCCTGTCATCTTGATATGGGAGAAACGGTCTGTGCGGTTGGTCCGCAATAGCCTGGATATCCAAAACAGAAAGCAGATTTACGATTTATAAGGTGTAGAGAAAACCAAACACCTGCACTCTCGTAATACCTGAAGCCATGCGTTAGCCGTACTATCTTCAGTAGTGTGTGTACCTAAGTGATCCGGACCCAGTAGAGCCCTCACCGGAGATAGAATAGAGGGATCCAGACTAAAGATTATATCTTGTATGACTAGGCAGTCCTCTATAACGAAATCAGTAGTACGGGCGTCAGATCCAATTGAATGCAGGAGGGACGCCCCTCTATGTAGTCACCGATGTCTTGCACAGGTACAAGCCTGTGTGGTGAGCGAATGGCCGGCCCTGTAGAGTGACGAGCGTATGAGAGAGCCGCGTTCTCATCTAATGTGATCGACTAACGTGACCGCGTCCGGCCGATAGCCTGAGCGGGCCGCGCCTGTTAACAACCAAACAGTAGGGTTTACATCCGTGATCGGTTCCTTCTATGAGAACGTGTCCTCCAAACATGTACTCTGTATCCAGCCCAGTATTCGGCCGAGGTTGAGGGAGGGCTGTGTCCCTCAATAACAAATCAGTGTCCGTCCTGTATCTGAGAGGGTTCGCTCTCTGTTCCTGAAAATAAAGTATTCTTGAATCGGGATGAAGGAGGGCCGCACCCTCCTGTGGTCCAAACTAGAGTCCCTAGAGACTCAGGGTGACCAATTGCAGGGTACACCCAATACCAATATCAGTATAAGGCTGATGGAAATCCACGGAAGAAAACAACAATGGAAAGGAAAAAAACTACCAACTGTCCGCCCGGATCCCGTGCGCGCGCGCGGGGTCCAGGACGACCGTTGGTAGCCGGAGGAAAGCTGGAGACGTTCTCCGCAATCCACAAGCGCACGGGAGGTCGGGGGAGGTCAAGTCAGGCCTCTCGACGACCCGAGCGAAAGGAAAAGGAAGTTACGAAAACGAAAAATTTAACGTTGATAAGAGAAAATACATAAATTCTAGAACAGATAGAAGGGAAAATAGCAGGCCGGAAGGTAAGACCCCCTGAACCGAGCCAGGAGCTAACCTAACGTGGGAAGTAACTACCGATACCTCTAAGGATACCGGGGAGCAGATACGGAGGTAGATGTAAAGGTAAGGAAAAAAACACTGCGTTCTCCTTAGGTGTCTGAGCACCGATCCTTGCCTGTGCGAAGTCTTCCTTGGAGATGTATGACCGGGTGCCTTATAAAAAACCTTGCCCTTCAGGCATGAGGTTCAGGGCCTTCACCCTACCCACCATATTCAGATGGCCGAATACTGGTTTCCTCTTGGATAGATTGGCAAAGGTGCCTGTCTGGACACCTGCCTATTTCCATGTCACTGGTGGGCACCGGCATTTCCCCAGTGATATTCCCCCAGGTCTGCGGCCTAGCAGGGGTTCGGCACCCAGACATAACCGGCCGTCTTAATAGGTAGCGACATTCTTAATAGGCACAGACATAGCCGGCCGCACTTGCATAGCAGGTCGTACTTATGGGCACAGACATAGCAGGCCGATCTTATGGGCACAGACATAGCAGGCCGGTCTTATGGGCCCAGACAAAAGCAGGCCGTTCTTATGGGCACAGACAATAGCAGGCCGTTCTTATGGGCACAGACAATAGCAGGTCGTTCTTATGGGCACAGATAATAGCAGGCCGTTCTTATGGGCACAGACAATAGCAGGCCGATCTTATGGGCACAGACAATAGCAGGCCGTTCTTATGGGCACAGACAATAGCAGGCCGTTCTTATGGGCACAGACAATAGCAGGCCATTCTTATGGGCACAGACAATAGCAGGCCGTTCTTATGGGCACAGACATAGCAGGCCATTCTTATGGGTACAGACATAGCAGGCCGTTCTTATGGGCACAGACATAGCAGGCCGTTCTTATGGGCACAGACATAGCAGGCCGGTCTTATGGGCACAGACATAGCAGGCCATTCTTATGGGCACAGACATAGCAGGCCGTTCTTATGGGCACAGACATAGCAGGCCGTTCTTATGGGCACAGACATAGCAGGCCGAACCTGGTTGTGTATTATTGTTATATTATGATAACATGTTATTCAAAATAGCGCCCTCCGATTCCGTAGCGCGTTACAATGGGTATTGAATGAGTAATGGGGACCTCCTAGTTCCAGTGGAGGTCCCTAAGAATAGCAGATTCTGAGAGCATCCTGACACAGGAACTCTAGACTCCAACCCATTAGGCAGTGTAATGCTGTGTGAATAAACCTGAACCGGGACTGGCAGTCCCTAGATGCCCAGCAGGCAAATAGTGGTATTCAGTCTGTATGTGGTAAAAGTGGAAGTTGTTCCAGAGGCTATCATGTCCATGAATGTAAGATACACTGAGCAATACCCTCCTTAAACTGTGAATTGGTATGCCCGTGTTCACACAGATCTGTTGGAAATTCCTTATCGTATAATAGACTACCCTCATCATACCACCTGAAGGGTATTGTAACCATGGGCACTTCCAGGAGTAGGGCCAACGATAGCCAACCCAATGAATTCCCCCGGGAATCTGATAAAAATGTATGGCATCAGCGAGACTGGTCTCCCTTACTAGTTTGAGTCAGAGACAGGTCTGTAAGTGAGAGATATATGCCATGGACAGAGAAATCATACCAGAGTAGTCTCAAGAGACCTCCAGCCGGACAGAAAAAATATATATACTGAGGAGATGAATCCTAGAGCTAACTGGCACTGTAAACACCCTGTACAGAATCAGTGTAACAGAGTTCATATACCTGTAACTCACAATAACCTGCAATATATCCCATCAGGCACTCACAAAACCTGTTAATATACACTGACAGTAAAAAGCTCACAGCGATCCGTGACATACACTGTCAGCAAAACTCACATCAACCTGCGATATACACAGTCAACAGAAACACGCAGTAATCTGTGATATACACTGACAACAAAAACCCACAGTAAACCACGATACACACTGTCGGCAAAAACTCACAGAATCTGTGGTATCACAGTCAGCAAGGCAAACCAACATGTCATGTACACTGTCAGTAGAACAAATATGTGATATACACAGTCAGTAAAACTAATGTGTGCTATACACTGTCAGAAGACTAATATGTGTTACACACTGTCAGAAAAACTAATATGAGTTATACACTGTCAGTAAAACTAATGTGCTATACACTGTCAGCAAAACTAATGTGTGTTATACACTGTCAGTAAAATAAATATGTGTAATACACTGTCAGAAAACTAATATGTGTTATACACTGTCTGTTATACACTGTCTATGTGATGTACACTGTGGGAAAACTAATTATGGGATACACATAGTCAGTGAAAAAACCACAGCAAGAACAGAATCTGTGTCAATAAAATTCACAGCAGATATGAAAAATATATAACACTAAAAAGGCTCAGACTACTATATATCCGACATGAAAATGCCCTAAGACACACAGAAGCTGTGGGATACACGCTGGAAATAAATAGCACATAGGAAAAGGGGATAGTACCCTGCCTTCCGGCAAAACTGAAGGGAATCCGCCGGGGAAAAGGCAGGGCAACAATAGCCGCGATCCGACCACCGTGGGTGGAGGAGGGGTCGCGAGTAAGTGCGTTCTCCTCCACCCGGTCGGCCGCCTGCGGCTCTGTGAAGAAGTTGAGCGCGGCGGTCGACCACGTGGCGGATGGGGCGGCCACGAGAGTGAGCGGAGCGGCCGCCGGGTACTCGCGTCCGACCGCGAGTACCTCGGTTGCCGGTATGAAACTAGGGGGTCGGGAAATCAGGAGGCAGCCAGAGGCTAGTCTCCTGAAACCCCTATACCGCGCAGGCAGCCCGCGGAAAATGGCGGGCAAAGAGAGTGGGCAGCAAGGGGAGGGGGGGGGGGGGGGAGGCATGGCGAAACAGAGAAAAAAAAAACCCCCAAGACTCCCCTAAAACTACCCCCTGAAAGGGAAAGAATCCCTAAGAAGACAGGGGAAGCAAATGCAAGGCAAGTAGTAAAAAGGTATAAGCAAAAGTAACACGAAATATAACCAAAAAATATAGGAGTACAGAACACAAGATACTAGATAAAGGTACAAATAACAAATAAGAAAATATACTGAGATATCAAAATAAATCCCAATAAGTCATAAAACAACCCAAAACCACCCACTATAAGCAGGAGGCAGTGGTACTCTGACCTGTACTGGTGCAGCAAAGAAAGAGGAAATGATGCATGGGGAGGGGAGTTTTATAGTACCTAACTTTTTTCTGATTGGTTGTTTTTTCTGTGCTGCTGTGGAGTTCTAGTAAAGAGAGACTTAAGCAAATACGAAGCCTCCTGTCATGTTATAAAATTAGTAATTAACAATATGACATCTGAAAAGTACATGAAAGGATGCTGTATGGTTTAAAAAAAAAAAAAACACTACGTGAAGGTCCTGTTCACTAGAGTGTGTAGTTATGAATGTAACCAGTAAAACTTTGTTTTTACAGCCACTGGTTGGCCCATACATATTTTAAAACGAATTGTGTTATAGCATGACTTGTAGTCTTGTTTTTAACTTGACTATAATACATATTTTTGTATGACACTTGGTGTGTTTTTTTTTTCATTGATTATTGAATTTTAATGGTCTAAGATAATTAACATGTCAACAGGCGAATGTAATCCGAATGATTTGTCTCAGTCTTGCCTTCTATACTACCTGTACCATAGGCAACATTTATTTCTTGAGAAGCGGTAACTAGCCAGTGTTGCACACATACACCAGATATGAAGTGCACACCCCAAATGTACTATTTAACACCCAGAAAATTAGAATGTTTACAACTGCGCTGTAAGCGCACTATTAGACGCTTCGATTTGACACTCAGATATAAGAGCAACCCCCAAAATGTACTATTTAGCAGATTAGCACCCAGAAAATAAGAATTTTTACAAGTGCGCTTTAAGCGCATTATTAGATGCTTCGATTTGACTCTCAGATATGAAGTGCACCCCACTAATGTACTATTTAGCAGATTAGCAGCCAGAAAATAAGAATGTTTACAATTGCGCTGTAACTGCAGTATTTGACGCTTCGATTTGACTCTCAGATATGAAGTGCAGGCCTCAAAATGTACTATTTAGCAGATTAGCACCCAGAAAATGAGAATGTTTACAACTGCGCTGTAAACGCACTATTAGACGCTTCGATTTGACTCTCAGATATGAAGAGCACACCCAAAATGTAATATTTAGCAGATTAGCACCCAGAAAATTAGAATTTTTACAAGTGCGCTGTAAGGGCACTTTTAGACGCTTCAATTTGACTCTCAGATATGAAGAGCAGGCCCCAAAATTTACTATTCAGCAGATTAGCACCCAGAAAATGTGAATTTTTACAAGTGCGCTGTAAGCGCACTGTAAGACGCTTCGATTTGACTCTCAGATTTAAAGAGCAGGCCCCAAATTGACTATTTAGCAGATTAGCACCCAGAAAATAAGAATGTTTACAACTGTGCTGTAACCGCAGTATTTTACGCTTCTATTTGACTCTCAGATATGAAGTGCAGGGCCCAAATTTACTATTTAGCAGATTAGCACCCAGAAAATAAGAATGTTTACAATTGCGCTGTAACCGCAGTATGTGATGATTCTATTTGACTCTCAGATATGAAGTGCACCGCAGGCCGCAAATTTACTATTTAGTACCCAGAAAATTTTAAGTTTTAAAACCGCAATGTGACAGCAGTATTTGACGCTTCTATTTGACTCTCAGATATGAAGTGCACCCCACTAATGTACTTTTTAGCAACAAAAAAAATTGACTTTTTAAAACTCCGATGTAACCGCGGTATTTTACGCTACTATTTGACCCTCAGATATGAAGTGCACCCCACTAATGTACTAGTTTGCAGAATTCTTTCCTAAGCTGTCCCTCACAGCGGCAGCATCCTCTCCCTACACTAATAAGACCTCATGTGCGTGCGGCGCTACGCGACTCCAGCTTATATATAGAGGCTGGGTCACATGCTGCACTGGCCAATCACAGCCATGCCATTAGTAGGCATGGCTGTGATGGCTTCTAAGGGCACATGAGTCAAACGCTTGTTGATTGGCTGCCCTGCAGCCTTTCAAAACACGCCATTAAATCGCCGAACACCGAACTCCAACCCGAACATACAGTGATATGTCCGTGTTCGGGTCCGGGGTCCAAAACACGTAATGTTCGGTACTATCCCGAACTTTACAGTCCAGGTTCACTCAACTCTAGTCAGCATCACTGTTAAATGGCTCTGTAATACAAAAGCAAATACAAACATACAAAATTAAGAGCTCATACTTCTACTACTCCTGGGTGGCAGCAAAGAATATAGTACACATCAGCCCCAATACATGCAATAAAATACATAGAAAAATGTTAAGTGCACACTATCCCAAATTCCTATACACATTTAAATAACTGGAGGTTTTTTAATATCACTCCAATGGCCAAGTGTAAGCTCACCTGCCATGTCAAGGCAAACCTCTTAGTGAGTCAGTACTACAATAACAATTCACAATGCTGCTTTCAGCTAAAAGGCAACATCTCTAATGAGACACAGAGGGGTATTGTTCTAAACCTCTATACACTTATTGTATGTTAACCCCTTCCCGACATTAGGTCATGCTAGCCACCAGGGGCGGACTGAGAACCCTCAGGGCCCCCAGGCAAAATAAATCAAGGGCCCCCTTACAGGCCCCACCCATACTCCGCAGCAAGCGCCACCCATGTCCCGCCTCCATGCACCGCCTCCAGCCACACCCTACACAATCTTTAGACACAAGGAACAAAAGTGCAATAATCCCTTCGAGGCCCCAGTAGAGACTACAATTGAGGGCTAATGGGCCATGGAGGGGGGTCTTTCTAGCAGAGGCTATCTCAGTATCCTTTAGAGAGTGTGTTAGAAAGAATCCCCTCCAGGCCCTATAAGAGACTACAATGGAGTCTAATAGGCTTGAAAGAGGAGGCTAACAAGAGGAGGCTAACAGAGGCCATCTCAGTGTCCCTGCTGGAAACAGTCGCCTCCAGGCCCCAGTAGAGACTACAATTGAGGGCTAATGGGCCATGGAGGAGGGGAGCATTCTAGCAGAGGCTATCTCAGTGTCCTTTAGTGTGTTAGAAAGAATTTCCTCCAGGTCCCATTAGAGACTACAATGGAGTCTAATGGGGCCTTGAGGGGGTCTCTCCAACACTCTGGTTCCTATTCACAATATAGCAACACAACATAGCTCGCTGATACCTCGGCCAAGTTGGCTCCTCTTACCTTAATTACTGTTGCTGGGTGGCAGTCTGTGGGCTTGCTGGAAAGCTATGGGCTTACTGGCTGCAGCTGGCAGGCTGTGGACTTGCTGGAAGGCTGTGGGCTTGCTGGCTACTGTCGGCAGGCTGTGGGCTTGCTGGCTGCAGCTGGCAGGCTGTTGGCTTGCTGGCTGTGGCTGGCAGGCTGTTGGCTTGCTGGCTGTGGCTTGTTGGCTGGCAGGCTGTGGCTTGCTGGCTGCGGTTGGCAGGCTGTGGGCTTGCTGGCTGTAAGCCTAACTGGTGGCCTGTGGGCTGGCTGGCTGGCTACTGGCCAGCCTGTGGGCTGGCTGGCCGGCCTGTGGGCTGGCTGGCTTGCTGGCTACTGGGGCACTTGTAGATTATTTAAAGAAATAATCCATGCACAATAACCACTACTGCTCTGTGTAGTCGTTATGGTGCCAGGAGGGCCGGGCCCCCCTTTCAGAGTAAGTAGTCAAACCGTTTAAGTTTGACAACTTACCTGGGGTCTGCTGGGATATGAGGCTGTAGTAGGGTATAGGAGCAGTGGTGCAATGTGTAAGGGGTGCATTGTGTGTGAAAGCTTCAGTGTGTGTGGGGGGGTGTAGTGTGTAATTGTGTAGGGTGTGTGGGGCAATGTGTGCATGAGGGGGCTGTGTATGTGTGTGGCAATGTTAGTATGGGGGGCTGTGTGTGTATGGGTGGGCAGTGTATGTGTGTGTGTGTGAGGCAATGTGTGTAAATGTGTATGGTGTGTGTGGGTGTATGGGGGGCAGTGTGTGAATGTGTATGGTGTGTGGGGGCAGTGTGTTTATGGGGCTAGAGTTCACTCTCACCACTGCGACCACCAGGAATCCCTGGTGGTCACAGTGCTGAGAGTGAACTCTAGCCCGTAGCTCCAGGGCTAGAGTTTACTCTCGCAAGAGCCGTAACGTTGCCGTGGTAACCGCGGAAATGATCTGTGCTCGTGCAAGAAGGACCCAGAGGAGCTGAAGGCTGAGCTCCCGGGTCCTCTCTTCCTCCCTCCCCTGCCGGCTGCCCGCACGGTGCCTGCGGACAGGGGAGGGGGCAATTGCCCTCCTCTTACTCCCCCCTCCCCCTCTTCTTACCCCCCTTCTTACTACCCCCTCTTCTTACTCCCCCCTACCCCTCTTCTTACTCCCCCTTCTTACTCTCCCCCTCTTCTTACTCCCCCCTCCCCTCTTCTTACTCCCACCTCTTCTTACCCCCCTCTTTCTTCTTACCCCCCTCCCTTTCTCTTCTTACCCCCCTCTTTCTTCTTACCCCCTCTTTCTTCTTACCCCCTCTCTGTTCTTACCCCCCCTCCCCCTCTTTGTTCTTACCCCCCTCCTTGTTCTTACCCCCCCTCTTTGTTCTTACCCCCTCCCTCTTTTTTCTTACCCCCCCTCTTTGTTCTTACCCCCCTCCCTCTTTGTTCTTACCCCCTCCCCCTCTTTGTTCTTACCCCCTCCCCCCTTCCCTCTTTGTTCTTACCCCCTCCCCTGTAGCGTGGCCAAGCTGCTCTCCGGTCCGCGGTGCCCGGCCGGAGTGATAGGAAGGTGCACACTGAGTGTGCACCTTCCTGTCAGTCCGGCCGGGTACAGTAAACAGAAACTCCTGTTCCGCGCGGATGTTTGCTTAGCATTAGAGAAGACACAACAACCAGTGGAAGAAAATAAAATCTCACACTGGAGTTGGTAAGGTTGCAGGGTATGTGGGCATGACCCAACGAGTATGAATATGAAAGCGAAATAATACATTTTTATTAGTCCCTTCCAGGGAGAGAAAACGACAACATTAGTGATACAAGTGTATATACAGTGGGAGAATGTAAAAAATAGGAATCGTCTGTAATGTACTGGCCACGAGACACACCTTGTTATTGATATAATTGCAACAATGTCTCAGCAGCTAAGTAGCTATTGGTGTGTATCGTGAGAAAGCATAAGTATCACCCTAATTGGTATCGCTAGGTAACCAAGTTGCTAGAGAGAGGAGGGAGAAAAACCAGAGATAAAAGGGTGTACTGGAGGGGATGAATGAGATATATGCTGGAATAAACAACACACTCAGACTAGTACAAGATCGTCAGAGTAGTGTAGAGTGGTGTTAAAGTAGCAAAACATACCCCTCAGCTAGGAGCCTACCATTGTTAATAACGTACAGATCACCTAGACTAGATCCCTGGTATTGAATACATAATAAGCTATACGTTGAAAAACTTCATATCTCATATAGGGGAGCTAGGGTGACAAAATAGCCTGAAAATCGTGGGCTCCTAAGATTCCGTCACTAAGGGTATTACAGATGAGAAAACTCTGCTTAAATACCAATATGTTCCTAAATATCAATCAGGAGTCTAAATTCTAAGTCAGCGAAACGACCAGATAGGGCAATCTGAAACACACACGTGTGAAGGAAACTGACTGCTATTATATTACAGACAAAAAAGTGTTGTTTTTTTTTTTAAATGCAAGCTATTGTGACCAGTGGCGTACACACAACCCATGGGGCCCCGGTACGAAAACTGATCCGTGGGCCCCCCCGTGCGCTTACTCTGTGCGGGCTGGGGCCGCAACACATGGCGGCGGGCACCGGGTCGCAGGGCTGCGACCTGTGTGACCGCGGTATGTACGCCAGTGCATGCATAAACACATACACTTAAAGGACCACTACAGACACCAAGATCACATCAGCTCAATGAAGTGGTCTGGGTGCCAGGTCTCTGGTTTTAACCCTGCAGCTGAAAACATAGCCGTTTCAGAGAAACGGCTATGTTTCACTGAGGGTTAATCCAGCCTCTAGTGGCTGTCTCATTGACAGCCGCTAGAGGATTTTCTGCGATTCTCACTGTGAAAATCACAGTGAGAAGACGCTGAACGTCCATAGGAAAGCATTGAATAATGCTTTCCTATGGGCGGTTTGAATGCGCGCGTGGCTCTTGCCACGCATGCGCATTCGGAGCTGAGAGGCGGATCGGGGCAGAGAGATTCCCAGCGCCAAGGGAGTCCGGCGCTGGAGAAAGGTAAGTGCTTAAGACACACACACTCTCATGAACAGACGCACACATTTACTGACAGACACACACTCAGTGACAGACATACATACACACTCACTAACAGATGCACACAAACTTACTTAGTAACAGACACACACACTAACACACACAGCCGCGCCCCCTGCGACCCCGGTATGTATGCCACTGATTGTGACACCAGATATGAGTGGTGGCACTGGGCAAGTGGGCACAGTATACGCTGTGAGCCTGACACACATGCTGGCAGGAAGGCAACTGCAATTAGATTACACAGGAAAAAAAAAAGCAGACTGATGTTCTAGCCCTAATAAGGGCTTTTTGGGGTGCTGTCCTTACAGCAGAGATCAGATGAGTCCTTCAGGACTGTAGTGGACACTGAATACACTAGCCTAGCTATTGATTTCCCTATTAAATCAGCAGCAGCTACACTGTCCCTCCTCTCACTAAGAATGCAGCTTCCGGGGGGGGCAGGGTCTGGCCAGCATGACGGACGGACGTGCTTGAAGTGAGCTCCCTGCATACAGCCTGCAAAGTGAGACCCACAGAGGGAATAATACCTTTGGAGGTTGCTTACTGAACACTTACCTGTTCCTGAACACCAGGGAGCTTACCCGATCAAGTTTGTAGCAGCCTATGACTACGCACTGTCCTGCGGCCTATCTGCTCTGGGGGTTCTGTGGCAGGGAGAAGCGGCCGATCTCCCGGCCTGGAGCTCTCATTGTGTCTGCACCTCATATCTACAGCCCCGTTCCCCCCCCCCTCTGGACCGGTGGGGGTTATCCCGGTCCCCACAATGGAAAGGCTAAATGGCCACTACTCACCCTGACAAAACGAGCCATCGTGTCACAGCTAAGATGGCCGCCACTCTGACAGAGCAATCAAGCCCACACTGGGAAGCTAAGTTCCATGCATGCTCTCTGTGCAGCCTTCTGGAATTGGATTGAATCACGGAAGAGGGTTTTGCCACTCACCTCACCTAGGATGGAAGAGATCTCCAGAGGTGCCCCAGTATTGTGCTCTCCTTCGGAACAGAGAGCCAGGGGGGATGGCATGCCAACCAGCCGCCCACGACTGAACAGGACCGATCCCAGAACCTCACAGGTTACTTATACTGAAGATGGAGGGCTGGGGGGCGACCAGGCATCTTCTTCCACAGTGGACTGGGCTCGGTGAGCAAGGGTGCTGATGCATCAACCTGCTGACCCTCGTGGTCTGAGCGATCCTCTGGTGCACCCGGCAAGCAGTGGAAGCACTACTAAGCGGCACATGGATGCGAGTAGAGACGACCACTCTCTGAAGCATGTCAGAGGAATTGGCTAAAACATCTCTGCTGCTGAGAATCTAAAATGCCCTTGTTATGAGGTGTAGTCAGTTGTCTAGCATTTAACAGCACTCACTAAGAGGTTATTTAGTCTACTTATTTCTAGTTTTGATATTCTGATCTATAACTGGTGGTGTTAATCCCCTTACCCCTCTTAAGTTCAAGCATGTGTATTCAAACTTACGAACACTCTCAACATGTCTGACGATTTCCCTATGCCATGCTTTTCACTTATATCAAGACAAGCTTACCTAGCATGATTGTTTTATATTTTTAAAATGTGCAGTTCCTCTTGACATTTTGTTTCATAACTCTAAGTGTGTATTCCAACGTTTTGCATTGCACCATATGTCATTGTCACTACGTGTATGTTCACTGCACTTCAAAAAGAAAAATGCAGCTTCCGAATGAATCTAAAATTTATGCTGTCCAGGAGGTGGGAGGGTCTGGGAGGGAGGGTCTGCTGCTGATTGGCTGGAATATGTCTGCTGACTGTGAGGTACAGGGTCAAAGTTTACTCAATGATGACAAATAGGGGGCGGACTGAACATCACATATAATCGCCCGCCGTGGCGAACGCGAAGTATCTAGTTATTGAATGTGGAGTCAGTCCACCTTGTTTGACGGTGGCTTTCCCCTTAGTGGCACTTAGGTCCAGGGGAAGTTGAGCCGGCACCGCTCAGGCTCTAGTCGACTCTCCACTCATTTTTAGAGTAACAGAATCAGTTTGGTGGGGGTGGGGGGTTTGGTGTTGTAACGGCACTTCTTTCCATAGGGAGAGACGGGCAATACATGATATGCTAAATGATTTAGATTGGTAAATCAGGCTTGAGAGAGTGAAAAGTTTATAGGACCATTTGGTGGTCACCGTGGGTGTGGGTGGTGATTGGTGGGGGTTCATTGGTCTGGGTCGGATTGGTTCGTTAGTGCCGGTCAGGCATTTGGCCCGCAGTTAGTGTGTGCATCCCAACTTCCAACTCTGCAAGGACCCAAGACATCTAGTAAAGTATTGTAACTATGACAATGGCATGATAGGCATTTGGGACATATCCAGTTAACAATAATCAGAGCTCCTAAATTTGCTACACAATTCGGTTCAAATATACCTAGAAGCTTACTAGGAACACGTCAAGCGGGTGTTAGTGAGAAGTACCGTGGGAGAAGTGTAGGGGATGAGAAGGGTTGTGAAGACAGGGAGTAGAGCAGAGATAGGTAAGAGGGGGAGGGTGTATAAGGGTAGACAGCGTAAGGGGGGAGGAGTGGAGAGGGGGGGATTGAGGAGGCAAAATGTGCTCACACAATGTAAACCTGTTTAAGAGTAAGTATGATACCAGTCAGTGGGTCTTCTGCTGGACTTTATTTTACATAAAAATATATATCAATATAAAAACACTAACTAGGCATTAAAAGTCCAATTCATTAAAGACTGTTTTTCTCCAAATTCCCATGACGCGTTTCGCTATATCAGCTTCTTCAACTGGATGTGCAAAATGGAAAAAGTCTTTATATCTTCCATGGGACCAGTTCCTGCTTTTATACCTCTTCATAAATCCAATCATGCGTATCTGGCTCGTAAATTCGCGGGCGTTCACCATGGAAACGGTGACGGCCAGCGTTTCAAGTCTAGTTTTCGATGCTTTCCTGGTTTCTCCGTCACTTCCGGTCACGTGGAAATATGTCGATACGTCATGCGTTCCATATCACGAATGAACAGGGTACCACCGATAATAATGGAAATGAATATAAATTATATTTGTAGCGTGAATACAGCATTGCTGATGTTATCTTTATCAGAGAAGCCAAAAATATATGCATGTTCAAAAACCTTGTGTGAAAGTAAATCCATATCTTCTAAAATTGTATCAAACCATTGAAGGGAACATAAATACAATATAGATATATATATTCTGTATCAGAGAAGACATAGGTATAATGCAAATAAAATATATCTCATCTATATCAGAAAAGACGAAAGTGATATAAATAGATTAAAAGATAATTTCACATTTTCTAAAATTCTTGAACCACAGATACAATATAAATTATAGACCAAATGTGTAAAAAATAAGATCTTAATTCCCGTATAAAATAGAAATAAAACATATATTTCATTTTAAAAAGTGACACATCTCAAAGTCCGTGTTAAGACCATAAGGGATGAGGGTATTCAATTTAAAAATCCATTCCATTTCATTCTTACTCATTTTAGTGTCGAAGTTTCCTCCTCTCCAATCTCTTTCTTATTTTTTTATACCTAAACAATTTAGTGCCTTTCATTTCACAATTGTGATGGACCTTATAATGGGCAGAGACACTATGATTTTCGAAACCTTTAACTATATTCCTACCATGTTCTTCTATCCGAATGTGTAATGCGCTCGTGGTTTTCCCAATATATTGTAGACCGCAGGGGCATATAATTAAATAAATAAGATTATTTGAATGACATGGTAAAAGTTCCTTAATTTGATATTCTGTCCCATCTTTACTAAAAAAGTGTTTTATGTCTTTTTTTATTTATAGTTCTTTTACCTGCCTTTTTCTGTGTTTTAAAATGTATTGTTTTCCTTTCTTTTATAAAACTTGATGCGAGGGCATTGCGCAGATTATTGACTCCTTTGTGTATAAAACGGGGTTTCTCTGGAAGGAAAGTCTTGGCTATAGGGTCTTGTAAAAGAATGGGCCAAAATTTGGAGACTATTTTTCTGACTTTGTAATTTTCTGTGCTAAAATTGCATATAAATGGAATAGCTTTAAACTCATCATCTTTTTTCTCTTTATATTTTAAAAGATTATCTCTTTCCATTCTTTTTACTTCTTTTCTAGCATTTTCCAACTTCACCTTTTATAATTAGCGCTAGTACCTTTTTTCTAGGTCGCTCGTTTTAGCAGCGGAGTGCTTGCCCGCCGTGTTGGGGGCTGTCGAGAGGCGTTTGGGGTGTCCTATGATGCGGTAGGTGCCTGATGGTTTCGGATTGCCCTGTGTCTCTCACGGAGCTCTGTTAGCAAGCGTCCATTCGCGCTCGCGGCTAGCTCCGCCCCCCCGAAGCATACATTTATTACGTCTGATTATACAGCAAATGTTTTAACTGTATTATGACACTGCTTTGACATTTCTTTAATTTACATAAACTAATTTGGAAGGCTTTTAATCACAAAATATTATAGAGACTCTCTTTGTAAACCGAATCACAATTTGTACATTTAAATTTTTTTTATTTTTATTATGGAGGACCCCGGAAAAAACAAAAAAGGTCTTAATATTATTCCTTACCGAAAATATATTGTGGACATCTAAATTAGTGCAGACACATTTTACATATGTTCTGAATCTCAAAAACCTGGGGACATGAAAATACATAAAATGACTGGAGTACTTTATTTCATACACATTAACTGTAAAAATATTTAAAAGGTTTCCTTTGTTTTTGTTACACTGTACTTGAGTTGTGTCTATTAAATGCAAATTCATTAATCACGCTGTAAAAAAAATTTAAAGTATGGAGGACATCAATATAAGGTCTAAGTGGGAATGAAGCTTGCTGTCACTTCAAATAGAACAGAGGACTAATTGCTGGTTGCACTTCACTTACTTGTGGTCAAATTTTTTTTTATTATTTTTTTTTACATAAACAAAGACATTTTATAAATGTCTCCAGGCATTGTAGTTAGTGGTATTATAAAACGGGTGTTGTTCCAAGAAAGGAAGTATCAGAAGGCAAGCATGCTAGCAGAAGACAAGTCAGCCTTTGTGTCTTACGGACATGGAATTCATAACAATCACATTAATCACAATCACTATTCTCATGATGCTCTGAATTAAAAGGAAGCATGTTTTTTTTTTCTTTTTAATATTGAAAATGTGAAACATTAACAATTGCTTTCTACTAGGTATAAGAAAGGCAAAAGACACAGATGGCATGGTAGTGATTATACAATGCATAAAAGTTTTTTCAGAAATCATTTATTAAAAATAATTATAATCATTAATTCACTGTGGACATTATAAGCAAAATAACCACTGTAGTGTCCCCTGTCAACATCCATGGTTAAGTTGTCAAACAGTCTGACATGTACCTGGCTCTATAAGGCACCAGGTGATATATTACTAATAAATGGAAGTTCATATTTCCGAATCAACACATACCAACAATGGACATTATTAATTGGTAAAGAATATCAAATTCCTATCAAGATCTTTACAAAAGTATGACATCACATGTTAAGGACTTTATACAAGGTCAAATGAGGGACTTTAGTTCAGTATTACAAGTCCATAATGTTGGGCTCCCCAAAAATGGAAAGATCACATTTTATGCCAAAAGGATTGCTGCATATCCTCATTAATATAGATGCCCACTTACCTTCTCTCTTCTTCTCTTTTTTCTATAATACACTATAATCAGGTGCTTTCTCTGGGGAACTGCCTCCTGGCTGACTGATATAATATAATACCTGTTACAAACTGCTATTTGTAACTGGCCCTTTAAATGATAAATTGCCATGTTTCCCTGGATTGTGGAGAAGCCTATTTGCCAGCCTCCTCCCGCTTGATTATGGCCCTGGGAGATTGGGCCCTTTAAAAACAGTATTCGGCCATACCAGCATGTATGTCACTCATTCTGGCCCTTTAAATCTTGTGGGGAAGGATTGGTACTTTTTATATGGCACTTCGGATGCAGTCGAAGTGCCGAAGTTGTCGAAGTCTTCGAAGTGGCCGCCATTCGACAAAGGAACACGTGGCGGCGGCCATTTTAATTTAGTCGAACGCGGTCAGCGGTGTATGCTAAAGAATCTATGGAACTAGAATCGGCTACGCAAATGCATGAACACCGCTGACCCTTACCGTCGCCTCCACTTCGACGCTTCGGTTAAAGTCAAAGTACGTTTGACATTTCGAACCCCCTGTTACACGGTGCTATTTGCACGAATGGACCTGTTCGTGCATTCGAAGGGGACTTAGCCGTTTTGCTGCAGGAAATTGACCGACCGCACAGCCCAAATTTATGGAACTGTTTTGGGCAGGAAAATGTGCTTGCGGTCAGTCATAAAGGACTTCCACCTAACTTTTTATCCACTGGAGGGATTTGTATGATTTTTGAGAGTGTGTATGTTTAAAGTATGTAATTTATGGAGATTGGATGTATGGTTTTAAAGTTACAGGGTATGGGTAAAAACTGTATTTTACTGTCTGTGATAATTATGTTAATCCCTTGTGTAACATAATTATATCACAGGGAGAGGGGAGGATTTTGTGTGTAATTGCTGGGAGTGTTTTTTGTAATGTACGTGTATGATTGGTTGTTTTGTAACACCCAGTGGGTGGTCCTATCTAAGGGGATCCTGCATAAAAGAAGGTTATTTTGGTGCCAATAAAACAGAGTGACTTTGCTATGCTCTTCATACTCCCTTAGCTACTGAGTTCTTGTAAGAGCTCTTGTTCCTGATCCTGCTTCGCTCTACAGAAGGAAGAGGGTCACTTACTGGAACCTGGAGCCTGGTCGTAGGTCCAGGGTGCAGAGCAGACGGCGAGATACCAGCCCAGCAGCGGCGGTTCGTGGAGTCTACAGTACTTATGGTGTCTACGCAGTAGTTATGGTGTCTATGGTGCTGATGGTCCTTTGGTGAGCGCTAGGAGCATCCTTTTCTACGGTCCAAATTCCAGCCAGCCTGGAGGCAACAGTAACAATACTGAATGAGGAGCACAACCGGCTAAAATACAAAGCACTTTATTGTACAGGTACAAAAGTAACAGGTGTTACCAAATATCCAAAATATACATTAAAGTATAAATGTAGTCATACATATCCAGTCAATATGAAGGCTCCAAAAAATAGAAATAGAAATAAGAGATAAGCAATCTAGGATATGCAGACTAAATGGTGCCACTCCAAATACAAAAGAAGAACGGATACCTATATACAAATGTTAACTAAATAGCACATACCAGAACCACTTGAACCTATAAAAGTGACTGAGAGGAGGGTGAAAAAGTCACAGAATAGCCCCCGATGTTTCGGCACTGTACGCCTTTATCAAGGGAGCATCCCTTTATAAAGGGAGCACTGTCAGGATTCCTGGAAGCCGGTCACACTACCATGAGCACCACAAGCGTATGTGAGTAGCAGTTGGGAACTGCGTATACTCACTTTATCCATCTTGTAAGAGGCTATTTTTATTCTTTTTTTTTTCTCTCTGCTATTACTGTATTATCCATGACACTTGTTTTACAAATGTGGTTAGGAGTGTTATGTGTCTAGTGTGGACTAATAAATGTATTAAATTTTAAAGTGTACTGCACTATTATATGCTTTTTATATTTTCTATGCATATCTGAGCTGAAGCAAGTTTAAGATCCTTCTGAGATCCTGAAAACCATTTAGTGCTCCACTTGCATAAGTATACTTTCTATTTTCAATCTAATTGTGTGTGGATTTTGGGTACACACAGGTGTGCAGCAGCTTATTTATGTTTTAACCCTTTGTATAAGGAATTTCAAGGTGGTGAGGAGGACTTTTTTCACATTTTTTTTTCTCCTCCCCTATTTTTCATTCATTTTTTTTACATTATTTTAACTATGTATAGGAGTATAGTGTTTGAATAGCGACTTTATTAAAAAAAACAAAAAGTTATATATGTATATATATATATATATATATATATATATATATATATATTTATTTATTTTTTTCATTCCTCATTCCCTTTTGTTACCTTGCAGGGAGAAGTTCATGCGGATCTCTGGTGTTCCAGTTTGCACCTATACCCCCGTGTGTGATATTTGTTATGGGTGTATCGACAGTGTGTGATGTGTGCATAGACTGTTTATGATATTTGTGATGGGTATATAATTCAGATTTTTAAAAATGCATGTAGGGGGGCGGGGCCTGGGCATCATGGCGGCTGGCTGCACATCGAGTGAGCTCCCAGACTGAGCAACAAACTCTGGCTAATTTTTCGGCAGCCAGCCCGCCACAAACGAATCAACCAGCTGTTTGCTCATAACCGGAGATCGGGGGAAAAAAACTAGGGACCTTACGCAACTCATCAGCCCAAACTCCACACAGAGACCCCACTGCGGCCTATCGTCGCTGCAGGGCGGGTGAAGCGGCCGATCACCCGCTCAGCGCGGCGTTGCAAGACGTGGAGGCTATCTACCCCGTTACACCCCCCGGACCGGTGGGGGTTATCCCGGTCCCCACTGGGCCCATTAAGCCTGCACCAAGCCTGTACCTAGAAAAAACGCTAGCCACGCGGCACCCTCAAGATGGCTGCCGCATTGAAACCCAATCACAGCCAAATAAGCCTGTCAGGCCAGAGCTGGAGTGAGGCCTTTGATGCACGGTTCCAGGCAATATGTCAGGCCTTCTGGGACCGCCTTGCCAAGCGGGGGCCCTTGCTCACCCCTCCCAAGATGAAGACTGTCTGCCAAACAGCGGCTGATGCCTGTACCCCTGGCGGGCGGGGGGCCCAACAGGAGACCTCTCCACGCCGTAACCCACATACCTGCGGGAAGAGCGCCACCCGGAAATCCCGAGGACCCAAGATTCCGTCAATCGGAGAGGGGAGATCCACGGACCAAAGGCACTGGCGCCCTTTACAGCCCGGAGCTGCAGAGAGGCTGACAACCACCTCGCGACATTTGCAGCACAGCTTGACTTCCCGCACGCTGGATAGGGGGACCGATACACCCGAGCATGGGATGGACTGTCCACTACGGCATGCACGGGGTATTGGCTGAAGACAGCTAACACTACCTCCCTCTTCGCCTCTCATGTTGCCTGGCAAACTGTCAGGGTACCTGTAGTCTCTGCCTCAGAGGAGGTGAGAGACTTAGACGTTTATCCTCCCAGAGGGGTTGTTTCCTCCGTTCCTCGCGGTCCTCTCGGCCATTTACAAGCCGACCGCGAGGGATCCACTTCCTTATATGACGCGACGCTCAGTAGTCGACGTCATGACGCCAACCCGGGTCGACCTGTCAGTCAAGTCCCGAGCACTAATCAGGACTCGTCGGGGGCGTGATTACCCTCTAGAATCAAGGTATAAAGTAAGGCTTTCGGAATCTGCTCATTGCCCTGTCGTGGTTCTAGCCTGTCTAGTCACTCAGCGCTCTTGTATTCTAGTTGTCTCTTTGGTTCTGACCCGGCTTGTTTGTACTACCCTGTTTATCTCTGTTACCCTTTGACTCGGCTTGTTCCTCGCTTACCTGTCATCTCGTTCCCTTGACCTCGGCTTGTCTCTGACTATTCTCTACTTCCTCCTTACGTTAAGTCCGGCAATTCTAAGGTCCGGTATACGTACCTACCACCTGTTTGTACTCTGCGTGTTGGATCCCTGTCCCGATCCTGACATTAAGACAGGGCCAATGGATCCTGCAGGTACAAACACTCATGTTGGTCCTTCTGACTCTAGGTTCGACGCCATGGATCACAGAATGGACCAGATGGCTCTAGCACTACAGGCGTTACTATCTCGCTCTAGTAATCTATCTCTCCTGTGAGTTCAGGTCTAGAGGTAGCCACTGTAGGTGCTTCTTCTCGTATCACTCCACCTGTACGTTATGCTGGTTCTCCAGAGAAGTGTCGTGGTTTCTTAAACCAAATAGGTATCCATTTCGAATTACAACCCCGCTCCTATCCTACAGATAGGGCGAAGGTTGGATTTATTATCACATTACTTGTCGAGAAAGCTTTGAGATGGGCCAATCCATTGTGGGAAAATGATAATCCGTTAGTATACAATTATAATGCCTTTGTAGCTGCTTTCAGAAGAACTTTTGACCCTCCAGGTAGAAAGGTCAATGCAGCTAGATTACTGTTGCGCCTTAGACAAGAAGACCGAACACTTGTGGATTATGCACTAGAGTTCAGGTCCTTGGCGGCAGAAGTTAAGTGGAATGATCAGGCTTATATAGATGTATTTTTAAATGGGTTATCAGACATAATCCTTGACGAGGTTGCTACTAGAGAGCTTCCTGAAAATTTGGAGGATTTTATTTCTTTTATTTCTCGCATTGATGAACGTTTAAGAGAGAGGCAGAACACTCGAGAGAGAAACCCAGGGCCGGATTAAGAGCCCAATAGGCCTGGTGCTGATAATTATGATGGGCCTTAAAATCTTATTGACCAAAAACACTAAAACAGTCCTACCTCCTAAGCGTCATGTATCTGATGGAGATGATGCTGTAGGGAAACTCATAGGATGCAACTATGAGAAAACACATACCCTTTGCTAATCTCATGCTTACATCTTTCAAGTAAACCCATACCCCCTAACAGCAGTGTCCAGTAAAGCAGGAAGTCTATAGATGCGGTAAAAGGGTGGGCTACTGACACAAATCACATAACCAGAACGGCTGAAAGGGCGAACATACACAAAAAGGGGGAATGTCTGTGTCTCTATGTCTCCCAGTCCCTTAGTGTTTGTGTCCTCATGTCTCCCAGTGTCCCCATGTCACTAGGGGACATTGAGAGACATTGGGACACTGGGAGACATGGGGACACAGATACTAGGGAACACTGGGAGACCTGGGAAATCTGAGACTCTTGGGGACACTGGATGACAGACACGAGGGGACACGGGGAGACATGGAGCACTGAGACACTGTGATATATTGGGGACACGGGAGACTTGATAAAAACCTGGGTACAGGACAAAATGTTGCAGTGTCCAATAAACCTGCTTAAAGCTATCACAGTGAGTGCCTGAGATTGTTTTCTTTTATACTAGGGGACACAGAGACACTACGGGCACAGAGACACTACGGGCACAGAGACACTATGGGCACTGAGAGACATGGGGCACCGAGACACTGATACATAGGGGACACTGATACATAGGGGACATTGGAGACTTGATAAAGACCTGGGTACAGGTCGAAACATTGCGGTGTCCAATAAACCTGTCTAAATCTATCACAGTGAGTGTCTGAGATTTTTTCTTTTATACTAGGGGACACTGAGACACTAGGAGACATGGGGACACAGAGACATTGGGAGACTAGGGGACTTTGGGAGTCTAGGGAACACTGAGACGCTAGGGACACTGGCACACTACAGACACTGAGAGACACCAGGGACACATGGGGATACTGAGATACTAGGGACACTGTATCCCCATGTCTCCCAGTGTCCCTTAGAGTTTGTGTCCTCATGTCTCCCAGTGTCCTGATGTCACTAGGACACTAGGGGACACTTAGAGACATGGGGACACTGGGAGACATGGGGCCACTGAGACACTAGGGACAGTGGCTGGGAGACATGGGGACACAGACTAGGGGCCACTGGGAGACATGGGGCCACTGTGTCCCTAGTGTCTCAGGGTCATGGGCGTCCGAATGGGGGTGGGGGGGTACTTGCCCCCCCCCCCCTGGATTTTTCAGCTTGTGCGGCTATTTTTCTAGTTTTAGTGTGAGAATACAGTGCAAAACCAGCGCTGGCCAGTAGGTAGCGCTGTGAATGGAGAAAGGCAGGAAGCTACAGCTTATCCCTGCCTCTCTCTCATGACTGAAACCGCAGGGGATATGCACAGAGGCAGCCTACAGAGCAGGTAAGTGAGGGATGGGAGGTGGGGGAGACCGCATAGAGGAAGGTAAAGTAGAAGGAGCAGAAAGGTTCTGCAAGGGGCAGGAGGGGTCAGCAAGGAATAGAAAGGGGCAGCAAGAAGCAGGAAGGGGTCAAAAGGTTTTCAAGGAGCAGGAGGGTAAAGTAGAAGGAGCAGGAGGGGTCAGCAAGGAGCAGGAGGGGTCAGCAAGGAGTAGAAAGGGTCTGCAAGAGGCAGGAGGGGTCAGCAAGGAATAGGAAGGGGTAGGGACGGTCTGCAAGGAGCAGGAGGGGTCACCAAGGAGTAGGAAGGGTCTGCAAGGAGCAAGAGGGGTCAGCAAGGAGTAGGAAGAGGCAGCAAGGAGTAGGAAGAGGCAGCAAGGAGCAGGAAGGGGCAGCAAGGAGTAGGAAGAGGCAGCAAGGAGTAGGAAGAGGCAGCAAGGAGTAGGAAGAGGCAGCAAGGAGTAGGAAGAGGGAGCAAGGAGCAGGAGGGGTCAGCAAGGAGTAGAAAGGGTCTGCAAGGGGCAGGAGGGATCAGCAAGGAGTAGTAAGGGTCTGCTAGGAGTAGGAAGGGGCAGCAAGGAGAAAGAAGGGGCAGAAAGGAGTAGGAAGGGTCTGCAAAAAGCAGGAAGGGTCTGCAAGGAGCAGGAAGGGTCTGCAAGGAGCAGGAAGGGGCAGCAAGGAGCAGGAAGGGGCAGGAAGAATCAGAAGGAACAGAAAGGATCAGCAAGGGGCTGCAAGAAGCTGGAAGGGGCAGAAAGAAGCAGGAAGGGCAGTAAGAAGCAGGAAGGGTCTGCAAGAAGCAGGAAGGGCCATCAAGGAGCAGGAAGAGCCATCAAGGAGCAGAAAGGGATCAGAAAGAGAAAGGAGCAGAAGGGCGCAAAATAAGCAGAAAGTAGCAGAAAGGTGAAGGAGCCTCAGAAGACAAAGAAGACTGTGTCAAATGAAGGAGAAGAAAATGAGATTGGAGCACTTCATTCTGGACACCACATCATAAGGCGTTGGTACCTGGGCCTGGCAGGGAAACTTTGGACCTTCTCATCTCCCCAGGTAAAAACAAACAATATCAGTGTTAATGTGTTCACTTTTATTTACTGAGTGTCAGGAAACACAGAGGGCCGCTGGGTAGGGGTGCCGCTGATTGGCTAGATGGGTCAGCTAGCACTCTAAGCCAATCAGTAGCTCCCCATTCATAAAAACGTAAAACATTTTTATGAATCGGGAACTAGCGATTGGCTTAGAGTGTCAGCTGACCACTGTAGCCAATCAGCGGCACCCATGCCCAACGTCAATCTGCACTTCCTGACACTCTGTTTCAGAAGTCGAATACCACTGAGCGACCTGGAGATCTGGAGCTAAAGGAAGCCTTTGGGGTAAACCATTTGAGAGTGATTTCACCCCTTCAAAGAAAGAGCACCCAGGGGCCACCTTGCATCACAGCATTTTCATTTAGATAAAGTTGTTATGGTGACCAGAATCTTCCTGTAATTTGATAAAATGAACACTATAGTGTCAGGAATACAAACATATATTCCTGACACCATAGTTGTGAAAACGCTATTCATCCTTGCTTTATGTGAAAATGACTATGCTCCTTCCCTTTCATGACACTGTCAAAAAGGGGCCAAGCATGGATGTCATTACAATTATCCCCCCCCCCCCCCCCCCCCGGAAAATTCCTGCGGACGTCCATGCTCAGGGTCCCCATGTTCCCCAGTGTCCCAATGTCTCAGCGTCCCCATGTCTCGGAGCTGCTGTCTGGACTCTCTCTGCAGAGCTGCTCCCCCGCGGATCAGTGAGTAGAGAGAGGCAGGGAGGGAGATGCCGTAACTTCTTATCACTGCCTCTCTCCACACAAACAGCGACCCCTACTGGCCGGCGCTGGTATTGCAGAATAATCTATGTTTAAACTGAGACAGACATTTGTATTGCCGGTATTACTGCAATACCGGCACCGGCTAGGCAGCCTCAAATACCTGAGAAATACTTCTGAGAAATTCCTGGCAACCCTAAGAAATACATGAGAAATACCTGGCAACCCTAAGAGTAGTGTGTAAAAAAAAAAAAAAAAAAAAAAAAAAAAATGTAAAATTTTTTTTTTTTTTTTTTTTTTTAAACCAATGGGCCTATTCCATGGGCCTGGGCCTGGAGCTGCAGCTCCATCAGCCCCTATGTTAATCCGGCCCTGGAGAAACCGTAGACCTTCCTTTAAACTAGCTCCTTCATTTCAAAGTTCTGAATCCACAACCTCACTTCTTCCAGAACCTATGCAGATAGGCAATACTCATCTCTCAGAAGAGGAGAGACAGTACAGGAGAAGGGAGGGGTTGTGTATGTACTGTGGAGTCAGAGGCCATTTACGCCTAAATTGTCCTAGTCGCTCGGGAAACGCTCGCACCTAAGTTTCTCTAGAGGACAGGCCTTGGGTGTTTCTATTTTGTCCTCTAATCATAATTATAAAGATCACAGGCTTCTGCTACCCGTTTCTTTAACTTGGGAGAAGGGAGTATTAGAAACTATGGCATTGATAGATTCCGGAGCTGCTGAGAACTTTATCGACCAAGTTTTTGTTACTAAACACACTATCCCATCCCAGTTAAGGGAGACACCCTTGGCCGTTGAGGCCATAGATGGTAGACCTTTAGTTGAGCCTGCGATTTTTCGTGAAACCATACCCGTTAAATTAACTGTTGGTATCTTACACGAGGAAGACATATCTTTATTGCTTACTTCGTCTCCATCTGTTCCCATAGTCCTGGGGTATCCTTGGTTAAAAAAACATAACCCTATTATTGATTGGGAATTAGGGGAGATAGTCTCATGGTGTCAGGGTTGTCAGGACAGGTGCTTACGGACAGTGTCACCACTTTGCGCAGTTAACACACCGATTAATTCTACCTACTCTACAGAGGTACAAATACCGCCTCTGTACCTGGATTTAAAGGCAGTATTTGACAAAAAGAATGCTGATACTTTACCTCCCCACAGGTCTTTTGATTGTAAGATTAATCTACTACCTGGTACTATGCCTCCCAGGGGTAATGTATATCCTTTGTCCACTAAAGAGAACTTAGTCTTAGAGGAGTACATTCGTGAGAACCTTGAAAAAGGATTCATTAGGAGATCCTCCTCCCCTGCCGGGGCTGGGTTTTTTTTTGTTAAGAAGAAGGATGGTACACTAAGACCGTGCATTGATTATCGAGGTTTGAACAAAATAACCATTAGAAATGCCTACCCTATTCCTTTGATTACCGAGCTCTTTGATCGTCTAAAAGGCTCCAAGATTTTCACCAAGTTAGATCTCAGAGGGGCGTATAACTTGGTGAGAATTCAGCAGGGACACGAGTGGATGACGGCGTTCAATACCCGTTATGGGCACTATGAATACACAGTAATGCCTTTTGGTCTCTGTAATGCACCGGCAGTATTTCAGGACCTAATCAATGAAGTTCTTAGGGAATTTCAACATGACTGCGTTATTGTATATCTGGATGATATACTTATACACTCTAGAGAGATTGAAACTCACCACAGACAAGTCAGAAGGGTATTGCGCAAGCTTCTTCAACATGGCCTGTATTGCAAATTGGAGAAATGCAGCTTTGACCAATCCCAGATAAATTTTCTTGGTTATGTGATTTCTGGGGAAGGGTTTAAGATGGACCCGGATAAGCTCCAGTCCATTTTGGATTGGCCTTTACCCAGGGGTCTCAAGGCCATTCAGAGGTTTATTTGATTCTCCAACTATTATAGGCGCTTCATTAAAGGTTACTCTTCAATTATAGCTCCTATTACCAATATGACCAGACAGGGGGCTGACACTAAGAACTGGTCTACTGAAGCCCTTTTTCCTTTCAAAACACTCAAGGAACTGTTTGCTTCTGCACCAATTTTGGTTCACCCTGATACGACTCTGCCTTTCCTACTCGAGGTAGACGCCTCAGAGACAGGTATAGGTGCCATCCTGTCCCAAAGGTTAGGTGTGGATAAGCCCTTACATCCATGTAGTTTTTTTTCCAAGAAACTATCAGGTCCTGAGAGCAGATATGACATTGGTGACAGGGAACTACTAGCAGTTATCATGGCTTTAAAGGAGTGGAGACATTTATTGGAGGGCACCTTACATCCTGTTACTATTTTGACAGACCACAAGAACTTGTCCTATATTGGGGAGGCCAAGCGCTTGTTCTCCAGGCAAGCTCGTTGGTCTTTATTCCTCACGCATTTCAATTATGTGCTCACTTATAGACCTGGTTCTAAGAATTCTAAAGCCGATGCTTTGTCTCGCCAATATGAACCTTCTGCCATATCTGAGCCGGTTTTGTCTTCTATTGTACCCAGGGGCAATATTATCGCCAACACGAGTCTTAAGATTCACTCTCCGTTGCTTGGTCAGATCATGAAGTTGCAACATCTGGCTCATAGACAGACCCCTGGGGCAAGGCATTTCGTTCCTCCTGAACTCCAACTGGAACTCTTACAGTGTTTTCACAACAGTAAGGCGGCTGGGCATCCGGGTATTCGCAAGACATGTTCCTTGATCTCTAAAGATTTCTGGTGGCCTTCTTTACGAAAGGATATTAGGGATTTCATCGGAGCATGTGAGGTCTGTATGAAGACTAAGCAACCTCATACGCTTCCATGTGGTTTGTTACATCCCTTGAACATTCCAGAGAGACCATGGTCCTGTTTGGCTATGGACTTCATTGTAGATTTGCCTGTTTCTAAAAAACAGACTGTGATCCTCACGGTGGTTGATAGGTTTACTAAGATGGCTCATTTCGTGCCCTTAACTAAACTCCCGACTTCTCCTGAATTGGCGGAGATACTCGCGAGAGAGATTTTTCGCTTACATGGGATACCTTCCGAAATTGTTTCCGATAGAGGCTCCCAATTTGTTTCACGTTTTTGGAGATCCTTCTGTTCTCAACTTGGCATCAAATTGAATTTTTCTTCTGCCTATCACCCTCAGTCTAACGGAGCTGCTGAACGTACCAATCAAAAGATTGAACAATGTTTGCGTTGTTTTGTTTCTGAACACCAGGACGATTGGGTCGGTTTGATTCCTTGGGCGGAGTTTGCACACAATAATCTCGTTTGTGATTCTACTCGTTCCAGCCCCTTCTTCATGAATTATGGCTTTCATCCTTCCATTCTTCCCTCGGTTTCTCCTTCCCAAGGGGTACCGTCGATTGATGTTCATGTTGCCAATTTGAGGAAGTTGTGGGATCAGACTCGACAAATTCTCCTACATAATTCCATGTTGTTCAAGAAACACGCTGATAAGCACAGAAGGGCGGCTCCGGTTTTTGTTCCAGGTGATAGGGTATGGTTGAGTACAAGAAACATTCGTTTAAAGGTTCCTTCTATGAAATTCGCTCCTCGTTACATTGGCCCTTACAGGGTTCTGGCTCGAATTAACCCAGTTGCGTATCGCCTAGCTCTTCCAGCTGCCTTACGCATTCCTAACTCCTTTCATGTTTCCTTACTGAAACCGTTAGTCTGTAACAGATTTTCCTCCACTATATCCTCTCCTCGCTCTGTTCAGGTTGATGGTCAGGAGGAGTATGAAATCAACTCCATCATCGATTCTCGAATCTCCCGGGGGAAGTTACAATATCTTATTGACTGGAAGGGATATGGCCCCGAGGAGAGGACTTGGGTACCTCAGGAGGATGTACATGCTCCTCGCCTCCGCAGGGCTTTTCACTCCAGTTTTCCATCTCGTCCCGGTTCCTTCTGCCCGGTGGGCGTTTCTGAGAGGGGGGGTACTGTCAGGGTACCTGTAGTCTCTGCCTCAGAGGAGGTGAGAGACTTAGACGTTTATCCTCCCAGAGGGGTTGTTTCCTCCGTTCCTCGCGGTCCTCTCGGCCATTTACAAGCCGACCGCGAGGGATCCACTTCCTTATATGACGCGACGCTCAGTAGTCGACGTCATGACGCCAACCCGGGTCGACCTGTCAGTCAAGTCCCGAGCACTAATCAGGACTCGTCGGGGGCGTGATTACCCTCTAGAATCAAGGTATAAAGTAAGGCTTTCGGCATCTGCTCATTGCCCTGTCGTGGTTCTAGCCTGTCTAGTCACTCAGCGCTCTTGTATTCTAGTTGTCTCTTTGGTTCTGACCCGGCTTGTTTGTACTACCCTGTTTATCTCTGTTACCCTTTGACTCAGCTTGTTCCTCGCTTACCTGTCCTCTCGTTCCCTTGACCTCGGCTTGTCTCTGACTATTCTCTACTTCCTCCTTATGTTAAGTCCGGCCATTCTAAGGTCCGGTATACGTACCTACCACCTGTTTGTACTCTGCGTGTTGGATCCCTGTCCCGATCCTGACACAAACGGACTGATTTAGGACAAACCTCATGGGAACACTGACAGTTTATACCTAGCTCGTGGCTTCTATATGACTTCTCATAACATAGAAGGCAATGTTAACTTGTTAATTTTTTGTTTCCAATTAGTTATGCCTTAGTTTAACCTTATATGTTGAAGTTCATGTGATTTCAAGCAACCCAGTGGTTTACTAGCTCTTGAAACTTGGGTAGATCCTGATCTGCAAAAATGGCTAATTAAGCTTTCTTAGTCTCACAGCGCTGCCTGACAACCAATCTTTGACACACGTTTAGCCTGTAGCAGCCTGTCCTCTTGCTAGCAAGACACACAGTTCTCTACTGAACTACTATCATGCTTCTCTTACCTTATGCTCTTACTACATTTAAAAATTGTGCAGAACTACTACCACAATGTTTGCAATGCTATAGTATTCTGTTGCGTACTACTGCTTTTGTGGCAAGCTAAACTTGTTATGTAATCCGTGCACAACAAAAATAAAGAATTATAAAAAAAAAAATGCATGTAGGCCCAGGTGTGAATGCATGTGTGTCATAGGCAGACAGACAGTCACATACACACAGTTACAGGCAGACAGTCACACGCAGATACAAGCGAACAGTTGCCCACACACACAGTCATATGCAGATATTCAAACAAAGAGTCACTGGCAGACAGTCACACAAACAATTACAGGAAGACAGTCACACACACACACACACACTCACAGTTACAGGCAGACAGTCATACACAGTCACAGGCAGATAGCACATACAGTTAAAAGCAGACAGTCACACACAGTTACAGGCAGACAGCTACATACAGAAACAATGACCTCTTGCCATTATGGACACTAGCTGGCGGAGTGAGTGGAGGTAGTGCTGTCCCAGAAAACTGAAAACACAAGACCAAGGGGAGACTCGGAGGTTTAGACTGATTAAGTGAGCAACCCATAAAATAAAAAGTAACTTTTAATAGGTATATTAACTCCTTAACGCCGTTACGACGTTCTATGCCGTCACGCTTTAAGTGGGCTTTAAAGCCGTTGTGACGGCATAGAACGCCGTAACGGCTTTGAGCCCTGGAGCGCCCAGGATCATGGGCGTATGTTAGTTAACATGGCAGAAAAATAATTGGAAAGGGTTAGGGGGGCTACTAATAAGGATAGGGGGAGAGGGGTAGGTAGAAAAATAATTGGAAGGGTTTAGGGGGCTACTAATATGGATGGGAGGAGGGGGGAGGTAGAAAAATTATTGGAAGCGGTTAGGGGAGTACTAATATGAATGGAAGAGGTAGGGTGGGTTCTAATATGCATGGAAGGGGTTAGGGGGTACTAATATGCATGGAAGTGGTTAGGGGGTACTAATATGCATGGAAGGGGTAGGGGTGGTTCTAATCAGGAGGATCCCGGCGCTGTATTCGGGTAAGTAAAACCCCTTCCTTGTAGTGACCCTTTAATGTTATTATTTAATCATTTATTTAGCGACTGCAAATTCCGTAGCGCTGTACAATGGGATAAACAACTCCTAGTTTACGGAATAAGAATATACCCGGCGAGTAAAAATGCTATCCCCCCCAGATTTTTTTGGGTTCCTACGCCCATGCCCGGGATACTTACCTTCCCGGCGCCCTGCTTCGGGAGGACTGCCTCACAGCCCAGGCAGCCCCCCCACGGCAAATCAGGCCCCTGGGGGCCATGTGATCGCTCTCAAAGAGCGATCACATGGCCCCCTATAGCTGGCTGTGGATCTGCCAGCAGGGGGACTGTCTAAAATATTAGACAGTCCCCCTGCTGGTAGGTAGTGTAAAAAAAATTATTAAACATGTTTAAAAATAAAATAAATATATTTATATATATATATATAATATATGTATATATATGTATATTATATATATTTAACGTCATAGTGTATTTTAATACTAATATAAGTACATATATTAGTATTAAAATACACTTAGAATGACGTTACATATATATAATATACATATATTATATATATAATAGATATATACACATATTATATATATATATATATATATATATATATAAATACATATAATTACAATAATACATAAATAAAATAATAAAATTAATAAATAAAATATTGAAACAAAATTTAATATAAATTATATATACATATGTAATTTCATTCTAACTGTATTTTGTTATTGATATATATATATATTGGTAACAAAATACACTTAGAATGACATTCTATATATATCTATCTATATATAAAATGCAAATAACCGCAAATATATATAGATAGATAAATACATATAATTACATAAAAGATTACATTAGTATACACGTAGAATTTAAATACCTATAAATGCATATATATTAAAATTCTACGTGTATATTTAAGTAATCTTTTAACATAATTAGGTGATTTGATTAATTAAAATTTGATTGACATACCTGACAACACCTGCTGAGAATTTAATTTGCAAGCACTATATTTGACCCTGTAACTCTCCAAGACAACATAAAACCTGTACATGGGGGGTACTGTTTTACTCGGGAGACTTCGCTGAACTCAAATATTAGTGTTTCAAATTGGTAAATTGTATTACAACGATGATATTTTAAGTAAAAGTGAAGTTTTTTGCATTTTTTACAAATGAACGGCACTTTTATGGACTATATTATTGTTGTAATATGTTTTACTGTTTTAAAACACTAATATTTGTGTTTAGTGAAGTCTCCCGAGAATAACAGTACCCCCCATGTACAGGTTTCATGGTGTTTTGGAAAGTTAGAGAGTCACATATAAGGCTTGCATTTCATTTTTTTGACATTGAAATTTGCCAGATTGGTTATGTTGCCTTTGAGAGCGTATGGTAGCCCAGGAATGAGAATAACCCCCATGATGGCATACCATTTGCAAAAGTAGACAACCTGAGGTATTGCAAGTGGGGTATGTCCAGTCTTTCTTAGTAGCCACTTAGTCACAAACACTGGCCAAATATTAGTTTTTTGCTTTTTTAACACAAAAACAAATATGAACGCTAACTTTGGCCAGTGTTTGTGACTAAGTGGCTACTAAAAAAGACTAAACATACCCCACTTTCAATACCTTTGGTTGTCTACTTTTTCAAATGGTATGCCATTATGGGGGTAATTCTCATTGCTGGGCTACCACACCGTCTCAAAGGTAACATTACCAATCTGGCAAATTTCTATTTGAAAATGGAACGTTCTATATTTGACCCTGTAACTTTCCAAAACACCATAAAACCTGTTAATGGGGGATACTGTTGTACTCATGAGACATCGCTGATTACAAATATGTGCATTTTTGTGCAGTAGAACCTAACAGTATTATGACATTCACAGCTAAAATGTCAGACGGAAATACAAATTAAAAAAAAAATCTTATTTTCTCACTTTTTTTTACATTTCTTTATTCATAATTAATTATGTTCCATATATGAATAGTTAATGATAAATTAAAGCCCTGTTTCTCCTGAACAAAATGATATATAATAAGTGTGGGTGCATATAATATGAAAGAGGGGAACTACGGGTGAACAGACATATAGCGCAAATTCCAGTTTTTGTTTACGTTTTGTTTTGATCAGAACGTGCACTAATGACTCCGTCCTGAAGGGGTTATAATCCCAACAAAGTAAAGAAAAAGTAATTACAAATCCTAATAAATACTAACTAACGCCAAAACATTAATGTTGCTGAAAACAGCAGGGGGGGGGGGGGGGAGGGGAGGGAGGGAGAGGTGGAGAGGAAGTAGAAAGGTAAAAATAAAATAAATCAATGAAACCTATCTGCAAATAAGCAGGTTACGGGTTGGTGAGCTGCAGACTGAAGGGTCTTGCGATCTCTAGCCAATCAGAGCGTTGCCGCGGGTTACCATGGCAATGCTCTGACTGAAGATCGTGAGACCTTCACCATGTGGTCTGCAGCTCTGCATCCGGCAGAGCTGCAGATCGGAGAGCCCACTGGACCACCAGGGAAAAAGGTACCTGCCACCCCACCTGTCACCCTGCCACCCACCCTGCCACCCCACCTGTCACCCTGCCACCCACCCCACCTGTCACCCAGTCACCCCATCTGCCACCCCCTCTCTCTGCCACCCCACCTGTCACCCAGCCACTCCATCTGCCACCCCCTCACCCAGTCACCCCACCTGTCACCCTGCCACCCCATCTGCCACCCTGCCACCCCATCTGCCACCCTGCCACCCCACCTGTCACCCAGTCACCCTATCTGCCACCCTGTCACCCCATCTGCCACCCCACCTGTCACCCCATCTGCCACCCCCTCACCCAGTAACCCCATCTGTCACCTTGCCACCCCATCTGTCACCCCGTCACCCCATCTGTCACCCCATCACCCCATCTGTCACCCTGCCACCTGTCAGGATCGGGTCAGGGATCCAACACGCAGAGTACAAAGAGTAGCAGATACGTATACCGGTCCTTAAAATGGCCGGACTTAACGTAGAACTACGATAGAATGGTCAGAGACAAGCCGAGGTCGAGGGAACGAGAAGACAGGTAAGCGAGAGACAAGCCGGGTCAAGGATAACAGAAAGACAGGAGAGTAAATACCAAAGCCGGGTCAAAACCAAAAGGCAAGGGAATAACAAAGCACTGAGTGACTAGGCAGACTAGAACCACGACAGGGCAATGAGTAAGTGAGAGAGCCACTGTTAAGTATCCTGGTTAGAGAGAGAAGACACGCCTCCGGCGAGTCCTGATTCGTCTCCCGAGATTTGAGTGACAGGGCGTTCCGGGTTGGCGTCATGACGTCGACCTCCGGTCCTCCTGCTATAAAAGGAAGTGCCTCCCTCGCGGCCGGCGTTAGCAAGACCGAGTGAACCGCGAGGGGCCGGAGAGACATGCCGTCCGGACGGATAAACTTCTAAGTCTCTACCTCTCTCAGAGGTAGAGGCTTCAGGTACCCTGACAGTACCCCCCCTCTCAGATACGCCCACCGGGCGGAAGGAGCCGGGGCGAGATGGAAAGCGGGAGTGAAATGCCCTGCGAAGGCGAGGAGCATGAACATCCTCTTGTGGTACCCAACTCCTCTCCTCAGGACCATAACCCTTCCAGTCAACCAAATATTGTACTCTCCCCCGGGAGACACGAGAATCAATAATGGAGTTAACCTCATACTCCTCCTGACCCTCCACCTGAACAGGGCGCGGAGGGGCGATTGTGGAGGAGAATCTGTTACAGATTAGAGGTTTCAGTAATGACACGTGAAAGGAGTTCGGGATGCGTAAAGTAGCTGGGAGAGCTAGACGATACGCCACTGGGTTAATTCGAGTCAAGATCCTGTAGGGACCAATATAACGAGGAGCGAATTTCATGGAAGGAACTTTAAGGCGAATATTCCTAGTACTCAACCAAACTCTATCGCCTGGAACAAAATTCGGAGCCGCCCTTCTACGTTTGTCAGCATGTTTCTTAACCAGCATAGAATTGTGTAGAAGAATCTGTCGAGTCTGATCCCACAACTTCCTCAAATTGGCCACATGGACATCAACCGACGGCACTCCTTGGGAAGGAGAAACCGAGGGAAGAATAGATGGATGAAAGCCATAGTTCATGAAGAAGGGGCTTGAATGCGTAGAGTCACAAACGAGATTGTTGTGCGCAAACTCCGCCCAAGGAATCAAACCGACCCAATCGTCCTGGTGTTCGGAAACAAAACAACGTAAGTATTGCTCAATCGTCTGGTTGGTTCGTTCGGCAGCTCCGTTAGACTGAGGATGATAGGCGGACGAAAAATTCAATTTGATGCCTAATTGAGAACAGAATGATCTCCAAAAACGTGAAACAAATTGGGAGCCTCTATCAGAAGTGATCTCCGAAGGAATCCCATGCAAGCGAAAAATCTCTTTAGCAAAGATCTCCGCCAATTCAGGAGAAGTCGGGAGTTTAGGCAAAGGTACGAAATGTGCCATCTTGGTAAACCTATCGACTACGGTGAGGATAACAGTGTGCCTTTTAGAAACAGGCAAATCCACAATAAAGTCCATTGCCACACAGGACCAAGGTTTGTCAGGAATTTCCAGAGGTTGTAGAAGGCCACAAGGAAGCGAATACGGTAGTTTAGTTTTAGTACAGACCTCACAAACTCCGATAAAATCCTTAATATCCTTCCGTAACGAAGGCCACCAGAAATCCTTAGAGATCAAAGAATACGTCTTGCGAACACCCGGATGACCAGCCACCTTACTCTCGTGAAGACACTGTAAGAGCTCCAATTGGAGTTCAGGAGGAACGAAATGTCTGGAAGGCGGAGTCAGTCTAGGTGCCAGATGCTGCAAGCTCCTTATCTGCTCAAGCAGCGGAGAATGGACTTTGAGAGTAGTGTTAGCGATAATGTTACACTTGGGTACTATAGAGGACAAAACCGGCTCAGATACGGCAGCAGGTTCATGTTGGCGAGACAAGGCATCGGCTTTAGAATTCTTAGAACCTGGCCTATATGTGAGTACGTAGTTGAAGTGAGTGAGGAATATGGACCAACGAGCCTGTCTAGATGATAGTCGTTTAGCCTCTCCAATATAGGATAAGTTTTTATGATCTGTCAAAATAGTAACAGGATGCAAAGTACCCTCCAATAAATGTCTCCACTCCTTTAAGGCCATTATAACCGCTAGTAGTTCCCTGTCACCAATGTCATATCTGCTTTCAGTACCCGACAATTTTTTGGAAAAGTATCCACAAGGATGTAATGGTTTATCTACACCCAACCTTTGGGACAGAACGGCACCTATACCTGTCTCAGAAGCGTCAACTTCGAGTAGGAAAGGTAGTGTAGTATCAGGGTGAACTAAAATTGGTGCGGAAGCAAACAGCTCCTTGAGTGTCTTAAAAGCCAGAAGTGCTTCAGTAGACCAATTCTTAGTATCAGCCCCTTGTTTGGTCATATTGGTGATGGGAGCAATGATAGAGGAGTATCCCTTAATGAAACGTCTGTAGTAATTGGAGAAACCAATAAATCTCTGGATAGCCTTGAGACCCTTAGGTAAAGGCCAATCTAATATGGATTGGAGCTTCTCCGGATCCATTTCAAACCCCTCCCCAGAAATCACATAACCAAGAAAGGTAGTTTGGGATTGGTCAAAGCTGCATTTCTCTAATTTGCAGTATAAGCCATGCTGAAGAAGTTTGCGTAAAACCCTTCTGACTTGTCCGTGGTGAGTTTCAATATCCCTGGAATGTATAAGTATATCATCAAGGTATACAATCACACAGTCATCTTGAAACTCCCTAAGAACCTCATTAATAAGGTCCTGAAATACCGCCGGGGCATTGCAGAGACCAAAAGGCATTACAGTATACTCATAGTGCCCATATCGAGTATTGAATGCAGTTTTCCACTCGTCTCCGTCGTGAATTCTCACCAAATTATAAGCACCTCTAAGGTCTAACTTAGTGAAAATCTTAGAACTTTTTAATCGATCAAAAAGCTCGGTGATCAAGGGAATCGGATATACATTTCTAATGGTTATCTTGTTAAGACCTCGGTAGTCAATGCAGGGTCTTAAAGAACCATCCTTCTTTTTAACAAAAAAAAATCCAGCCCCAGCAGGAGAGGAGGATCTTCTAATGAACCCCTTGTCTAGGTTTTCACGAATATACTCCTCTAGAACTAAGTTTTCATTCGTAGACAAAGGGTATACATGACCCCTGGGGGGCATAGTGCCAGAAAGTAAATTAATTTTGCAATCAAAAGGCCTATGTGGTGGTAAGGTATCAGCCTTTCCTTTGTCAAATACTGCCTTTAGATCTTGATACAAGGACGGTATCTGTACTTTGGTAGAATCGGTAGCGTTATTAAGTGCGTTGACACTACAAAGAGGTGACACTTTCTTTAAACAATTCTCTTGACAATCCTGACCCCACGAAACTATTTCCCCTGATCTCCAATCTATAACGGGGTTATGTCTCTTAAGCCAGGAGTATCCCAGGACTATGGGAACAGAAGGAGATGAAATGAGTAGTAGGGATATTTCCTCCTTGTGTAGAATACCAGTAGTTAAGTTAAGAGGTGTGGTCTCCCGGAAAATCACAGGCTCAACTAAAGGTCTACCATCAATGGCCTCAACAGCCAAGGGTGTCTTCCTTAACTGGGATGGGATAGTGTGTTTGGTGAGAAACTCTTGGTCGATAAAACTCTCAGCAGCGCCGGAGTCTATCAATGCCATAGTCTCTAAAGTTCCCTTCTCCCAAGTTAAAGAGACCGGTAATAGGAGTCTATGTTCTTTGTAGTTATGAGTAGAGGACAAAATCGAAACACCCAAGGTCTGTCCTCTAGAGAAACTTAGGTGCGAGCGTTTCCCGGACGACTGGGACAGCTCAAACGTACATGACCTCTGGCTCCACAATACATACACAGTCCCTCCCTTCTCCTGTACTGTCTCTCCTCCTCTGACAGACGAGTAAGGCCTAACTGCATAGGTTCTGAAACCTGTGGAGTCTTGGTTTCAGAAATTTGAAATGATGGTGCTAGTCTAAAGGAAGATTTACCGGTTCTATCTCGAGTATTCTGCCTCTCCCTTAGACGTTCGTCAATACGAGAGATAAAGGAAATTAAGTCTTCCAGATTCTCGGGAAGCTCTCTTGTCGCTACCTCATCAAGTATTACATCGGATAATCCATTTAAAAATACGTCTATATAGGCCTGTTCATTCCATTTTACCTCTGCCGCCAAAGACCTGAACTCTAGTGCGTAATCCACAAGTGTTTGGTTGTCTTGTCTAAGGTGCAACAGTAATCTGGCTGCATTGACCCTCCTGCCAGGAGGATCAAAAGTTCTTTTAAAAGCAGCTACAAAGGCATTATAGTTATAGACTAATGGATTATCATTCTCCCACAACGGATTAGCCCATCTCAGAGCTTTCTCAATGAGTAAGGTAATAATAAATCCCACTTTTGCCCTATCAGTAGGGTAGGAACGGGGCTGTAGCTCGAAATGGATACTGATCTGGTTCAAAAACCCACGACACCTCTCAGGAGAACCAGCATAACGTACAGGTGGGGTAACTCGGGAAGAAGCACCTACAGTAGCTACCTCTAGCCCTGAACCCACAGAAGAAGCAGACGTATTACGCATCTCCTCAGGTGGATTAATAGGACGTGATAGCAGCGCCTGTAGTGCTAGAGCCATCTGATCCATCCTATGATCCATGGCGTCAAACCTAGGATCAGGAGAACCAAGCTGACAATTTGTACCTGCAGGATCCATGGCCCTGTCGTAATGTCAGGATCGGGTCAGGGATCCAACACGCAGAGTACAAAGAGTAGCAGATACGTATACCGGTCCTTAAAATGGCTGGACTTAACGTAGAACTACGATAGAATGGTCAGAGACAAGCCGAGGTCGAGGGAACGAGAAGACAGGTAAGCGAGAGACAAGCCGGGTCAAGGATAACAGAAAGACAGGAGAGTAAATACCAAAGCCGGGTCAAAACCAAAAGGCAAGGGAATAACAAAGCACTGAGTGACTAGGCAGACTAGAACCACGACAGGGCAATGAGTAAGTGAGAGAGCCACTGTTAAGTATCCTGGTTAGAGAGAGAAGACACGCCTCCGGCGAGTCCTGATTCGTCTCCCGAGATTTGAGTGACAGGGCGTTCCGGGTTGGCGTCATGACGTCGACCTCCGGTCCTCCTGCTATAAAAGGAAGTGACTCCCTCGCGGCCGGCGTTAGCAAGACCGAGTGAACCGCGAGGGGCCGGAGAGACATGCCGTCCGGACGGATAAACTTCTAAGTCTCTACCTCTCTCAGAGGTAGAGGCTTCAGGTACCCTGACACCACCCCACCTGTCACCCTGCCACCCCATCTGTCACCCTGCCACCCCATCTGCCACCCCCTCACCCAGTCACCCTGTCACCCTGCCACCCCATCTGTCAACCCCTCACCCGGCCACCCCACCTGTCACCCTGCCACACCACCTGTCACCCAGTCACCCCACCTGCCACCCAGTCACCCCATCTGCCACCCCCTCACCCAGTCACCCCATCTGTCACCCTGCCACCCCACCTGTCACCCCCTCTTATTCTGACACCTCCTTACCTTCTTACTAGCAGGCAGAATCTCCTGTTATACAGTATGGGACAGAGAAAAGCTGTAAGTCGTGAAAGGGAACATTCCACAGTGTTAGAGAGACCAAAGTCAGCATTACCTTAAAGGAACACTATAGTCACCTAAATTACTTTAGCTAAATAAAGCAGTTTTAGTGTATAGATCATTCCCCTGCAATTTCACTGCTCAATTCACTGTCATTTAGGAGTTAAATCACTTTGTTTCTGTTTATGCAGCCCTAGCCACACCTCCCCTGGCTATGATTGCCAGAGCCTGCATGAAACAAAACTGGTTTCACTTTCAAACAGATGTAATTTACCTTAGATAATTGTATCTCAATCTCTTAATTAAACTTTAATCACAAACAGGAGGCTCTTGCTGGGTCTAGCAGGCTATTAGCATAGCAGGGGATAAGAAAATCTTAATTAAACAGAACTTGCAATAAAGAAAGCCTAAATAGGTCTCTCTTTACAGGAAGTGTTTATGGAAGGTTGTGCAAGTCACATGCAGGGAGGTGTGACTAGGGTTCATAAACAAAGATATTTAACTCCTAAATGGCAGAGGATTGAGCAGTGAGGCTGCAGGGGCATGTTCTATACACCAAAACTGTGTCATTAAGCTAAAGTTGTTCAGGTGACTATAGTGTCCCTTTAACTATATTCATTGTCAGCCAGTCCACACAAGTTTTTTTTCCATATATCCCTCTTAAGTTTCCATACTTAAGCAAGAGTATGTGAAAAGTAGTTAGGGTTGCCACCTTTCTTGGAAAAACATACCTGCCTTACTAATTTGCATAATTAATTATGTATCGGTGACATCACATGATGTAAATCACATAAGAAAAAAATGGAGTGACATAAGAAAAAATGTTGTAAAATCACCAAAAACTACTTGGTTTGATTCTGCTGTATAGATGGATTGCTCCCAGTGTCCCCATGTCTCCCAGTGTCCCCAGGTCTCCCTGTGACCCCAGGTATCCCTGTGTCCCCAGGTATCCCCATGTTCCTAGTGTCCTAGTGGCAGGGAGACCAGGTACACTGAGAGATTAGGCTGGGACACTTGGAAAATAGGTGACACTTGAAGAAACTTGAAGACAGTGAGATAATTTTATTTTATTTTTTCCTTTTTTTTTTTTTTTAAATCAATTGGCTTATTCCATGGGCCTGAGCCTGGGCCTGGGCCTGGAGCTGCAGCTCCATCATCCCCTACGTTAATCCGGCTATGAGTAAGAAGAGGAGTGGACCAGCAAGAGCTAGTGCATCATTAGACAAATTTATGCCAAGTTCAGGGTGCTGTCTGCACAGTATGCCCTTGGTTGGTCATCCTGCATGATTGGTAGGCAGCCTGACGTGCATTTACACCAGGCTGACTATCTAATTTTTGTGCAGACATGCCCCATTTTAGGCATGTTTTTACCTTTGTGTGGTTCTGATTTACGTGATTCACATCAATGGTCCACCCTTTTACCCCACCCACCGAACTCCTGCTTCACCAGAACACTGCTGTTAGGGGGTATGGATTTATGTGAACGATGAAAGCGAGAGGCTACCATAGGGTATGTAATTTCCGATAGCAATATCCTGTGAGTTTTCCTCCACTTCCACCAGATACATGATGCTTAGGAGGTATGACTGTTTTAGTGTTTTCTATCCATAATATTCTGTAATCAGGCCCATCATAATTGTCAGCACCGGGCCCAATGGGCTCTTAATCTGGCCCTGGGTAGTATTGCATATACAATAGTCAACACAGGATTACAGATATTGGCATTAGCTACAGTGAGCAAATGTTGATGATCTGAGCTCTTACAGAGTTCCTCCTGCCTCTTTCTTTTTTTTTGAAATTCTTTATTTTTGAGTGCATGGGTATACATTACAGCCAGGACAGCGATCGTAAGCATGAACATATCACAGTGTTAATACAATAGTGACATATGAGCATTGCACATTTTTATATTAATGTAATGAAAAATAAGAAACTAAACCTGAGTTAACATTTGTTGCTCAGTACAAGTAACGGTGGTAGCTGAAGTTACGCTAAAGTGTCAGCTTGGTTAAATAGTGAGGTCATTTGTGAAGAGACAAGGAGAACAAAGAAGAACAGGCAGCAATGCTGATCATTGTTAGGCTAGTCAAACTAATGCTGTTAATAATCCTGCCTTGTGGTTGTGCGCGTTGCAGTGCAGTCATTGCTGGCAATTATAATGTGTTGTGAGTGAGACTCAGACTGTTCAATATGCGTCGGGTTCAGTTATTGCTCAGATTGGACTGGTGTTGATACCGGAGAAACTGACGGAAGCAAAGCACAGAGAGATGGACACAGGTTTCTTCAGGAAGGAAGAGATTCTTTATTGGATCACCGATCGGGACTCAGAGGGACTAACGTCACCAAAATACAGCAAGTTCTGAGCCCCGGACAATAGTGCAGGCTCCTTATATAGGCACATAACTCCTCCCATATTAAGCTCCACCCGCACCTTCTCTTGACCAATCAATACAAATAAGAATTAACTTCCTGCTTGACCGCATGGCCTGTCCAGCACAATGGAGGAGGGGAATACTACATCCTGTATTCTTGCACATGCTCCGTACACTACTGATCGTATCTTGCCTCGTGCAACCAACTGATCGATACGTCAGCATATGCACGTACACATGCCACGTGGTAATCTCGGCCTACTAAATTTATTTTTACCGAGATTCCACCACATTCCCCCCTTTGATGCCTCTTGATATTTCACAATTACTTGAGGCATCACTTAACCTTAGTTTGCATACACCGCAAGTTACCTTGAACCAGACCAGACTTAACTTATGATGTGAATCTTCAACACTCATCTTCCTGCATTGGTTCTCCCTGATCTAGAGCCTCATATTTATAAATTGCCATTATCTGTGCAGCAGCCTTCCTCTCTGCTATATTTTCTATCAGGCTTTGCACAGACCTAACTACTAAGGGTATAAGACACGGCAGGAGTAGACACAACATTAAAATCAGTAGGACTCCACCTACCACTGCCTTAAGCCCTCCAAACCACTCATACCAGCTACCAAACCAACTACTTGGATTATACCCTTTCCATACCTGAGTAGGCACATGCGCTAGTTTAACCATATGGCTAGTAAGCTCAGCTATTGCTTGCCCTTCGTCATCTATTTGAAGACAGCAATTGCTCAGGTTAAACTTCCCACATACACCTCCCTCTACTGCCAAAAGGTAATCCAAGGCTAATCTATTTTGGTACACTGCTGTCCTCATCCTGGTATTATGCTTTGCTAGAAGATTGAGCGCTTGTGATGTCTCGTTAGTAATAATCTCAACCACCGCCTGTAATCTTATAATACGGTTGAGCATATAAATAGGGGTTCTATAACCAAAGGTACCATCTTCTGCCCACGTGGCTGGCCCATAATAATCTATAATACGCTGGGGACGCCATTCATTATCTTCCCAGGCGCCTATTTCTATGGGTCCCCTTTTCTTCCTATGATTCACATCATACACTTTAACACCTAAAGTCTCACCTGTTTCAATAGGTAACAAGAAGAAGGATGGTTTGAGCATACCCAACACACATGCCCCTTCCCAGTCCTGTGGCAACTCCGAATAGGCTTTCTTACCACAGATCCAGTACAAATTTGCTGGGGCTCTCCAGGTAGATGTGATAGATAGGTCAAACCACACATCCTTTAAATTGGCGTATCTAGCAAACGGGTTAGATGGTTCTGAGACATTTGAAGCCGACCACCAAGTTGTATTCTTTGTATCATCATCATAAGCTTTTTGCCCTAGACAAGTTAATTCTCCTACAGAAGTATTATACATTATTCCTTTCCTTGCTATGCAAACATAACCTATGATGGAGGTCTTTAATCTCCACTCAGATTTACCTCTAACACTCATATGATAATCGGCTTGTGTAGATATTAATTGGTCAACTGCCTCAGAACCGGACATTACCTCCTTTGCTTCCCAAGGCCATTGGTCTCCCATGTTAGTACCTCCACACACATAGCAGTTGGTAACATTAAGACTACCGGCAATACTTTCGGCTAAATCAATGAACAGGTTTTTAGCATTATGGGGGATCTTATTATCTATACTCATCTCTTCATAAAAGGAATGGTATACTTGATGAGTTTGGGAGGATACCGTATCAGTCTCTATCCCTATAAACAATACTGTCCCAGGATCTAAACCCGTCCCATATATTTGAAACCCAAATAAATTACCATACTTGTCTAAGAACTTGTCGGGGTTATTTATAAGTATATGGACTGGATTGCATTCCATAGACTTACAATATGGGCTGGTAGGCAACTTAGTCACTATCATGTCCTTGTCTACTGTCTGTCCCCAAGTTGCCCACCCCACACAAGACCAATATGGGCAGAAGTTATAATCTCTATTTGGGCATCTAGGACTCACATATTTATTTTTACTACTGGGACAAATATATTTATCGTTAGACCCATACGTCCTCTCCCATCTAAGATCCCCACATACATTCCACGGCTTTCTACCACTTGATATCGCCTTACACGCATCAAATAGCAGAACACCCGAAGAATGTACGGATTCTAATACCGTCTTATTAATTAGGGTCCCCTGAGGATCTCCATTCCTGAGAGTTAACCAAATTGTACGAGGTTGATACTCCGGACTGAAGCACTTAGGTTCTCCTACTCCTAAATGGCACACACTATATTCTATATTTAGGTATCTACATCTTGATACATCTCCTTTACACTCGTATTGTGAATGCCAAATTAGGGTTTGGGAAATATGGTTACCTGTTCTTGTAGTCTTAATGCATACCTCACAGCTAGGAGTGTCGGTACCTCTACCTTCCTGAATATAAAAATACACATAAATAAACATTATCAAGAACACATCTTTCGCCGTCATCCTCAGTCTTCGTCCGTGCGAAGGCACCTCAGCTTCCAGGATGTAAGGGCTGCAGGGAATGGAGTTCTGCTCGTCTTCACAGGAGTCCCTTCGAGACTTTCCCTGGCTTATACACTATACGTCGGTGGGCGGACAGGCTTTATAATGGCCTTCTCACTCACGCACCAAATCTCTGAAACAATAAAATTTTGTAATCCACAAAAGTTCCTCGTTACTCCGACTGAGTCGTGCGTTTTAACCGGATCTTGCAGGGATTCTCTGGATCTGCTGTAACTTGCCAAGAATCGACTGCTGCTGGTTTAACCCTGGAGTGATGTATCCACGGAGTCACTTCGGCTACTTTTATCGCTGTAGGGGTAGACAAAAGAACAACATAAGGACCTCTCCACTTGGGCCCTAACGGTACATTATTCCACTCTTTAATCCACACTTGGTCTCCTGGATGGTAACTATGAACTGGGGGATAAATATTCACAGGTAATCTATCTTGTACCCATTTCTGTACCTCCTCCATAGTCTTACCCAACTCTACAACCTGCTGCCGGGTAATTCCTTCTCCCAACTGACTCAAGTCCCCCCTTAAGTTACCAAGTACGGGAGGTGGTCGCCCATACATAATTTCAAAAGGAGAGAGGCCCATCCTTCTGGTAGGGGTACTGCGGATTCGCAATAGAGCTATGGGTAAGAGAACGTTCCACTTAAGTTGGGTTTCCTGACACATTTTAGCCAACTGATTCTTAATAGTTCTATTCATTCTCTCTACCTTACCAGAACTCTGGGGTCTATATGCCGTATGAAGCCTCCACTTTATACCAAGCATATGAGTCAGTTGTTGTAGGCACTGATGAACAAAAGCTGGACCATTGTCCGATCCTATAGAGCAAGGTAGTCCATATCTGGGTATTATTTCTCGTAACAGGAATCTCACAACTTCTCCTGCTTTCTCTGTACGAGTAGGACATGCTTCTACCCAGCCTGAATAGGTGCACACAATTACCAACAGGTAACGATGTCCACCCGATTTAGGCATCACTGTATAGTCAATTTGTAAATCGGACATGGGGAGTCCCGCCATAAACTGGACTCCTGGTGGCTTTACTGGTCCTTGTCTTGCATTATTTTTAGCACACGTTACACATCTTCGTACAAGGGCCTGAGTCAAGTTGGACAATCTTGGTATGTAGAAATGTTTTCTGAGAGATTCCTCTGTGCTGTCTCTCCCAGAATGTGTCCCGTTGTGATAGTTTTGGACAATTTCTACCGCTAGTGATGCTGGAATGACTATTCTTCCATCTTCTAACTGATACCACTTGTTCTCCAAATACTTTCCAGGTTCAGTCTTTAACCACTCCTCTTCTTGAGCTGTATAAACTGGAGTCCATTGAGACAGTGGAGTTGGTATAAGAGCAGCTATATGCCCCACATACTCCTGTCTTCCTGATTCAGCGGCACGCTTAGCTGCACTATCTGCCATCCGATTTCCTTTGGTTACATCACCATCTCCTCTCAGATGCGCTCGACAATGAATAATACCGACTTCTTTCGGCTCCCACACTGCTTCCAATAGTTGTAGGATTTCAGCTGCATACTTGATTTCTTTGCCTTCTGAATTCAATAGTCCTCTTTCTTTACACAAAGCTCCGTGGGCATGAGTGGTTAAAAACGCATATTTGGAGTCCGTGTAGATGTTCACTCTTAAACCTTCAGCCAATTGTAACGCTCGTGTCAGTGCTATCAATTCTGCCTTTTGTGCTGATGTTCCTTTCGCCAGTGGCCGAGCTTCTATCACCTTGTCTATTGTTGTTACTGCATATCCTGCATAGCGGATCCCTTCTTTCACATAACTACTGCCGTCGGTATAATATTGAACATCGGGGTTCTGGATGGGAAAATCACGAAGATCTGGTCTACTTGAAAATACTTCATCCATTACTTCCAAACAATCATGTTGACTTTCAGTAGGTTGTGGCAAAAGGGTAGCTGGATTTAAGGTGTTTACAGTCTCTAAATGCACTCTTGGGTTTTCACACAACATTGCTTGATACTTGGTCATACGGCTGTTACTAAACCAATGATTTCCTTTGTAATCCAACAACGTCTGTACTGCATGTGGGACTCGTACATAAAGTTCTTGACCCAGAGTGAGTTTATCGGCTTCAGCTACTAGCAGGGCGGCTGCAGCTACGGCTCTTAGACAAGGTGGAAGTCCGCTGGCCACTGCATCCAGTTGCTTAGACATGTAGGCAACAGGTCTTTGCCATGATCCCAAGTACTGTGTCAATACTCCCACAGCCATTCTTCTTTGCTCATGTACATACAGGTAGAATGGTCGTGTGTGATCAGGTAGACCTAATGCTGGGGCACTCATCAAAGCCTTCTTCACATCTTCAAATGCCGTTTGCTGTTCTTGAGTCCATAAGAAGGGGTCGTGCTCTGTACCTTTGATAGCTGCATACAGAGGTTTTGCCAGTATCGCGTAGCTGGGAATCCATATCCTACAGAAGCCTGCTGCCCCCAAGAATTCTCGCACTTGTCTTCTATTCTTGGGTATCGGTATTTGGCATACAGCTTCTTTTCTCTCTGGCCCCATAATTCTTTGACCTTCAGAGATATGGAATCCCAGATATTTGACAGTTGGCAAACACAACTGAGCCTTCTTTCTAGACACCTTGTATCCTGCCTTCCAGAGAATGTGTAATAGATCGTGCGTTGCTTGCTGACATATTTCTTTTGTAACTGCTGCTATCAACAAGTCATCTACATACTGTAACAATACACACTCTCCTGGGATGGACTCGAAATCCAGTAGATCTTGACTTAGAGCTGAACCAATTTTTAAACCCTTGGGGCAGTCTTGTCCAGGTCATTTGGCGTTTTGAGCCCGTTACAGCGTTTTCCCATTGGAAAGCGAAGATACATTGACTTTCTGCGGCAATTCGGAGGCAAAAGAAGGCATCTTTGAGGTCTAAGACTGTAAAGTAAGTAGCCCCGCCCGGAATTAAAGCAAGCAGGTTATATGGATTGGGTACAACTGGATGTATACTAACAACCGCATCATTGACTGCTCTCAAGTCCTGTACAGGTCGATACTCATCTGTACCGGGCTTTTGAACAGGCAGCAATGGGGTGTTCCAGGGGGAAGTACAGAATTTTAGGATACCATACCGTATGAACTTATCCAGATAAGATTGGATGTTCTTCTTAGCCTTCTGCGGGATGTGATATTGTCTTAGGCTCACTGGATAAACCCCAAGTTTTAGTTCGATTTTAATAGGTGGAATATTGCGGGCCAGTCCTGGTGGGTTGCTCTCTGCCCAAACTCCTGGTATGTTGAATAAGGACTCATCACTCCTAGGGTTTTGGCTAGTCAACGCTGTATAAAGTCGCCACTCTTCTTCCTTTGGTACGGATAATGTCAAAATACCTGAAGGTCCATTAAACTTTAAGGATGTTGTTCCATTTGGTAGGAACGTAATCTGTGCTTGTAATTTAGATAGCATATCACGTCCCAGCAATTGGACTGGACATTCAGGCATATAAAGGAATTGATGTTTTACTACGTGGCCTCCCAATGTACAGAGTCGACTTTTAAGAACCGGTTTTTCAGCACTTCTTCCAGTTGCTCCTATTACAGTAATAGTCCTTCCAGATGGAGGAGCAACTAGATTAGTCACCACTGAATGTTCAGCACCAGTGTCGATCATGAACGCACTCCTTTTTCCCCCTATTGATACATCGACCATAGGCTCCGCTCGACCAAGGGGGATGGAGCCCGGTCGGTATCAATAGTCCTCCATGACCGTGTCAGCCAATCCTACAAAGTCCCTGCCTTCTCTATCGCGGGACCTTTGCGCTGCTGGGAAATACCTATCTTCCCTAACACTTCCTCTGTTCCCATTGCTCCCTCTATTACCATTACTCCCTCCGGGGCCTCCTCTACCTCTCGCTCTGCCTCTAAAGTTTCCATAACCTGCCCTGGGTTGGTCTCTCTCGTACTGCTCTCTTTGTGGACACTCGTTCCTCCAATGCCCTTCTTCCTTGCAATACGCGCACTGATTCCTACTCAAAGGCTCCCTATTCCATCTACTATCGCCTCTATCTGGGCCCCGTCTATCTACGCCTGCGATTGCTACCGCTAACATATCTGCCTTTTTACGCATCTTGCGCTCTTCCTCTTTCTTACTTTCTGTTTCCCTGTTCATATATACTTTATTCGCTACCTCCATTAGTTGGGTGATAGACATACCTGCAAACCCTTCTAACTTCTGTAGCTTGCGCTTAATATCTCCGTAAGCTTGGCTGACAAAGGCGGAGTTCACCATTCGGGAATTATCTGCGTCTTCCGGATTAAAGGGGGTATACAAACGGTATGCCTCCAATAATCGGTCATAAAAGACACTGGGCGCTTCATCACTTTTCTGAATCACCTCAACTGTCTTTGACATATTAATGGCTTTCTTTCCCCCAGCTTTCATGCCAGCAATTATAGCGTCTCTATAGGCTTTAAGTTGGACCATATCTGCGCCATTAACATTCCAGTCGGGATCGGTGTTAGGATAATGTGTTGCGGCCCATGCTGCTGGATTGGCTTGATTCAAAGCACGGGCTTTATCCTCTAGCGCTTTAATGGCCGCTTGATTAATTCTTATCCTTTCCTCATTGTTAAACAAAGTCATTAATAACTGCTGGCAATCAGCCCATGTCGGGTTATGTGTCTGAACTATTGAGGTGAACAGATCAGTCATAGCTTGTGGTTTCTCAGTATACGAGGAATTGTGGGTCTTCCAATTCAAGAGATCGGTTGTCGTGAACGGGACATATACAAAGACTGGGTCAGCATGTGCCATTTGACCTGCGGCATCGATATAGGCTGACCCGGGATTCAGACGAAGAGGCATCTGATAATGTTTTAATTGTTGGGTACCGGTCAGTTGTCGGGTTAGTATGGGGCTACGTGGAGGGGCGTCAGTTAGAGGTTCCGGTCGGGGGGTAATAAAGCATGAGGATGTGGGAGCTTGGTTTTGGGAAAAAGTAGTAAATAAAACACTTCGAGCCGAGCTAGAAGAAGCTTGACCGGAAGTCTGAAGTGGCGCCAAATCAGGATATTCAGATCTAATGGGGGTTGGTTCTGGTTCCGGAAGGGGAGATTTAGTACGAGAGGGGGTGGATTCTGTACTGGAGGAGGAAGCGGAAGTGGATGGGGGCAATGGAGGAAGGGGTGCAGGACTTCCTGCATTTGCATCACTTCCTCTTAAAGGAAAGTAAGGGGGCGGCAAAGGGATCTCGGACTCAGGGGGCGTGTCCAAAATGGGCCTAACACCAGTCCTAGTGGACAAACAAGTCCTAGCCACCATGAGGCGACATTGCTCCTCGTGGCATGTCTGAATCCATTTTGGCGAGTCATTTACGGCCTGTCTCCAACAATCAATATAAGGAAACTGCCCGTAAAGTTCAGGCCTACCCGATACAGCCACGTGTAAGCGCTGTACCAGAGTTGGATCCAAACTGCCACGTGGCGGCCATGCCGCAACCAAAGTAGGCCACTCCCTAGTACACAAAGTGACCAAACGTACAGGAGACATTTTAACCCCAAAATCACATGTTTTGAATCCCTTTTTAAAATTCTTCACCATGCAACCTAAGGGATCCGGAATCGTTGACTGCGACTCGCCCATACTTATCAATGGAACGTCGTTGACAACGAATACTATGCACGCGTACTATTCAACAGTCACACCCGTTTCCTCTGGCAACAGCACCACGTGGTACAGTTACCAAGTGAAACGTACACAATAACACAATAAACACTCAGGGAATTCCCGTACACACACAGCTGTTACACCAGTCACTAGATAATCAATATTATGCCCTTTGGCGAAACTATACAGTCACCCACGCTATAATTCTCTATATATGAATTACCCGTCTATAACACACCCCAGTAACATCGTCTTTTACAAATAGCGGTTACAGTACGGTTAGCATAGGTCAAAGCACAATTTAAGGTCACAATACAATTATTAGTGGTTATGGTGTTAAACATGCAATAGACGACAATAATTAGTACTTATATACAGTGTCAGTAAATATACAGGGTTATGGTACCGTGCACTATGATACAGCAACACACTATTAACACTCTCGCTAGACGGCTGAGCTCGCGCTATCTAACAAGATATACACGTTACTAACAATCTTTATCACATTTACAATTCCCAACTAAACTATTGGCCAGTACCTTGAATGGACTACCTAAAACTATATACACCCGTTTTGGTTAGCCACACTGCCCAAGCACCACATATAGCGAGCTAGAGGACCGAATTTACACAGGCGCCTCTTAGTCGATTACTATCAAAAATCTAGTGGGTTCCAAATTTACACGCCTTCCCACTTAGCCAAGATAGGTTGAGAGCTAGCGAACCGAATTTACACAGGTGCCGCTTAGTCTCCCGGTCCCTCCGACCTAGCGAACGTAATATACAACCTAGAACGCTAGTCTAGACAAGACACCGGTGTCCGGCTAGGGCTATTTACACAGGACCCCGCCTGACTAACCAAATCAAACGGTCTGACTAAAGAGCGTTCGATTGAGCGGTGCGCCTTCGCTCCTTCCCTCCGACAGAGGGGGCAGATTCCATACACAAATAACCCCTTATGGGCCTACCGCACAATCGGTATACCCCTAGTGGGTCTGCCGTCTAAAACAGCAGTTGTCTTACCTCCTCGTTCCTGAACCTGAGTTCACACTCATCGACGGGGACACCCCAGCACTTCTTACGTAGAGGCCGATGATCTCCTGGACAACAGACCAGTGGCGCCGAGACGAAGGGAGGTCCACGCAGAAGTTCAGGGGTGCAGCCGTAGAGAACGTGGGCAAAGATAGACCGTCTCACGCCTCTGCCTCTCAGCTACCGTTGAACGATGAGCTTCCCGGCCAATGCACCAAATGATACCGGAGAAACTGACGGAAGCAAAGCACAGAGAGATGGACACAGGTTTCTTCAGGAAGGAAGAGACTCTTTATTGGATCACCGATCGGGACTCAGAGGGACTAACGTCACCAAAATACAGCAAGTTCTGAGCCCCGGACAATAGTGCAGGCTCCTTATATAGGCACATAACTCCTCCCATATTAAGCTCCACCCGCACCTTCTCTTGACCAATCAATACAAATAAGAATTAACTTCCTGCTTGACCGCATGGCCTGTCCAGCACAATGGAGGAGGGGAATACTACATCCTGTATTCTTGCACATGCTCCGTACACTACTGATCGTATCTTGCTGTCAGGGTTTCTTTGCTGTTTTAAACAGCAAACCTTTCTGTTTCAGTGATTGAGTTTGCAGCTGCAATTACTATGAGCTGCTTCTGCTTGTTGCCACGGTTACTCACCTGTGAGTAGTAATCAACCCTGCTGCTAATCAGTTCTGCCTATTTAAGCAGCTAAGCCCAGAACCTCCTTGCCCTTGCGTGGTTTCCTGTTTCCCAGAAGTCTCCTTGTTCCTGTGTTTCCTGTTTGATCCTGGTTCCTGACTCCGGCCTTGTTCCTGACTCCGCTGCTCTCCGTGCTCCTGATCCTGGCTTGTCTGACTACCCGCTCTGGTGACTGACCCCTGCTTGATTCCTGGACTTTGCTTTTGTTTATTATTTGTTATTTATTAATAAAGGTGTGTTTGCATCTACTTATGTCTCTGTCTGGTTCCTGGTCCCTGACATTACGCAAGGGCCATGAATACAGATGGTACAGGCAAGACACCTATACCTAACCTGCTTACCCAGTGGGACCAGCAGAACCACCATTTGGACCAGTATGCCCATCTGGATCCAGTACCCGGCCAGCCTGCGATTGCGTCCGCCTCTGCCTCACTTCCTGTTCTAGCACCGGTTGTAACCTCCAAACCTGTAGCGGCTAGAGAAATGACTGGGTCTGTCCCGCTCCCTCAGCATTTTGGGGCCGACCCAGCACAGTGCAGAGAATTTATAAATGACGTCCTGCGAGATATGCTGCAGCAATGTGTGGTGGTTTATCTTGATGATATTCTGATCCATTCCACATCTCTCGAGAACCATCACGCAGACGTTTCTCGTGTTCTACAGAGACTTAGAGAAAATAGTCTGTTCTGCAAATTGGAGAAATGTGAGTTTCACTGCAAACAGGTTACATTCTTGGGATATGTTATCTCAGATACTGGATTCTCTATGGATCCGGAGAAACTTTCGGCTGTACTTAAATGGCCTCGACCTACGGGTCTTCGCTCTATACAACGGTTTCTGGGCTTCGCCAATTATTATCGGAAGTTCATACGCAACTTTTCTTCCTTGGTTAAACCTCTCACGGACATGACCAGGAGAGATGCTGATCCACAGCATTGGTCACAGGAAGCCATTACTGCCTTTGAGTCTCTCAAAGTCGCCTTTGCTGCTGCCCCTATACTGGCACACCCTAACCCTGCCTTACCATTCATTCTTGAGGTCGATGCGTCTGAGACAGGAGTGGGCGCCCTCCTGTCTCAACGTCCTAACCCAGAGAGTTCCAGGCATCCGTGCGGGTATTTCTCGAGGAAATTGAACCCGGCGGAATGCAACTACCAGATTGGTGATAGAGAACTTCTAGCCATAATTTTAGCTCTCAAAGAATGGAGGCACCTTCTTGAGGGTACTTCAGTGCCAATCCTCATACTCACAGACCACAAGAATCTAACATATCTTTCTGAAGCTAAGCGACTTTCCCCCCGGCAAGCTAGATGGGCTCTCTTCCTATCAAGATTCAATTATGTGGTTTCTTACTTGCCCGGTACAAAAAACATCCAGGCTGATGCCTTGTCTCGACAGTTCTCCCCTCCATCTAGAGAGGAGATAACCCCTACTCCTGTGATTCCTCCGGACCATATACTGGCAACCATCCGTACTAACCTCACCTCACCCCTAGGCGAGGAGATTCTGGCTGCACAAAGTAATGCTCCCCCAGAGAAACCTAATGGCCGTTGTTTTGTACCTATTAACCTCCGTACGAAACTATTGAGTACATACCACGACTCCAAAGCAGCTGGACATCCAGGCAAAAACCAGTTAATCTGGTCCGTATCCCGGCAATTTTGGTGGCCTAGTCTCTGTTCGGATGTCACCGCTTTTGTAGCTGCCTGTCCTGTGTGCGCTCAAAACAAAACCCCACGACGCCCTCCAGTGGGTCTCCTGCAAACCATACCTAATGGTGAACGACCCTGGACCCACTTGTCCATGGATTTTATCGTAGATCTTCCGGTCTCTCGTGGCAATACCGTCGTTCTCATGGTTGTTGACCGATTCTCGAAGATGTCGCATTGCATTCCCTTGAAAAAACTACCAACTTCCCAGGAACTTGCAACAATTTTTGGTCGCGAGATCTTTCGTTTGCATGGGTTACCCAAAGTGATAGTCTCAGATAGGGGTAGCCAGTTCGTGTCCAGATTTTGGAGAGCTTTTTGTACGCAAATGGGAATTCAGCTTTCCTTCTCCTCGGCCTACCACCCGCAATCCAATGGTGCAGCGGAACGAGCTAACCAAACACTGGAACAGTTTCTGCGTTGCTACATTTCTGACCACCAGAACAACTGGTCTGATCTGCTACCCTGGGCGGAGTTTGCCCACAATAGTGCGATTAATGCCTCCTCCCGGCTATCCCCGTTCCTGGCAAACTATGGGTTTCAACCGTCCATGTTGCCTGATACGTTCTTGCCACAGGAGATACCGGCATTGGAGGGACATCTCAGGGAACTCCGTTCCACTTGGGTGCAGGTTCAGAGTTCTTTGCAACGCGCAATGCAGAACTACAAACTCCAGGCCGACCGCAGACGCCTTCCTGCACCTACCTATCAGGTCGGAGAGAGGGTCTGGCTGTCTTCCCGCAACCTACGCCTCCGTGTTCCCTCACAAAAACTGGCACCCCGATACGTTGGGCCATTTCGTATACTTCGAAGGGTTAACCCTGTAGCTTACGCACTTGACCTTCCTGCTAACATGCGCATCTCAAATGTTTTCCATGTTTCCCTCTTGAAACCGTTGGTTTGTAATCGCTACACCAACTCAGTGCCACATCCACGTCCTGTTCTGATTGACAATCATGAGGAATATGAAATACGCAGCATCATTGACTCACGGGTCTTCAGAGGACAGATCCAATACTTGGTGCACTGGAAAGGATACGGTCCAGAGGAACGCTCCTGGGTTCCAGCCTCTGATGTCCATGCACCATCCCTCCTTCGTTCCTATCACGCCCGCTTCCCCATGAAGCCCGGACCCACCAACAGAGATGGGGGGAATCGTTGAGGGGGAGGTACTGTCAGGGTTTCTTTGCTGTTTTAAACAGCAAACCTTTCTGTTTCAGTGATTGAGTTTGCAGCTGCAATTACTATGAGCTGCTTCTGCTTGTTGCCACGGTTACTCACCTGTGAGTAGTAATCAACCCTGCTGCTAATCAGTTCTGCCTATTTAAGCAGCTAAGCCCAGAACCTCCTTGCCCTTGCGTGGTTTCCTGTTTCCCAGAAGTCTCCTTGTTCCTGTGTTTCCTGTTTGATCCTGGTTCCTGACTCCGGCCTTGTTCCTGACTCCGCTGCTCTCCGTGCTCCTGATCCTGGCTTGTCTGACTACCCGCTCTGGTGACTGACCCCTGCTTGATTCCTGGACTTTGCTTTTGTTTATTATTTGTTATTTATTAATAAAGGTGTGTTTGTATCTACTTCTGTCTCTGTCTGGTTCCTGGTCCCTGACACTTGCCTCGTGCAACCAACTGATCGATACGTCAGCATATGCACGTACACATGCCACGTGGTAATCTCGGCCTACTAAATTTATTTTTACAGAGATTCCACCACAGTGTGTCATTGCTCTGCGTACTATGGGTCGGTGGTTTTAATAATGATAGTGTGCGTCTGTGCTGTATAGGCGGTCATGTGGAGGCCTTGTCTTCTATCCTGCTACTTTGCATAAGTAGTAGTAGTGCGTCTTACTGCTATTTCCTCGCGTGTCTCCCCGTGGGTCCTCTTGACCGATGGGGGGGGGGGAGCTATGCGTGGTGGGAGCAGAGAGGTATCTGTGTGTATGGTCTCCTAGCCAAGGTAGGTCACGTATCAACTGAACGGTAACGATAACAAAAACAGGCGGAGGGCTAGAAAAAGGGAAATCAAGGTGCCAAGGGGTTGTGGCTAAACAATAAATTATGCATTGTCCCAGTAGAGTCAGGATGCGGTTTGTGGGTCCTTCAGGGTCCCCGTGCACCGGCCCCGTCAGAGGGTTCCTGCCTGGGTTGTCGCGGCACAAGTTTTGACTCGTTCAGGGTTCCAGCCATGTGGAGGTCTTGTGGTCATCTGGGGCGCCGTGCGGTGCATGGTGTCCTGGGGTAGACTTAAGACGTGTAATAAGTCTCGTGCTTCTTGGAGGTCGTAAACCACGTGTTTGTCTTCGCCCCTCATGATGAGAAGGGAACGGTCTGGGCGCCATCTATATGGTATGTCTCTCTGTCTGAGGAGTGTGGTAAAGGGCTTTAGTGACCCTCTCCAGGCCAAGGTGCCGCCCGTCAGATCTGTCAGGGTTGCGGTCTTGTCTTTTCTGTGCTGGACGCGAATTATAAGGTCGTGAGAAGCTGTTGCTGGGGCTCTGGCTGGCTTTGGGACCCGAAATATGCTCTCGAGTTGGATGGCTTTGGCTGCTTTTGGTGTGAGTAAGTCTGTTAGTAGCCTGCGCATGTAGTGTGGCAGCTCTTCGGTGGGCACGTCGTCGGGTAGCCCCCGTACCTTTATGTTGGCATCTCGGCACCCGTCCTCTGCAGCGGAGAACCGCCGTTTGAAGTCTGCGGTCTTTTGTTTAAGGCTAGCAATCTCCGTCTGCATGGAGGTGATGCTCGAGTCTTGTGCTGCAGAGGTGACTTCCAGGGTATCCAAGCTGAGGTAATTCCTTGTAGCTCCGCGCGGAGGGTGGCTATGTCCCATTGTAGCGTGGACTGCAGGCCCGCCAGCAGGGTCTTTAGTACCGCTGTTGTAATCGGTGCCCCATCAGGATCCTGGGGTTTGGACACAGCCACCGGTAGTCTCGGTGTTACTAGCGTGTCTTCCTCCAGGTAGTATTCGTCGGATAGGTCGGAGTATGTGTCGGCTAAGGTAGCCATCTTGGGCCCTGAGGCTTCGTGGGCTTGTCTCCACATTGCCCCAATATCGTGGTTCTGGCTCGGCCGATCCGGCTTTGGTTTTTTGGATTTTCGACCCATGTTTGTTCTGCAACCTTTTGCCGGTAGTTGTATCTATTTTGGGTGGTTTTGTTGGTCTGGAACAGCTTAATTTGCGTTTGTTTCTCCTCCTGCCTCTTTCTTTTCCCTCAATGCATCTCCATGGGGGACGTTAAGTGTATCCATGCTGAGAGAGAAGACACTGAATGTCAATGCTGCACACTGTGCAGCACTGCCCCAGGAAGCACCTCTAGTAGCCATATGAAGAGTGGCCACTGAATGTGTCCCTCGACTGTAATGTAAACTCTGCATTTTCTCGGAAAACCCAGCAGCTGATTTTAAGGACTTCTTCATACTCCACCAGACTGTCAGCCTTCAGTTTACACATACTGGACTAACCCCTTACTGGTCATAGCAGGTTGCCGACATATTAGCAAACACACAAAGAACACACAACAGAGCTCTGACTATTTTCAACAGATTCTTATCTGACTTTTAGATTACAGAATCTTATTCCATCGAGACTAGTGTGGTGTTTGTTTCCTTTTGCCATCTTAAGCTAAACTATCACATAATATTATAAACTTTACCTGACAGGCATTCAACATCATTGATTTAATAATTTCCAAATTACCAACATTGTGCCTACTTACCCTAGAAAACATTCTCAAGGGCATATAACAACTAGACCATCCTTAATGCTTGTACAGCATCCTATTGACATGCAAAAAAAAAAAAAATATTCAGTGAGCTTTCAGATGTTAAACATTTGAAAACTCACACTAATACTGCAATTAACCCTTTAAGGACCAAACTTCTGGAATAAAAGGGAATCATGACATGTCACACATGTCATGTGTCCTTAAGGGGTTAAGGCAGTCATATGCATGGCTTTTATGTTTTTTTTACGCCATTAAATTTTTCATAGAACATAGAATTTACATACAATGTTATCAGATTCATTCAGTCGTCCATCTATGAACTTATTAAAATTGGGGTTTATTAAACAGTCCGTTTTCCTGGCACTGCAGGTCCCCTCTCCCTCCCACCACCCATCCCATGTTGCTGAAGGGGTGAAAACCCCTCCAGTGACTTACCTGAGAACCCTGGCAGTGGTTTCGGGTCAGCCCACGCTCCTCCCTCGCCGACATCATCCAGACTGATCGCGCATGCGCGGCCGCCGGCGGGGGAGATCTAATGCGCATGCGCGCGCATTAGACCTCTCCATAGGAAAGCATTGAAAATGCTTTCAATGCTTTCCTATGGGGAATTTAGCGACACTGTAGGTCCTCACATAGCCTGAGGACGTCCAGCGATGCTCTAGCACAGAAAACCAGTGCTAGAAACCAGGAAGTGTCCTCTAGTGGCTGTCTAGTGGACAGCCACTAGAGGAGGAGTTAACCCTGCAATGTAATTATTGCAGTTAATGAAAACTACAATAATTACACTTGCAGGGTTACGGGTAGTGGGAGTTGGCAACCAGACCACTCCAATGGGCAGAAGTGGTCTGGGTGCCTGGAGTGTCCCTTTAAGAACTTATATTAAAACACATTAATATACAAATCAAACGGGCCCTTAGGTAGAATTCCACATTTATTCCATCAAATATGGGGCCCAATATAACACTAAACCCCAACTGGTGCACAGCTTGTCCACGGAATACGCCTTCTGTTTATGCACAATATACTACTCAGCTAAGCACTTCATGAGACTCGATCTCAACCCTTCCACATTTACAACAAATTATTTCAGTGAAACATCAACTACTTTCAACATGGATATTCCAGTAAATATAGGTCCGGGAAATAGATACATAACACGACACAAGAAAAGTTAAGGAAGCGTTCAAGAGTTTGCTTGTGAATTTTATATGTAACAGTGTGCATTTTGGTATCCTTTTGCTCTCTTTATTTACAGGCCCACCTGAATGTCAGTTTTGGCATATTACAACCGACTTTGCATCACAACGATTTTTCATTATTATGGCTTCTCTCCCCAACCACAAATATAAGGCTGTGGCCTGGAATTGTGAGAGGGGTTACCAGGCTGGACTATAGCCACTCGCTTAATCCCATCAACTGCTCCCCTCTTTCTCATATCACTACCTTGGTGGACCCTCTTCATTTACAGGCCTGCCCTAACATCGGTTTCGGCACACCACAACCAACATTGCCTCACAACCGATATTGCATTATTACGGCTTTTATCCCAACTGCAAATAAATATATATGTATATATATATATCAAACTATTTTGGATTATTAGGCAAATCTTTATCAGAATACACAGAATCACACAGGGAATGTGTGGAACTCAAACACCTGTGTTGGATACCCTTAACCCACACCAACAAACTGAAAAATAAAATATACGTACAATAGGTGGAGTATCTCACATCAAACAGGTAAGCAATGCATTCAGAAAGAAAGATGGTCTACAACAGAAACGGAGAGAAACAGAATACTAGTGCAATATTGTCTGTATTGAATATCAGAGTAGATTAGTATAAAGATATTCACTCACAATGTAGGAGCCAGTAATACCTAGGCTCAATGTGTAAACTTGATAGGATATTTTTATGGATCCTATTCCCTCTTCTGTATCTTGTGATAGTGGCTTCCACTCCAGCTCCAGCAACACCCGATCACAGTTACAACTATACTTTATTTGTAAAAGGTAGATAAAATAAAAGCAAGTGGTAAAATAGAAAAAAGTCCTTACAGTTCCATTGGTAGCAAAACATGTTTCGTCTCTCCTGGAGGCTTCTTCAGTTGTTGTATAGATGTCCGTAACTGCTTGCTCATTTTAAATGGTTCGTAATTTCCGCCACTGCTTGCTTCCTGGAACATCGGCATCCCTGGGATTCGCATATGCGTAATGTCCTTCCGATGTAATACATCCATATCGGAATGCATCGTTGCCTCAATAGCAAGTCAATAACCAACCTCATGCTTATGAGTTGCATTAACAACGAAACAGCTGTCCATGAGTGATTCACTGGCTTAGTATTTTATTTCTGAGTTGGGTTTCAAAGCTGTTGTATACAGTGTGACGGACCGCTGGCACTCCGATTGAGTACCTCTGCCAATCGATGCTCATAGTGCTTGCCGAGGACTCCAAGCACTCCACCAGACACCATAAGCACAGCAGACCCCATTTCTAGCGATGCAGCTACGCCGGGGTCTCGCCGTCCTCCACCCAGCCTGGACCTAAGACCAGGATCCAGCTTCCAGTGGGTAGACCTCATCTAATCCAGAGAGCATAGCAGGAACAAGCTTATACTCAGGGGAGTATTGTGATTATAGCAATCCCCAAGAGTGTAGTTATCCGAGCCCCCAAACATGAGCCAAGGCTTCAAGAAGGGGTCAAGCAGGTCCCTCCAAAAACTCATGGCAAACTCCCATGGCAAACAAACACAAACTCCAAGAAATCCATGCTTGAAATGGAATGGAATGAATGCATATGCTCACCCAAAATCCTTTGCAGTAGCAACATCACTGCAAATTTGGGATTTCTGTGGGAAAAGCAAATGTTGTGGCTTGACTGGTGTGCAGATCGTTGTTAAACATTGTATTGACTATCTACTGACTTAAGAAGGACAGTTTTGTTTTTATTTTTCCCAACCATAACTTTCTTGGTTTGTGCTATACATACATACGTACATGTTTTAATTTAATTTAATTTTTTTATTTTGTTTTATTTAAGTTTCAGAAAGATAAATAGGGAGAGGAATAAATGTAAATATGTTTGTGAAATATAACATAGTTATATTCAGTGACATACATACTGTACATGATTTTTTGAAAAGTAGTATAAAGGTATAGTTGGTTAAACATTAGTGAAATAGTTATATATAGTAATGGTAAATCATCACACGGCACTGTGTTAATGAGTTTATCTAGGTCAATTGTTTAGATTGTAAAGGTGTTTTTCCAAGAACTCCTTATTTTGTTGACCTTTTGTTTATGGTTGCCAAAGTCTCATAGCTGAAGTTATGACAACAAGAGGCATGAATGCATTTTCATTTAAAGGAATATTCCCATCCCTATAACAACTTTAGCTTATTTAAAATGTTCTTGGAACAGAGATGTCTAGGTGACACCTAGACCGTTAGAAATGACAATATAAATGGTTACTATAATCCTTTTGAGAGGGGGGACCTCATAGATGTAATATGACCTGTAATAAAAAGTTTTAGTTACCTGAAATCCAGCACCGGATGATGCGCTAGCATTGCTTTACTGCACCTCCTCCTGACGTCACTGGGGCTGAACTGATTGGACCAATTTACTGGCTCAGAACTCAGAGTGTGCATCGGGCTGGCGAGGGGAGGGATTATTTAAAAAAAAAAAAAAAAGCAATGGAGGAAGGCAGGTGGGATGGAAAGATTTTCACATATTTTGTCAACGGACGTCTTTTATGGATAGAATTGACAATAGGCAGCCCGGAACACAGCTCTGGGTTGCTAATGTCATGTGTGCTAGGATTGCTACCTGCCCCCAGCACACAATTAAGAATATTTCAGTATGTGCAGTGTTTAATACTGAAACACTATACCAGTGGTGGCTCTAAACTTTGCGTTGCCTTAGGAGAAACTGAAACATGAGGCTCCCACTAACACCATTAGTAAAAAAAATAGATGTTGCCTTGTGTGTGTGTGTGTATAAGCTGTAGATATCTTGAAGGGTGCGCTTGCAGCGTTGGATACAGAGAGCTAGTCTCTGTATTCATCATTCAGAGACTTGCATTGTCGCATCTCTCTCAGCTCTCTCACTGTAGTTATGGCATAATTTGCAATAAACAAATTTGATTTGCAATTATACTAATTGTTCATACATGATTGTAGGATATGGTTGTATAGCATGTAGTCCTGTATATATAAATGCCAGTGTGAAGGGATAATTTGAAAAAAGAAAATTATCATTTTGGTTATACTTTAAAAAAATTCCTTGACCGGTGTATAGTCGCCATATGGGCAGTCGGATGCCAGGATTACCCTCTCACATACTTTCCCCAATAACGCACTAGTGTATATGGGAAAAATTGTCCACAGCTTTATTAAACAATCTTGAATAATCATAATAACCATATTACTTATAACTTAATAATAACAATAATAATAATAATAATCACAGTAATAACTTAACAAATAAACCTGGGTCATTGCCCCCATGCTCCGCCCTCGCATCCGAATCCTTCTGTTAATATAACAAAGGCAATGACCCCCATATAATAACACATATATATAACATATACCAACATTATTCCAACATACCAACTTAAAGTGCCAAACACAATTTAACCATGGCAGGGGTATACCCGGATACCCCTACCCCACCAGGTTCTGAGCCACCGCCAGGACTCGAAACCTACCAACCACCAAGGACCACAGTTTTCCGCTTCTGTTCGTTCATCCTAGGGAGCCTATTCCTTCTCCTTCAGCTCCCTATCCCGCCACAAGCTCAGACCTTGACCCCTTAAGCTGTCTGAGCTCCGCCACCCCGAAGAAATAGCGCCTTGTGCATTCCGTCCTGCCAACTGAGGTTCAGCAGGTCCCATCCCACTGCTTAAAGGTGAACACCGTCCGAGCGGTAGTACCCTGGCAGCACACCCTCCAACTCACTGTGTCGCACTACCACTCCCTCCAGCTTCCTCACAAAGCTTGCCATCAAGCTATTCACTTTCTTCCGGCACCTCTCGATGGCTACGGAGTCCCTAGCATGCCGCAACGCCGCCTCGGGATAATTTCAGACCATACTAACATCCCCCCGGAAGCAGGTCCCCCAATTTGTTGAGGTCCTGCTTCATCCACTTCACCAACCGCCGTTGCGGCGTGAGGCCAAAATCATTGCCCCCCGCATGGAGGACGAGCAGGTCGGGCCTATGCCCACCCGCCACCATCCGGAACAGTTTCCCGCAGACTTCCCCCCAATGAAAACCTCTGTACCCAAACCATTTCACCGCCAACTGGTCCATTGCGAAGCCCAGCTGCTGGCCCTGAGCTCGCGCTGCAGCCCTCCTTTCAGCCCAGAAGACAAAGGAATGGCCCACGATCCATGCCACCCGGCCTGGGGAAGAAAGAGAAAAACAGGATTTGAAAAACACCCCCACAATAGCCCCCTCGGGATCCCCGAAGCGGCCCGCCCTAACAATCCAACAATCCCAGCCGCACATATGACCGGAACCTCCTTGACTCCCATCTCCCAATCCGCATTACTGTGTCGTCCCCCAACCCCAACCGTACGGCCTCCGTGGCCGCCCCAATGCGAAAGGAGTGTGTACCAAATCTATCCGCCCGGATCCCCAACCGTTTCAGGCCGGACCGAAAGACCTTAGTGAACTGAAAATGGGAAAGGGATGACCCGTCAGCGTGCACCAGCAGTGATCCCCCAACCGCCGGCCTCTTGGCCAAGTATTCCTCCACTGATGCCACCGGGCACAGAGGGGAGCCAGGCAGGGCCCGTAGCATCACATCGCGGCCCGCCCCTAGGACGTCCGTCTTGGATGTGGCCAGGTGAATCACCAATTGTCCCTCCCGAATCCGGACTACCGAGGCCTGTAGGCCTCCGGACGTTGCCTGATTGGCACTTACCAGCTCGCCAATCCTGAAAGCCCCGAAGAAGGCCAGCAGAAACGCCGCCCGTAACAGGGACAACTCAAACCCGTCAAAGCAAATGTCCGGTAGCCCCCCCAACAGGTCTCCCAACACCCGTACCGACACCGGGCGCCTCGTGTCCGGGAACCTACGCCCCTTCCGATACCCCTTAAGTGCCTGCCTCATGACGAAGGTTTTAGTAAGGTCCTCCTTCCCGTGCAGCTTAAACCAGAAGGCCAGCGCCGCCATGGACCTGTCAACGATTGACGGGGAAGCCCCTTTCGCCAACAACTGACAGGTGTACCACAGGAACGCGTCCCGGAACAATTCCCCATCCGGGACGCAGGCCAGCCCAGCCCACGACCGCTCCCACGAACCCCAGACCTTACTGTAAGCGGCCCACGTGGCCGGTGCCAGGGAATCCTTCACAAGTCCCCCAAGCAGGATGCTCCCAGTCGCCAAATCTCGTCCGGGCACTCCTGACCTGCCTCCAACGCCTCCGGTGCCACCGTCCGGAACCGAGACCACTGTAAACGAGAGAGAGCGTCAGCCACTTCGTTCAGGTACCCGGGCACATGGCGCGCGCGAAAGACCTCATTCAGGGACATGCACATTAAGACAAAGCGCCGCAGTAGCCTGACTACTGGTTTTGACGCTGCCGACTGATTATTTACCGCATGCATTACAGCCATGTTTTCCGAGAAAAAGACCACCTTTCGGTTCCGCAGATCCTCACCCCACAGAGCTAACGCAACTACCAGCGGGAACAGTTCCAGGAAAGCCAGGTTCCGCGTCAGTGAACAGATGACACAAAACTTTGTAAAATAATACAATGTGAGCAAGATATTACTTTGCTGCAGAGGGATTTAGATAGACTGGAGGACTGGGCACTCAAATGGCAGATGAAATTTAATGTTGAAAAATGCAAAGTTATGCAAAGTTATACTTCGGCGTAAAGAATACACAAGCAACGTATACCCTTAATGGAAGCGAATTAGGGATAACAACACACGAAAAGGACTTGGGAATTGTTATAGACAACAAACTATGCAACAATGTGCAATGTCAATCAGCAGTGGCCAAGGCCAGTAGGGTATTGTCATGCATGAAAAAGGGCATTCATTCTCGGGACGAGAATATCATTTTGCCTCTTTATAAATCACTGGTAAGACCACACATTGAATATGCTGTGCAATTTTGGGCACCTGTTCTAAAGAAGGATATTATGGCACTAGAAAAAGTGCAGAGGCGGGCTACAAAATTAATAAAAGGAATGGAACATAGCAGCTATGAAGAAAGGTTAACAAAATTAAACCTATTTAGTTTAGAAAAACGTCGCCTGAGAGGGGATATGATAACATTATACAAATATATTCAAGGCCAATACAAACCATTGTGTGGAAATCTATTCACAAACCGGACTTTACATAGGACACGAGGTCATGCGTTTAGACTAAAAGAAAGAAGATTTCGTCTAAGGCAAAGGAAAGGTTTTTTTACTGTAAGAACAATCAGGATGTGGAATTCTCTGCCTGAAGAAGTGGTTTTATCAAAGTCCATACAGATGTTCAAACAGCTACTAGATGCATACTTGCAAAAACAGAATATTCAAGGATATAATCTTTCAATGTAGGGTAATAACTGTTTGATCCAAGGATAAATCTGACTGCCATTCTGGGGTCAAGAAGGAATTTTTTTTCCTAGCTTGTTGCAAAATTGGAAGTGCTTCAAACTGTTTTTTTTTGCCTTCTTTTGGATCAACAGCAAAAAACATATGTGAGGAAGGCTGAACTTGATGGACGCAAGTCTCTTTTCAGCTATGTAACTATGTAACTATGTAACTATGTAGCTCCAGCTCAACCGTCGACACCCCCTCCTGCCTGAAGAACACTGTACCATTGAAATCCCGCAAGAAGGTATCCCATACGGCCAGGTCGGCCCTCATGGAGGACGACACCCGGATGAAATGGCGTGGGGAGCGCACCCCCGCCGTAGCCGCCGACAGACTGCGGCTAAAGACCCTCCCCATGGGGATCACCCGGCAAGCGAAATTGAGCATCCCTATCAGGGACTGCAGTTGCCGCAGGGTGACTTTGCGCACCCGAGCTACCGCTGCCACCGCCCCTTTGAGACCCTGCAACTTCGCCGGCGGCAGCCGACACTCACCCCTCACCCCTCACCGAGTCTATCTCCAGTCCCAGGAAACTAAGGCACACCACTGGGCCCTCCGTTTTATCCGCCGCCAGCGGGACCCCAAAGTGGCCTGCCACCCATTTGACAGTTCTTAGCAAGTGCATGCAGGCCGGGGAGCCCGCCGGCCCCACACAAAAGAAGTTGTCCAGATAGTGCACCACCGCTCTGTTCCCCGCCTCTGTCCGCACCACCCATTCAAGAAAAGTACTGAACTTCTCGAAGTACGAGCAGGAGATGGAACAGCCCATCGGGAGGCACAAGTCCAGAAAGTACGCCGCTTCAAATAAACACCCCAGCAGGTGATGACAAGCCGGATGGACTGGAAGCAGCCGAAATGCTGCCTCGATATCTACTTTCGCCATCAACGCCCCGCGCCCGGCCCTTTTTACCAGCTCGACCGCACGGTCGAATGATGCGTACGAGACCGAGCACAACTCCTTGTCGATGCCATCATTCACCGACGCCCCCTTGGGGTAGGAGAGGTGGTGAATGAGCCTGAACTTCCCCGGTTCCTTCTTTGGGACCACCCCGAGAGGGGAAACCCTAAGGCCTCTCAACGGCGGAGCCGAGAATGGGCCCGCCATCCTACCTAACGAGACTTCTTTCCCTAACTTTTCCCGCACCACCCCAGGGAACTCCGCAACCGACTTAAGGTTGCGCCGCCCCTGCGACCCCCCCTCATCCCGGAAGGGGATAAAGAACCCTTGCCCAAAACCCGCCCGAAGTACCGCGGCGTTCACCCTATTACGGTAGCGGCTTAGCCACGGCTCCATCGCGTCTAGCCTCACCGGGGTTAATCCCCGGGGCAGGGGAAGCCCCTCCACCCCCTCCGCTCGCAGCAGTGCCTCCGGCAGTCCCCGACCTTCCTTTCTTGAAACATCGGTTAAGCCCGTGGGCGCCCCCGCAACCAGAGCACTCGTGCTTAAAGCGTCAGGCGGTCCCCCACTTGCACTGGCCCTCGTTAAAGAGCCAGCAGAAGCTTTGTTGTGGCGGCCGACGAGGCGGACTGCCCCTTTGCGCCGGCCGTGTGCTGAAAGGGCTGCGCCTTCTGTGCCATCATTGATTTAATCCAGAGAGGTAGGTCCATCTGGTCCCACCTCATACCCGGATTGGCCGCCAGGCGTTGCCGGAATTGCTCGTCATACCGCCACCACGCCAGCCCTCCATAGGTGCGGTACGCCTCCCAAATTCCGTCTAAATAACAGAACATGGAGGAGCATAAGCCAGGAGATTTCTCCCCCAAGACGCTGGCCAGCACACAGAACGCCCGCAGCCAGTTGCAGAAAGACTTCGGTATCTTACGATACTGTTTCTTTTTCTCCTCCTCCTCTTTCTTCTCATCCTTCTTATCCTCCTCCCTGAGGTCGATAAATTCCTCCAAAGGGAGGAGGGAAAAGATTTCACAGAATTCGCCTTTCCATATCTTTTCCTTCACCTCTTGTTTGAGGTGTACCCCTAGGGGGCCCGTAAAGGACACATAGGCGTGCTGCCTGGCCGCATCAGGGACCCCCCCCAGCCAACTCCGCCTGCTCGCTCGTCGTGTCCGCTAGATTGCCCGCGGCACCGGGACCCACACCCGGGCCCGGCTCCACGTCGACAGCCCCCCCGACCCCCCGCCCGAGCCCGGCCCCGCTGAGAGCGTACCCGAGACCCCCGTCCCCTGAGCCCACACCTGACCTACACTGTCCCCCTGTTGCCCCCCGCTCCCAGTGAGTGGAGAAGTGCTTGTAGAGTGTGAACCAGTGTAGTGGATTGTAATGATGTACAGGACTCACCGGCCAAGCCCCCCGTCCGACTAACGCTCGGGGCTGCATCGACAATCGCTATCCGCCTTGGATGAGGAACATCCGTGAACGTCTCGCCAACCGGGGAGCCCACCCGGTGCCCAGCCAGTACAGAGGAAGAACGGCTCCGAGACCTGTAACGAGGAGAAGATGTCCTGGGTAGGGTGCACCGACCATCCGCTACCCTCCCGTCCCGTCCCAGGGAGCGCCTGCTATCCGACCAAGCCTCCCGCTCTGTGTCCCCCCCGCTCTGCGCTCCTGAGGCCCGGACGGCCCCGCCCCGAGGACTACGACTCCTACCATCCCGGTGTGAGGTCCGCCTCCGCCAACCACGCCTGGAGGCCCTTACCCCGTCCCCTTCTGAGCTGCCCGAGGTGGACCTGTCCCGCCTAGGCCAACCCCCCCACCCCCTTGGGCCTGCGCGCTCTAACCCGGGAAGTACTGGTACAGCTGGACCCTGAACTGGACCCCCCCAGCCTACCACTGCGCCCCCGCAACCGCTCGCCAGAGTGAACAGCCCTCTCCCTGACCCCAGTACTGCCCCCCATACCTACAGGACCTCCCTTAACCCGGCCCCCCCTCCTGACCCCCACCTGAGAAACAGACTCTAACTGCCCCATGGGCCCAGGCCTATCCCCACTCCTGGCAGAGGACCCCCCTTTTTCTCCAGCTAACCCCAGAGACCCCTCCGGAGACCCCAACCCCTTTCTCCTAGCTGCGCGCCCCCCACCCGCCGTCCCAGCACTAGCCTGAACCCCCCAGGGATCGCCTCCCCCACCCCCTGTACTTCCTTAGGTTCCAGCCTGCGCCCCCCCACCCCACTAACGCCACTACCACTGGGCAATGAGCATCCCTCCCCTCGCACGCCAAGGGGGGCCCTGGCAGAGCCCCCTGCACTTGCCTGGTGGTCCAGAGGCCTCCGTGTTGGCCCCACGTCTCCGGCCTTGTCAGCAGCACTCCCGGACGGAGGGGGCGCCCTCCTGGGCCGCGACCCCACGCCGACCGTCACTCCGGAGGGTCTGGCCGACACCGCAACCCCTGCTCCAGGTGCGGCCACCGGCCACACGGCCACCGGGCCCGTTGCGTCCTCCTGCTGCCGCCACACGCCCACCGGCTCCATCTTCACCGGGCCCCACGCCCGGGCTCAGCCTCCGCGGCGGCCTCCTGGCACGAATCGGATGGTCCCGTTCGCCCTCCTGGGCCGCCATCCCCGCCAGGGCAGGGCCGAGTTGGGCCCGCAGCCATGCAGCTCCGAGACCCTGCGCCGCCGACCGGATCCCCTCCAGCATCCTCTCCACCTCGTCCATGGCCCTGCAGAAAAAACAGAAAAGACCCCACCAGACCCAATAGGTGTCCACAGAAGTGAACACAAACTCGGTCAGGTAGGAGATTAAAAGTGAATTAACTCAAAATGGCTGCCTTTTTAAATATCCCATCCCATTTACCCATAACCCCATACTTCCTTTCATCCTCCTATGCCTGCCTCCTAACTCCTGTCAAGGCCCTTGTCAGCTTAGCTGCGCTTTGGCTACCTGGGGCTACATTACCAGATAATAAAGTTACAGATAAGAAAACAGTGTCATAGACATTCTCCCCATATATTCTATAATCCTTTACATATATATTATCATATATGTGTTAAAATGTCTATATGTACATAATATTCATTTTGCTTGCCACTTTACTTTTGCATTGCCCATACCATACTGCTCTCACATTGCAGACATAGACACACACACACACACACACACACACTAATACATGCACACATATGCACACTAATACATAAACATATATACACACTGACACATGCACATACATATACACACACACACACACACACACACACAAATGCACTGATGCACAGAGAGACATATTGACTAAAACAGACATACATTCACCATGTTTATTTATCTGACTGTGTGTATTTCAGAGTGTGTCTAGCATTGTCTACCCATGTCTGACAGTGAGTATCCTTGTATGTGAATGCATGTTTCTGTGACCATGTGTATGTTAGTGTCTGGGACCATATGGGGTAGCTGCTTGCTGTAATTTGTGTATATAGGGGGATGTCTATGGCCTTTGTGCACTGTGTTTATGGTGAAGTTATGTTTTATGACTGTGTGTGTATGATGATTGTCTTTAGTAAGTGACTGTGATATGGGGATAAAAACTGTATCAGGGGGAGTGTGACAAGGTGAGGGGTGAATGAGACAGGGTTTGGGGTGAATGTAACAGAATGAGGGAGCGTGGTGACATGTTTGGAGGAATGAGTGTTACAAGGTAAGGGGAGGTAAGTAATTAGGAGAGTGGGAGGTTGATCTGGGACTTGTTTACCGCTGAAGTTACGGTGCTCCGACAACACTCGCTGTGCGTGCCTGAACTTCAGTCATTACTTTTCAACACAGAAATTGGCGGCTGGGTGGAGTGAAGTTCGACTGTCTCCCAGGTCTGAGTCCACAATCCACCCTCAATGTCTGTCTCTATGTGCCGTGGCCACCTACAGCGCAGCACAAGCTTCAGTACACAGACCCCATGGCGTTGGTGGCAGCCAGGAACAGACCTGAGCTGGCAGCCGTGCTACTGAGGTGAATGGCGGAGCTGCTAGGAGTCAGTCCAGAGGCCACAATACCGCGATTACAACAAAGGTAAGTGTATTTATTGGCTGCAGTGCACATACAGTGTGCTGCAATACAGTGTGCACACACACACACACTGCATCCCCAGCACACACAAACACAAAAACACACACTGCATCCCCAGCACACACACAGACACACATAATAAAAACACAATGAATCATCAGCACACATAGAGACACACACACTGCATCCCCAGTCTACACACAGACACACACAGACAGACACGCACTGCATCCCCAGCACACACATAGACATACACTGCATCCCCAGCACACACAGACACACACTGTAGCCCCTGCACACACTGAATCCTCCAAACACACATATACACTATACTCAAGCCTCAAATGCAGACACTGCATCACCCGCAAAAACACACATACAAACTACATCCCTAGCACACACGCTGCATCCAAAAGCACTGACGCCAACACTGCATCACCAGCACATACACACAATACATTCCCTTCACGCACACTACATCCATTATCTCATTATACATCTCTAACACACACTACTTCATCAGCACTCACAGTACATTCATTACATACACACTGTATCCCCAGCAAAAACACACTACCTTCCCTACACACACAGTACCTCCCATACAAATACAACATCCTTTATTCATATAGTGATGGAATCTATTCCGCACAAACACTAACACTACAGTAACACAAACCTATCATCAATAAGCCTACAAATTCCAAATGGCAAAACATAAATGCTGGTCATCCAAAAACAGCATCCAGTTTTATTGAAATTCCCATAGGAAAGCATTGAGACAGGGTGAGTGTGGCAGGGTTTGGGGTGTGTGACAGGGTTGTAGGTGAGTGAGGCACGGTTGGAGTGCGACAGGACATTGGGAGTTGAGCATGATCACAATTGGGGGGGTTATTTGACAGGATGAGTGTGGCAGGGAGGTGAATTTTACAGTGTGGGAAAAGGTGAGTGTGACAGTAATAGGGGGTACAATATGATAGGGTCAGTGTGGCAGAGCGAGGAGAGGTGAGTGCAGCATGGTTGGAGGGGGGATGTGTGTGGCAGGATCAAGACTGTGTGGAGGGGCCTCACACCTTGCTGATTAAGGCACCAAGCCACCTGGCCCCTCCCAAATTTGGTGATATAGGTAACCGCAAGGCCCCAGTCAGTGACCGCCCTTAGGTGACCACCAAAATCACCTAATTAGATTGTGGCGAAACCAACCTCGCCACTGGGCCCTGGAGAAGCCTGTTTGCTAGCCTCCTACCTGCTGACTATGGCCCCTGGGTTATTTGGGGCATATTGTACTGTATATTGCTGCTACTGGCCCTTTTAACAGCATCTATGGACATATTGGGACTTTTGGGACTACTGTCCCTTTAAGACTGTGATACATATTCTAGTGTACTGCCTGTAATATTATATGTGTATTTGTGTGTTAAGTTTAACCTGGGATATATGTATGCAGCATTCACTGATTGTTCGGTAGAATCACTCCATTTATTATATTGAGTGAAACTACCGAACAACCAGACCACCCAGGAATAAGTGTGCCTCCAATTACAGTTTGCAACAATGTTGCAAACGGGTAATTGGCAATCAGTGTAATGTATGCTTTGTCCTCTGGGTGGCCGCCATTCGGGAAACAAACACGTGGCGGCGGCCATCTTAAACTACCGAACAGCGGTGTTTTGCCGTCGAGTGTCTGGAACTAAAATCGGACACTTGACTAGGCAAACACCGCTGAGACCTCCATACTTCCAGAAATTCGTATAGAAACTACCGAATGACCCGCCGTTCGGTAGAAAGAACCCCACAAACAAGGGAATTCATTCAAACCCTCTCCAGGCTCTATAACACAGGCAATTCGTCTGTTTTCATTCCCTTGTTTGTGACCGACCGCAGGGCCAAAATGCATGGAACTGTTTTCGGATACTTTACCCATGCGGTCGGTCAAATCTTTGGAACCCCATATCTCACGAACCGTTCATCCGAATGACTTGAATTTTGAATATGTTGTCCCCCTGAATAAGGGCTATCCAGCGATGCTGGATTTAAAGGTGTACCCCCTGTTTTTGGGGTATATCCAGAACTTGGCTGGAAAAGTGTACCGGATAATTGGGTTTAATGTTATCTGAGGGGAGGGGATGTGTGGGCTGAACCATGTATGTGATTGGATATTTTATGCCTCCCCCTGGGTGTGGCCTGTATGTGTATTATTGTAATAAAAGCCAGGCTGGATGAGACAGTCCAGAGTTCCTGTTTTACCCTCAAAGTGATGTGTCGTCTCATTATTGGGGGGGAAGGATTTATTGCATGCTGTTCCAGTTGACTGCTAGGAGTACAAGCCTATTCGTATGGTTCCTATTCAATGGTCTACAGCATTCATATGCTTGGGAGAATTTAAAAGGTTTCTCGGATTCGGTGATTGTGGTGTCTGCCAGAGTGCTTGGAGGCCTCAGGAAGCACTAGGAGCATCCATTAACGGAGGTACCAAGTCGGGGTGCCAGGTGATCCGTTACATTGGTGGCAAGCGGTGGGATGGCGTCCTAGTGCGAGGTAAAGCAGCTCGGAGACACAGTTCGTTTGGATTACAAATTGAGGGCAACGCTAGCAGTCGTGCAGCGCCCCTGGGAGCAGACAAGTATGGAAGGTTCTGGCTCTGGAGATGATTGGCTGGCCGAGGTGAGGCAGCGAGTGGCCGAGTATGGGGATGATATACCCATGGAGACACGCCGGGTGATCTGGAACCAGGTCATGGCTGAGCGAAACACAAGGCTGGACCGAGAATTCCGGTTGGCAAAAGAGAGGAAGTATGCTCAGCAGCAGGAGCGTTACATCAGCCGAGTAGAGGCTGCATCCGAGGAGGTTAGCCGTCTTTCCCTGAGGCGGCGGGAGGAACCCGAAGTGGGGGTCCTCATAGACTGGTCCTGTGAGGAACCACAACAGGCAGGTAGAGATGGGACCAAGGTCTCTCCACCGGGCCCACCGGGATGCTGGGCAGCCGGCCCAGATCCCCAGCAGCAGCCAGAGTTGCCAGGTGGGGAAGCAGGTGGCCCTTACTCACAAATGTTGAGGGGCCTCACGGATTGGTCCTGGGAAGACCCACAGATGGCAGGTGGAGATGGGACTGCGGTCTCTCTACCGGCCCTACAGGGATGCTGGGCAGTCGGCCCAGATCCCCAGCGGCAGTGTGCGTTACAGGGAGCTGAAGGTGCCGTTCTTGCTCCCCAGCGGCAGTCTACGGTGCAGGGAGAGGAACCTGTTATCCCCTCTCCCCAGCGGCTGAAGGTGTGTAAGGGAGAGGAGTTTGTTACCCCCTCTCCCCACCGACAACCTAACCCACCAAGGGGAGACAGTAAGCCCCACACCAGTGCAGATGGGACCGTGGTCTCTGCGCCCGAGTTACAGGGGGCAGAGGTAGTGGGTCCAACCCCCCAGCAGCAGCGTGATTTATTGGGAATTGGGAGCCCAGTCTCCACTCCCCAGCGGCAGTGTGATTTGTTGGGAATTGGGAGCCCAGTCTCCATTCCCCAGCGGCAGTGTGAATTGCAGGGAATTGGGAGCCCAGTCCCCATTCCCCAGCGGCAGGCTGAGTTACAGGGGGCAGAGGTAGTTGGTCCTACCCCCCAGCAGCAGAGTGATATGCCGGGAAGGCAGTGTGAAGTGCAGGGAGAGGAGAGCAGCGTCCTCCCTCCCCAGCGGAAGGCTGAGTTACAGGGGGCAGAGGTAGTTGGTCCTACCCCCCAGCAACAGCGTGATTTTTTGGGAATAGAGAGCCCAGTCTCTATTCCCCAGCAGCAGGACACTGAATTGGGAGGAGAGACAGTCGGTCTCCCTCCACAAAGACTGAAAGTAGGCATGGGAGAGGAGATTGTTACCACCTCTCCCCAGCGGCGGATCATCAATGGGCAGAGTGTTCTAATGGGAGAGGAGCTGGTTACCACCTCTCCCCAGCGGCAGCTTAATGTACCAGGGGGAGACTGTAAGCCCCACACCTGTGCAGATGGGACCGTGGTCTCTGCACTTCCAGCACAGGGGGTAGGGACGGTCGGTCCTGCCCCCCCACAACAGGGCTGTTTAGCCAAAGGGGAGACAGTCTGTCTCCAGCAGCAGAGCTGTGTAACTAAAGGGGAGACAGTCGGTCTCCAGCAGCAGAGCTGTGTAACTCAAGGGGAGACAGTCGGTCTCCAGCAGCAGAGCTGTGTAACTCAAGGGGAGACAGTCGGTCTCCAGCAGCAGAGCTGCGCAGCTAAAGGGGAGACAGTCGGTCTCCAGCAACCAGGCTCCACCCAGACTACTCCCGTAGTAGTGCTGGCACCAGGGCAGAGTACCGCTGGTCTCTGCCCACTCAGCAACCCACCAAAACAGCCTACCAGTCCCACACACAGCCGGGGTGAGGCACCTGAACCTGGACAAGTTTTTCCATTACTCAGGTGTAGTGACCATTTATTGCGGGTGGGCTGTACTGCTGGTTCTGTCTTGTGGGTGGGCTGCTGGACTAACAAGGGCACTGACCGGCAAGAGGTCAGGTACCCTGTTAGTCTGTTTGGAAAAGGGGAGAAATGTGGCGAAACCAACCTCGCCACTGGGCCCTGGAGAAGCCTGTTTGCTAGCCTCCTACCTGCTGACTATGGCCCCTGGGTTATTTGGGGCATATTGTACTGTATATTGCTGCTACTGGCCCTTTTAACAGCATCTATGGACATATTGGGACTTTTGGGACTACTGTCCCTTTAAGACTGTGATACATATTCTAGTGTACTGCCTGTAATATTATATGTGTATTTGTGTGTTAAGTTTAACCTGGGATATGTATGCAGCATTCACTGATTGTTCGGTAGAATCACTCCATTTATTATATTGAGTGAAACTACCGAACAACCAGACCACCCAGGAATAAGTGTGCCTCCAATTACAGTTTGCAACAATGTTGCAAACGGGTAATTGGCAATCAGTGTAATGTATGCTTTGTCCTCTGGGTGGCCGCCATTCGGGAAACAAACACGTGGCGGCGGCCATCTTAAACTACCGAACAGCGGTGTTTTGCCGTCGAGTGTCTGGAACTAAAATCGGACACTTGACTAGGCAAACACCGCTGAGACCTCCATACTTCCAGAAATTCGTATAGAAACTACCGAATGACCCGCCGTTCGGTAGAAAGAACCCCACAAACAAGGGAATTCATTCAAACCCTCTCCAGGCTCTATAACACAGGCAATTCGTCTGTTTTCATTCCCTTGTTTGTGACCGACCGCAGGGCCAAAATGCATGGAACTGTTTTCGGATACTTTACCCATGCGGTCGTCAAATCTTTGGAACCCCATATCTCACGAACCGTTCATCCGAATGACTTGAATTTTGAATATGTTGTCCCCCTGAATAAGGGCTATCCAGCGATGCTGGATTTAAAGGTGTACCCCCTGTTTTTGGGGTATATCCAGAACTTGGCTGGAAAAGTGTACCGGATAATTGGGTTTAATGTTATCTGAGGGGAGGGGATGTGTGGGCTGAACCATGTATGTGATTGGATATTTTATGCCTCCCCCTGGGTGTGGCCTGTATGTGTATTATTGTAATAAAAGCCAGGCTGGATGAGACAGTCCAGAGTTCCTGTTTTACCCTCAAAGTGATGTGTCGTCTCATTATTGGGGGGGAAGGATTTATTGCATGCTGTTCCAGTTGACTGCTAGGAGTACAAGCCTATTCGTATGGTTCCTATTCAATGGTCTACAGCATTCCTATGCTTGGGAGAATTTAAAAGGTTTCTCGGATTCGGTGATTGTGGTGTCTGCCAGAGTGCTTGGAGGCCTCAGGAAGCACTAGGAGCATCCATTAACGGAGGTACCAAGTCGGGGTGCCAGGTGATCCGTTACATAGATAGTCACTTCTGCACTGCACATACTGACTCCTACCATCATGACCACTTCAAATTCAAATTCAAGACTTGAATGAGACAGTTGTCTCAATGATACCGGAGAAACTGACGGAAGCCAAGCACAGAGAGATGGACACAGGTTTCTTCAGGAAGGAAGAGATTCTTTATTCGATTCACCGAACGGGACTCAGAGGGACTAATGTCACCAAAATACAACAAGATCTGAGCCCCGGACAATAGTGTAGGCTTCTTATATAGGCATGTAACTCCACCCATAATTAGCTCCACCCACACATACTCTTACCCAATCAATCGAACAAGAACTAACTTCCTGTTTGACCACATGGCTTGCCCAGCACAATGGAGGAGGGGAATACTACATCCGGTATTCTCGCACATGCTCCGTACACTACTGATTGTATCTTTGCCACGTGCAACCAACCGACCGATACACCAGTATATGCACGTACACATGCCACATGGTAATCTCGGCCTACTACATTTATTTTTACCGAGATTCCACCACATCAATTGGTGCAGTTAAATATGAGCTAAATAATATATGAACTGTGAAACATCTGGGTCAATAAACACTTATTATCCAATAATGTTTAATAATGTAAGTAAAATATATATTGTTATAAGCAAAAAACTCTTGCTCTTTAGACTATCAAAGTAAAAAAAAACAGGTTATAGGTATATCACAATATATCATGATTATGACAGATCCACAAGTTCAATGATGATTTCACTTTAAATTTTACATTGACCTCTTTACTAACAAATGTCTTTACATAAGCAGGAATGGAGTCACTCATGCCAAGACTTGCATATGTAAAGCTTTATACCTGTCGTGTTACCTTCTCCTGTTTCATTAGCCAAGATAACTTGAGAATTCATTTTAAACAATGGAACATTAATTATGAAACAATGCTGTGTCTCTACATGTGACATATCATAATTATTGTCTTGGAAAGTACCACTGAATTTCATAATGTTGATGGTATCATCGTCATTTCCCTTGCTAAAAAAAATATTTATAAAATCACCTTTGCTCAGTTTCGCCTACTTTCCATTTAACTCTAACATTTAAAAATGTTATGGGCGGTGAAAGGGCTTTGTACTTAATGTGCTCAACTTCACAGTTCAATTGTGCACCCTGTATTGTGCTTGCAGCTGACATTGACATCATCCTAGCATTGGCATCACGACAGTGAGAATACACACAGTAATCACTGACCACCAAAGGAAAGAGCCACTCCATGTATGTACGTAGTGGGGAATTACGATGAAGCATAAACATAATTAACCCCATTCAACCCCCCAATAACGACAGACAATGTGGTATGGATGAACAGGCCACAGCATTTATTATAACATAAATAAATTACTGTATAACACACCCATAACTCCATATATTAAACTCTTCTTTCTGTAACGTTATTGTTAGAAACAAATAATCATAAAATAACATATATACATATACAACTCAACATACAGTGCTATACAGAGACCCCACCGTCCTTGCCAATAAACCTACAGTGGTTCCTAAACACCACTGCCTCTCACCTCCCCCCCCCCCCCCGTCATAAGAAACATATCATTCCAATGCCTGCCATCAGCCGACCTTATCCACGCTCGATGGGCACGAGACCTCAGGCAACCTAAAGTTAAACCTTTTGAAGCAGGGGAGGCTGAGACCTGTAAACATAAGGAACTTATTCCATCCTTAAACATAACCAAACTTAACTGGCAAGGACATACCCCCGACTCGCTGTGACTAACTAAACCTACACGGGCGGGCGGGAAGCTGTTTACTGGCCCGAATCCCAAGTGGCACTGAGGTAAGACCTCCCCCCAACTAGCTCACATAGCCCTAACCCCACCCACACACATACACACACTACCAAAGACCATCCCATGCATCTATCCCCACACTCCTACATGTGCCCTTGTCCGCTTAGCTGCGCTAGCTCCCCAGGGCCTGCCCTCCCAGAGAGAGGCTAGATAGGCATCATAATAAATAAAATATGATGTTTGTGTATGAATGTGCCTAGGATTGTGTGTGTATGCCTGTGTTTATTTGTGTATGTATGTGTTTATGTGTGTGTCTGTGATTTTGTATGTTATTATGTGTGTATACACTGATCAGCCATAACATTAAAACCACTGACAGGTGAAGTGGACAACACTGATTATATTGTTGTGATGGTACCTGTCAAGGGTTGAGATATATTGCATTGGAAGCAGGAAAATTCCATGGGTGCCCAAAGCTCATTTATGCATATGGGGAGCAAAGGTTAGCCCATCTTGTCCAATCATATAGAAGAGCTACTGTATCTGAAATTAGTAAAAAAAAAAAATGTATGATAGAAAGGTGTCGGAACACACAGTGTTTAGCAGTTTGCTGCATATGTGACTGCGTAGCTGCAGTGAAAATGGCAATGATTACCCCTGTCCACCATCGAAAGTACCTTCCATGGAGACATGAGCGTCCAAACTGGACCATGTGGCAATGGAAGAAGGCTGCCTGGTCTGATGAATCACATTTTCTTTTAAATCGGATGGATGGCCAGATGCTGTGCATCATTAATCTAGGATAGAGATGGCAGCAAGATGCACTATGGGAAGAATGTAGTCTAGTGGAAGCAGTGGTATACTCTCGGCAATGTTCTGCTTGGAAACCTTTGGTCCTAGCATTCATGTGACTGTTACTTTGACACTTACCACCTACCTAGAGATTGTTACACCCCTTCATGGCAATGGTGTTCCCTGATGGCAGTGGCCTCTTTCAGTAGGATAATGCATCCTACCACACTGCAAAAATTGTTCAGCAATGGTTTGAGGAACATGACAAGGTGTTTCTATGGCCTCCAAATTCCCCTGATTTCAATCCGATTGAGCATCTGTAGGATATGCTGGAACAACAAATTTGATCCATGGAGGCCTCACTTTGCAGCTTGCAGGGCTAAACGTGTTTGCTGCTAATGTCTTGGCGCCAGCTACCAGAGGACATATCCAGAGGTTTTGTGGAGTTTTGTGCATCAATGCATAAGAGCTGTTTAGGCAGCAAGAGTGGGACTTAAATGATGTTAGGCATATTATTTTAATGTTCTGGCTGATCAGTGCATCTGTGGTCAGAGTTGGTGCAAGGATATTTGGTTACACAAGCAAAGATGCATTTTCATGTTAACATTTTTTTTATTGATTTCCTTGTTTTTCTTTGCAGTAACACATAAAATACATTTTATGTTGCAATTATGTTGGACATCCCCAATGGTTTAATTTTCAGGCCCTGGGGAGATTGCGCAGCTAAGCGGACAAGGGCACATGTAGGAGTGTGGGGATAGATGCATGGGAGTGGTTGGGAAAGAGTCTGTGGGTGGAATTATGTTCTGTGTACGTTAGTGTGGGGGAGGTCTTAACTCAGTGCCACTTGGGATTCGGGCCAGCAAACAGCTTCCTGTCCTCCTGCTCCTGTTTGCCTGGGCCTGCAGATTTACACAGCTTGATGGTTGAGGCTTTCTGTCTTCCCTCAGGGCTGCTGCAGCGTGGATGGTGGCTGGCACCTGTGGGGACAATTGGCAAGCATTAATGAGGTATGGCTACCGGTGTGGACCCCCCCGCGGCCTGGAGCACCCCCTGCGGTCTCTCCTGCGGCCCCTACCCCTGGGGGCCGCACCAGCACTGGCAGGCGTTCCCGCCCGCCTGCCAGGCTCTCCCCAGACAATACCCCTCGGGCCCGGTTGAGGAGCAGGAGCCCGGGCCCGAGGCATCAACAGGACCGAGTGTCTGGGGGCTCCATACACGTGGCCTACCACGAGTGGCCGGGATTTGAGGCTTTCTGCGGCCGCGCGCCTTCTGCCACGGGGCCTGCCACTGCCGCGCGGCCTGCAGCCTCCTTTGCCGCCCGGCCTGGTACTTCCTACGAGGGATCTACTTCCTACACCATCCGCCCCGGCCGCCAGTGCTGGATTGCGGGCCGGGGACGGTGGGCGGCGGGTGCTACTCTCCGGACGGCCGCCCGGCAACTGTCCAGGTTCTCCCCGCGGCCGGCGGGGCGGTAGGGCGGGGAGTTGGCCCTCGCGGCCCGCGCGGGGTACCTTGGTACTGCTGTTGGGGGTCAGTGGGGGTCCCCTTGCCTCTGCCAGTGAGGAAGGCTCCCGGGGCTCTGTCGCCCCTTCTTGTCTTCTTACAGGGGGCCCAGCTTACCCAGTCCTGGGCTCTCTGGTCCCCCATCCTCCTTCTCTGTTTCTGTCTCCCCCTCACACTCTCTGGAGGGCCTCTCCCTCCTCTCTCATCCTTTTCTACCCCTCCTGTTTTTTCTTCTGGTCCCCATCCCTCCCTGTCTGCCCCCCCCCTCTAATCTCCCCCCCCTCTACCTTCCCTGGACCCCCTCACCCCCCCCTGTAGGTCACTTACCTCGGCCATCTCCGCTGGGGCATGGGCTCACGTCTTCTCTGCTGCTCTCCTCTCAGGATACTGCTGCAGTTCATGGATCCGTCCAGCAGGTGGCGCCTGGATCATAGCTGATGTCTTCTGTGGATGCTGGAACTGCTGTCTCTTTGCCTCAGCCTTTCTGTGAGCGCAGTGCCGGGCTTGGATCGCCAGACTGCGACCGGTGAGTACTTTTTCCTCCTCTTTTAGCGCTTCGCGTGCCTATGTTGTTCCTTCCTTTATTCAGTCTAGTCCTCTTTGCACACACAAAAAAAAATAATTATTACAGGTCAGAAATACACTGTAAATTGCCAAATGGAATAAATCACAAAAAAAAAAAAAATTTTTAAAAAATTTAAAAAAAAAAAATTATATGAAAAATAAAAAATACAATGACAAATACAAGAAATAGATTACACGTTCAAAAAAAAAGAAAGAAAGAAAGAAGAAGAAAATCTGAAATAGATTCCCAGTACTTGGGTGCATGGACGCCACTTCCCCCTCCCCCTTCATGTTAAGTATGCATCGCATGTTTAAGCGCGTTTTCCTGCAGCATTCCGGGTTCGCGTGACTCTGGGTGTTGCTGAGCTACTATGGCCCGCTTGGCATGCGCGCAATACTAGGGTGCAGATGGGGGGAGGGGCTTTTATTGCAGGGACGTTCCCTCCGGCCACGGGGGGTCCCTTGACTAAAAGGGACATTAGGGGCTCCGGGAGGGTCATGGAGAGCGTGCTGTGGACGGTAGCGCCCCATGGCGCATATTCGAATGCACCCTGTGTTCTGGATAGCATGGTCGGGGAGAGGGCTCCCCAAGAATGCGCTGCGTGGTTCTGCGGTCTGGTCACTCTCGGGACGCATATGGTCCCTGGGAGGAGCAGGGTTGGTGGAGATACGTTTTGCACTTTCGTTGGCGGTGCAACCCTTCTTGGCCTGGGGCCGGCTGAGCTTCGGCCTCTGGTTTTACTTGGGACTCGCCTGGTGCATCAGCACGGTGCGTTTCTTCGTCCTCTCTGCAATCTGTCGGGGTGGGGACGTGGGTGCTCTCGGTGCAGGACCCTCAGTCCATGTGAGGGCTCCGTCAGGTGGTGTGGGTCCAGTTTACCAAGACCGCTCGATTAGCTTACTTCCCAATCGTTTAGTGTGCCCCTGGAGTCCGCTCTGCGGGTCCCCCCTTTGGGATGTGGTGCCCATGGGGGAGCGGGGTTGATGTCGCCTGATTCCTTATTTACTCGGTTGTCGTTTCTTTCCGGGGGCTGGGTTTGAGTTGGTGGCTCGGCGCAGTGGTCTGCGGGGGTGGGGCTGCGGGGCCCTGGGGCCTTGCTGTTGAAGGCGGCTGTGGAATCGGTTTTCCGGCTGCTGCCGGTACGCCTGTCGAGTTGTTGTTTCCGGGCTGTGTTTCTGACGGTCAGGATTAGGTGGCTATGTGCCTCCGCGTGAGTTGCTCCCGATGTCGCTTATGTGTGGGACCGTCAGTGTCGCATGTACGCACTCTGCTGCTGCAGTGTTTTCTTGGGATAGTGTTTTGGTGTTTTGGAGTTCCGTGGCCCAGGCCTTATCCGTGGGTCGGGATGTGTGCTCTTGTTTCCCTGGATAGTGGGATCAATTCCTGTAAGGGGAACGTCGGTGCCCCTGGCTGCGGTTTGGGGCAGGAGGCGTCGGTGGTTTGGAGGGGCGTTGTGGGTTTCGGCTGCGCTACCCGTGGGCTCTCCTGGGTACACTGGGCTTTGCCTGTTGGGGTTGCCCTTGGGACTGTATGGGGTTCCTGCTGGGCCTCCTTTAACACTGGCTTGTGCAATCTGGCCCCCTGAGTCCTTTCCGCTGGCTTCCAACTGTTTTGCTGCCGCAGCAGGTTTTGGGGTTTTGGGCCATTTGGGCTCTCGGTGGTGTGCTGCCTCTTGCCCAATACGCTGGCTCTGGCGGACTCTGGTGTTCTTGGAGGTCCCCCTTTCTGGTGGCAGGGTAGGCTTGGGGTACCCGGCTCACGAACAGGTGGGTGGGTTTTCCTTGGGGACCATCGTGGGGTGATGCTGGCTGTCTTTCGCATGTGACTGTACCCTATACCCCGGTGGTACTCTGGTACTCTGGCTCGGCGCTGTTTGTGTCTAGGGGCGGCTGGTCAGGGTTTTGTCCAGTTATTACCGATATGATGGCCGATGCTCTGTCTTGTTCATTATATAGCGTACTTTGGGCGGAGGTGTCACAGGGTCGATTTGTAAGGCAGTGGAGGTGTGGTCACTTGGTCCAACGGTCTGCTGCAGCTGGTCTGTGGGCGATCTCTGGGGCGGCGTGGGGCCCGCTCCAGTAAGGATGGAGTGATCGGGACGGATGGTAACGTTTCCTTTTGGGTTCCGGGATTGGACTGCTCATCTATATGTTTGGTTCCGTCTATTACGGGCGTTGGGGGTGATTTCTGCGATTAGCGGGGCTCGGATTCCCGTTCATGTTATGGTCGTCGGCAAGTGGGAGGGTGTTTTGGTGGAGTTGAGTAAGCGTTGGAACTGCCTTCCTTCAGTAGTGATGTACCGAACTGTCCGCCGGCGAACAGTTCCCGGCGAACTTAGCGTGTTCGCGTTCGCCGCGGCGGGCGGACACATGCGCAGTTCGATCCGCCCCCTATTCATCATCATTGGGCAAACTTTGACCCTGTGCCTCTCGGTCAGCAGACACATTCCAGCCAATCAGCAGCACTCCCTCCCTTCCACACCCTCCAACCTCCCTCCCAGCATCCATTTTCGATTCATTCTGAAGCTGCATGCTTAGTGAGAGGAGGGAAAGTTTAGCTGCTGCTGATTAGATAGGGAAATTGATAGCTAGGCTAGGGTATTCAGTGTCCACTACAATCCTGAAGGACTCATCTGATCTCTGCTGTAAGGACAGCACCCCAAAAAGCCCTTTTTAGGGCTAGAACATCAGGCTGCTTTTTTTTTTTTTCCTGTGTAATGTAATTGCAGGTGCCTGCCTGCCAGCTTCTGTGTGAGGTTCACATTGGATACTGTGCCTACTTGCCCAGTGCCACCACTCATATCTGTTTTTACAATAGGTTAAGCTTTACATTTAAAATAAATAATTTTTTTTCACTGTAATAGAAGAGCAGTTGCCTGCCTGCCAGCTTCTGTGTCAGGTTGGATGCCTTGCCCATTTGCACAGTCAGTGCCACCACTCATATCTGTTTTAACAATAGGTTAAGCTTTACATTTAAAAGAAATAAATTTTTTTTCACTGTAATAGAAGAGCTGTTGCCTGCCTGCCAGCTTCTGTGTCAGGTTGGATGCCTTGCCCATTTGCACAGTCAGTGCCACCACTCATATCTGTTTTAACAATAGGTTAAGCTTTACATTTAAAATAAATATTTTTTTTCACTGTAATAGAAGAGCAGTTTCCTGCCTGCCAGCTTCTGTGTCAGGTTGGATGCCTTGCCCATTTGCACAGTCAGTGCCACCACTCAAATCTGTTTTAACAATAGGTTAAGCTTTACATTTAAAAGAAATATTTTTTTTCACTGTAATAGAAGAGCAGTTGCCTGCCTGCCAGCTTCTGTGTCAGGTTGGATGCCTTGCCCATTTGCACAGTCAGTGCCACCACTCATATCTGTTTTTACAATAGGTTAAGCTTTACATTTAAAAAAAAAATAAAAATTTCACTGTAATAGAAGAGCAGTTAGTTGTCTGCAAGCGTCTGGGTGTCAGGCCTACTTCAGCGTGTGCTCTGCAGACCTGTGCCAGCGTGCTTTGACAGTTGCCAATCATATCTGGTGTCTCTTTAGCGTGCTTTTACAAAGAAAAAAGGTTTCCAGTGTAAGCTAATAGCAGCCAGTCAGTGTCCTTCAAGCGGCTCTGTCAGGCCTTCCTTCAGCGTGTGCCCTGCACAACCCTGCCAGCGTACTTTGACAGTTGCCACTCATATCTGGTGTCTCTATAGCGTGCTTTTACAAAGAAAAAAGGTTTCTAGTGTAAGCTAATAGCAGCCAGTCAGTGTCCTTCAAGCGGCTCTGTCAGTCCTTCCTTCAGAGTGTGCTCTGCAGACCTGTGCCAGCGTGCTTTGACAGTTGCCAATCATATCTGGTGTCTCTATAGCGTGCTTTTACAAAGAAAAAAGGTTTCTAGTGTAAGCTAATAGCAGCCAGTCAGTGTCCTTCAAGCGGCTCTGTCAGTCCTTCCTTCAGCGTGTGCTCTGCAGAACTGTTCCAGCGTGCTTTGACAGTTGCCAATCATATCTGGTGTCTCTATAGCGTGCTTTTAAAAACATTTTTTTTTTTCACTGTTATAGATTGAATAGCAGTTACTTGTCTTCAAGCGGGTGTGTCAGGCCTACAGTGTGTGCTCTGCAGAACTGTTCAAGTGCACATTGCCAATCATATCTGGTGTCTCTATAGCGTGCTTTTACAAAGAAAAAAGGTTTCTAGTGTAAGCTAATAGCGGCCAGTCAGTGTCCTTCAAGCGGCTCTGTCAGTCCTTCCTTCAGCGTGTGCTCTGCAGACCTGTGCCAGCGTGCTTTGACAGTTGCCAATCATATCTGGTGTCTCTATAGCGTGCTTTTACAAAGAAAAAAGGTTTCTAGTGTAAGCTAATAGCAGCCAGTCAGTGTCCTTCAAGCGGCTCTGTCAGTCCTTCCTTCAGCGTGTGCTCTGCAGAACTGTTCCAGTGCACATTGCCAATCATATCTGGTGTCTCTATAGCGTGCTTTTAAAAACAATTTTTTTTTTAACTGTTATAGATTGAATAGCAGTTACTTGTCTTCAAGCGGGTGTGTCAGAGCCGCTTGAAGGACACTGACTGGCTGCTATTAGCTTACACTAGAAACCTTTTTTCTTTGTAAAAGCACGCTATAGAGACACCAGATATGAGTGGCAACTGTCAAAGTACGCTGGCAGGGTTGTGCAGGGCACACGCTGAAGGAAGGCCTGACAGAGCCGCTTGAAGGACACTGACTGGCTGCTATTAGCTTACACTGGAAACCTTTTTTCTTTGCAGAACTCTGCAGAACTGTTCAAGTGCACATTGCCAATCATATCTGGTGTCTCTATAGCGTGCTTTTACAAAGAAAAAAGGTTTCTAGTGTAAGCTAATAGCAGCCAGTCAGTGTCCTTCAAGCGGCTCTGTCAGTCCTTCCTTCAGCGTGTGCTCTGCAGACCTGTGCCAGCGTGCTTTGACAGTTGCCAATCATATCTGGTGTCTCTATAGCGTACTTTTACAAAGAAAAAAGGTTTCTAGTGTAAGCTAATAGCAGCCAGTCAGTGTCCTTCAAGTGGCTCTGTCAGTCCTTCCTTCAGCGTGTGCTCTGCAGAACTGTTCCAGTGCACATTGCCAATCATATCTGGTGTCTCTATAGCGTGCTTTTAAAAACAATTTTTTTTTTCCACTGTTATAGATTGAATAGCAGTTACTTGTCTTCAAGCGGGTGTGTCAGGCCTACAGTGTGTGCTCTGCAGAACTGTTCAAGTGCACATTGCCAATCATATCTGGTGTCTCTATAGCGTGCTTTTACAAAGAAAAAAGGTTTCTAGTGTAAGCTAATAGCAGCCAGTCAGTGTCCTTCAAGCGGCTCTGTCCGTCCTTCCTTCAGCGTGTGCTCTCCAGAACTGTTCCAGTGCACATTGCCAATCATATCTGGTGTCTCTATAGCGTGTCAGTGTGTATCATGGTCTCTGTGGACAGGGAACAGTCTCTATTCTGCTCTGTGTCAGTGTGTATCAGGGGCTTTGAGGACAGGTGTCAATCGATACCTGCCAAGTGACCCTATGTAGGGGGGACAGTCTCTATTCTGCTCTGTGTCAGTGTGTATCATGGTCTCTGTGGACGGTGAACAGTCTCTATTCTGCTCTGTGTCAGTGTGTATCATGGTCTCTGTGGACAGGGAACAGTCTCTATTCTGCTCTGTGTCAGTGTGTATCAGGGGTTTTGAGGACAGGTGTCAATCCATATCTGCCAAGTGACCCTATGTAGGGGGAACAGTCCCTATTCTGCTCTGTGTCAGTGTGTATCAGGGGTTTTGAGGACACGTGTCAATCCATATCTGCCAAGTGACCCTATGTAGGAGGAACAGTCCCTATTCTGCTCTGTGTCAGTGTGTATCAGGGGTTTTGAGGACAGGTGTCAATCCATATCTGCCAAGTGACCCTATGTAGGGGGAACAGTCTCTATTCTGCTCTGTGTCAGTGTGTATCAGGGATCATTAGGATAGGTGTCAATCCATATCTGCCAAGTGACCCTATGTAGGGGGAACAGTCCCTATTCTGCTCTGTGTCAGTGTGTATCAGGGATTTGACTATCTTTATTCAGATTCAAAAATTACAATTCCAGGAAAAATTTAACAAACATTTACAAGAACATGTTATGCACATCATAGAAACAACGTAAACCTCTTTAAAGCCACAAACTTAAGACAAAAAATACGTACACACAATGTGTAAGGGTTTGAAAGAATATTCTGAATCCTTACATGTTTACTTTATCGTTTGTTTGATTTTTGTGAACCATATATAAACTACAAGCAGCGTGAAAACTATAAAAACTCAAGTGGCCATGCTGATCAAATTAAATAGTATGCTTTACACAGCGTATAAGGGTGATGTCACAGCACAACGGGAATGTAACAGGGGAAGAGGTGAAAGTCATCCTCCCCCTCCCACGACCCCGCCATATCTGCCAAGTGACCCTATGTAGGGGTAACAGTCTCTATTCTGCTCTGTGTCAGTGTGTATCATGGTCTCTGAGGACGGGGAACAGTCTCTATTCTGCTCTGTGTTAGTGTGTATCAGGGGCTTTGAGGACAGGTGTCAATGTTAGGTGATTTCTGCCCTTTATGGATTAAAAGCAGACTCTGCATCAACTGTGCAATTTTCCATGGGAGTTTTGCCATGGATCCCCCTCCGGCATGCCACAGTCCAGGTGTTAGTCCCCTTGAAACAACTTTTCCATCACTTTTGTGGCCAGAAAGAGTCCCTGTTGGTTTTAAAATTCGCCTGCCCATTGAAGTCAATGGCGGTTCGCGCGGTTCGCCGGTTCGCGAACATTTGCGGAAGTTCGCGTTCGCCGTTCGCGAACCGAAAATTTCGGGTTCGCGACAACACTATCCTTCAGGTTTCGCAGCTCGACGGCTGTTGTCGTTGGGAGGGGTAAGTTGGTTGAGGTTGGCTGTTTCATCGATAGAATCTGTGCAATTCTTGGATGTTGCGGGGTTGACTTTCTGCATCTTCCTGAGGTAGGTGGGATGCACGGGGTAATGGTTGGGCTCCTACCATGCTGTAATGGGTTTCCAGGATAGTCTGTAATTGTCAGGGTACCTGAAGTCTCTACCTCGGAGGAGGTTAGACTTCCCGACGGCCGTTCTCTCAGGGGGGCTGATTCATCCAATCCTCACAGCTCTCAGAGTCTTTCCCACGCCGGCCGCGAGAGCCCCGCTTCCTTTTATGACACGACGCTCAGGAGCCGACGTCATGACGGCAATCACATCCCGACCTGCCAATCTAGTTCGGAACAACGAATCAGGGCTCGGCAAGGGCGGAGTCATCAATTAAAGAACCAGGGTATAAAAGAGGGATGTGTCTAATGGTTCATTGCCCTGTCGTGGTTCTAGCTTGTCTGGTTCCTCAGTGCTCTTATGTCTATTGCTCTATTTGGTTTTGACTCGGCTTGTACTATCGTTCCTGTTTACCTCTCGTGTCCTTTGACCTCGGCTTGTCTCTCGCTTACCTGTTCTCTCGTTCTCTCGACCCCGGCTTGTCTCTGACCATTCTTTGCTTTCTCCTTACGTTAGTCCGGCCATTCTAAGGTCCGGTATACATACATCTCTCCTGTTCGTACTCTGCCTGTTGGATCCCTGTCCCGATCCTGACAGTAATATACCGTTCCGATCGGGGACGGTGCAGGGTTCCATCATTTGCCTGTTTTCCTTGGGGTACTGTTCCGTCCCTTGGATTATTCGGCCTCCTCCCCTGTTTGGTTCTCGGAGATGGGTTTTTCACCCTCGCGTCCATTTAGTTGGGGTGTTCCTCTTGGGGGCTCGAATTCCTGGATAAGGATGGTGGGGAATTCGAGGGGCATTTATTTTGGTTGGGGGCGGCTACGAACACCGCCAGGCTGGGCGTGCCTGCGCTGATGGTTCAGAGGGCTCGAATGGTGGGAGTCGGGGTGGTGGGTTCCTTGGGTTCGCCTTGCTGGTCTCTGCTTGGATTTATCTCCGCGTTTACGGTCCCCCCACACCTCCCCCCCGGACTGGGGAGGGCGGGGTTTTGTGGGTACTTTGGGTAAGGAGGCAGGGGCGAGTGGTTGGATCTTCCACCTTCAGGGCGGAGGTTATGTGGTCTGGCTCTGGATACGTAAAGGGTGGTGACTCCTCCTCATACGGGGTCAGCTGCCCCGCCTCATGGAGTACCAGGGGTTTTGTCATCCCTGGGTGGAATGACATGGGTCGGTGGTGGTTTAGGACTTGGGTGCTCTTCGATCGGGACATGTTACGCATTATGTTTCTTCCCCGAGGTTCTCAGGGGCTAGGCTGCGCCTCCGCAATGTGAGTGCCCTGGTGCGCTGCCGTCAGTCATCGGACTAGATGGGTTTCTAGGTTTGTCGTGGCCATAACTAAATGACTAAACGCATAACTGACAAAATGAATAAATAAAACATAAACACTTCCAGTTCGCCTTTTGGGCACTGAGCAGGATGAGAACTGGGCCTAAATACCCCTCCTCTAGATCTGATAGGCTGTAACCGGCCTTTGACCCCAAAGTCAGTTACCAGGTTCAATTTGCATAATTGCTGCTCAGCATTAACCCTTCTGTGGATTAGGTTATATCCTTGAATATTCTGTTTTTGCAAGTATGCATCTAGTAGCTGTTTGAACATCTGTATAGACTCTGAAAGAAACACTTCTACAGGCAGCAAATTTCACATCCTTATTGTTCTTACAGTAAAAAAAACTTTCCTTTGCCTTAGACGGAATCTTCTTTCTTCCAGTCTAAATGCATGACCTCATGTCCTATGTAAAGTCCGGTTTATGAAAAATTTCCACACAATGGTTTGAATTGGCCCCAAATATATTTGTATAATGTTATCATATCCTCTCTCAGGCAACGTTTTTCTAAACTAAATAGGTTTAAATAGGTTTTAAACCTTTCTTCATAGCTGATATGTTCTATTCCTTTTATTAGTTTTGTAGCCCGCCTCTGCACTTTTTCTAGTGCCATAATATCCTTCTTTAGAACAGGGGCCCAAAATTGCACAGCATATTAAATATGTGGTCTTACCAATGATTTATAAAGAGGCACAATTATATTCTCGTCTCGAGAATGAATGCCCTTTTTCATGCATGACAATACCTTACTGGCCTTGGCCACTGCTGATTGACATTGCACATTGTTGCATAGTTTGTTGTCTATAACAATTCCCAAGTCCTTTTTGTGTGTTGTTATCCCTAATTCGCTTCCCTTAAAGGTATACGTTGCTTGTGTATTCTTTACGCCGAAGTGCATAACTTTGCATTTTTCAACATTAGATTTCATCTGCCATTTGAGTGCCCAGTCCCCCAGTCTATCTAAATCCCTCTGCAGCAAAGTAATATCTTGTTTACATTGTATTATTTTACAGAGTTTTGTGTCATCTGCAAACACTGAAACATGACTTTCAATGCTTTCTTCAAGATTATTTATAAACATTTTAAATAGAAGGGGTCCCAGAATAGACCCCTGAAGGACACCAATTGCAACCTCTGTCCAGCTTGAAAATGTACCATTAACGACAACTCTTTGTACTCTATTTTTAAAAATGTTCTACCCAAGAACAAGCATTTTCATCTAGACCGATTTCCTTGAGTTTGAACACCAATCTATTGTGTGGAACTGTATCAAATGCCTTGGCAAAATCCAAATAGATCACATCCACTGCAACACCCTGATCTATACTTCTACTTACTTCTTCGTAGAACGCAATCAAGTTAGTTTGACATGACCTGTGCTTCATAAAACCATGCTGATTTTTGCTGATAACCATGTTCTTCTCAAGGAATTCTTGAATATTATCCCTTAATAACCATTCAAATATTTTCCCAGCCACAGACGTTAAGCTCACAGGTCTATAATTTCCAGGCAAGGATTTTGAACCCTTTTGAATAAAGGAACCACATCTGCCTTCCTCCAATCCTCGGGTACGCTTCCTGAAAGGAAAGAATCTTGAAAGATAAAAAACACAGGTTCACTTATTTCTACATTTTGTTCCTTAAGTACTCGTGGATGGATACCGTCAGGCCCTGGAGCTTTGTTTATATTAACTTTCTTTAGTTGCTGCAGCACCTTGTCTTGAGTTAACCAATTACAATTATTCTGCAAGTTTTTAGTAGCAATCATTTGCACATATATTGCCATGGGTTCTTCCATAATATATACGGAGGAGAAATTGTTATTTAAAATTCCTGCCTTTTCCTGGTCTTCATTAACTAACACCCCCGTTTCAGTTTTTAGTGTACCTACACTTTCATTTTTTGTTTTTTTAGAATTTATGTACTTAAAAAATGCTTTGGTATTGCTCTCTTAATCTATCATTTTTTTCATTTTGAAGCTTAGCAAATCTAATCGCCTTTTTGCACACATTATTGGCTTCCTTATATCTTTTATAAGATGCATCTGATTTGTCCGATTTAAATGCTTTAACCCCTTAAGGACACATGACATGTCTGACATGTCATGATTCCCTTTTATTCCAGAAGTTTGGTCCTTAAGGGGTTAAATGCCCTTTTCTTATTTTTTATCTCTTGTTTTACTTCTCTTCTCAGCCACATTGGTTTTAATTTGTTTCTTTTATATTTATTACCCAATGGTACATACTGAGAAATTTACCTTTCTAATATTTGTTGGAAGATGTTCCATTTCTCCTCAGTGTTCTTTTCACTAAAGAGTTTATGCCAGTCAATATATTGTAAAGCTGCCTTTAACTTATAGAAATTGGCCTTTTTAAAATCATATGTTTTAGTATACCCCATGTGCTTTTTTTTAAGTTTATTTCAAAGGACACTATATTGTGATCACTATTTCCCAAGTGCAAACCTACTTGAAAGTTGGTCAAACGTTGTTTGTTAAAACCAGGTCCAGACAAGCGTCCTTTCTAGTTGGTGCTTGTACAAGTTGTGACATGAAGGTGTCATTTAACAAGTTTAAAAACCTAATTCCCTTTGCGGAGCTACTAGTCCCTCTGTCCCAATTTATTTCCCTGTAAAATCTCCAATAATTAAAGTGATACCCAAATTTGCAGCTTTCTCAATTTGCTCAAACAGCTATTGTTTCTTGTCAATATTAACATTAGGTGGTTTATAACATCTCCCAAGCAATAGTTGATTTCCCTTCTTTTCGTCCATACTTTCTTTTGTTTAGTAAGTGTACCCGTGATACTGTGTGTCATAACGTCATACTACATGTATGTGGTATTCAGTGACTCTTGCAACAATAATAGGGCTGGTGGAGCCATGGATAGCAGCTGGTGAGTAGTGAATGTGCTGAGGTTTTTTATTTGATTTTAATACAGCATAAACAAGTATATTAAAGTGTACATGGGTGTAAAAAGATAAAGTACAAATATGACTTACATAATAAAACAAGAGCAAGTAACAGAATACAGCTAAGAGATTACAAAGTACTGTCAGAGCAAGAGTCGGAGTGCGTACTAGAACCAGTTCTAGCTTGGTGGATTGTGGTACAAAAGTCATACACAAAAGATCACCTGAACTAACATAATTATAACATACACATGTAGTTATTAATAATAACAGAAACGTGTAACCATGGTAATTTACCAATACCCCTTCCATAAACTTATGATGTTAAAAAATGTATTTCCTGTCTAGGAAGTTATTTCAAGGGCCCCATATCAATTTGATGGTTTGGTAGTTTTTGGGGATAGCACAAGTTATTTCCTCCTTTTGTTTTATCCCTTCCACCTTGTAAAACCATTCCCTGAGGGATGAAAGGTGTACTTGTTTCCATGTAGCGGGGATCAGCAAGTTAGTCACTGTTATGAGGTGTGTTATGAGGGTTAAGGCAAGTTTTTTAATACCTGGAGATGGGAGTAGGAAGATCAGATACTCTGGGGAGAGCGGTATTGATTCCCCTGTTATGATTTGAATTAGCTTAAGTATTCAGATCCAGTATGATTGAACTGACGGGCAATCCCACCATATGTGCGTAGGGTTTACGTTTGGATGGTGACATCGCTAGCAAGTAAAGTGTGAGGAGGAGTAAAGTTTGTGTAGTTTGGAAGGCGTGTAGTGCCACCTGGTCAGTCTTTTGTAGTTCCCTTCCTGTGTGGCTGTGCAAGAGGAGGAACTATGGGTTCTCGAGAAAATTGTTCTCCACTGGTCTAGTGTGAGATCAACTTGTAATTCCTGGGCCCATTTCCCTACATATAAGGGTAGTGAACGATTATGGGTTTTAGTCAGTAGTTTGTACATTGTCAAAAGTAATTTGCCTTTTAGAAGGTGTTCCGTGTATAAGATCTCAAAGTCAGTGGGAACTCTAGCACCTTTCGGAAAGAGATTCATGGTTTGGATAAAGTGTGTGAATTGTGAGTTGTGCAACTGTTGTGACCACATAGGGTTTTGGGATAGCGTTAGTGTCTGTATAGGTTTAATAGACCCGTCCTTGATCACTCCTCTAAGTTGGATATGGGTGTCTGTGAGGCTTGGTTCAAGAAATCTGCCCTCTGACCCTGGATTAAAGTTGGGGTTGTGTGTGATGGGGTATAATGGAGACGGGAATTTAGATAGTGCTTTAACCTCATGTATGTTTTGCCAGATCCTGAGAGTTGTACCCATTGTGGGGTGTTGTTTAATGGGGAGCAATTGTAGAGCTGCTTTATGCCAAGGTACTGTATGGCACCCCTAGGAAGGATTCTTCTATTGTCTTCCACTGGTATGTCATAGGTGGCTTTGTCCATTCGTAAATTCGGGCCAGGTGTGTGGCTTTGTGGTAAATCTCGAAGTCAGGTAAGCTCACCCCCCTCCTCTCATGGTGCTCTCAGGAGAGTGTATGCGAGTCTAGGGTGTGTGTGCGACCAAATGAATGTTGTAATGACCTTGCGTACTGTGTCTAGGAATGACTTCAGAACAGCTATGGGCAGGGTCTGGAGAGGATATAGAAGGCATGGGAGCACGTTCATTTTAATAATATTTACTCTGCAGAACCAGCCGAAGCCCAGTCTGCGCCACTTCAGCAAGTCTGTGGATATAGCTTTTAAGATTCGGGGAAAATTTAGTTCAGAGAGGCGGCCTAGGCGACTAGGCAAGTAAACTCCTAGATATTTGATGGAGTCGCCTGCCCAGGTGGTAGTGAATGAGCCCTTCAAGTGTCCCTCCAGTCTCTTGGTGATGTTTAGGGGGAGAATTTCCCATTTAGTGAGATTGGCTTTAAAGTTTGAGACCCTGCTAAATTGTTCCATTTCCGTAAGGATCTGGGGATGGAGAGTTGAGGGTCTGCGACTGTGAACAAAAGGTCACCCACGAAAGCAGATACCTTATATTCTTCTTTATGTATTAAAAAACCTTTTATCAAGTTGTTGTCTCTGATCCCTTGTATGAACGATTCTAAAGTCAAGATGAATATTAGGGGTGATAGTGGGCATCCCAGTATTGTTCCGTCACGAATTGGAACTGAGTCTGTTAGTTGCCCATTAATTCTAATTTTAGCTGTTGGAGTTAAGTAGATTGCTTCAAGCCAATCCACCTATCTTTCCCCAAATCCCAGGTTTTTCATTGTGGCTATCATGTAGGACCAATCCACCCTATCAAACGCCTTCTCCGTGTCGATTGCTAGCAGAATGCTGGGGGTGGATTTGCCTTTAGTGGTCACCCAATACATTAGGTTGATGATTTTGGTTGTATTATATTTCGCTTCCCTTCCTGGGACAAAGCCTGCTTAGTCGTCATGTATTAGTCGTGACAGGAGGGGTTTCAGTCTATTGGCTAGTATTTTTGTAAAGATCTTGATTTCTAGGTTAATTAGAGAAATGGGTCTGTAGCTCCCACAATTGGTTGGGCCTTTCCCTTCCTTCGGTATCAGAGCTATAGTAGCTTCTAAGGCCGAGTGGGGGATGGTGTGTTTTAGGTCTCTGTCGTTGAAGGCTTTAAGGAATGGTTGTTCTAGGCTATGGGCCACTGCTTTGTAGTATTTGCCTGTAAGGCCGTCTGGGCCTGGGCTTTTCCCTAGAGGCAGTTTTTTGACTGTATAGTGAATTTTTCTAATGAAATAGAGCTTTCGAGGAATGATCTCTCATTGGAAGGTAGGGTTTGTTTGATTCTACTCTGGAGATAAGTTTGTACTTCCGAGGGGTCTGGAGGAGTGTCACAGAGATTATACAGCCCAGTATAATATTCTGTAAAGGTCTTCAGGATATCAGGCATCATTTGAGTATGTTGTCCATTTGGAAGTTTAATGTTCGAAATTATGGTTGTTTGCTTACTTTGTTTTAGGGCCTGAGCTAAGAGCTTCCCCTCCCTCCCCCCCCCCCCCCTTGTGTAATATGAGTGTTTCTTTAAGCTAATTCTCTTTTTCGCATGAAGGTTAAGAGTGGTAGTGAGTTCAGCGCGCAGTGTCAGTAATGTCTTATAGGTTGCTATTGAGTGGTCTCTGGAGTGTTGGTCCTCCAGATCTTTAATTTGTTTGGTTAGAGAAAGGATTCTACTCTCCCTTTCGCGTTTCAATCTAAAGGCTAGTTTTATAAGTTCTCCTCTGATTACACATTTATGAGCCTCCCAGATCAAGGCTGGAGATGTGTCTGGGTGTTCATTGTCTTTAAAATAATGGCTTAAGTGTTCCTGTATTGCTGTATTATTTTCTGCGTGGTTTAGTAGAAGATAATTTAGTCTCCATTGGGGGCTCGACTTGGGCAGACATGGGAGTGTGAGATCAATTTAAAGGGGGGCATGGTCCATAAGTGGCACCTTTGAGGAGGTCTAAGTGACTGTGTTGGATGAAAATCATGTCTATCCTAGAATAGGTACCCGATCGTGGTAAATAAAAGAAGAAATCTTCCTAGTAGGGTGTAGTATCCTCCAACAGTCGTAGAGTCTGGCGTTGTGTAAGATATTTTGCGAAACCTAGTGCTGATGTGATGATGATGTGTCTAGGTCGCTGTCTAAAGCTTGAGCCTGTTTTTTGTTGGGGAGATACAGGTTTGCCAGAGTGACCATCACATTCCCAATTTTCCCTTTCACAAAGACAAATCTTCCCACTTCGTCTATTTTCTGATCTATAAAATGAAAGGGAAGTTGCTGACCTACTAGTATACCAACCCCCTAGATTTAGCTCCCGCAAAATGGCTGAAATAGGCTGTAGAGAACCTACGGTTGCGAAGGGTTGGGGTTTCTTGGATAAAAAATATTTCTGCTTTGTGTCTGTGAAAATCCTCTAGGGCGAGTGATCTTTTTTCTGGGGTATTCAGCTCCCGTGCATTTTGTGAATGAATTCTTATGGTAGTCATGGTGCGGGTTATTGCGTAAACCGTGTCTTAGGTTTAGTATGGGCTAAGATTTGGAGTACAGTGGTTTAAATTTTGAATCTCTTAGATTTGAGTATGTCCGATCTAGTATCTGTGGCTATCACAAGATTTGCGTCACTTGCTCTAAAGCAGAAAAACAACTTACAGGTCTAGCGACCATGTGTACACAGTTAAGTAAAAGAAAAAGAAAATAACAGAAAAAATGACTGAAATTGCAAATGAACAGTAAAGGAAAGGGATAATAGAAGTAAAGGGGGGGAGAAGGGGAAGAGGGGGGGAAGACACCATTATTATAGTACCATACAACCACATTTAAATAGCTTGGAGGTATACAACCTGTCTGGAGGTTGTTCCAATTATTATAAGTCTTTTAACGAAACCTGTCTGAAAAAGATTTTTGTTCGCCCAGGCCCCATAAGTGCGGTACAAAAGAGAGCGAAGATGTCCAGACTTTCCTCCTTCACTTCATCTTATAGCCGGAGAGATTGTGGCTGGAATAAAGGACACAGTTCTTGCAGGTATAACCATGGGTATGTCGATAGAACTCTTGCCCAGTTCAAGCGGCCTTTACATATTGAAGGAGGAGGGGAGGGTAAGAACTTAACTTAAGTAACGAAGATCTATAAAATGTTCATACTTCCCGGACCTTCCTAAGTCCTGTCACACCAGTCGCATGGGGGGTCGGTATCGTCCGGCTTAGTTGTTAGTACCTCCTTGGTCATGTGGATGGCGTCTATTTGGTGAGAAGAACCTGTGCTCCAGTTGTCTCTTTTTCAATGTGGTGAAGCCTCGCTGTCTCTGGGTGAGGGAGGTTCCGTCTGAGTTTGCGGGAGGCTGGTTCCAGTCCATCACCTGAGTGTCCGGCAGATCCAAAGCTTTCAGAAAGGGCCTTACATCCAAATGTGAGGTGACAGTTAACACAGAACCTTTATGTGACACAATCAGGACAAAGGGAAGCCCCATCTGTATTTGATGTTACGTTGGCGGAGTAGTTCGGTTACCGGCTTCAGGTATCTCCTAGCTTGGAGAGTATACCAGGTTATGTCTGGGTAAATCTGCACTTGTGAGCCATGCAATAAAAGAGGTTGAGAAGTGTCTCTTAGTATTTTCAGGATATTATCCTTAACTGAGAAGTAATGCAATCTGCATATAATATCCCTAGGGGCATCTTGTGTTGCACCGCGTGGTCGGAAGGACCTATTGGTTTATCTAAAATCAAATTAAATAAATCTGTGAGCGTTGCTGCTATTTCCTCCCCCTGAGTTTCGGGTATGCCCCTCACTCTTAAGTTATTACGACGGCCCCGGTTATCTACGTCGTCGGAAGCCCGCCAGACCACTTGATTGGGATTCTATCGTGTAGGAGAGGTTAGTGATTTGGGCCTGTATGATGTCCCTTTCTTCCTCCAGGTCAGTAACACGCTGGTTAACCTGTTGCACATCGGATTTAGCCGATTCAATCTCGTTTTGGAACGCAGTTTCCAACTTGCCCAGCATAGAGGCTAAGTCAGCTTTAGATGGTAGGTTTCTCAGAATATCTCTGATGTCTGCTTCCCTACTTGAGTCCTGGAATTTGTTAGCGATCTCAGAGTTTGCCGGGCTGGAAGGTTCTCTATCATTCCCTGTGTCCTTCGCCGCCATCTTGATTGCTTCTGCCCCGTACTCGCGGTCAGATGAGTCTCTAAAATAGCTGTTTAACGTACCCGTTTTTTGTACAGGGATTTTCCCCAATTTCTCCTGATTATTTTCTTGTTTTTTGGGGTTCCCCATGTTAGGTATTTGTCTCCAATTAGTGTGGAATCACTTTCAGGCAGAGAGGAGCTGATTTAGTGCACAGCCATTCAGCTCCATGGTTGGCCACGCCCCCTCCCTGTGTTATTTTTGTAATATGAGATTGGACCGTTCTGTGTCAGTAGATTTATTAAAATCAAAATAGATGATTCTGGGTGTGCTAAAAATAACAGGATGTGGATTGCTCTCCTATAGGTGTGTGAGGCAAATTTAGTAGTCCCAGTGTCAGGATAAAGATGAGGGGAAACAAAGTACACCCCTGGGACATGCCATTAGTGATAGGGAAAGTCTTTGACACAAAGCCTGCTTTGGTAACTTTATCAGAGAGCTGTGAGTAAAGTGCCACCACTCTCCAAATAAATGTTCTGGGGAGCCCGAATCTGCTGATTGTGTCATGCATGTATGTTCAACTGAGCATCCAAGGTCAACAATATACCCTGTATGTTAGATTACTCAGCATCCAAGGTCAACAATATACCCTGTATGTTAGATTCGTGTGCTATTTAAATGTTATCCAGAACTCCTGTGGCACCAAATGGGGTTGGAAGGGTTTTATCATATAAGCTAACAATTTAGCATATGATTTTGTGTCTAGAATTAAAAAGGATATAGGCCTAAAACTAGCACTGGTGTTTGGCAGCCAGGCCCGGATTGGCCATCGGTCACACCGGGCAAATGCCCGGTGGGCCGCGGTGGCCGTGGGCCGAGGCCGGCAGGGAGATCACAGGATCTCCCCAGCCGGCCCCTGCAGGGCCGGCACTATCCCGCTGTATTCCATGGCGGGCCGGTGGGGAGATCAAAGATCTCCCTCACCGGCCCACATGCTGTCAAAGGCGGCCGCCGGCGGGGAGAGAGGGAGGGAGCCAGCCTGCCAGCAGAGGAACCCGGCGGAGCTCTATCTTGCAGCTCCGCCGGGTTCCTCTCGCGAGATCCGGAGTGTTGCCATGGCAACGACCGGATCTCGCGAGAGTGAACTCTAGCCCGCAGGCTAGAGTTCACTGATCGCTGGACCACCAGGGATGGATGGCAGAGTGCCTGAACCCCCCTCCCACTCACCAGCGTGACGGTCCCCCCCTCCCAGGCTAAAAGGTAAGAAGGGAGGGGGGGGACATACATTACTTATTTTTGTTTGTTTTTATTTACCCCCCCAAACACATTTTATATTATCCCTTTTATAACACATTATTATTTTATCCCTTCTAACATGTATACAGAGCACTCTCACACACATCATCCACAGCACTCACACACATCATCCCCAGCACTATCACACTCAGCACTCTCACACACATCATCCACATCACTATCACACTCAGCACTCTCACACACATCATCCCCAGCACTATCACACTCAGCACTCTCACACACATCATCCCCAGCACTATCACACTCAGCACTCTCACACACATCATCCCCAGCACTATCACACTCAGCACTCTCACACACATCATCCACATCACTATCACACTCAGCACTCTCACACACATCATCCCCAGCACTATCACACTCAGCACTCTCACACACATCATCCCCAGCACTATCACACTCAGCACTCTCACACACATCATCCCCAGCACTATCACACTCAGCACTCTCACACACATCATCCCCAGCACAATCACACTCAGCACTCTCACACACATCATCCACAGCACTGTCACACTCAGCACTCTCACACACATCATCCCCAGCACTATCACACTCAGCACTCTCACACACATCATCCCCAGCACTATCACACTCAGCACTCTCACACACATCATCCACAGCACTATCACACACAGCACTCACACACACACACACACACATCACACACAGCACTCTCACACACACATCATCCACAGCACCCACACACACAAATCACCCACAGCACCCACACACACAGCACCCTCACACACACACATACTGCACCCCTCACATACACACAGAATCCCCCCGACACACTGCACCACACACATACACAATACTTCCAAACATATATATATATATATATATATATATATATATACACACACACACTAGATTCCTTGTAAGCAAACACATACTACACTCCTAAACACACACTCTCTACAAACACTGCTACCGGAGAAACTGACGGAAGCCAAGCACAGAGAGATGGACACAGGTTTCTTCAGGAAGGAAGAGATTCTTTATTCGATTCACCGATCGTACTCAGAGGGACTAATGTCACCAAAAAACAGCAAAGTCTGAGTCCTGATCATACAGTGTAGGTCCCTTATATAGGCATGGAGGAGGGGAAATACTCGTATATCCTGTATTCCTACTTATGCTCCTTACACTACTGATTGTATCTTAGCTACGCGTAACTGACTTAACTGGTACATCAACATATGTAAGTGCACATACCACGTGGCAATCTTGTCCTAGTAAATTTATTTTTACTGAGATTCCACCACATTCCTCCCTTTGATGCTTCTGATATTTCACAATTCCAGATGCATCACTTAACCATAGTTTGCTTACACCTCAGGTTGCTATGAACCAGACCAGACTTTGCGACTCCCTAACGATATGAATCCCTCAACATTCCTCTTCCTGTACTAGTTCTCCCTGATTTAGAGCCTCATACCTATATATAGCCATTATCTGTGCAGCAGCCTTTCTCTCTGCTATATTCTCTATAATGCTCCGCACAGACCTAACTACCAAAGGAATCAGACATGGTAGGAGAAGGCACAGCATCAAAATTAGCATGACTCAAGTCCTCCAAACTGCTTATACCAATTACCAAACCAACTACTTGGATTATACCCGTTCCATACCTGGGTAGGCACATGCGCTAGTTTAACCATATGGCTAGTAAGCTCAGCTATTGCTTGCCCTTCATCATCTATTTGAAGACAACAATTGCTAAGGTTAAACTTCCCACATACACCTCCCTCTACTGCCAATAGGTAATCCAAGGCTAATCTATTTTGGTAAACGGCTGTCCTCATCCTAGTATTATGTTTCGCTAGGAGATTGAGCGCTTGTGATGTCTCATTGGTAATTATCTCAACCACTGCCTGTAACCTTATAATGCGGTTGAGCATATATATTGGGGTTCTATATCCGAAAGTACCATCTTCTGCCCAAGTGGCTGGCCCATAATAATCTATGATACGCTGGGGAGGCCATTCATTATCTTCCCAGTTACCTATCTCTAGGGGTCCCCTTTTCTTCCTATGATTCACATCATATACTTTAACTCCCAAAGTCTCCCCTGTTTCAATAGGCAACAAGAAGAAGGATGGTTTGAGCATACCTAAAACACATGCCCCTTCCCAGTCCTGTGGTAACTCCGAATAGGCCTTCTTACCACAGATCCAGTACAAATTTGCTGGGGCTTTCCAACTAGATGTGATAGATAGATCAAACCACACGTCCTTTAAATTGGCATAACTTGCAAACGGGTTAGGTGGTTCTGAGACATTTGAAGCCAACCACCAGGTTGTATTCTTTGTAGTATCATCATAAGCTTTTTGCCCTAGACAAGTTAGTTCTCCTACAGATGTGTTAAACATTATTCCTTTTCTTGCTATGCAAACATAACCTATAATGGAGGTCTTTAATCACCACTCAGATTTACCTCTCACACTCATTTGATAATCGGCTTGAGAAGATGTTATCTGTTCAATTGTCTCAGAACCAGAATACATTACCTCCTTTGCTTCCCAGGGCCATTGGTCTCCCATATTAGTACCTCCACACACATAGCAGTTGGTCACATTAAGACTACCAGCAATACTCTCGGCTAGATCAATAAACAGGTTCTTAGCATTATGGGGAATCTTATTTTCTACACTCATCTCTTCATAAAAAGAATGGAAAAACTGATGAGTTTGGGATGCTACGGTATCGGTCTGTATCCCTATAAATAATATTGTCCCAGGATCCAAACCCGTCCCATATATCTGGAACCCAAATAAGTTACCAAACCTATCTAAAAATTGTTCAGGATTATTAATAAGTATATGGACTGGGTTACACTCCATAGACTTACAATACGGTTTGGTAGGCAACTTAGTAACAATCATATCCTTATCTACTGTCTGTCCCCAAGTTGCCCACCCCACACAAGACCAATATGGGCAATAATTATAATCCCTATCTGGGCATTTTGGACTTACGTACTTATTTTTACTACTGGGACAAATGTACTTATCGTTAGACCCATACGTTCTCTCCCACTTAAGATCCCTGCATACATTCCACGGTTTTCTACCACTTGATATCGCCTTACATGCATCAAATAGCAGAACACCCGAAGAATGTACGGTTTCTAATACTGTTTTATTTATTAGGGTCCCCTGTGAGTCTCCATTCCGGAGGGTCAACCAAATTGTACGGGGTTGATACTCTGGATTGAAGCACTTAGGTTCGCCTACTCCTAAATGGCATACACTATACTCTATACCTAAGTATCTACACCTTGATACATATCCTTTACATTGATATTGTGAATGGCAAATTAGGGTCTGGGAAATATGATTACCTGTTATAGTAGTCTTAATGCAAACCTCACAGCTAGGTGTGTCGGTACCTCTACCTTCCTGAATAATAAAAAAACATAAAAATACACATTATCAAGAGCACTTCTTTCGACGTCTTCATCCTCAGTCTTCGTCCGTGCGATGGCACCTCAGCTTCCAGGATGTAAGGGCTGCAAGGAATGGAGTTCTGCAGGTCCTCTCTTCCCTTCACAGAGGTCCCTTCGAGACACCCTGGCTATGTCACGTGGGTGAGTGGTCTGGCTTTATTATGGCCGACAAAACACTCACTTACTGATCTCTTTAAACACACTTGTAATCCCAATATCTCCTCGTTACTCCGACTGAGTCATGCGCTTTAACCGGATCTTGCAGGGATTCTCTGGATCTGGTGTAGCTTGCCAAGAATCTACTGCTGCTGGTTTAACCCTGGAGTGATGAATCCACGGAGTCACTTCAGCCACCTTTATTGCTGTAGGGGTAGACAAAAGAACAACATAAGGACCCCTCCACTTAGGCCCTAACGGTATACTGTTCCACTCTTTAATCCACACTTGATCTCCTGGATGATAGCTATGAACAGGGGGATAAATATTCACAGGTAATCTATCTTGTACCCATTTCTGTACCTCCTCCATAGTTTTACCCAACTCTACAACCTGCTGCCGGGTAATTCCTTCTCCCAACTGATTCAAATCCCCCCTTAAGTTACCAAGTACGGGAGGTGGACGCCCATACATGATTTCAAAAGGTGAGAGACCCATCCTTCTGGTAGGTGTACTACGAATACGTAACAGAGCTATAGGCAAAAGAACATTCCACTTAAGTTGAGTTTCTTGACACATCTTTGCCAATTGGTTCTTAATAGTTCTGTTCATCCTTTCCACTTTCCCAGAACTCTGAGGTCTATATGCCGTATGAAGCTTCCACTTAATACCAAGCATATGAGTCAGTTGTTGTAGGCACTGGTGAACAAAGGCTGGACCATTATCCGATGCTATAGAACATGGTAGTCCATATCAGGGTATTATTTCTCGCAACAGGAATCGCACAACTTCTCCTGCTCTCTCTGTACGAGTGGGACATGCTTCTACCCAACCTGAGTAGGTACACACAACTACTAGTAGGTAGCGATGTCCGCCGGATTTAGGCATTACCGTATAGTCTATTTGAAGATCGGACATAGGGAGTCCCCCATATACTGGACTCCCGGTGGTTTCACTGGTCCTTGCTTTGCGTTATTCTTAGCACATATTACACATCTTCGTACAATGGCTTGAGTCAAGTTGGACAATTTTGGTATGTAGAAATGTTTTCTGAGAGATTCTTCCATACTATCTCTTCCAGAATGTGTCCCGTTGTGATAGTTCTGGACAATTTCTACAGCTAGTGATGCTGAAATGACTATTCTTCCATCTTCTAACTGATACCATTTGTTCTCCAGGTATTTCCCAGCTTCTGTCTTTAACCACTCTTCTTCTTGAGCTGTATAAACTGGAGTCCATTGAGACAGTGGAGTCGGTATAAGTGCAGCTATATGTTCCACATATTCCTGTCTTCCTGATTCAGCGGCACGCTTAGCTGCATTATCTGCCATCCGATTTCCTTTGGTTACGTCACCATCTCCTTTCAGATGCGCCCGACAATGTATAATACCAACTTCTTTCGGTTCCCACACGGCTTCCAGTAGTTGCAATATTTCAGCTGCGTACTTAATTTCTTTACCCTCTGAATTCAATAGTCCTCTTTCTTTATACAAAGCTCCATGGGCATGAGTGGTTAAAAACGCATACTTGGAGTCCATGTAGATGTTCACTCTTAAACCTTCTGCAAATTGTAACGCTCGTGTTAGTGCAATTAATTCTGCCTTCTGTGCCGATGTTCCTTTTGACAATGGCCGAGCTTCTATCACCTTGTCTATGGTAGTCACTGCATATCCTGCATAGCGAATCCCTTCTTTCACATAACTACTGCCGTCCGTATAATACTGGACATCAGGGTTCTGGATAGGAAAATCACGAAGGTCCGGTCAACTTGAGAACACTTCATCCATCACCTCCAGGCAATCATGTTGACTCTCAGTAGGTTGTGGCAAAAGGGTAGCTGGATTCAAGGTATTAACAGTCTCTAAATGCGCTCTTGGGTTTTCACACAACATAGCTTGATACTTAGTCATGCGGCTATTACTAAACCAATGATTGCCTTTATAGTCTAGCAACGTTTGTACTGCGTGCGGGACTCGCACGGAGAGTTCCTGACCCAGAGTGAGCTTATCAGCTTCGGCTACCAGCAGGGCGGCGGCAGCTACAGCTCTTAGACAAGGTGGAAGACCACTGTGGCGAAACCAACCTCGCCACTGGGCCCTGGAGAAGCCTGTTTGCTAGCCTCCTACCTGCTGACTATGGCCCCTGGGTTATTTGGGGCATATTGTACTGTATATTGCTGCTACTGGCCCTTTTAACAGCATCTATGGACATATTGGGACTTTTGGGACTACTGTCCCTTTAAGACTGTGATACATATTCTAGTGTACTGCCTGTAATATTATATGTGTATTTGTGTGTTAAGTTTAACCTGGGATATATATGCAGCATTCATCTGATTGTTCGGTAGAATCACTCCATTTATTATATTGAGTGAAACTACCGAACAACCAGACCACCCAGGAATAAGTGTGCCTCCAATTACAGTTTGCAACAATGTTGCAAACGGGTTATTGGCAATCAGTGTAATGTATGCTTTGTCCTCTGGGTGGCCGCCATTCGGGAAACAAACACGTGGCGGCGGCCATCTTAAACTACCGAACAGCGGTGTTTTGCCGTCGAGTGTCTGGAACTAAAATCGGACACTTGACTAGGCAAACACCGCTGAGACCTCCATACTTCCAGAAATTCGTATAGAAACTACCGAATGGCCCGCCGTTCGGTAGAAAGAACCCCACAAACAAGGGAATTCATTCAAACCCTCTCCAGGCTCTATAACACAGGCAATTCGTCTGTTTTCATTCCCTTGTTTGTGACCGACCGCAGGGCCAAAATGCATGGAACTGTTTTCGGATACTTTACCCATGCGGTCGGTCAAATCTTTGGAACCGCATATCTCCCGAACTGTTCATCCGAATGACTTGAATTTTGGATATGTTTCCCCCCTGAATAAGGGCTATCCAGCAATGCTGGATTTAAAGGTGTACCCGCTGTTTTTGGGGTACATCCAGAACTTGGCTGGAAAAGTGTACCGGATAATTGGGTTTAATGTTATCTGAGGGGAGGGGATGTATGGGCTGAACCATGTATGTGATTGGTTATTTTATGCCTCCCCCTGGGTGTGGCCTGTATGTGGATTATTGTAATAAAAGCCAGGCTGGATGAGCCAGTCCAGAGTTCCTGTTTTACCCTCAAAGTGATGTGTCGTCTCATTATTGGGGGAAGGATTTATTGCATGCTGTTCCAGTTGACTGCTAGGAGTACAAGCCTATTCGTATGGTTCCTATTCAATGGTCTACAGCATTCATATGCTTGGGAGAATTTAAAGGTTTCTCGGATTCGGTGATTGTGGTGTCTGCCAGAGTGCTTGGAATCCTCAGGAAGCGCTAGGAGCATCCATTAACGGAGGTACCAAGTCGGGGTGCCAGGTGATCTGTTACAACCACTGGCCACTGCATCCAGTTGTTTGGACATATATGCAACAGGTCTTTGCCATGATCCCAAGTACTGTGTCAATACTCCCACAGCCATTCTTCTTTGCTCGTGTTCATATAAGTAGAATGGACGTGTATGATCAGGTAGACCTAATGCTGGGGCACTCATCAAAGCCTTCTTCACATCTTCAAATGCCTTTTGTTGTTCAGGGGTCCACAGGAAGGGATCGTGTTCTGTACCTTTTATAGCTGCATAAAGAGGTTTCGCCAATATCGCATAACTGGGAATCCATATCCTACAGAAGCCTGCTGCCCCCAAGAATTCCCGCACTTGTCTTCTATTCTTGGGTATTGGTATTTGGCATACAGCTTCTTTTCTCTCTGGCCCCATTATCCTTTGACCTTCAGAGATATGGAATCCCAGATACTTGACAGTTGGCTGACACAACTGAGCTTTCTTCCTGGACACCTTGTATCCTGCCTTCCAGAGATTGTGTAGTAGATCATGTGTTGCTTGCTGACATATTTCTCTTGTAACTGCCGCTATCAACAAATCTACATATTGCAATAGTACACACTCTCCTGGGATGGACTTGAAATCCAGTAAGTCTTGACTTAAAGCTGATCCAAATAGGGTGGGTGAATTTTTAAACCCTTGGAGCAGTCTTGTCCAAGTCATCTGGCGTTTTGAGCCCGTTACAGCATTTTCCCATTGGAATGCGAAGATACACTGGCTTTCCGCAGCAATTCGAAGGCAAAAGAAGGCATCTTTGAGATCTAAGACAGTGAAATAGGTAGCCCCGCCCGGAATTAAAGCAAGCAGGTTATATGGATTGGGCACAACTGGGTGTATACTTACGACCGCATCATTGACTGCTCTCAAGTCCTGCACAGGGCGATACTCATCTGTACCGGGCTTTTGAACAGGCAACAATGGGGTGTTCCAGGGGGAAGTACAGAATTTTAGGATACCATACCGTATGAACTTATCCAAATACGATTGTATATTCTTCTTGGCCTTTTGTGGGATATGATATTGCCTTAAGCTCACTGGATAGACCCCAAGTTTCAGTTCGATTCGAATTGGTGGGATATTGCGAGCAAGTCCTGGTGGGTTGTTCTCTGCCCACACTCCTGGTATATTAAACAAGGATTCATCACTCTTAGGGTTTTGGCTAGTCAACGCTGTATAAAGTCGCCACCCTTATTCCTTTGGTACAGATAGTGTCATTATACCTGAAGGTCCATTGAACTTTAAAGATGTTGTTCCATTTGGTAGAAACGTTATCTGCGCTTGTAGTTTTGACAACAAATCACGTCCTAACAGTTGGACTGGACATTCAGGCATATAAAGGAATTCATGTTTTACTACGTGGCCTCCCAATGTACAGAGTCGACTTTTAAGAACCGGTTTAGCAGCACTCCTTCCAGTTGCTCCTATTACGGTGATAGTTCTTCCGGATGGAGGAGCAACTAGGTCAGTCACCACCGAATGTTCAGCACCAGTATCGATCATGAACGCACTCCTTTTTCCCCCTATTGATACATTGACCGTAGGCTCCGCTCGGCCAAGGGGGATGGAGCCCGGTCCGTATCAATAGTCCTCCATGATGTGTCAGCCAATCCTACAAAGTCCCTATCTTCTCTATCGCGGGATCTCTGTGCTGCTGGATAATACCTGTCTTCTCTAACACTTCCTCTATTGCTACCATTATTCCCTCCAGGACCTCCTCTACCTCTCGCTCTGCCTCTATAATTACCATATCCTGCCCTAGGTCTGTCTCTCTCATACTGTTCCCTTCGCGGACACTCACTTCTCCAATGCCCTTCTTCCCTACAGTATGCGCACTGATTTCTACTCAGGGGTTCCCCATTCCACTTACTATCGCCTCTATCTGTTCCCCTATATACTTCCTTTTCCCTTCTATCTACGCCTGCGATTGCTACCTCTAGCATATCTGCCATTCTACGCATTTTGCGCTCTTCCTCTTTCTTTGTCTCTGTTTCCCTGTTCATGTACACTTTATTCGCTACCTCCATTAGTTGGGTTATGGACATCCCTACAAACCCTTCTAACTTTTGTAGCTTGCGCTTTATATCTCTGTAGGCTTGGCTGACAAAGGCAGAGTTAACCATCCGGGAATTCTCAGGGGCCTCCGGATTAAAGGGAGTATACAAGAGGTATGCCTCCAATAATCGGTCATAAAAGACACTGGGCGATTCATCACATTTCTGCAATACCTCAGCCGTCTTAGACATGTTAATCACCTTCTTTCCTCCAGCATTCATGCCAGCAATAATAGCGTCCCTGTATGCTTTTAAATGGGCCATATCTGTGCCATTGATATTCCATTCCGGATCAGTGTTTGGATAATGTGCTGCGGCCCATGCTGCCGGATTGGCCTGATTTTGTGTACGGGCCACTTCTTCCAGCGCTTTAATTGCCGCTTGGTTTATCCTTGTCCTTTCCTCGTTATTAAACAATGTCATAAGCAGTTGCTGGCAATCAGCCCAAGTGGAATTATGTGTCTGGACTATGGAGGTAAACAAATCCGTCATGGCTTGAGGCTTTTCGGTGTATGAGGAGTTATGGTGTCAGACCTTCCGGCATCCGTACTCCGGGGACTTCCGGGTAGACGGAGCGCGGCCACTCCCCCTCCTCTGACGCGGTCGCTCCCAGGATACAAAGGGAGACCGCGTCAACACCTCAGTGCTGGATCAATTTGAAAGCCTCCCGCGAAAACCTCAACGCTAAGTGCATCTGTGTTTACCTCTACTGTGTATCGGACCCGGACTGTTTATCGTTTACCTGCCTTCTCCTCTCCTCGACCACGGACTTGCCTTTGGATACTCTTTTGTCTGCAGCAACCTTAATCCTCTCTGAGAACATCTCTCACCGAACCGGATTACAACCCCTACAAAGCTAAGTAGAACTCATCTGCCTAAACAGGAGTATAGTTATCCTGCATCTCTGCTTACCTTCTCTTGCTTCTCCCTAACTAATTGTTCTGCTGCCAATTAACAATTCTACATTGGAATCTCATCTCTGTTCGGACTAATAATTGCCTCAACCTAATCTTCTCTGCAAATCCTGCTGCTGCTTAAATTTCTGACAAGGAATTAAAGAGACAGCTCAACTTGAATTTACTTTATTTCAATTATAACAATTTAATAAACAATTTCAGTTATCTACAGTTGTGATCCATATTGTCAATAAGTGAACATTACAGATTGATCCAGCCTCTTAATGGATCCAGTAGATCTCACTTCTGAAATCACAAGATTGAACCAAAGAGTGGATACGCTTACTCAAGGCATGCAAGACCTACAGGTCACCAATGAACGAATCCTTACTTATGTAAGGGACTTACAAACACATACTCCTCATACCGTTACACACTCGGCCAGTGATCCTGCTGTTTCCAACCCCGAAAAGTTTTCTGGAGACAGGTCCCAATACCGAGAATTTATCAATTCTTGCAAATTGTTGATTGCCTTAAAACCTAGATCATATCCCACCGAAAGATCTAAGGTTTGTTCTGTTATTTCATTTTTAAGAGGCGAACCCATGGCCTGGGCTCATTCCTTCCTGGAAAATGATGACCCCATATTGGATTCTCTGGATGAATTCTTCGAAGCCATGTCTCTCCTTTACGAGGACCCTAATAAACAAGCAACTGCAGACTTAACCATTAGAACACTGCAGCAAAGAAACAGGCCTGTCGAAGATTATATTGCTGAATTCAAACGATGGGCACCAGAAACTCAGTGGAATGACATAACTCTACGTAACCAGTTCCGTATTGGGTTATCTGAAGCTGTCAAGGATGAGCTCTCCAGGACGGAACTACCTACTACACTGAATACTCTTATCCAATTGTCAATCAGCATTGACAGACGACTTAGGGAAAGAAAAGCTGAGAAATCACTCACTAGCTCCCTATGGAAAAAACCCTTCACTTCTTCACGAGCACCAGAGAAACCTGTAACTCCCACAGAACCTATGGAAATAGGGGTTTTGAGAAGTCCTCTTACTCCAGAAGAGAGAACCAGAAGAAGACAAATGAACCTCTGCATGTACTGTGCTTCACAAGAACATGTGGTCCCAGAATGTCCTCTATTGAAACGTCCTAGAGGCGGTAAGCATGGTTCTACTACGAATGTAATGAGTGTACTTCCTCCTAAAACTACTTCTCATCTCTCCTCTGTTTCTCTCATATTGCAGTGGGACAAAGAAAGGATTACCACTGATGCCATTGTTGATTCCGGTGCTAGTGGGGTGTTCCTGGACTCATCCTTTGTTACAAAAAATAAAATTCCTTGTGTTCAAAAACGTAATTCCGTCTCTGTCAGAGTTATTGATGGCTCCTTAATATCCTCGAGGCCCATTCGTTCTGAAACTATCCCTCTAAGAACTACTACCAATCATATCCATTCTGAATTTCTTGTTTTTGATGTTATAAACTCTCCTCTTTATCCAATCATATTAGGAATCGACTGGTTACGGACTCACAACCCATATATTACATGGGCTCCTTTCTCTCTCACCTTTAACTCTGCATATTGTAAGGAAACATGTCTACAACACATCCCCATTTTACAAGTTACTGAAGAAACCCCCATACCTTCCATCTATTCTGAGTTCGCCGATGTATTCAGTAAAAAGGAAGCGGAGACACTTCCTCCTCATCGACCCTATGATTGTCCGATTGACCTTGTTCCTGGTGCTCCTATCCCTTTTGGACACATTTACCCTCTCTCTGAATCAGAATTAAAAACCCTCAAAGAATACCTGGATGAGAACCTCCGTAAAGGGTTCATTAGACCTTCCTGTTCACCAGCCGCTTCCAGCATGTTTTTCGTAAGAAACAAGGACCAGACCATACGCCCAATCATCGACTACAGGTCATTAAATAAAATAACTATCAAGAATCGTTACCCTCTTCCCCTGATCAATGAGTTGATCGAAAGATTAAGAACAGCTACCATCTACACTAAACTTGACCTTCGTGGGGCATATAACCTTGTTAGAATCAAGGCCAATGATGAATGGAAAACGGCGTTCAGGACCCGATATGGCCTTTACGAATATCTTGTCATGCCCTTCGGGCTCTGTAACGCCCCTGCAACCTTTCAGCATTTCATAAACGATATCTTCAGAGATCTCCTAGATGTTTGTGTCATCATCTACTTAGATGATATTCTCATCTACTCCAACAACCTTGAGGAACACAGAAAACACGTGAGATGGGTATTATCCAGATTAAGAACACACAAATTATATGCAAAACCTGAAAAATGTATTTTTGAAGTCAATGAAATCACTTTTTTGGGATACGTTATCTCCCCTCATTCCATAAGTATGGATACCTCAAAAATAGATTGTATTGTCAATTGGTCTACTCCTGCTAATCTTAAGGACTTACAACGTTTTTTGGGATTTGCCAACTTCTACAGGAAGTTCATTAAAAATTACTCCAATGTAGCTCATCCGCTTAACCTGCTCAATAGCAGTAAACGTTCCTTTGCTTGGAACGAAGAGGCTCAAGCAGCCTTTGATGAATTAAAACGGAGATTTACAAGTGCTCCCATTCTCCAACTCCCTAATCCTGATTTTCTCTACGTCATGGAAACAGATGCTTCTGACGCAGCTATCGGGGCTGTCCTTTCTCAGCAACGATCGCCTCAAGATCCTCTCCATCCAGTGGCTTTTTTCTCACGATCTATGTCTCCTGCTGAACGAAATTATCCTATAGGAGAAAAAGAATTGTTAAGCATTAAAGCAGCATTCGAAAACTGGCGACACATACTTGAAGACACACGCACTCCTGTAATTGTTTACACTGACCACAGGAACCTTGAATATCTTCATTCGAACAAAACTCTCTCTGCCAGACAAGTAAGATGGAATCTTTTCTTTGCCCGATTCAATTTTCAAATTATTTACAGACCTGGATCCAGAAACAAAAAAGCAGACGCTCTGTCCAGAATTCAACAAGATCTTCTTGTGATTGGAACTCCCCCACCTAAAATCATAGGTATCATTTCGTCATTGATAGATGATATTAAGCATCTTAAGGAAGAAGATCTTGAGCTTCCCAAACAAAAGAAACTATCAAAAAAGGACGGTCTCTACTACTTCAAAAACAGATTATACATTCCTCCCTTATTTAGGAATAAAATTCTCTCCTTAATACATGATTCCCCTCTGGCTGGTCATCCTGGTACAAGGAAAACACTGGAGCTGTCTAAAAGATATTACTGGTGGCCTCGCCAGGACAGAACCATAGAATCTTATGTCAAAACCTGTCCAACCTGTCTGAGATCAAAATCTGACCATCATCCACCATTCGGTCAACTATTAAGCCTACCGATCCCAGAAAGACCTTGGCAGTCCATTTCAATGGATTTCTTGGTAGAACTCCCTCCTTTGCAAAATCATAACACCATTCTAGTAGTGGTAGACCGTTTCACCAAAATGTCCCATTTTATTCCTTTAAGGAAATTACCCTCTTCATCTGAACTTGCAAAAATATTCATCGACAACATAGTGAAACTCCATGGACTTCCTGAGGAAATCATTTCAGACAGGGGAACACAGTTCACCTCCAAATTCTGGAATGAGATGTGTTCCTCTCTCAGTATTCAACGTAAATTGTCTTCAGCCTATCATCCCCAAACCAACGGACAAACAGAGAGAGTTAACCAGTGTGTTGAACAATACTTACGGTGTTATTGCTCTCACTTACAAGACGATTGGATCACATGGTTACCAATGGCAGAATTCTCATATAACAACTCTGTACACGCTAGCAGTAAAATGACTCCATTCTTTTTCAAATTTTGGATTCCATCCCTCTTCGATTCCTGATCAGGGACTCCCTTCTTCTAATCCATACGTCTCCAACCACAACGCTTTCATGTCTGCCCTCTTCCTCAAGTTACGTGATAACCTCAAAAATGCATCATCTGCTCAGAAAAAGTTTTTCGATACTGGCAGACGACCTTCCCCTGCTTACAACGTTGGTGATCTCGTATGGCTCTCTTCAAAGAACATTGTCACCAACCGTCCCTCAAAGAAACTGAGTTCTCTCTTCCTTGGCCCTTTTCGTATATTGTCTCTTATCAACGAAAACGTGGTCAGATTGAAACTTCCACCTACCATGAAAATTCATCCTGTCTTCCATGTGTCTCTGCTTAAACCACACCGCTCCGACCCTTTTCTAAGGGATGCTCTTACCACTCCTGATCCCATTCTGGTACAAGGTGAAGAGGAATACGAGGTCCAGAGAATCCTGGATTCGCGAATCCATCGTGGTTCCTTACAGTATCTTGTCCGGTGGAAAGGCTACGGAGTTGACGAGGATTCCTGGGTGTCGTCCTCCGCGGTGCATGCTCGTCGACTCATCAACGCGTTCCATGCTCGCTACCCTTCCAGACCTCGTTGACAGCATCCGGTGGCTGCTTCTTATGGGGGGGGTTCTGTCAGACCTTCCGGCATCCGTACTCCGGGGACTTCCGGGTAGACGGAGCGCGGCCACTCCCCCTCCTCTGACGCGGTCGCTCCCAGGATACAAAGGGAGACCGCGTCAACACCTCAGTGCTGGATCAATTTGAAAGCCTCCCGCGAAAACCTCAACGCTAAGTGCATCTGTGTTTACCTCTACTGTGTATCGGATCCGGACTGTTTATCGTTTACCTGCCTTCTCCTCTCCTCGACCACGGACTTGCCTTTGGATACTCTTTTGTCTGCAGCAACCTTAATCCTCTCTGAGAACATCTCTCACCGAACCGGATTACAACCCCTACAAAGCTAAGTAGAACTCATCTGCCTAAACAGGAGTATAGTTATCCTGCATCTCTGCTTACCTTCTCTTGCTTCTCCCTAACTAATTGTTCTGCTGCCAATTAACAATTCTACATTGGAATCTCATCTCTGTTCGGACTAATAATTGCCTCAACCTAATCTTCTCTGCAAATCCTGCTGCTGCTTAAATTTCTGACAAGGAATTAAAGAGACAGCTCAACTTGAATTTACTTTATTTCAATTATAACAATTTAATAAACAATTTCAGTTATCTACAGTTGTGATCCATATTGTCAATAAGTGAACATTACATATGGGTCTTCCAATTAAATAGATCAGTAGTTGTGAAGGGAACATAAATGAATACTGGATCAGCATATTGTATCTGGCCATCACCGTTAATGTGTGTCGGGCCAGGTGTCAGTCGAAGTGGCATTTGATAATGTCGGAGTTGTAGGGTACCGGTCAATTGTCGGGTTAGTATGGGGCTTCGTTTAGGAACGTCAGTTAGGGGTTCCGGTCGAGGGGTAGTAAGACAAGGGGATGGGGACGCTTTACTGAGGGGGAGGTCGGTGAGTAAAATATTCCGGGCCGGGCTAGGAGGAGCCTGACCAGGAACTAGAAATGGCGCCAAATCTGGGTAGGTGGAGTTGACAGAGGTAGGTACTGAGAGGGGAGGGTTTAAAACAAGAGGGCTGGGCTCTGAGCTAGAGGAGGAAGTAGGTGGGGACAACGGGGCAAGGGGAGGAGCGTTTCCAGCAGCACCTCCTCTTCCTCTTCCGGTGGAGGAGGAGTAAGGGGGCGGTATAGGGATCTCAGACTCAGGAGGCGTGTCCAAAATGGGCGTAATTATGGCCTTAGTGGACAAGCGAGTCCTGGCCACCATGAGGCGACATTGTTCCTCGTGGCATACTCGGATCCATTTTGGCGAGTCTTTTACGGCCTGCCTCCAACAATCAATATATGGAAACTGGCCGTAAAGTTCAGGCCTACCTGATACAGCCACGTGTACACGCTGTACCAGATTAGGATCCAAACTGCCACATGGTGGCCATGCAGCAACCAAAGTAGGCCATTCCCTACTACACAATGTAATCAAGCGTGCTGGAGACATCTTTACCCCAAAATCACATACTGTATATCCCTTTTTAAAATTCTTTATCATACATCCTAAGGGATCCAAAATCGTCGAATCTGACGCGCCCATACTTAACAATGGAGCGTCGTTTCCAACAGAAACTATACAAACACTCTACCAACGGTCACACCCGTTCCCTCGGCAACAGCACCACGTGGTACAGTTACTAAGTACACACACAGCTGTTACACCAGTCACTAAGTAACTAATACTGTGCCCTTTGGCGAAACTATACGGTCACCCACGCTATAATTCCCTATATTTGAATTACCCGTCTATAACATACCCCAGTAACATCGTCTTTACAAACAGTAGTTACAGTACGGTTAGCATAGGTTAAAGTACAATTTAAAGTCACAGTACAATTAGTAGTGGTTATGGTGTTAAAACATGCAACATAGACGACAATTATTGGTACTTATTTACAGTATCAGTAATTATACATGGTTATGGTATCGTGCGCTATAATACAGTTACACACTATTCACACTCTCGCTAGACGGCAGAGCTCACGCTATCTAGCAAGATATACACGCTACTACAACAATCTTTAACACATTTACAATTCCCAACTAATCTATTGGCCAGTACCTTGATGGACTACCTAAAACTATCTACATACGTTTTGGTTAGCCACACTGCCCAAGCAGCACATATAGCGAACTAGAGGGCGGAATTTACAACAGCACCCTGTTAGTCTATTTACTCTATCAAAAATCTAGTGGGTTCCAAATTTACACGCCTTCCCACTTAGCCAAGATAGGTTGAGATCTAGAGGACCGAATTTACACAGACGCCGCTTAGTCTCCCGGTCCCTCCGACCTAGCGAATAAAATATACACCCTAGAACGCTAGTCTAGACAAGACACCGGTGTCCGGCTAGGGCTATTTACACCAGAACCCCGCCTGACTCCAAACCAAAATTAAACGGGCTTACTAAAGGGCGTTTAATTGAGCGGTGCACCTTCGCTCCTTCCCTCCACTGGAGGGGGCAGATTCCAAATAACCCCTTATGGGCCTACCGCACAATCGGTATCCAATACCCCTAGTGGGTCCGCCGTCTAAAACATCGGTCGTCTTACCTCCTCGTTCCTGAACCTGAGTTCACACTCATCGACGGGGACACCCCAGCACTTACTACGTTGAGGCCGATGATCTCCTGGACAACAGACCAGTGGCGCCGAGACGAAGGGAGGTCCACGCAGAAGTTCAGGGGTGCAGCCGTAGAGAACGTGGGCAAAGATAGACCGTCTCACGCCTCTGCTTCTCAGCTACCGTTGAACGATGAGCTTCCTGGCCAATGCACCAAATGATACCGGAGAAACTGACGGAAGCCAAGCACAGAGAGATAGACACAGGTTTCTTCAGGAAGGAAGAGATTCTTTATTCGATTCACCGATCGGGACTCAGAGGGACTAATGTCACCAAAAAACAGCAAAGTCTGAGTCCTGATCATACAGTGTAGGTCCCTTATATAGGCATGTAGCTCCTCCCATAATCAGTTCAACCTACACATACTCTTATCTAATCAACCGAATAGAGACTAAAATCCTGTTTGACCACATGGCTTGCCCAGCACAATGGAGGAGGGGAAATACTCGTATATCCTGTATTCCTACTTATGCTTCTTACACTACTGATTGTATCTTAGCTACGCGTAACTGACTTAACTGGTACATCAACATATGTAAGTGCACATACCACGTGGCAATCTTGTCCTAGTAAATTTATTTTTACTGAGATTCCACCACAACACTACATCACTTATACACACACACTATAGCCTGCATGCACACTCTTGCTACATCCCTTATACACACACATTCTCTACAGCCCCTAGCCACATATGCATTACATTACACCACAAACACAACACGCCTAAAACCAACCTTATAACACAATACCACACCACAATCAGCTCACTCTGCACACACACACTACCACAAACAGGCTCCAAACACATGCACAATACTCTTTCCTGGCATTTTTGTCTCCTGGTCTCCATTTATAGAGACACCAGAGACAAGTTGCAAGGAAACCCAGTGCAAGCATGTTATTAAAATTGCTTGCGCTGTGCAGAACAAATACAGGGCTTTTTTCTCATGCTAGAGCTCTTCAGCAGAGCTCTGCGCATGGTCTGCCCAGGAAGAGCATTGAACCAACATGCTCACTTTGAGAGGGAGCGTGTTTGTCATTAGTGATGACAAAAAACACCCTCTCTGCCCCGCCCCCTTCTTAGTGGGCCGCTGTGGTAAAAAAATGCCCGGGCCGAATTTTTTTCCCAGTCCGGCCCTGTTGGTAGCTTCCATTGTTTGAGAAGTGTGATTATGTATGCTTCAAGCATTTCATGAGGAACTTCACCTGTTGTTAACATATGGTTGAATAATTTGGTTTGATGTAGGTTGAGACATACTTCATGTAATATAATGAGAGGAGCCATCAGGGTCTGGAGATTTATGATATGGCATTAAGATTTATCAACTTCCTCCTCAGTTTATGTGAAAAACAATGCTTCTTTTTGGTCCTCTCATAAAGAAGGTAGGCTAATAGCATCTAGAAATGTGTGGTTGGCTCACAATACTGGCGTCAGGCCCGTCGCTACCCGACAGGCAAACCAAGCAACTGCTTGGGGCCCCGAGCTGGCCTGGGGCCCCAAGCAGAGCCGGTGCTTCCTATAAGGCTGCAGCCGCCTGAGCGCTCCATAGAGAGCCTCAGGCGGCTGCAGCACTCCTTTCTCGTCAGTGGCGTACTAAAGGGTGGGGTGGGGGGGGGCAGGGGGGGCGGCCCGCCCCAGGTGCCACTGTCCAGGGTGTCGCCCCCCCGGCCCCAATCATCACGCTGCGCTCAGCCGCACCTTTGAGAAGGGGGAGGAGTCTTTGGGACGCGGCGTGATGACGCCGTACGCAGCGCCGCCGTCAATTCGCCTTCACGGATCTTCAGCGCAAGGATCCAGTGGTCGGTCTCGGAGGGAAGGCATCATCAAAACGTGAGTAGTAATTTATGTGTTTTTGTAATTTATGTAATGTTATTTAATTAATTAAAGGGGGTGTATTAATTATGGGGGGGTGTATATTAATTATGGGGGGGTGTATTAATTATGGGGGTTATATTAATTACGGGAGGTGGATTAACTATGGGGGTGTATATTAATTATGGGGGGGTGTATATTAATTATGGGGGAGTGTATTAATTATGGGGGGTGGATTAATTATGGGGGGGTAGATTAATTATGGGGGGTGTATATTAATTATGGGGGTGTATTAATTATGGGGTGGTGTATGTTAATGATGGGGGTGGATTCATTATGGGGGCGTATTAATAATGGGGTGGTGTATATTAATTATGGGGGAGTGTATTAATTATGGGGGGTGTATATTAATTATGGGGAGTGTATTAATTATGGGGGTGTATATTAATTATGGGGGAGTGTATTAATTATGGGGGTGGATTAATTATGGGGGTGTATTAATTATGGGGGTGTATATTAATTATGGGGGTGTATATTAATTATGGGGGGTGTGTTAATTATGGGGGGTTGTATTAATTATGGGGAGTGTATATTAATTATGGGGGGTGTATATTAATTATGGGGGGGTATATTAATTATGGGGGGTGTATATTAATTATGGGGGTGTATTAATAATGGGGTGGTGTATATTAATTATGGGGGGGTGGATTAATTATGGGGAGTGTATTAATTATGGGGGAGTGTATTAATTATGGGGGGTGTATATTAATTATGGGGGGTATATTAATGATGGGGGTGTATTAATAATGGGGTGGTGTATATTAATTATGGGGGGGTGGATTAATTATGGGGGAGTGTATTAATTATGGGGGAGTGTATTAATTATGGGGGAGTGTATTAATTATGGGGGGTGTATATTATGGGGGGTGGATTAATTATGGGGGGGTGGATTAATTATGGGGGGTGTATATTATGGGGGTGTATTAATTATGGGGTGGTGTATGTTAATTATTGTGGTTCCTGTAGGCTTTGCGTGCGTAAGGTGGGGAGGGCGTGGGGGGGGGGGGGGGGGCCTCCATGTCTATTTTGCTTGGGGCCCCCAAATTCCTTCAAACGGCCCTGACTGGGGTTGATGTATCTCTCGTGCAGAGAGAGCCGGCCTGCATTTTGGATCTGTTCTGCCGTTTTGGGTGGAATCAGTCTGATATGCAAATGGCCTGGTTATTTTTGTAATGGCACAAGATGAGCTAAAACCAGCTTGAGATCTGAGCAGGGACACACCAAAGGGCAGGCTATTTGAGCTGTTATCCATTCTCAGTATTTTCTTGCACCCTGTTTTTTGCTTTCCCTAAGTAGAGCATTCAACCTTAATAGTTAGACCATTAAAACTGTGAGGATCAGTCCAGTCTCATCACCCCTAAAAAAATATACTGAGAGGAACTATTTCCACTTTTCTCTCCCTCTTTCTATTTATGGGTGGTTCATAGTCGTTAATGAAAACTGATATATTCCTTATTTTTCCATAGAGGTTATTCCGAATTTAGTACTTGAGGTTTTGATTTAATATGTATATGACCAAAGTGTGGAATTAAAAATATAATTCATCTGAATATACAGACAAAAATATTATTAAAGTAATATTCCAGAAAACAGTCACCTGGTTAAATCTATATAAACATTATTGCACAGCACTTATTGCTTAAGAATGATATGTAATTAATGACTACATGGCTAAATATGCACTTGATAAGTACTCTGATTTTTGCTTCATCCAAACCTATTGTGGGAGTTTACTTCTGATCTAATATAGGCATAGCTAAGCAGAGGCTGATAAAGCAAATGTAGTGGGAATTCTTATGAAATTTTTCGGATAACTTTTAGAACAGGCAAACTTCAGCAGTTCAGATGTTGTGAACTAGATCTATCATAATGCTTTTTTTAGACATAATGCTGGCAAAGGATCAGGGGAGATGTAATTTACATCTGGACTGCCGAAAGTTGCCTACCCCTGTACTATAGAAAAAAGGAAGATTGAAATAACCCCAATACCCTTGGTATTTATTAACTTTTCAATGTGGCAGTACACTAGCAAGCACTGCTCATCTGCTGCATTACTGAGCGGTTTTGAACTATTTGTTTTCTGGCTGCTAGCGGACATATACGGTAATACCTAAAGTTATCATTCACTTGCAAAAAAGTAAATGAACACTAATTTGTGAATGTGCATGTTGCTGGATCCATTGACATGACTGCAGGTTTCATCACAATATCAAACTACTTAGTAATGACATACCTCCCTTAGTGAACACTATTAGTCTCATGGGTGTGATTTGCTAATTTCTATGAACTTTGGATAACTTTAAAAAATAGGCACTTCGGTTGCAATTCTTTTTTTTTTTTTTTAAACCTTTAAAAATTCCTCACAGTCTCATAGTAAATATATTCCCAAGTCCTTGAGTCTAGAGAAGGTCAGTAGTTTTGAACTTGGATCACAGCAATGAAGTGGTCTCACACTAATAATACACCTGTACCAGATAGTCTTCCCTTTCGGCAAGCATTTTGGAGATATCCTGTACCCACATATGCTCCAAGGAATAAATGCCCTGCTCTAGGGAAAAAGTTTTCCTGCAGATCCATTTCCTTTCTCAATGCAGACCTGAAATTATTTGCTAAGGTTCTACCTCACAGAGTATGTCAGGTGGTTATTTTCCTAGTCCACTCGGATCAGTCAGCTTTGTGCCTGGGAGGGAGATGAAGGACAACACAATTTTGATGTGATAGAGCCTTTGCAGAAGGCTGGTAGAAATCTCTTTCTCCTCTCTACGGACACAGAAAATGCATTGGACCAAGTGGACTGGCACTACATGAAGATCACCTTGGAAAGGATGGTTCACAATTGAGAGAATTGATTGGCCCCTTGACAGTCCTGATTTGGGTAAACGTAGATCTCTCACAACCTGTCTCTATCCAAAATGGTACAAGACAGGGCTGTGCCCTATTCCTTGTCCTCTTCATTCTCACCTTAGAGAAGTTATAATTCAGCATGGTGAGATAACAGGGTTTTACGGATGGGGACAGATGCATAAGGTGGCGGGTTATGCCAATGACCTATTGTTTTTTTATGAAAACTTTCAGTTTATCTTCTGATATCCCAGATGCATTCTCTGTGTTCGGAGAGATTGCTAATTTCAAATTAAATTTTGAGAAGTTGGAAGTTTTTAATGTCTTTCTCCACTCTCAGACATAATTAGTAAATTTTCTTCAGCTTCTTTTATAACATATGTATTAAAATGGCACAGAGGAAGTTGCAGTATATTTGATGGTTTCATGGTAATGTCCTTCCTAACATTCTATCTATTCTAAACAATACCCTTTTGGTACTGAGGGCTTTTTATCCCTATGAGCTCTTTGGATTCAGTTACACTTAAATCTGTTAATGTATTCCTAAAGTGTAAACCTGATATCATTAGCCTTCCTAGAATTCCCTCCCTGATATTAGCAGGCTACCCACTTTTGATAGTGGCATAATGGCTCTGCCAACACTCCCATACTCATTGGTTGTGAATTGAGCTAGAAGTATCTAATGACTCTTTACAAGAGTTGGTTTGGCTTGATGTTAAGCACATGCTCGTTCATCTCTAGGCACACCATACCATCGGAATGATCTTGAAGATGTGGAACATTCTTCAATCTAAAGTGGACCTAGTCCTGCTGGTGCACAACGCTGAGGTGTCAGAAGGTTTGTTATCTGGGCTATTGTCTCGCAGGGAGGTAGGTTAAGACCCCTTTGCTTTGAGAATGGCTTATTGCCAATGTTTTCTCCCATCATTACAGAACACAGACCCTACTTGAATAATTCTCATATTTTCAACTTAATTTCTATCTTTCTCTATCTTTGACACATAACTTAAGGAACACTTAAAGGTTTTGAACAAATGTGCAGTTTTAGGGCAGAAACTTCTGCTGGAAGTAATCCAATATCCCCCCACACCTCCAGTTTACTCCTGTGTAATGGTTTTGTAAATCTGTCCAGGTTAAGATGGCCAAGATTTTAGGAGATGTCCTTTCCCTTATGACTTGATGCATTCTGCTCCATCACTCACCCCAGCGAATTTCCAAATATAAAAAAAAAACACCAACACCCCTTTTTTTTCTCTGACTACCATTTGGTTATGTTTTGTTCTTTCAATAGGATATTGTGAATTAATTTATTGTAAGATAATTTTTAGCTATAGAAAGCTTTGGGCACTTATGTTACCATAACCATGTTATTACCTCTGTTTTGTTTTTACATGTGTCTAAATATTGTATTCTTCACAATCTGTGATGAACTAAAGATTGTCAAAAAAATTATATTGTGCTTTGAAGTGACCATTTGAAATAGATATTATGTGGTTACTGTTTTAATGATGAGATCTATACATGTGTGAATACAAAGTATCATCTGAATATTTTATTGTTATTCTCTAAGTATTTTTCTTTATTCTCCACATGGGTTGGAGAGATCTTTTCTTCTATGTTTTTGCTCTATTTGATACTTGTATTTTATCCTTTTTTATAGCAACACACTCATCATACTTTCCACCTGGTTTGGTATCTTTAGGACCTCTTACATATTAGGAATCTTGGTTCTTGGGTATGTATGTTTTAGTCTTCATGGTTGTACTTATTCTCCTTTTTTATAGCACACCTGGGTCTAAAATTCATCCTCATTTTCATTCTGCCTCTACCTATATATGATTTAGTCCTTTTTATTATGTCTTGATAAAAGTTCTGGTGTTTGGACTGAAACTCTTGACCCCTGAAGCTGTGTTTCTGGGTATAGAGTATTGAAATAAATTCTAGAAAGATCAGTGACTGCCTACCTTTTGTGCAGATATACAATTAGGTTGGAGTTTATACCAGGGCAAGTAAGACTTTAAATGCGGAGTGTGGGGCCTGTGTTGGAATATATATATATATATATATATATATATATATATATATATATATATATATATATATATATATATATATATATAATTTTATATGTGTGTGTATACAAAGCATCACAATTCCATATCTATACTCTGCATTATTGATGCAAAAACACTGAACAATTGAATGTATTGTTACTAGTTTTGTGAACATAGAAGTTGAATTCAGGAGTTATTTGTAACTGGCCTTAGGCAGAAACAGTTTGACATTTAACCAGAAAACCCTTTGATTGGATTGAGTTCATAAGGAAGTTGAAACTAAGTGACGACCACAAAATGCAAAGTAAATCATAACCGTATGTAATGGAACATGAGCAGACCTTAACTTTCTGGTTTCGTTAACAAAAAGGTTCATCCTATGTATTGGCAGAAAGGCATTCAGAATCAGCCAGAATACTTTTTTGTCAACTATACAGTATATTCATGAAGTATATTATTCTATGTACTACAACAATGTAAGTAAATAACCACACACATACTACCATAATAACCAATCATTATATGTGTACTTGCAAAAAAACAAGAATGTTTCTAATTTTCCTATGCACAGTATATATACTGACAATAGGGTAACTATATGTCAAAGGATCTAATTGTATCTTGGTTCCCTCTGTTGGTGGCATTAAACATGTGAAAAGGGTCCAGAATACCTTGCTGCCAGGTCACTTGGTCTTCTGACCTCCTGACCTCTTTGCTGCTTTTATGCAGCATTTGATGTTACCCTTAACATTATCCTTTTTCATGTCTAATTTGTTTGACCTGACCTTATGTCTGCATGTAACTTACACGACATTCATAAACTACATACAGTGATATTTTAATAAGTACGTACATGTTTTTTTTTTTGATGAGTTTACAACAGACAGTCTGAAGAATGAAGAGGAGTATGTCTTCACGACCAATATGTATAACTCTGAGTAAGAAAGCAATGTCACATGAGTGTGGAAGACAAGCACATATATAACAGTAACGGGCCACTGGTGTGGTTTATGAATAACGATTATACTATTCAGCCAGTCACAAAAAAAAAACATTTTAACCATCGGATGAGATGGCTGTTATTGAGTGTTTCAGAGATTCACCTAGGGTTAGTGGGTGTGTTGGGGAAACAAAGCAATAGCCATGAACAAACCACGTGCCGCTGCTGTCTCAGGTAAGTGACTGAAGGGGTTTTCACCCCTTCAGTAACTGGGGATTGTGGGGTGGGAGGGAGAGGGACCCTCCAGTGCCAGGAGATTCTCTTTAAATATTTATGACAGTAAAATTATATAAGAAAAGTTTACAGAAGAAGTAAGCCACTTTTAATTACTGATTTCTATTTTTGTAATGCATTTATTTAAAAAAAAAAAATACATAGGCCTTTGCACCAAACCAGGTCACATATATGTTTTAAAATGTAAACTAGCTTTTGGAGACAGTGCTAGGTTCATCAAATCACTAGATTATACAAATAAAAATAGGCTGCTAACCCTACTTATTTGGGTGATTGGCTGGAAACAATTTCAAAATTATGGAAAAGGGAGAGTGCATATGTGCTTGTAAACACATTTTTTTAAATTAAAATAGCTAATTAAAACAATAAAATGGTCATCAAACTAAGTTTAAAATACCAACGTAACAGTGTTACTGGAAGTTATTAATTTAGAACATAAGACAGTTTTGCGTGGCTTTATAGCTGAGCACACTTCATAGAAACCAAATAGTAGCCCATACAGCATGTGATTAATACAACTGTAACTGTGATATATAAGGACAAAAAATAAATACCGAGGCAAAACACTGGTCATGGATCCTGCCCTGGCTGGGCACTGCTGTGGAACACGTAATTAGTGGTACTGTCAATCTGGCATCCTTTCTAACATAGACCATGCTACTAATAATTGTTATCGCCAGAGTGTGATGCATCATATTTTGGAGTCATAGCAGGTGGTGTCACTTCATTGATATCAGTCATGGATGTTCTGGCATCACAATTGTGATACCATCCAATAGCAATCCTCTCTAGTTACTTAATACTAAACCACCTTCTGTTCATGGTCTTTACTTACTTGAGAGTCCAAATTCGTATTGTTTTTTCTGGTTTTAACAGGACTGGCTATTTGATTAATCTGACTTCTTTTTTTTTTTTTTTTGACAATCTTGTTTTTATTGGAGTATTTTACGTTTTCAATACAAAATATGGAAGGAATGCGCAGGTAAGTAAGAAATATAGACGAGCATCAATCATTGTTACATTAACAGTGTTAAGTTCCCCAAAATTTTTGAACAGTGGTAATATTATATTCCAGAGATGTGGGTGGTACAATCGCTCCGTGTTCGTCTTAATTAATTAAGTAACCCTAACCTTGTGCGGTCAGCTATTTTATGATGTGTTAACATTGGTGTCTGAGTCTTCGACAGGGTGAAGCCTTGTATACACTATATCTTTATTCAATAGCTAAAAGGCTTATGATATCTTCAAATAGAGGGTTACTCCAACCCTCAATTATCCCTACCGCTTTCTGAAATGTTCATAATAGTAGGAGTAATTTTGAATTGTGGTCTAGGTTGCCTAATGTAAATTCTGTGCGCATTTTACATTTTTTGTTTTGGTTGTGGTACCGTACAATTTGCATCTGTAAGCAGCAGTATTTCACTGTATTTTGGTTTACATCATTGTGTTTAAACTTTGCCATAGCAGCAGTTTGACTTGGTTAAAGTGTCTGGGCTTGTGTGTCTTGCGTGTGTGTGGTTATATGTCTTATACTTAGTTTTTCTGTGTGCGTTTGTCGGTGCTTAGTTTTAGGCTTTATGGGTATCAGGGCGCCGTGCATCATTGAGAGAATGGGCTTTCGGAGTCTTTATGTCTCCCTTGGGTTGACGATAGCCTTCCCTAAGGTTGGTATCTGCGTGTTTTGTGTATCTAAGGTTAAATCTGTCCTTTTGTTTTTACCCACCTCCTCCTCCTCTCCCCCCCCCCTGTCTCCTTTGATAAGGTGGAGTGTTTAGGGTCCTCATGGCTGGTTTGGGTCCTGGCTCCCAAGGAGTGCATCTGTCTTCGCCGTGTCAGTGCCCGGTCCCCTGTTGTCCCATCCCGGTCCTTGTCTGTCTCCTGACTCTTGTGTCATTTGGGTAGTCTTTATGTCTCTGGTTTCACTCTCGTCTCTGAAGGGGGTTTTCCCCGTGCAGCTGAGCTTTTTGCCATTTGTATTTGTCCGTCTTTTTGTTCTTGTTTGGGATGTATGTGCAAGGGATGTAGTGTGCTGTTGTTATCCCTGGTAGTCAGTGGTTCCCTTTTCTTTTGTCCTCCCTCTGGTATCCTAGTGCCATCTTCTTGGCCATGAAGTCCATCCACGGGAACCATGTCAAAGCGCATTTGTCCGATCGTCCCTTCGATTGTCAGGGGTTGGTCTATCCCGGCCCCTTGGCCACCCCTGTGTCACCCCGGCCCGCATTGGTTCGGCTTGCTAGCGACCGAGTTCGACCTCCGTGCCTCTGTCCCTCCCTCTCTGCTCTCGGGGTTCCCAGCGCTTATCCCATTCACCCCTCTCAAACCATGAGCCCTCTTTTGGCAGTTGCGCTCTATCGATTACTGGCATTGTGTGGGTAGGAGCCTACCCTATGTGACAGTGATGTGGTCCTCCAGTGTGACCATTTAGCATTGTTCAAGGATATGGGTCAGCTTCTCCGCCATGCCCCGGTTCGGTGCCGCTAGGGGGTCTGTCTTATGGGGGAGGTTCAGGACGGCCATTGTGAGAGCAGGCAGCCAGCTTATGTTGTGTGGGTCGGCCCAGCATCTCGAGATTCATGGGCGTCCATGAAGGTTATCTGTTGTTGCGCTCTGGCCTCCTGCATTATGGTTTCTTTCAGCTGGAATAAGGCCAGCGAGCAGATTATGTCCCTTGGTAAGCCATCTCTCCTGGGGGCTCTTAGGGGCCTATGCACCCTCTCAATGCCGAAATCGCTCTGTGCTGCATCCCCTAGCAGGTGTGCAAACAGGCCTGTGAGGATCTCCTGCTGTGTTTCTCCCTCCGCTTCTGGCAGGCCCCGGACCCTGATGTTTTTGCGACGACCTCGGTTGTCAAGGTCTTCGATCTGTCGGCGGAGGTCAAGGAGGATGTTGCCTTGCCTCGTGGTCGCTAGGTCCGTAGCTTGTTGGTGTTGCTTGTTTTGTAAGCGGTCCGCTTCCAGTTCGTCCACCCGCTGCTTCAGTGCGCTGCGGTCACTCCTTTCCGCTGCAATCTCTTCTCGTATTATGGATCGCAGCTCTACCACAAGGTCGTTCTTGTTCTTGCGGGTCAGCATACTTGCAGAGATTAATGCTATGACTGACGATATTTGGGACAAGGAGCCTGCTGCGGATGAGTCTCTACTCGAGTCCGCGGTACTGGATACAGGGGAAGCGGGCGCCGGTGTGCCGGTGTCCCCTGCCGTGGAGGCCTTGTGGTGTAGACAGGAACCCGTCTATCGGGCTGGGATCGTGCAGGTATGTCCTGTAGTTGTTTGACGCTTAGATTTTCCCATTTGTAGAAGTTTTTTGACGTTTTTTTCTAAGGGCTTGGCAGGTTGAGGCCTAGGAGCTAGGGTGAAGTGTGTCTCACTCCATCGGTAGTCAGGCCACGCCCCAATTAATCTGACTTCTATACTGCTTGACCTTGGCCTGTCTTTGATTTCTGTGTAATTTTTAATCCAACTGACCAAGGCTTGCTTCTGTTTATTCTTAGCCTGCTGCAGACTCTCTCTCCTACTTAAATTCTTTAAGCCTGGCCATCCTTGTTAACAGAAGAAAAAAGTTACAGTGACCCTGGGTTCTGCTGAGAGTTTTTGCTCAAAATGACTTCACAATGATCTGCTGATAAGGTTACCAATCCCTGTGGTTATGATTACAAAGAATTAGCAGATACCTGTAAATCCTCTGAAATTAATGTGAAAACAAAATAAACTCCAAACACTATTTGCACATCAAAAATACATACCGTATTTGAAATCTTAATATTTTGAGTTTAGAAACGTATGGATCAACAGCAAAAAACAGGTGTGAGGAAGGCTGAACTTGATGGACGCAAGTCTCTTTTCAGCTATCTAACTATGTAACTATGTAACTATGTATAACCCCACCACCATCACCACCAACACATATATCAACACATATTATATACTATATGATCATGTTATAACATTTTTTTACATTAGCTTCTTTACTAATCATAATTCTTTTTCATGATTAAAACCAAGGCAGCATTGAGTAACGTGCCAGCTCCTCCTCTCAGAGCAAAGAGAGCTGTGTGTACTGTAAGAAAGATGTGTACTGTAGTCTTTGCTTCCCCCCAGTAGTGATGGGAGTGAGCGCAGGACTTATCTTTCTGCATTTGTATCCATTTTTTGTATCACTCAGCCTTGTTACAATGCAGCCGCCCATCCCATGTGTTCCCGATTAAGGGTTAATAATATATAGGGGTGTATATAAAAAACACCCCTTTCTGTCTCATTAGAGATCTTTGCCAGAAGATCAAGGAAGCAAGGTGAATGGTTAGAGTTAGGACCCACCTGGGGGAGCTCTGCCTTGACTTTGGCAGGTGGGCTTATTCTCTCATAGCCATTGGAGGTAACTAAAAAATCTCAATTTGTTTAAAAATACATAATGATTAAGGAGAGAGCGCAGGTAACTTGTTTTTCTTAGGTTTTTACTATATATTGGTGCTGATGTGTACTGTAGTCTTTGCTGCCGCCCAGTAGTGATGGGAGTGAGCGCAGGACTTATCTTTCTGCAATCTTATATATCTTTCCAGTTACACACTTGCATTCAAATGACTATAGCAATCTAAAGGAAGAAAGATAATATTTAGTATAAAATACAACACAGGGAATAAATTGAGTGGTGTAACGAACCCTGAAGTGGTAGCTATGGGTTCATATGTTTTGAGCCGAATGGCTGAGAGCCTGGGTGATTATAGCTCGCCGTTCGGTTCTTCTGGTCGGTAGTTAAAGTCCACAGAAACTAAATCCTCTAGTACAGCTTTCCCCAAGTAGTAATCAGGTACCCAAACACCAGCCAAAACATGATGAAGGGTGTAACAAGACTCATGTTTATTGAGACCACACAGGCTTTTATGGAGGTCCCCTTGCAGGAGGACCTCCCACAGTACACAAATTAAATAGCCAATCATAGGGTACAGTTACACTTAAACACTCCCTGTCTCCGCCTGTGAGATAATGAGATAAGTTAAGGAATAAGCCAATTAACTCCAGGCGAAGTGCACACATTTTCCCCGAAACTCCCTTTATGCTTAAGGTATCCCCACAAATGTCACATCCCCTGATAGCCCCGATCTGGGGAAACAACATATTTAAATTTCACCCAGATCGGTTCAGGGGTTTTTAAAAAGTGTGGAAGTCTTAAGTTACCGACCGCACACAAAGCTCTTGCCCAAAATAGTTCCACGAATTCAGCGTGTGCGGTCGGTCAATTCAGAAAATGTTAAATAACTCCATAATCCACGAACTGAGCCTCCTGGCTCATAGGAGCGATTGTTCCCCTCATACGAATACATCAAAGTACCGAAAAGCGCCCTCCTAGCTGTTCGGGAAATACAGTTCCATCGTTCGTATGTTTGAGACCGGTGTTCAGGAAGTCGAGTGCCCGATTTTAGTTCCAGACACTCGACGACCAAGTCCCGCTGCCTTTGTCCCAAACAAACAAGATGGCCGCCGTTTTCTCCGCCAAGTGGCATTCGTATATACGAATGGCGGCCACCCTGAGAGAGCGCTTAATTGACGGGCTCCTTTGAAGTCAATGAGCCAGGAGGGTGGTCTGTGTTCGGTAGTTTCAATCTACCGAACCAATGTGGCATAAACTAGCTGAATAAACTAAACAGATGAATGCTCAGAGAAAACCCAGAACTCCCAGTGGGTTTTCTCACAAGTGGTTACTACAATTCCTACTTTAAATATAGAGAGCTTAAAAACTATAGTAAAGAGAGGCTAATTGTACATCTTATTGCTTATTCACATATATGTGAATATTATGGAGCCTGTCACTATTAAATTTTTCTTTGTAAATTAAACTGTCAATTAAAATCTATCTATCTATCCATCCATGTATCCATCCATCCATCTATTGCTAAATAAAAAAAAAAATAATGTTTAAATTGGAATCATAACTGTCTTACATTTAACTAGACACCATATATGTCTTTAATTGAACAATATCAAACCCAGCTTTCAATGGTGATACCCACCTTGTCAATACAACATACCAGATCCAGCACACTCACTCACTATACACCAAATTCAATGCTCACAAAGTTTAACAATTTAGTTTTTTTTTTAACAGCTGACTTTTAACACCTAATTGGGATTTAGTTACAGTATATGATTATACATTTTATACGCCATAAGGTGTCTAATGTCTGATCATATACTGTAATTAAAGGGACACTATAGTCACCTGAACAACTTTAACTTAATGAAGCAGTTTTGGTGTATAGAACATGCCCCTGCAGCCAGAGGCGGCTCTCTAATTAGGCAGTTTAGGCGGCCGCCTAAGGCCTCGCGCTGGCTGGGGCCTCGCGGCCGCCTAAACCGCCTGTGAGCACAGTGTGTCAGGTCCTCGGGCAGTGACCGAGGACCTGACACCAGGAGGGGGCCCGGCGGCTTGCCCGGTATGCCGCCGGGTGCAAGGCCCCTCCTGGCTGCCCGGCCAGCCACCGCAGACACTGGTCTGCAGCTCCGCAGTGTGCAGAGCTGCAGACCATGTGACTCGCGAGAATTGGCCAATCAGAGCGTTGCCGCGGGTTACCACGGCAACGCTCTGAAATCTCGCGAGATTACACGGTCTGCAGCTCTGCGGAGCTGCAGACCGGAAGTAATGGCCACCGGACCACCAGGGAGCCCACTGGACCACCAGGGAAAGGTAGGTTCTCCCTCCCCATCACCCCCCACCACCATCACCACCACCCCCAGCCGTACCCCCCACATCACCAACCATCACCCTCAGCCTCACTCACCATCACCCCCCACCAGCCTCAGCCTCACCCCCCACCCTCACCATCACCCCCACCACCCTCAGCCTCACTCACCATCACCCCCACCACCCTCAGCCCCCCACCATCACCACCCTCAGCCTCACTCACCATCACCCCCACCACCCTCAGCCTCACCCCCCCACCCTCACCATCACCCCCACCACCCTCAGCCTCACCCCCTCACCATCACCACCCTCAGCCTCACTCACCATCACCCCCACCACCCTCACCATCACCCCCCACCACCCTCACCATCACCCCCCACCACCCACAGCCTCACCCCCCTCACCATCACCCCCCACCACCCTCAGCCTAACCCCACCTACCCTCACCATCACCCCCCACCACCCTCAGCCTCACCACCCCACCCCCCTCAGCCTCACTCACCATCACCCCCCACCACCCTCAGCCTTACCCCCCCACCCTCACCCTCACCCCCCCATCCTCACCCCCCACCACCCTCAGCCTCACCCCCCACCCTCAGCCTCACCCCCCACCACCCTCAGCATCACCCCCCACCACGCTCAGCCTCACACCCCACCACCCTCAGCCTCACACCCCACCACCCTCAGCCTCACCCCCACCACCCTCAGCATCACCCCCCACCACGCTCAGCCTCACACCCCACCACCCTCAGCCTCACACCCCACCACCCTCAGCCTCACCCCCCACCCCCCTCAGCCTCACACCCCACCACCCTCAGCCTCACACCCCACCACCCTCACCATCACCCCCCACCACCCTCAGACTCACCATCACCCCCCACCACCCTCAGCCTCACCCCCACCACCATCACCAGCCTCACCCTCACCCCCCACAGCCTCACCACCCCATCACCAACCATCACCCCCACCACCCTCAGCATCACCCCCCCACCACCCTCAGCATCACCCCCCCACCACCCTCAGCATCACCCCCTCACCACCCTCAGCATCACCCTCCATCACCACCCTCAGCCTCACCCCACTCACCATCACCCCCTCCTTCTCACATCACCCCCTCTCACATTACCCCCTCTCACTCTCACATTACCCCCTCTCACTCTCACTTTACCCCCTCTCACTCTCACTTTACCCCCTCACTCTCACTTTACCCCCGCTCCCTCTCACCATCGCACCCCCGCTCCCTCTCACCATCGCACCCCCGCTCCCTCTCACCCCCTCTCCCTCTCACCATCGCACCCCCTCTCCCTCTCACCATCGCACCCCTTCTTCCTCTCACCATCACCCCCCCCCCATACACACACAACACACTTCAAGCAGCTACCCCATACACATAGGGTCTCAGACAAAAACGCAAACATGCTCACAGAGACATACATTCAGACACACAAGGATACTCTCTGTCAGACACACTCTCAGGCACATACACAGGTAGACAGCGCATCAATGTGTATATGTGACACTTTTTTGTTAGTGGGGCCTCATGTTTGCGTTTCGCCTAAGGCCTCATAAAGTCTAGAGCCGCCTCTGCCTGCAGCCTCACTGCTCAATCCTCTGCCATTAACCTTTTCAGGACGGAGTCAATAGTACACGTTCTGATCAAAACAAAACGTAAACAAAAACTGGAATTTGCACTATATGTCTGTTCAATCGTAATTCACCTCTTTCATATTAAATGCACCCACACTTATTATATATCATTTTGTTCAGGAGAAACAGGGCTTTCATTTCATATACAATATTTATATATGAAACATAATTTATTATGAATAAAATGTAAAAAACTGTGAGAAATGTTAATTTTTTTTTTTTTTAAAAGTTGTAGTTCCGCCTCACATTTTAGCTGTAAATGTCATAATACTGTTAGGTTTTACTGCAAAAAAATGCACATATTTGTAAGCGATGTCTCACAAGTACAACAGTACACCCCATTAACAGGTTTTATGGTGTTTTGTAAAGTTACAGGGTCAAATATAGAATGTTCCATTTTCAAATTGAAATTTGCCAGATTAGTAATGTTACCTTTGAGATGGTGTGGTAGCCCAGGAATGAGAATTACCCCCATAATGGCATACCATTTGAAAAAGTAGACAACCCAAGGTATTGAATGTGGTGTATGTTAAGTCTTTTTTAGTAGCCACTTAGTCACAAACACTGGCCAAAGTTAGCGTTCATATTTGTTTTTGTGTGAAAAAAGCAAAAAACTAATATTTGGCCAGTGTTTGTGACTAAGTGGCTACTAAAATGACTGGACATACCCCATTTGCAATACCTTGGGTTGTCTAATTTGGCAAATGGTATGCCATCATGGGGGTAATTCTTATTCCTGGGCTACCATATGGTCTCAAAGGCAACATAACTAATCTGGCAAATTTCAATGTCAAAAAAATGGTGTCTTGGAGAGTTACAGGGTCAAATATAGTGCTTGCGAATTAAATTCTCTGCACTTTCTCCCTGTGTTGTCAGGCATGTCAATCAAATTTTAATTAATCAAATGACATAATTATGTTAAAAAATTACTTAAATATACACGTAGAATTTTAATATATATGCATTTATAGGTATTTAAATTCTACGTGTATACTAATGTATCTTTTATGTAATTATATGTATTTATCTCTATATATATATTTGCGGTTATTTGTATTTTATATATAGATAGATATATATAGAATGTCATTATAAGTGTATTCTGTTTCCAATATATATATATATTAATAACAAAATACAGTTAGAATGAAATTACATATGAATATATAATTTATTTTAAATTTAGTTTCAATATTTTATTTATTTATTATTGTAATTATACGTATATATATATATATATATATATATATATATATATATATATATATATATATATATATATATATATAAGAATGTAAAGATGATAGCACTCTCAGGACTCCAACTTAAGATTTAACTTTTAATAGCTTACAGGATAAAAAAAATCGACGTTTCAGTCTGCTATACACAGACTTTCATCAGGACTAATACATGCAGGACAAATACACACATATATACAGATAAGAGAAAAAGCATCAAAAAGGAATCAACTCCCACTTCCTGTATGTCCGGTCCGAAAAACGTGCGGGTTCTGCCGTCGGTCACGTGTGCGTACGTGACGACATCGCGTGGCGTCGGCGTCATTACCGCGTCACGTGATCGGCCGGGATACAGTCTCATTGGGAGAGTGTTGCTATGCGACCAAAGAGTCCATAGCAACTAAAAACAAACATAAACACAGCTCGAGGGACCTTTACATAATGTGTATAATGGGTATAACCCAAACAATCTGCCCAATCTAATGCACTATCAAATGTGTGGTACAGCTACAGTCATTGATAGAATATATACATTGAATGCAAAGTATGAAGGCAGAGCAGGCATGTCAATCAATCTGATAGAAAAACAAAACAGGCATATAAATCAAAACAGAGAGGAACTGGAAGCCAAAAGAATAATAATAAAATAAGAATAATTTACATGCATAGGCACAAAAAGAATATGTCATGAGCACTGATTTTAAGCATTGCAGAGGAATTAATAGCGACAGCTATCATCAAACAAAAAACCTTTGTGTCTATATCAACATATTGCAACACAATACTAAGAGAGAGAGCCACTACCAAAGCCAGGGATATCTCCCAAGTGTTAAGTAATGCGAGTAAAGTATAATGAGTGAGTGCCTATCCCCCTGGGTGGGCACTATCTCCCATACTACTAACTCGCCATTTAAGCAGAATGAACTTTATCTAAACAAAATAGCTCCTGGAATTAAACACCTCCAAAACATGAACGGAACTATTCCGAGTACACACAAAATATGTATGCTTGTAACCAGAAACCCTCTTATGAAACAGGGAAGATGTCAATCTCCTGGTTAAAGGTAAGTACTATATACAACACAGTAATGTGTACAAAGATGCCAGGGAAACAAACAATGCCCTAGTATGCAGGGGAGTTAGGGTGTATGCCTATCCCCCAGGGTGGGCATCGCTATCCCCACTCTGCCTCCGCAGGGTAAATAGGTGCACAAAAGAACAAAGAGAAATAGGTACCAATAATGAAACCAACTATTGTCCAAGGCGCCAAAGTAGCGTACCCGGACCACCCAAGGCTCCTAAACTTCCATGGCAAAGATCTCATGAGCATAAAGCCTAAGGTATCATAATGTCCTCAGATAATACTATACGATGTAGCGGGCCCTACAAGTAACCTCTGTACCACAACACGCTGAGCCATAGAGATGGTGCCACAACCCATTGGATGGGTACCAAACTCCCACAACAGCCAGTGTCAGGGTAAGCATATTAAAGAAAAGCATATCATAGAAAAGCAGACAGTGAATACTTCTCATTCAATAGGGTGGACAGTTTGTAGCGTCCTGATCCAATATAGTTCCCTCTGCAGGAGCATCTTTTTTACGGTCACCTCCCCTTCTAGGCATGGGAACATGGTCAATAGCCATCAATTTCATGGATTACAGGTTACACACCCCAGGCAACGATAGCACCCCAGGTTCTGCGCCGTTTTTTCCTTCAAATAACAGTGTGTAGGGTCTGTCTTTACTAGTAGATCCTTCAGGTTTTTATTCCTTTTATAACAGATCATTGGTGGTTGTTGGAAAATGGCCGGTAGAGTGACATCATTGTTTAGTATTCTCCAGTTGTCGCGGATGATGTCCCTGAATTTCAATGATGATGTAGTATATGTAGTGGGGAAGACCAATCTCTTGGGCTGTGCCGTGGACGATGAAGTATCTACAGTTGTAAGGCACCTGTTGAGAGCTTTATGTAGCACATAGCTGCTGTATCCCCGCTCACGAAACTTGTTCCACATACTCTTAAGTTGTTCTTGAGCATTGTTAAAGTTAGAATTATTTCGCAGCACCCGGAGGTGAATAAGGCAATGAATTTTTTAATGCTGTCGGATGGAAACTGCTCGCCTGTAATAGCGTATTGCGATCCGTGGGTTTGGAGTACAGTGTATAGACCAGGCTGGAGTCCATACGTGTTATTCTGACATCCAAAAAGTCCACTGTAGATGCATCCACCACCAGGGCCGCCATCAGGGGGTGACAACCATAACAGTTGTCACGGGCCCGGCGGCCCTGGGGGGCACGGCCCCCACGTGTGGGGCCCATCGGGTGGCCCACACACTTAGGGCCACCCGATGAGCCCCCTCCTTCAGGGGCCCGGTCAGCGCTGTGGCCGTTGTATAGCGCGACCGGGCCCCTTTAAAAAAAAAAAAAAAAAAAGTAGCCGCAAGTGCTGCTGAGAGGAAGTGGTCACTTCCTCCCAGCTCACTCCGCGCGGGAGGAGCGCGCGCGCCCGCCCAGCCATGAAGAGGGAGAGCCAGGCACTGAAGAGGGAGCAGCGCCGACTCCCATCATCCCCAGCCACCCTCCAGCAAAGAAAAGGTAAGAGACAGGAGGGTGGCTGGAAAATGAGCTGTGTGTGTGTGTGTGTATGTGTGTGTCTGTATGCATGCATGTATGTCTGTCTGTATGTGTATGTCTGTATGCATGTATGTCTATGTATGTATGTATGGCTGTCTGTGTATGTCTATGTATGTCTGTCTGTCTGGATGCATGCATGTATGTCTGTGTATATGTCTATGTATGTATGTCAAAGAAACCGCAACCTCAAAACCTCACCCTACTGATGTGAATATTTCTACTTTAAACATCATATCATAATGTTCCTGGACATATTAAAAACCTAACTTGTTTGTTGCCACTCATATTATGTATGTGTGTCTGTATGCATGTATGTGTATGTATGCCTGTCTGTCTGTATGTGTATGTCTGTATGTCTATGCATGTATATTTGTCTGGATGCATGCATGGCTGTCTGTATGTCTATGTCTGTCTGTCTGTGTGTATGTATGCATGTGTGTGTATGTCTGTCTGTCTGTATGTGTATGTCTGTATGCATGTATGTCTATGTATGTATGTATGTATGTCTGTCTGGATGCATGCATGCATGTCTGTCTGTATGTCTATGTCTGTCTGTCTGTATGCGTGTATGTCTGTCTGTATGCATGTATGTCTGTGTGTCTGGATGCATGTATGTGTATGTATGTCTGTCTGTCTGTGTATGTATGTCTGTCCGTATGTCTATGTATGTCTGTATGCATGTATGTCTATGTATGTATGTCTGTATGTCTATGTATGTATGTCCGTCTGTATGTCTATGCCTGTATGTATGTATGGATGCATGTTTGTGTGTATGTCTGTCTGTATGTATATGTCTGTATGTATGTATGGATGCATGTCTGTGTGTATGTCTATGTCTGTCTGACTGCATGCATGTATGTCTACGTATGTATGTCTTTGTATGCATACATGTATGTATGTATGCATGTATGTATGTATGTATGTCTGCGTATGATTATATATGTATGTCTGTATGTCAATATGAATGTATGTCTGCATATCATTATGAACGTAGGTATGTGTGTATGTGTGTATGGATGTCTGTATGCATGTATGTCTGTCAGTATGTCTGTATATCTGCATGAATGTCAGTCTGTATGTATGTATGTAAGTCTCTATGCCATTATGAATGTATGTCTGTGTATGTCTGTATGCCATTATGAATATATGTGTGTATGGATGTCAGTGTCTGTAGGTATGAATGTGTATGTATGTATGTCGGTGTCTGTATGTATGTATGTATGTATGTGTCTTTATGTCCTCTTGCATGTGTGTCTGTATGTATGTTAGTATGTGTCTGTCTGTCACTATGTATGCCTGTGTGTATGTCTCAGTATGTGTGTGTCAGTATGTATGCCTGTATGCGTGTATGTCTGTTTCAGTATGTGTGTCTGTTAGTATGAATCTGTGTCCTTTTGTATCAGTGTGTGCGTTTGTGTCTGTGTGTGGACCCAGTGGGCGGTATTTGGAGGCGGGCCCCAGGGGGCCCAGACCCTGAGCTGACTTAGGGGCCCCAAAATTTCTGGTGGCGGCCCTGTCCACCACTGCTGTAAGTTCTATATTGGATGTACATGAATTAATCTGTGCAATCTTCTGTTCTACCTCCATTACATCCCCCCCGACTAACATAAAAATGTCGTCGATATAGCGGACATACAGTAGGATACAGTCTTTATAAGGTTCCAAGATGTAGTTGGTCTCAAAGTTAAACATGTAGCCATTTGCATACATGGGTGCCATGGCAGCACCCATGGATGTTCCTGCAATCTGTCTATACCACTCAGATTCGAATCTGAAATAGTTTTGAGACAGAACAATGTCCAATATTTCCAATGTAAATTCTATTGGAGGGCCAGTGTAGTATGTGGACATAGCTAGAATTGATCTCATTGCTTCGATCCCTTCTTGGTGCGGTATTACTGTATACAAGCTTTTTACGTCGCAAGTCACTAGGACTATGGGTTCCGAGGGAAACAGCATATCAGACAATCGCTTAATGAAGCTCGGAGTATCTTTAATGCACGTCGGAAGATGTTCTATGGTTTCCTTAAATAAATGGTCCAACCATTTTGCCAACTGTTCCAATACGCCCCCTATTGCGGATACAATGGGGCGTCCAGGAGGTATCTCTTTGTTCTTGTGCACTTTGGGCAGTGTATATAACACTGGAGTTCTGGGTGCTGTTGACTGCAGGTATGTAAATAGTTCCATAAAGATGTAATTGGAGTGCAAGCCTCGTGATAAGCAGGTTTCAATCAGACGGTTCTGTAGGGACCCTACCCTGTTCTGTAGGGTCATTCGGCAACTTAAGATAGGTCGATTGATCTGAGAGTTGTCCCAAAATTTCGGAGCGTTAGTCAGAATAATTTTGAATAACAATACCGCCCCCCTTGGCAGCTGGTCTGATGACGATGTTCTTGTCACTAGCCAGTGACTTAATGATTGCTTGGTCTTTTTGTGTACAATTGGAGTGGTGTTGAATGCTTTCTTTCAGATGGTCAGATGACTCTTTGTGCACCGAACGTAGAAATGTTTTAATAGAAGCCTGATTGGGCATGGGATCAAATGTACTCTTTTTCTTAAATTGAGCAGACATGGTAGAACAGTCAGTAGATTTAGACTTGAAGAAATCCTTGAGTCTTAATGAGTGGCCAAACTTATACAATTCCACCTCCCAGTTTAACGGACTTGGTTTAGAGGTGCTAAATAAGCTCACTTCATCTGTTGATAAAATTCTCGATGAAAGATTGAAGATAGGCACTATCTCTGCTGACGGGGGGGGTCTGCCTCTTCCCCCAAAAGGTCCGCCCTTGCTGACCACGTCTTGTGATGTGTCTGCGCCTGACACACCGTGTCTGCTCTGGTACCGTGTCCGTATACCTGTGTCCTCTGATGATGATGTCCCTAAAAAAGGTTGTGATGTGCCAATCGCACCACCCTGTTGTCGTGTAGGCCTCTGTTCACGAGGATATTCTGATTCAGACGTGGATTCACCAGAGGTTTTGTCAATAGTATATTGTCTGGGCTTTCTAATAGGTCTCCATTTCTTTATGAAGTATGGTTGATCGTTCTTCCCACTCAGCCATCTATACACTCGATGCTCCTTATATGTCAGGGTACCTGAAGTCTCTACCTCTGAGAGAGGTAGAGACTTAGAAGTTTATCCGTCCAGAAGGGCTGTTTCCTCCGTCCCTCGCGGTCCTCCCGGTCATTTACACGCCGGCCGCGAGGGATCCACTTCCTTTTGTAACACGACGCCCAGCAGTCGACGTCATGACGCCAACCCGGACCGACCTGTCACTCAATTGTCTGGAAACTAATCAGGACTCGTCAGAGGCGTGTCTACTCTCCTGAGCCAGGGTATTTAACAGTGCTTCTTCCATTTGCTCATTGCCCTGCCGTGGTTCTAGCCTGTCTAGTCACTCAGCGCTCTTGTATTCCAGTTATCCTTTTGGTTCCGACCCGGCTTGTTTGTATTACTCTGCTTATCTCTGTTACCCTTTGACTCGGCTTGTTCCTCGCTTACCTGTCTTCTCGTTCCCTCGACTTCGGCTTGTCTTTGACCATTCTCTCTATCTCCGTACGTTAGTCCGGCCATTCTAAGGTCCGGTATACGTACCTTTCTACTGTCTGTCCTCTGCGTGTTGGATCCCTGTCCCGATCCTGACATTATAGTCTGCGGCTACTTTGTCTTGTTTTTCTCTTTTAAACCTTACAAGATCTATTTTGTAATTTTTTATGTTTTCATTTAGCTTTAACAGAGTCGGTGCAGATTCCACTGCTGATAATAGTACAGCTTGTTTAGTTTCCAATTCAGATATTTTTCTTCTGACCTGTATGAGGTCCTCTTTCACATCTTCAATAATAATGAGCATTAAGTCTAAAGAGCACTTATTCAAAACAGAAATCCATCTCCTGCACACATGTGGTTTTAATCTTCCAATGGTGGGGATATTCCTCACACGAAACCCTCTTGGGATTTGTAACTTCCTATGGTACTCTGATAGAAACAGGCCATGCAAGTCTAGATCGGTTTCTCGTTTTCTTAGGCGTAATAATTCAAAATAAATGTCCCTCAAGGACGTGGTATTAGGCAATTCTGTAGTGGATTCAGCCCAGCGGATCCTATCTGCATCCTCTTCACTGTATTGCCATGTTTCTGCTTGGTCAGACAAGCCCCCAGCAAGTGAGAAAAAATCTTCCATAGATGAAAAAGAAAAATCATATGCAATGTACTCCAGTAAATAGTGGTATAGACCAGGAACTAAATAGTATCACAAAAATATATTAGAAAAATATAAGGGACCAAACTCCCTATTTAGGGTGCATAGAAAGTCAGCTCAAGCCACTGAGCTACAGATACACAAATGGAAAATAATCTTGCACTCCATATAGTAAAAATACTTGCCCGGTGCTTGTCAAGCAAAATGTAGAAGAATGTAAAGATGATAGCACTCTCAGGACTCCAACTTAAGATTTAACTTTTAATAGCTTACAGGATAAAAAAATCAAAGTTTCAGTCTGCTATACACGACGTAAAAAGCTTGTATACAGTAATACCGCACCAAGAAGGGATCGAAGCAATGAGATCAATTCTAGCTATGTCCACATACTACACTGGCCCTCCAATAGAATTTACATTGGAAATATTGGACATTGTTCTGTCTCAAAACTATTTCAGATTCGAATCTGAGTGGTATAGACAGATTGCAGGAACATCCATGGGTGCTGCCATGGCACCCATGTATGCATATGGCTACATGTTTAACTTTGAGACCAACTACATCTTGGAACCTTATAAAGACCGTATCCTACTGTATGTCCGCTATATCGACGACATTTTTATGTTAGTCAGGGGGGATGTAATGGAGGTAGAACAGATGATTGCACAGATTAATTCATGTACGTCCAATATAGAACTTACAGCAGTGGTGGATGCATCTACAGTGGACTTTTTGGATGTCAGAATAACACGTATGGACTCCAGCCTGGTCTATACACTGTACTCCAAACCCACGGATCGCAATACGCTATTACAGGCGAGCAGTTTCCATCCGACAGCATTAAAAAATTCATTGCCTTATTCACAATTCCTCCGGGTGCTGCAAAATAATTCTAACTTTAACAATGCTCAAGAACAACTTAAGAGTATGTGGAACAAGTTTCGTGACCTGGGATACAGCAGCTATGTGCTCTGTTATAAAAGGAATAAAAACCTGAAGGATCTATTAGTAAAGACAGACCCTACACACTGTTATTTGAAGGAAAAAACGGCGCAGAACCTGGGGTGCTATCGTTGCCTGGGGTGTGTAACCTGTGGGCACATGATCCCAGGCAAAACATTCACCCATCCACACACAGGCACTAGCTATCGAATGCAGCACCGTCTAACGTGCACTAGTGACTTTGTGGTCTATAAATTAATGTGTCCGTGTGGGTTAACTTACATCGGAAAGACCGATCTACCCTTGAGAGAAAGAATACGCAATCACAGATCAAGCATCAGGACGGCATATAGGGATAATAAATCCGAACTACCGGTTGCCAAACACTTCCTTGAATTAGGACATACTCTCCCATCCATGAAATTGATGGCTATTGACCATGTTCCCATGCCTAGAAGGGGAGGTGACCGTAAAAAGATGCTCCTGCAGAGGGAACTATATTGGATCAGGACACTACAAACTGTCCACCCTAATGGGTTGAATGAGAAGTATTCACTGTCTGCTTTTCTATGATATGCTTTTCTTTAATATGCTTACCCTGACACTGGCTGTTGTGGGAGTTTGGTACCCATCCAATGGGTTGTGGCACCATCTCTATGGCTCAGCGTGTTGTGGTACAGAGGTTACTTGTAGGGCCCGCTACATCGTATAGTATTATCTGAGGACATTATGATACCTTAGGCTTTATGCTCATGAGATCTTTGCCATGGAAGTTTAGGAGCCTTGGGTGGTCCGGGTACGCCACTTTGGCGCCTTGGACAATAGTTGGTTTCATTATTGGTACCTATTTCTCTTTGTTCTTTTGTGCACCTATTTACCCTGCGGAGGCAGAGTGGGGATAGCGATGCCCACCCTGGGGGATAGGCATACACCCTAACTCCCCTGCATACTAGGGTATTGTTTGTTTCCCTGGCATCTTTGTACACATTACTGTGTTGTATATAGTACTTACCTTTAACCAGGAGATTGACATCTTCCCTGTTCCATAAGAGGGTTTCTGGTTACAAGCATACATATTTTGTGTGTACTCGGAATAGTTCCGTTCATGTTTTGGAGGTGTTTAATTCCAGGAGCTATTTTGTTTAGATTAAGTTAATTCTGCTTAAACGGCGAGTTAGTAGTATGGGAGATAGTGCCCACCCAGGGGGATAGGCACTCACCCATTATACTTTACTCGCTTTACTTAACACTTGGGAGATATCCCTGGCTTTGGTAGTGGCTCTCTCTCTTAGTATTGTGTTGCAATATGTTGATATAGACACAAAGGTTTTTTGTTTGATGATAGCTGTCGCTATTAATTCCTCTGCAATGCTTAAAATCAGTGCTCATGACATATTCTTTTTGTGCCTATGCTGTCAGGGTACCTGAAGTCTCTGCCTCCGAGAGAGGTAGAGACTTAAACGTTTATCCGTCCGGACGCCAGGTTTCTCCTGTTCCTCGCGGTCGACCCGGTCACATAAACGCCGGCCGCGAGGGAGTCACTTCCTTATGTAGCATGGCGCCCGGAGACCGACGTCATGACGCCAATCCGGAACGACCTGTCACTCAATCCATTGGAGACTAATCAGGACTCGTCGGAGGCGTGTCTATCCCCTCTAGCCAGGGTATTTAAACATACTTCGCCCTGTTGCTCATTGCCCTGTCGTGGTTCTAGCCTGTCTAGTCACACAGTGCTCTGGTGTTTTTCAGTTATCCTTTTGGTTCCGACCCGGCTCGTTTGTCTTACTCTGTTTACCTCTGTTATCCTTGACCCGGCTTGTTCCTCGCTTACCTGTCCTCTCGTTCCCTCGACCTCGGCTTGTCTCTGACCATTCTCTATGCTCTCCGTACGTTAGTCCGGCCATTCTAAGGTCCGGTATACGTACCCTGTACCTGTTTGTACTTTGCGTGTTGGATCCCTGTCCCGATCCTGACATATGCATGTTAATTATTCTTATTTTATTATTATTCTTTTGGCTTCCAGTTCCTCTCTGTTTTGATTTATATGCCTGTTTTGTTTTTCTATCAGATTGATTGACATGCCTGCTCTGCCTTCATACTTTGCATTCAATGTATATATTCTATTGATGTAGAATTATTAAAAATCTTTATTGAACTTGTATTGAATTATTGCACTAACTCCATTTTAACTTCATACTGTGACAAATCCTCCATTTTGTCCTCATAACCTGACTTCTTCATTTTAAAACTACATTACATGACAGAATTTCCCAGCACATCTAACACAATGGACAAAGACTGTATTTTCTATAAAGACATGACTAACTCAGGAACTGCTGAATTTCCCCTAACTCGCAACATAGTATAAATTGAAGGCCATGAGAACACTGTAGTAATGAAATGTTCTATTCATAAGAGACCTTGCACCTGACCACAGACCTGACATCATGACAGTGTAAAATGACCTCAAGCCCCCCTTTCCACCGAGTAAACCTCATGCTAAGGGAAATGGCGCTTGAGCCCCTTGTCCCCACCCGTGTCCAAACAATACCACCTCTCGGTGGGTGGACACATAGCTAACCACTTAGTTTTTGAGCCAATTAATTATATTGATAGGTGGACACTAATCCAGACACTTAACAATTAATCCAATTAATGATGTGTATTTACTGATATTCTGATAATCAATGATGACGCAAAATGCCTCTTAAAAGGGCCTGCGCGCCCGCTTTTCTTCACTTGCCAATACATTTTCTCGAAGTTATTTTAACCTGAACTCCGTGTGTCAGACTGAATTACTTCAGCGTATATACGCAATTCAATTTTCTTAATTTGGACAGGAACAGATAGACATTTAAATATTTTGGTTTACTACTAAAAAGTACCATAACAACTTTGGCGCCCAACGTGGGGCATCGGGCTATGTCTGGCCGGTGAGCCGTCCTAAGGAAGACGCGGTTGGACGGAGGAATCCGGGGGGAAGGAAAGGAGATTGATCACCTACAGGTACACGGTAGAGACTACTGCAAAGCCACCGGTATGTTCCGGCCCCTTTGATTGACCCGTCCACGTGTCTGTGACTGCTTCCCGGGAGGACATCAAAGACAGGTAATATCTTGCCCGGTGTCTCGTTACTCACTTGTTTACCTGCATTTAGTCTATCTGTTGCCTGGGTGTGTTTGAATTGTTTGCCTGTTTCCCCTTTTTGGGATAAAGGGGGGGGTGGACCTGCGGGGGTTTTGCCTGGGGTCCTTTGTTTGCCTGTTTTCCCCTTTTTGGGATAAAGGGGGGTGGACCTGCGGGGGTTTTGCCTGGGGTCCTCTGTTCGCCTGTTTGCTAGTTTACCCCTTTTGGGATAAAGGGGGGTGGACCCGGGGGATTTGCCTGGAGTCCTGTTGCCTGTTTTACTCCTTTTAGGAGCCACGTGGCCGTGGCTGTAGGGAAAAAGGGGGGTTGACCTGTGGAAGTTTTCCTGGGGGTCTTCTTTGCCTGTTTAACTCTTTTAGGAGCCTCGTGGCTGTGGCTGTATGGAAAAAGAGGTGTGTTGGATCTGTGGAGATTGTGTAGACTCATAGTTTCCTGGGGATCCTTCTGGTGTTACTTTGATAGCCTAGCTAGCTTCATTGTGCACATAACTCTGCTTGCAGAGAGGTGGTACCCTCCAGCTTTGAGCGCTGAGCTGGAGTCATTCCAATTGTTATTTGTGGTGTGTGGATTCGGGCAGGCATTGCTGTCTTCATCACCACGGGGTAGTGGGACTTATGAGTGGGTTTCATAGGGGCACTACAAGGGTGAGGATAGAGGTGGCCACTCTTAGTGGACTGCTGTAACGAGGGAGGCTTACGGATCTCGGACCGGTGTCAGTTGTTTTCCGTGGCCGTTGGTAGTGAGACTTGAGGAAGTCGTTCTCCGAGCGGGGACACTACGAGGTTGAGGGAGGTGACTTTGGAGTAAGCACACGAGTAAAGGAAAGGAATTACTGTTGATTTTATTTGAACTGTAATGCATGCACTGTATTTCAATTGTATTGTTGTCTTGTTTGTTTAATTAGGAGTCATTCAAACTCCTGTGTCTGTCTCTAAGGATTTCTCCTTACTTTCTTTTACCTTCTCTACACTTCCTGTATTATTACTCTATCCACTCCTATTTCTCTTGATAGAGAAGTGATTGGTCACACACTTCTCACCTCGCTCCAATCCGTGTCTACCACCCCGGGTAGGCGGATTCAGTGACTAGTCTACGTTTTGGGAAGACGCACTTGAGGGGGACCCACCCCCATCCTAGAGTGGCAGTCGAGCATTGTAGACGTTCTTGTTCCTTTTTCCTTTTCTTTCCCTATATCTAGGACGCTGGTGTAGGGGGAGGGGGAATATGGGGCAAGAATTGAGTAAGCCCGGTAGGGGCTGGCTCGCATGTGATTTAGTTGAAGACAGAGAGGGAGAGGAAATGGTTAAAGGTGTTGAAAGAATTGCTAAAGTGTGTAAAATTGCTGTGCCTTCATGTGGTAGATTACAACCAGAAAGCTGGCGTAGATTACTGACAGAGAAGAAAGGCAAGCTCACAGATAACGATTTATTAAAGACTGCTGAAGCATGGTACAGAGTAGCGAAGGCTATTCAGCAGGAAGGTTGGGTTGAGGAAGAAATAAATCACAAAGGTGTGAAATAGTTTGTGTATCATAATAATTGTGTTGCTGGGGTATTTCCTCAGCCAGCGCCCCAAAATGGCGCCCAGGGGATGTCTATTCCCAAGGTTCAGTCAGCAATAGGTGATAGCCAGCTGACTATGTTCCCCACTCCCAATCCTCCCGATGCCCATCCCATCACCTCCCCTGTCTGCCCGGTCCTGAATTCTGATGGATCTTTCTTTTCCCCTTCCCCGTCTCTAACATTCCCATCATCCTCATCCATCCCTACACTACCTTCTGTACCTAATCCTAACATTTCCACTGCCATTTCTTCTCTACACTCTCTCTCCGTTGATAACCCTACCCTCCCTTCTGCATCCGCCCAGCTAACTACCCCCTCCTCCCTTGCTCCGGCTCCTCCTTCTGCACCCACCCCTACCATTCCCTCTCCGTCCTCTCCCGTAACCGCCTCCACCCCGGCCCAATATCCCACCTCCTTCCCAAATCCCCACCCAACTCTCCTACCCTCCCCAGCCTGGCCATACCCTTTCCCGTATCCCATGGCCCTGCCCTATCCAAACTATCCATACCCCCTTCCCCAAGCCACTCCCCAGGTTCCGGTCATGCCCAGTACGGCACAGTCTGCCCCGGATGTGCCCACATCCAACATGGCCGCCACTTCTTCCCTTAACCCCAATGCAGCTTCCTTTCACGCCCCCAATATGGCGGCCCCCAGTCATTCAGCACCCCTGATGCCGGTACTTCCCGGTGACTACTTATCCCAAGATTATGACCCGCAAGCCACCCCTGCATCTGGGACTCCCTCTCACCCCCCGGTCCTGACACCTCAAGCAGGCCCCTCACGCAGGAGGGCCCAAATCGTAGAAATAGATGAGGAAGAGGATGACAGGGTATCCCAGGACTCATTGGAAGCTGCAGGGGCCTCAGCTCATCGTTCTATCGATGATCCCTTTGGACACAAGGGTCGGGGAGAACGGGCCCCTCCCAAGTATGTTGCCTTTAACCCCACTCAAGCTAGTGCTTTAATGAAATCACTCCCTGACCCAGAAAAGCAGCCTATGCCTTTTTATCGAGGGATAGTTCAAGTTCAAAAGACTTATTCCGCCGCATGGCGTGATTTACTGAGCATTTGTGCTATTAAAGCAGGGGATGCATATTGGCCCAGCATGGCCCGCCACCTCAGTACAGATCTGCTCACCAGTGATGTTGATTACCCCTCCGGAGTTACCTTTTGCAACCAATTAAGAGAATGGGCTAAAGACAAACTTGCAGATCAGGCTGCTGGCCTTACTGATGTTATACAAGATAAAGGAGAATCAGTGGAAAGGTTTCATGCAAGACTGTATCAAATGTTTACAGATTTGGGGTTCGATCTTACCGATAAGATCCATTCACAAATGCTGTCTGGTGCATTTGTCCAAGGTGTTAAAGATTCCATATGTAAGGGAATCATTGCTGCACGCCCCGAATATAAGGTTGTTCCTCTGGATACTTTACTCTTGGTTGCTAGGGGTCTAGAGTCTGCCCAGACCCCCAGAAGGCCCAGTTCCGCTCCTCTTATGGTGTCCCGCACCACCCCTGTTCCCAAGGGCACCAGACCAGAGGATGGTTATTGCTTTAATTGCAAGGCTAAAGGACATTTTAAAAATGATTGCCCAGAACCTAAAAGAGAGCCAAGAAAGCCGTCCAGGCCTGCCCCGGCCCCCAAGGCCGAGACAGCGGTTCCGATAGTTGAGGAACCAGATGATTAGGAAATTGGCAAGCCTGTGTCTGTAACCCCTGTCATGGCAGTGTCTACAGGGGATAAGGGGGGGCCACTTGCTACAGTGACTTTACCCATTGAGGGCCAACCAACCACATTTCTTGTTGACACAGGTGCAGCCCGTAGTGTTCTGCGAGAACAAGACCTGCCAGACCCATCTTTTCTGTCAAATATTGATGTCTCTTGTGTTGGAGTGGATGGCCAGCCAAGACACAGCCCTTTAACAACTCCACTACGAGTTGGCTCTAGCCTGCTTGCTCGCTTTGTGGTATCCTCCACATGCCCAATTAACCTGTTAGGCGCTGATGTTCTCTCACGCCTGCAGGCATCTATCACCTTCCCTCCAGATGGACAAGTAGAAATGTCTACACCTCTATCTGAATCAGACACCTCAGCCTTGTGCTCCTTACCTCTGATGCTGCATTTAGAAGGACCCCGTGGGGAAGCAGCAGAACCGAGGTCCAATTTCCCAGAAGTATTAAAAACACAGGTGCCTGCTAAATTATGGTCCTCAGGCCCAGAGGACATAGGTCACCTAAATGTCCCCCCTGTGGTGGTAAAGCTTATTCCAGGAGCTAAGTTACCCAGAAAACCACAATATCCTCTAAAACCAGCAGAGGCTGCAGCCATTTCTATCCAAATCAAAGCACTCTTGGAGAAGGGTGCTCTAGTGAAATGTAAATCTGAATGTAATACTCCATTATTTCCTGTGAAAAAGAAAACTCCAAAAGGTGAGCCAGAGAAGTACAGGATTGTTCAGGATCTCCGTGCCGTCAATGAAGCTACTGTCCTGGACACCCCTCTTGTACCAAATCCTCACACTCTGCTCTCTGGAGTCCCACCATCTGCAAAGTATTTCACAGTCATTGACCTGGCTAATGCCTTTTTCAGTGTCCCACTGGACCCATCCTGTCAATACCTGTTTGCTTTCACCCATGAAATGCAACAGTATACCTGGACTGTCATGCCCCAAGGGGCACAAAATTCTCCAAGTCAATTTGCAAGAGCCATGGGCACCATCCTTGACCCATGGCAAGCTGAACACCCAGAAGTTGTTTTGCTCCAGTATGTGGATGATTTACTACTCTGTGGAGATGATATACCCACTACTGAAAAGTGTTCCATTAGTCTCCTTTGCTATTTGGCAGAACAAGGATGCAAAGCTTCACTTATCAAGCTGCAATTCTGCCAACCTTCAGTAATTTTCCTAGGACATTGCCTATCTCAAGGTACCAGACATCTTACACGGGACCGGGTAAGAGCAGTACTGGATATCCCACCTCCAAGGACTTCAAAATCTCTTCATGCCTTCTTAGGCCTCATTTCCTACTGCAGAGCATGGATCCCAGAAGCCTCTCTGCTTATGCAACCTCTCTATGATGCACTCAAGTCAGACCCATTCTGCCTGACCAATGAAGCTCTGGATAACTTCAAATCTCTTAAACGTGCAATTGCTTCTGCTCCTGCCTTGGGCCTACCAGACTATACCAAACCTTTCAAATTATTTGTCTCTGAAAGACAAGGCCATGCTACAGGAGTTCTTACCCAAACTAATGACTTAAGAGGCCGCCAGAGGCCTATTGGATATTTCTCATGTCAACTGGACATTGTGGCCAGAAGGACTCCTTCATGCCTTAGGGCTGTTTTTGCTGCAAGAGAACTCATTGAAAGAACTTCAGACCTGGTCCTTGGCCACCCTCTGGTTGTTTTGGCCCCTCATGACATCTCTGCCATTATCAACCAAGTCCAGCTCAAGCACGTGTCTCCTGCTAGACACTTGTGTCTGCAATGTCATCTTCTTCTACCTGACAACATTTCTATACAAAGATGTAAAGTCCTTAATCCATCCACTCTTCTTCCACTCCCTGAGGGGGGTATCTACTATGGATTTATCACGGATGAGACCTACATCTACCTGCTCTGTGGATGTATCAAGAAAATCATGCATCCACATTTAACATTTTACGAAGATGAGACACCTCTTTGTGAAGGCCCGGATTACGCCTTCTGTACCATGTGGTACAAGCCAAACATTACCCCTGAACCTTGCTACGAAGATGAGCTTTACCACTGGATTGATGTGAAGCTCACTGCTCAAGATTTCTATTGTGACTCTGAAGGCAATAGCATGGTTCTGATCCAATTACCTCCAGAACTCAATTACCTGTACCGTCATTGGGATACTGCTATCCCACATATTCCTGTTACCAAGTTGAAAACAAGGTCATGGAATGATCTTGGGCCCATGGCAAAGTTATGGGCCACCATGGATGAAACGCAGCTACAGGAAAATGGTATTGCCAAATACCCAACAACTGACCTTCTGGAAGCATGGCCACGCTATTTCCTGGAAAAGGAATTCCAAGATCTGGTCATAGTGAATGACCCAGAAACACCTCATGACTGTTTTGAACAGATGAAAATGGAGACAGTGCACTTACCAACTGTGCATGAGAATCCATTACCAGATCCAGATTTCACCCTGTTTGTGGACGGTTCAAGATATGCTGATGAAGAAGGAAAATACCATACAGGATATGCCGTAACCACAACAGATGAAGTTATCAAATCATCATCTTTACCGCCAGCAATGTCTGCGCAAGAAGCTGAATTACAAGCCCTGACTTCAGCATGCAAAATTTCCGAAGGAAAACGTGCCAACATCTATACAGATTCAAGATATGCTCTGGGTGTGGCACATGACTTCGGCCTCATTTGGAAGACAAGAGGATTTCTTACCACCGCCGGTACACCAGTTAAACACAGCTCTGCAATCAAGGAACTAATGGATGCCCTCCTACTCCCTGAAGAAGTGGCCGTTTTGAAAGTCAAGGCACATGGGAAATTGGATACAGATGAAGCGAAGGGCAACCATTTGGCTGATCAGGCCGCTAAGCAAGCAGCCAGAGATTTGCAGGAAGTGGATGAAGAAGTGTCCGGACAAGAAGAAGAAGTTCCTGTTTTTGCTCTGCAAACCCTTCCTACTGATTTAAGAATTTTGCGAGAACAGCAAGCTGCAATCACCCCTGAAGAAATCCAGAAATGGAAGAAGAAAGGAGCTATCCTAAAGGACGGAATATATTACAACAACTTCAAATTCTGCCTTCCAAGAAATTTATATCCAGCAGTTGTCCAATGGGCACATGGGCCTGCACACCTGTCAAAAGACTTAATGGCCGCCCTCATACAAAAGTATTATGAAGCACCTGGAATCACAACATTGATCAACAGCTTCTGTAGGGCCTGTGTCATTTGTGCAAAATGCAATCCAGGAAAACCAATCAAAGTGCCTTCAAAACACCTGGCAAAACCCATGTACCCATTCCAGAGAATTCAAATTGACCACATCCAAATGCCCAAGAGTGGGCCTCATGAATATGCACTAGTAATAGTGGACATGTTCTCAGGCTGGCCAGAAGCCTACCCAGTGGCCAATATCACTGCAAAAACAACCGCAAGACGCCTACTTACAGATATTGTATGTAGATTCGGACTTCCAGAAGTCATTGAAAGTGATCAAGGTCCAGCTTTTACAGCAACAGTGACTAAAGAAATTTGGACTGCTCTGGGGGTGACCCTAGCCTTTCACACCCCTTACCACCCACAAAGTAGTGGTAAAGTAGAGCGCATGAATGGCACTTTGAAAGCCAGAATGTTAAAAATGTCACAAGAAACAAAGATGCCCTGGCCAGAAAGCCTGTCAATAGCTTTATTCAGCGTTAGGCACACACCTAGAGGGAAGCACTCATTATCCCCATATGAGATTCTATTTGGGACAGCACCCAGACTAGGTTGTTATTTTTCGCAACAGTTACAGCTCCAATCAGATGTTTTAGTAGACTATGTAACTGAACTTGCAAGTGCCTTAAACAAAATACATGCCCAAGTTTTCTCTTCAATTCCAGATCCCGATTTGGATACAGACACCCACAACCTGCTTCCCGGAGATTGGGTTCTGGTTAAGAAATTTGTGCGGAAAAATACCCTGGAACCAAGATTTGACGGTCCATTCCAAGTTCTTCTGATCACTGCAACCTCCGTCAAACTGGCCAGTAGGCCACATTGGATCCACGCTTCCCACTGCAAGAAGTCTCCTGCCCCAGAGGAAGCAGATACCGCACAAGCATGTACCTCTGGTACATTATCTCCTTAATTAGCCTAATTAACCCCTTAAGGACAGAGCTTCAGAAGCTTGTCTTTCACTTAATGACAACGGCATTTTTTGCATTTTTTGCTATTTGCGTTCAACTGCAATTTGCATTTTACTAATTTATTGCACCGACACATATTATATACCGTTTTTTAAAGGACAGAAAGGGCTTTAATTTGATGTAACACATATATATATAAATGCTTATTTATTATAAAAAAAATACAGAAATATGCAAAAAAATGAATTTTTGTGTGTTTTTTTTACAGTTTTTGCAATAATAATGTGTACATAATTAGTGCAGGTTAAGGAAAGTAATTAAAAATAAATTCATTTAGTTGTTCTGAATTACAGAATATATAATGTGTCTGGGATTTTAAGTTTTTTTTGGTAGTTACAGGTCACAAAGCACAAGGAGTAAAATAAACTTTTTATGTGGAGCGATTTTAGAATTTGGTATGTTTGTCTTGTAAGCCTAATAGCCATAAAAGAAAACAAAATTGCCACACAAAAGTATATATTTATATAAAGTAGACACCACAGGCTATTTACCTAAGGTTGTTTTGACACTTTCTACGTAGCCATTTTACCGCCAACCTCTGCTAAATATTGGAGTAAAATTGTGTTTTTTGGGGGTTTTCGCACACAAACTTATAACAAAGAACTTCTCATGTGTATTTTGTAAAGTTGGTGTGTGCTATTCCTGTACAAAGTTTTATTATGTGTTCAGTTACTTCTGCTGAGTACAACGGTACCCCCATTGTATGTCTTTGTCACTATTTCGTGAAGCTACAGTGCCATATAGGAGACCTGTCCTTTTCAGTATTCACAGTAGAATTTTGAGAGACGGATTTAATGAGCCTATGCTTCCATTTGGGGTATTCTAGTAGTTTGACTGTTCAAAAAAACCACTATTTTGCACTATTTTGTGAAGCTACAGTGCCATATAGGAGACCAAGCCATATCAGTTTTGACCGAACTTTGACGAATTTTGACGCCGGGCCTATGTGCAATTTCCAAGCATCTTTGCAGGTTTTAAATTCAAACTACCCCACAAAGGCCTACCATTTCTTAAAGTAGACACCCCAGGGTATTTCAAAAGGCATATTTTGAACCTTAGCGTGGGATCATTTTTCCGCTAGCGTGTACCAGGTGTAGTGGTTATAAGCGTTTTTTTCTGCCTTTTTGACACACAAAGTGAGTTTGCACAGTATATTTTGCAAACCATATGTGTACTACCACTGTATAATACTTCATATTTTGCTCAGCTATGTCTGCTGAGTACAAAAATACCCCCGTATGTACCTTTGCCAGGTATATGTGGACATCGGAGGGGCACATTTGGGACACAGCCATTCCATTTTTTTTCAAATTTTGAATTTTTACGCTGTGCCCATGTCCCATTTTAGAGTATTTTACCAGGCTATATAATCCAAATACCCCATAAAGCCATACCATTTCTTAAAGAAGACATCCCAGGGTATTTCAAAAGGCATATTTTGAACCTTAGCGTGGGATCATTTTTCCGCTAGCTTGTACCAGGTGTAGTGGTAATAAGCGTTTTTTCTGCCTTTTTGACACACAAAGTGAGTTTGCACAGTATATTTTGCAAACCTTATGTGTACTACCACTGTATAATAATTCATATGTTGCTCAGCTATGTCTGCTGAGTACAAAAATACCCCCGTATGTACCTTTGCCAGGTATATGTGGACATCGGAGGGGCACATTTGGGACACAGCCATTCCATTTTTTTCAAACTTTAAATTTTTACGCTGTGCCCATGTCCCATTTTAGAGTATTTTACCAGGCTATATAAACCAAATACCCCATAAAGCCATACCATTTCTTAAAGAAGACATCCCAGGGTATTTCAAAAGGCATATTTTGAACCTTAGTGTGGGATCATTTTTCCGCTAGCTTGTACCAGGTGTAGTGGTAATGAGCGTTATTAAATGTATTTTTTTACTTTTTAAAACTTTTTTTACTTTTTAAAACTATTTTTTAAACTTTTGTTTTGATTATTCATTTTTTTAAAGTTTCCTAAACTTTCGTAAAACTTTTTTTTACAGATTTAACATTTTTCTAAGCTTTTTTTTTACGTTAACCCCTAACTAGCAGTAAGCAGCACTAACAGTAAATTCCCCATTTTCCCATAACTCCCACCCACCCCAGCTAGCAAAATATTTAATTATACAATATTTAAATTAGTTAATTAAATAAATTTAACCCCTGAGGGTTAAAAAATAAATAAAAGTTAATCGTCAGGGGTTAAAAAAAAAAATTAGAACAGTATAATACTGTGATCTGTATTTTGATCACTGTAGGCAGTGATCGACTGGCAGGGAAGGGGTTAATTTTTATATGGACTGGGTAAAGGGTTTATTTTTTAAAATTTTTTACTTAAATGTTATTAAAACTTTTTTTTTAACTTAATTTTTTAACTTTTTAAAGCTTATTTTTAAACTTTTTTTAACGTTAACCCCTAGTTAGCGTAATACTAAATCCCCCAATTCCCCACTAACTTCCACCCTCCCCAGCTAGCTAAATTTATAATTTTAAAATATTTAAATGAATTAATAAAATAAATTGAACCCCTGAGGGTTAAAAAAAAAAGAATTAACCCTTAGGGGTTAAAAAAAAAATCAGATCTTAGTAAAATGTAATCCCTGCAAATTGATCACTGTAGTCAGTGATCAATTGGCAGGGAAGGGGTTAATTTTTTTATTAAAATTGGTAAAGGGGGGGTAAAGGGGGGTGGGATTTTAATTTTACTATGTTTTCTTTCCACCAGGGGGCAGGATCACTGAAGATCCGTCTCCCTGCACTTCACACAGAACCAGGAAGTGCAGGGAGGCGGAGGTGAGTATAGAGAGCACATGTGCCCGCTCTGGCATGCTGTCAGAGCGGGCACATGTACTCTGACAGCCCGATCCGGTGCTCCCGGTTTGCCTCTAATGCAGAGGCAGACCGGAGCACCATTAACCCCGCGATCGCCGCGATTGCGGCGATCTGGGGTTAATTTTAACGGGTGACGGACGAGGTCCGTCATTCGTCATTAACGCATTCCCCTGAGTGACGGACCTCGTCCGTCACTCGTCGTTAAGGGGTTAAGGCTCAGCAAGTAGCCATCACCAAAGATGTTAGTGGGTACACCATCTGGTATAGCTCATCATGCACCCATGTGGCTACTTATACCTTTGATTATTGTGACATCGTAGAATGCCCTTTCCCTACATCACAAATTCAGAATATCTATAGAGATATCCCTCATGCAAAAGACCCATATGTTTGTGTAGTTGACAAACAATGGGGGCACAATTGTGACCATTGGGGGGCGGCGGGATGGAATGCCGGGCCTGCCTGGGGTTACAAGCCAAAAAGTGCCTTATCTAAAGTAGATGATCATGGTAGATCCCTTCTCCAGAGAATGACTTTGAGAAAGCCTGGGGGGGGTACACCAATGAAATTAATCCTTAATATTGAGCATCCAAGTCCAACAGATGCAGACCAATATGTGATGGGAATGTATTGGAAAAAGGGTTCCTACCACAAGTTAGGGCATTTCTACCTCAAAGATATGTGCAACTCTTCTGAGTGGCAAGGGGCCACTCATATGGTCCCTAACCCATTAAAACCACACATCCAGACCTTTCAAGACATGATGGCCATTGCTAACCCCACCTTTGAAGATACCATGGCCGCTGAAACAGGTTTTAATGATGTTAATCTATGGTTAGAATGGATGAAATATAATGCTAATAAGCATAATAAGACCACATGCTATGTGTGTGGCGGTGCCCGGCCTCACCTGGGCACTGTGCCTTTAACCCTGCCAGTAGATATAGAAGCATGTGTTTTGAGCCTTTTTGCCTATCACCATGATTTCAACAGGTCCATATGTAAAGCATGGACAAAAGAGTATCCTCTCCTAACCAAGGATGTCAAACCCCCAGATGGTATTACAGTATATAAAGGTAATTACACTTGTTATGCTATTTATGATGGAATTGGTAAATTCTTGGGTAACTTCTCTAAGGGGTATTGTGCTACCTACAGAAATGTCTCCATGAACTTGTTGCAGTTTCACACTAGGTCATTAGGGGATATTTACTGGTTGTGTGGGGATTTACAGCTAAGATCCAGAATGGACAAAGAGTGGTGGGGGAGTGTACTTTGGCTAAAGCCATTATGCCCATACACATCATCTCTGACACACACCTCAACACCCATGAGTCCAGACACACTAAGGTTAAGCGCGAAGCCCCAGTGAAAGGAAGCTTTGACCCTCATGTTTATATTGATGTCGTTGGGGTGCCTAGGGGGGTGCCCAATGAATTTAAAGCAAGAGATGAGGTTGCTGCAGGATTTGAATCACTTTTTACCATAGTTACCGCAAACAAGAATTTAAATTGGATAAATTACATTTATTATAATCAACAGCGTTTTGTTAATTATACCAGAGATGCCCTCCAGGGATTGGCCGAACAGTTGCAGGCCACATCCCAAATGGCCTTCCAGAATAGAATGGCCTTAGATATGATTCTAGCTGAAAAAGGAGGAGTATGTAAAATTTTGCCCGACACCATGACATGTTGTACCTACATCCCAGAAAACACAGGCCCTAATGGTAAAGTTACATTAGCCATAGAAAAATTAAATGAACTTTCTGAAGAGTTAAAAAGGAATTCTGGGATAAAAGATCCCTGGGAAAGATGGTTTGGTTGGATGACAGGATGGCAAAAGGCTTTAATGCATATTGGTATGGCAATACTAATTTTTCTTTTTATCTTTGCTCTTCTCTTTTGTTGTGTCCTCCCTTGTCTGAGAAAATCCCTCATGAAGACTGTTGACCAAGCGGCACCCACTTTCACACATCTCGAAGTTGATGACCAAGATTTCCAAGATCTCAACTCACCCTGTTTACCGCTGCAAACTATCCCTTTTGTTGATAAAGTGCGAGAATTCTAGGAAGGGACCAGCTTAGGGACAGCATCTGTCAGTGAATGGTAAAGACCCCGTGTGGAGAAGTGGTGGGCAAGCCACCATGGGCCACCCATGGGAGTGAAGTGTTCGAGAGCCATGCTGACGATGAGTTAGCCTATTAGGGTCAAATCTAGGGACAGACTTGCACTTTGCATTAACACCTAGCTAGCGGCCACGGGGTTTCTGTGCCTTTGGGTTAACACGTCTTCTGGTACTAACAAATAAAGTTTTATCTCTTAGAATCTAACATTTCATAGGGGGGACTGATGTAGAATTATTAAAAATCTTTATTGAACTTGTATTGAATTATTGCACTAACTCCATTTTAACTTCATACTGTGACAAATCCTCCATTTTGTCCTCATAACCTGACTTCTTCATTTTAAAACTACATTACATAACAGAATTTCCCAGCACATCTAACACAATGGACAAAGACTGTATTTTCTATAAAGACATGACTAACTCAGGAACTGCTGAATTTCCCCTAACTCGCAACATAGTATAAATTGAAGGCCATGAGAACACTGTAGTAATGAAATGTTCTATTCATAAGAGACCTTGCACCTGACCACAGACCTGACATCATGACAGTGTAAAATGACGCTCAAGCCCCCCTTTCCACCGAGTAAACCTCATGCTAAGGGAAATGGCGCTTGAGCCCCTTGTCCCCACCCGTGTCCAAACAATACCACCTCTCGGTGGGTGGACACATAGCTAACCACTTAGTTTTTGAGCCAATTAATTATATTGATAGGTGGACACTAATCCAGACACTTAACAATTAATCCAATTAATGATGTGTATTTACTGATATTCTGATAATCAATGATGACGCAAAATGCCTCTTAAAAGGGCCTGCGCGCCCGCTTTTCTTCACTTGCCAATAAATTTTCTCGAAGTTATTTTAACCTGAACTCCGTGTGTCAGACTGAATTACTTCAGCGTATATACGCAATTCAATTTTCTTAATTTGGACAGGAACAGATAGACATTTAAATATTTTGGTTTACTACTAAAAAGTACCATAACACTATCAATGACTGTAGGTGTACCACACATTTGATAGTGCATTAGATTGGGCAGATTGTTTGGGTTATACCCATTATACACATTATGTAAAGGTCCCTCGAGCTGTGTTTATGTTTGTTTTTAGTTGCTATGGACACTTTGGTCGCATAGCAACACTCTCCCAATGAGACTGTATCCCGGCCGATCACGTGACGCGTAATGACGCCGACGCCACGTGATGACGTCACGTACGCACACGTGACCGACGGCGGAACCCGCACGTTTTTAGGACCGGACAGACAGGAAGTGGGAGTTGATTCCGGTGGTGGGTAAGTTAATTGCTTGTTCTCTTATCTGTATATATGTGTGTATTTGTCCTGCATGTATTAGTCCTGATGAAAGTCTGTGTATAGCAGACTGAAACGTCGATTTTTTTATCCTGTAAGCTATTAAAAGTTAAATCTTAAGTTGGAGTCCTGAGAGTGCTATCATCTTTACATTCTTCTACATTTTGCTTGACAAGCACCGGGCAAGTATTTTTACTATATGGAGTGCAAGATTATTTTCCATTTATATATATATATATATATATATATATATATATATATATATATGTAGATGTATTATATATATATATAATATATATACATATTATATATATATGTAACGTCATTCTAAGTGTATTTTAATACTAATATATATACTAATATTAATATTAAAATACATTACGTATGACGTTACATATATATAATATGTATATATATTATATATAATATATATACATATAATATATATATATATAAAGGCAATAATTTATTTTATAACATGTTAATTATTTTTTTTTTACACTACCTACCAGCAGGGGGACTGTCTAATATTTTAGACAGTCCCTCTGCTGGCAGATCCATAGCCAGCTATAGGGGGCCATGTGATCACTCTTTGAGAGCGATCACATGGCCCCCGGGGGCCTCATTTGCTGGGGGAGGGCTGCCTGGGCTGTCAGGCAGCCCTCCAGAAGAGGATCGCGGCGGAGGTGAGTACGCCGGACCTCCAGGGGCTGCAAGCCGTTACGGCGTTCTATGCCGCTGCAACGGCTTTAAAGCCCTTTAAAGCCGCGACGGCATAGAACGCCGTAACGGTGTTCAGGGGTTAAGGAGTTAAATCCCTTTGTTTATGAACCCTTATCACACCTCCCTGCATGTGACTTGCACAGCCTTCCATAAACACTTCCTGTAAAGAGAGCCCTATTTAGGCTTTCTTGATTGCAAGTTCTGTTTAATTAAGATTGTCTTATCCCCTGCTATGTTAATAACTTGCTAGACCCTGTAAGAGCCTCCTGTATGTGATTAAAGTTCAATTCAGAGATTGAGATACAATTATTTAAGGTAAATTACATCTGTTTGAAAGTGAAACCAGTTTTTTTTTCATGCAGTCTCTGTCAATCATAGCCAGGGGAGGTGTGGCTAGGGCTGCATAAACAGAAACAAAGTGATTTAACTCCTAAATGACAGTGAATTGAGCAGTGAAATTGCAGGGGAATGGTCTATGCACTAAAACTGATTTATTTAGCTAAAGTAATTTAGGTCACTATAGTGTTCCTTTAAACCCCCATTATTGTTGTCTAAGTCAAGTGGGTATTTTTTTTCAATAATAAAAAAAAAAAAACTATTAAACTTTGTGAATTTTATGTTGGTGTGATACCGGAGAAACTGACGGAAGTCAAGCACAGAGAGATGGACACAGGTTTCTTCAGGAAGGAAGAGATTCTTTATTCGGTTCACCGATCGGGACTCAGAGGGACTAATGTCACCAAAATACAGCAAGTTCTGAGCCCCGGACAATAGTGCAGGCTCCTTATATAGGCACATAACTCCTCCCATAATAAGCTCCACCCGCACATTCTCTTGACCAATCAATACAAATAAGAATTAACTTCCTGCTTGACCGCATGGCCTGTCCAGCACAATGGAGGAGGGGAATACTACATCCTGTATTCTCGCACATGCTCCGTACACTACTGATCGTATCTTGCCTCGTGCAACCAACGGATCGATACGTCAGCATATGCACGTACACATGCCACGTGGTAATCTCGGCCTACTAAATTTATTTTTACCGAGATTCCACCACATTCCCCCCTTTGATGCCTCTTGATATTTCACAATTACTTGAGGCATCACTTAACCTTGGTTTGCATACACCGCAAGTTACCATGAACCAGACCAGACTTGTCTATGATGTGAATCTTTCAACACTCATCTTCCTGCATTGGTTCTCCCTGATCTAGAGCCTTATATTTATAAATTGCCATTATCTGTGCAGCAGCCTTCCTCTCTGATATATTTTCTATCAGGCTTTGCACAGACCTAACTACTAAGGGGATAAGACATGGCAGGAGTAGACACAACATTAAAATCAGTAGGACTCCGCCTACCAATGCCTTAAGCCCTCCAAACTGCTCATACCAGCTACCAAACCAACTACTTGGATTATACCCTTTCCATACCTGAGTAGGCACATGCGCTAGTTTAACCATATGGCTAGTAAGCTCAGCTATTGCTTGCCCTTCGTCATCTATTTGAAGACAGCAATTGCTCAGGTTAAACTTCCCACATACACCTCCCTCTACTGCCAATAGGTAATCCAAGGCTAATCTATTTTGGTACACTGCTGTCCTCATCCTGGTATTATGCTTCGCTAGAAGATTGAGCGCTTGTGAGGTCTCGTTGGTAATATCTCAACCACCGCCTGTAACCTTATAATACGGTTGAGCATATAAATTGGGGTTCTATATCCGAAAGTACCATCCTCTGCCCACGTGGCTGGCCCATAGTAATCTATAATACGCTGGGGAGGCCATTCATCATCTTCCCAGGTGCCTATCTCTATGGGTCCCCTTTTCTTCCTATGATTCACATCATACACTTTAACACCCAAAGTCTCACCTGTTTCAATAGGTAACAAGAAGAAGGATGGCTTGAGCATACCCAACACACATGCCCCTTCCCAGTCCTGTGGCAACTCCGAATAGGCTTTCTTACCACAGATCCAGTACAAATTTGCTGGGGCTCTCCAACTAGACGTGATGGATAAATCAAACCATACGTCCTTCAAATTGGCATACAAATAAGAATTAACTTCCTGCTTGACCGCATGGCCTGTCCAGCACAATGGAGGAGGGGAATACTACATCCTGTATTCTCGCACATGCTCCGTACACTACTGATCGTATCTTGCCTCGTGCAACCAACGGATCGATACGTCAGCATATGCACGTACACATGCCACGTGGTAATCTCGGCCTACTAAATTTATTTTTACCGAGATTCCACCACATTCCCCCCGTTGATGCCTCTTGATATTTCACAATTACTTGAGGCATCACTTAACCTTGGTTTGCATACACCGCAAGTTACCATGAACCAGACCAGACTTGTCTATGATGTGAATCTTTCAACACTCATCTTCCTGCATTGGTTCTCCCTGATCTAGAGCCTTATATTTATAAATTGCCATTATCTGTGCAGCAGCCTTCCTCTCTGCTATATTTTCTATCAGGCTTTGCACAGACCTAACTACTAAGGGGATAAGACATGGCAGGAGTAGACACAACATTAAAATCAGTAGGACTCCGCCTACCAATGCCTTAAGCCCTCCAAACTGCTCATACCAGCTACCAAACCAACTACTTGGATTATACCCTTTCCATACCTGAGTAGGCACATGCGCTAGTTTAACCATATGGCTAGTAAGCTCAGCTATTGCTTGCCCTTCGTCATCTATTTGAAGACAGCAATTGCTCAGGTTAAACTTCCCACATACACCTCCCTCTACTGCCAATAGGTAATCCAAGGCTAATCTATTTTGGTACACTGCTGTCCTCATCCTGGTATTATGCTTCGCTAGAAGATTGAGCGCTTGTGAGGTCTCGTTGGTAATATCTCAACCACCGCCTGTAACCTTATAATACGGTTGAGCATATAAATTAGGGTTCTATATCCGAAAGTACCATCCTCTGCCCACGTGGCTGGCCCATAGTAATCTATAATACGCTGGGGAGGCCATTCATCATCTTCCCAGGCGCCTATCTCTATGGGTCCCCTTTTCTTCCTATGATTCACATCATACACTTTAACACCCAAAGTCTCACCTGTTTCAATAGGTAACAAGAAGAAGGATGGCTTGAGCATACCCAACACACATGCCCCTTCCCAGTCCTGTGGCAACTCCGAATAGGCTTTCTTACCACAGATCCAGTACAAATTTGCTGGGGCTCTCCAACTAGACGTGATGGATAAATCAAACCATACGTCCTTCAAATTGGCATATCTTGCAAACGGGTTAGATGGTTCTGAGACATTTGAAGCCGACCACCAAGTTGTATTCTTTGTATCATCATCATAAGCTTTTTGCCCTAGACAAGTTAATTCTCCTACAGAAGTATTATACATCATTCCTTTCCTCGCTATGCAAACATAACCTATGATGGAGGTCTTTAATCTCCACTCAGATTTACCTCTAACACTCATCTGATAATCGGCTTGCGAAGATATTAATTGTTCAACTGCCTCAGAACCGGACATTACCTCCTTTGCTTCCCAAGGCCATTGGTCTCCCATGTTAGTACCTCCACACACATAGCAGTTGGTAACATTAAGACTACCGGCAATACTTTCTGCTAAATCAATGAACAGGTTTTTAGCGTTATGGGGGATCTTATTATCTATACTCATTTCTTCATAGAAGGAATGGTATACCTGATGAGTCTGGGAGGTTACCGTATCAGTCTCTATCCCTATAAATAATATTGTCCCAGGGTCTAAACCCGTCCCGTATATTTGAAACCCCAATAAATTACCATATTTATCTAAGAACTTGTCGGGGTTATTTATAAGAATATGGACCGGATTGCATTCCATAGACTTACAGTATGGATTGGTAGGCAACTTAGTCACAATCATGTCCTTGTCTGCTGTCTGTCCCCAAGTTGCCCACCCCACACAAGACCAATATGGGCAAAAGTTATAATCTCTATTTGGGCATCTAGGACTCACATACTTATTTTTACTACTGGGACAAATATATTTATCATTAGACCCATACGTTCTCTCCCATCTAAGATCCCCACATACATTCCACGGCTTTCTACCACTTGATATCGCCTTACACGCATCAAATAGCAGAACACCCGAAGAATGTACGGATTCTAACACTGTTTTATTAATTAGGGTCCCCTGAGGATCTCCATTCCTGAGAGTCAACCAAATTGTACGGGGTTGATACTCTGGACTGAAGCACTTAGGTTCTCCTACTCCTAAATGGCACACACTATATTCTATATTTAAGTATGTACATCTTGATACATCTCCTTTACACTCGTATTGCGAATGCCAAATTAGGGTCTGGGAAATATGGTTACCTGTTCTTGTAGTCTTAATGCATACCTCACAGCTAGGAGTGTCGGTACCTCTACCTTCCTGAATATAGAAATACACATATAAAAACATTATCAGAAACACATCTTTCGTCGGCATCCTCAGTCTTCGTCCGTGCGATGGCACCTCAGCTTCCAGGATGTAAGGGCTGCAGGGAATGGAGTTCTGCTCATCTTCACAGGGGTCCCTTCGAGACTTTTCCTGACTTTTAAACTACACGTCGGTGAGCGGACAGGCTTTATTATGGCCTTCTCACTCACTTACCAATCTCTGAAACAATAAAATTTCTAATCCACAAAGTTCCTCGTCACTCCGACTGAGTCGTGCGCTTTAACCGGATCTTGCAGGGATTCTCTGGATCTGCTGTAGCTTGCCAAGAATCGACTGCTGCTGGTTTAACCCTGGAGTGATGTATCCACGGAGTCACTTCGGCCACTTTTATCGCTGTAGGGGTAGACAAAAGAACAATATAAGGACCTCTCCACTTGGGCCCTAACGGTACATTATTCCACTCTTTAATCCACACTTGGTCTCCTGGGTGGTAACCACGAACTGGGGGATAAATATTCACAGGTAATCTATCTTGTACCCATTTCTGTACCTCCTCCATAGTCTTACCCAACTCTACAACCTGCTGCCGGGTAATTCCTTCTCCCAACTGACTCAAATCCCCCCTTAAGTTACCAAGTACGGGAGGTGGTCGCCCATACATGATTTCAAAAGGAGAGAGGCCCATCCTTCTGGTAGGTGTACTGCGGATTCGCAATAGAGCTATGGGCAAGAGAACGTTCCACTTAAGTTGGGTTTCCTGACACATTTTAGCCAACTGGTTCTTAATAGTTCTATTCATTCTCTCTACTTTACCAGAACTCTAGGGTCTATATGCCGTATGAAGCCTCCACTTTATACCAAGCATATGAGTCAGTTGTTGTAGGCACTGATGAACAAAAGCTTGACCATTGTCCGATCCTATAGAGCAGGGTAGTCCATTTCGGGGTATTATTTCTCGTAACAGGAACCTCACAACTTCTCCTGCTTTCTCTGTACGAGTAGGACATGCTTCTACCCAGCCTGAATAGGTGCACACAACTACTAGTAGGTAGCGATGTCCACCAGATTTAGGCATTACTGTATAGTCAATTTGGAGATCGGACATGGGGAGTCCCCCCATAAACTGGACTCCTGGTGGCTTTACTGGTCCTTGCCTTGCATTATTTTTAGCACACGTTACACATCTTCGCACAATGGCCTGAGTCAAGTTGGACAATCTTGGTATATAGAAATGTTTTCTGAGAGATTCTTCTGTACTGTCTGTCCCAGAATGTGTCCCGTTGTGATAGTTTTGGACAATTTCTACCGCTAGTGATGCTGGAATAACTATTCTCCCATCTTCTAACTGATACAATTTGTTCTCCAAATACTTTCCAGGTTCAGTCTTTAACCACTCTTCTTCTTGAGCTGTATAAACTGGAGTCCATTGAGACAGTGGAGTTGGTATAAGAGCAGCTATATGCTCCACATATTCCTGTCTTTCTGATTCAGCGGCACGCTTAGCTGCATTATCTGCCATCCGATTTCCTTTGGTTACATCACCATCTCCTCTCAGATGCGCTCGACAATGTATGATACCGACTTCTTTCGGTTCCCATACTGCTTCCAATAGTTGTAAGATTTCAGCTGCGTACTTGATTTCTTTGCCCTCTGAATTCAATAGTCCTCTTTCTTTATACAAAGCTCCGTGGGCATGAGTGGTTAAAAACGCATACTTGGAGTCCGTGTAGATGTTCACTCTTAAACCTTCAGCCAATTGTAACGCTCGTGTCAGTGCTATCAATTCTGCTTTTTGTGCTGATGTTCCTTTTGCCAGTGGCCGAGCTTCTATCACCTTGTCTATTGTTGTTACTGCATATCCTGCATAGCGGATCCCTTCTTTCACAAAACTACTGCCGTCGGTGTAATATTGAACATCGGGGTTCTGGATGGGAAAATCACGAAGATCTGGTCTACTTGAAAATACTTCATCCATCACTTCCAAACAATCATGTTGACTTTCAGTAGGTTGTGGCAAAAGGGTAGCTGGATTTAAGGTATTAACAGTCTCTAAATGCACTCTTGGGTTTTCACACAACATTGCTTGATACTTGCTCATACGGCTGTTACTAAACCAATGATTTCCTTTGTAATCCAACAACGTCTGTACTGCATGTGGGACTCGTACATAAAGTTCTTGACCCAGAGTGAGTTTATCGGCTTCAGCTACCAGCAGGGCGGCTGTAGCTACGGCTCTTAGACAAGGTGGAAGTCCACTGGCCACTGCATCCAGTTGCTTAGACATATAGGCAACAGGTCTTTGCCATGATCCCAAGTACTGTGTCAATACTCCCACAGCCATTCTTCTTTGCTCGTGTACATACAGGTAGAATGGTCGTGTGTGATCAGGTAGACCTAATGCTGGGGCACTCATCAAAGCCTTCTTCACATCTTCAAATGCCGTTTGCTGTTCTTGAGTCCATAGGAAGGGGTCGTGCTCTGTACCTTTGATAGCTGCATACAGAGGTTTTGCCAATATCGCGTAGCTGGGAATCCATATCCTACAGAAGCCTGCTGCCCCCAAGAATTCTCGCACTTGTCTTCTATTCTTGGGTATCGGTATTTGGCACACAGCTTCTTTTCTCTCTGGCCCCATAATTCTTTGACCTTCAGAGATATGGAATCCCAGATATTTGACAGTTGGCAAACACAACTGAGCCTTCTTTCTAGACACCTTGTATCCTGCCTTCCAGAGAATGTGGAGTAGATCGTGTGTTGCTTGCTGACATATTTCCTTTTTAACTGCTGCTATCAACAAGTCGTCTACATATTGTAATAGTATGGGATGGACTCGAAATCCAGTAGATCTTGACTTAGGGCTGAACCAAATAGGGTAGGTGAATTTTTAAACCCTTGGGGCAATCTTGTCCAGGTCATTTGGCGTTTCGAGCCCGTTACAGCGTTTTCCCATTGGAAAGCGAAGATACATTGGCTTTCTGCTGCAATTCGGAGGCAAAAGAAGGCATCTTTGAGGTCTAAAACTGTAAAATAGGTTGCCCCGCCCGGAATTAAAGCAAGCAGGTTATACGGATTGGGTACAACTGGATGTATACTAACAACCGCATCATTGACTGCTCTCAAGTCCTGCACAGGTCGATACTCATCTGTACCGGGCTTTTGAACAGGCAGCAATGGGGTGTTCCAGGGGGAAGTACAGAATTTTAGGATACCATACCGTATGAACTTATCCAGATAAGATTGAATGTTCTTCTTAGCCTTCTGTGGGATGTGATATTGTCGTAGGCTCACTGGATAAACCCCAAGTTTTAGTTCGATTTTAATAGGTGGAATATTGCGGGCCAGTCCTGGTGGGTTGTTCTCTGCCCAAACTCCTGGTATGTTGAATAAGGATTCATAACTCCTAGGGTTTTGGCTAGTCAACGCTGTATAAAGTCGCCACTCTTCTTCCTTTGGTACGGATAATGTCATAATACCTGAAGGTCCATTAAACTTTAAGGATGTTGTTCCGTTTGGTAGGAACGTAATCTGCGCTTGTGATTTGGAAAGCAAATCACGTCCCAAAAATTGGACTGGACATTCAGGCATGTAAAGGAATTGATGTTTTACTACGTGGCCTCCCAATGTACAGAGTCGACTTTTAAGAACCGGTTTTGCAGCACTTCTTCCAGTTGCTCCTATTACGGTAATAGTTCTTCCAGATGGAGGAGCAACTAGGTTAGTCACCACCGAATGTTCAGCACCAGTGTTGATCATGAATGCACTCCTTTTTCCCCCTATTGACACATCGACCATAGGCTCCGCTCGACCAAGGGGGATGGAGCCCGGTCGGTATCAATAGTCCTCCATGACCGTGTCAGCCAATCCTACGAAGTCCCTACCTTCTCTATCGCGGGACCTTTGCGCTGCTGGATAGTACCTATCTTCTCTTACACTTCCTCTGTTTCCATTACTTCCTCTATTACCATTGCTCCCTCTTGGGCCTCCTCTACCTCTCGCTCTGCCTCTAAAGTTTCCATAACCTGCCCTGGGTTGGTCTCTCTCGTACTGCTCTCTTTGCGGACACTCGCTTCTCCAATGCCCTTCTTCCCTGCAATACGCGCACTGATTCCTACTCAGGGGCTCCCTATTCCACCTACTATCGCCTCTATCTGGGCCCCGTCTATCTACGCCTGCGATCGCTACCGCTAGCATATCAGCCTTTTTACGCATCTTGCGCTCTTCCTCTTTCTTACTTTCTGATTCCCTATTCATGTACACCTTATTTGCTACCTCCATTAGTTGGGTGATGGACATTCCTGCAAACCCTTCTAACTTCTGTAGCTTGCGCTTAATATCTCCGTAAGCTTGGCTGACAAAGGCAGAGTTTACCATTCGGGAATTATCAGCGTCTTCCGGATTAAAGGGGGTATACAAGCGGTATGCCTCCAATAATCGGTCATAAAAGACACTGGGCGCTTCATCACTTTTCTGAATCACCTCAACTGTCTTCGACATGTTTATGGCTTTCTTCCCTCCGGCTTTCATGCCAGCAATTATAGCGTCTCTATAGGCTTTTAGTTGACGCATGTCTGCGCCATTAACGTTCCATTCGGGGTCGGTATTAGGATAATGCGTTGCGGCCCATGCTCCTGGATTGGCTTGATTTAAAGTACGGGCTTCTTCCTCTAGTGCTTTAATGGCCGCTTGGTTAATCCTAGTCCTTTCCTCATTATTGAACAATGTCATTAATAACTGCTGGCAATCAGCCCATGTCGGATTATGTGTCTGAACTATCGAGGTGAACAGATCAGTCATAGCTTGTGGTTTCTCAGTGTACGAGGAATTGTGGGTCTTCCAATTCAAGAGATCGGTAGTCGTGAACGGGACATATACGAAGACTGGGTCAGCATATACCATTTGACCTGCGGCATCGAGATAGGCTGACCCAGGATTCAAACGAAGAGGCATCTGATAATGTTTGGGTTGTTGGGTACCGGTCAGTTGTCGGGTTAGTATAGGGCTATGTGGAGGGGCGTCGGTTATGGGTTCTGGTCGGGGGGTAGTAAGGCGTGGGGATGGCCGGTGAATAGAATATTCCGAGCCGAGCTAGAAGAAGCTTGACCGGAAACTTGAAGTGGCGCCAAATCAGGATAATGGGATCTAACGGGGGTTGGTTCCGGAAGGGGAGGTTTAGTACGGCGGGGGGTGGATTCTGAACTGGAGGAGGAAGCGGAAGCGGATGGGGACAATGGGGGAAGGGGTGTAGAACTTCCTGTACTTGTATCACTTCCTTCTACAGGGAAGTAAGGGGGCGGCATAGGGATCTCGGACTCAGGGGGCATGTCCAAAATGGGCCTAACCGTAGTCCTAGTGGACAAACAAGTTCTGGCCACCATGAGGCGACATTGCTCCTCGTGGCATATCCGAATCCATCTTGGCGAGTCGTTTACGGCCTGTCTCCAACAATCAATATATGGAAACTGTCCGTAAAGTTCAGGCCTACCTGATACAGCCATGTGTACACGCTGTACCAGAGTTGGATCCAAACTGCCACGTGGCGGCCATGCCGCAACCAAAGTAGGCCACTCCCTAGTGCACAAAGTGACCAAACGTACAGGAGACATTTTAACCCCAAAATCACATGTTGTAAATCCCTTTTTAAAATTCTTTACCATACAACCTAAGGGATCCAAAATCGTCGACTCCGACGCACCCATACTTATCAATGGAGCGTCGTTGACAACGAATACTATGCACACGTTCTATTCAACAGTCACACCCGTTTCTTCCGGCAACAGCACCACGTGGTACAGTTACCAAGTGAAACGTACACAATAACACAATAAACACTCAGGGAATTCCCGTACACGCACAGCTGTTACACCAGTCACTAAATAATTAATATTATGCCCTTTGGCGAAACTATACAGTCACCCACGCTATAATTCTCTATATATGAATTACCCGTCTATAACACACCCCAATAACATCGTCTTTTACAAACAGCGGTTACAGTACGGTTAGCATAGGTCAAAGCACAATTTAAGGTCACAATACAATTAATAGTGGTTATGGTGTTAAACATGCAATAGACGACAATGATTAGTACTTATATACAGTGTCAGTAAATATACAGGGTTATGGTACCGTGCACTATAATACAGCAACACACTATTAACACTCTCGCTAGACGGCTGAGCTCGTGCTATCTAACAAGATATACACTTTACTAACAATCTTTAACACATATACAATCCCAACTAAACTATTGGCCAGTACCTTGATGGACTACCTAAAACTATCTACATCCGTTTTGGTTAGCCACACTGCCCAAGAACCACATATAGCGAACTAGAGGGCGGAATTTACAACAGAACCCTTTTAGTCTTTCTACTCTTTCAATAGTCTAGTGGGTTCCAAATTTACACGCCTTCCCACTTAGCCAAGATAGGTTGAGATCTAGCAAATGATAATGTACATCAGAGTCTGCTTAGTCTCCCGGTCCCTCCGACCTAGCGAACGAATTGTACACCCTAGAACGCTAGTCTAGACAAGACACCGGTGTCCGGCTAGGGCTATTTACACAGAACCCCGCCTGACTCCAAACCAAATCAAACGGTCTTACTAAAGAGCGTTCGATTGAGCGGTGCGCCTTCGCTCCTTCCCTCCGACAGAGGGGGCAGATTCCATATACAGATTTAAACCCCTTATGGGCCTACCGCACAATCAGTATACCCCTAGTGGGTCCGCCGTCTAAAACAGCGGTCGTCCTGAACCTGAGTTCACACTCATCGACGGGGACACCCCAGCACTTCTTACGTAGAGGCCGATGATCTCCTGGACAACAGACCAGTGGCGCCGAGACGAAGGGAGGTCCACGCAGAAGTTCAGGGGTGCAGCCGTAGAGAACGTGGGCAAAGATAGACCGTCTCACGCCTCTGCCTCTCAGCTACTGTTGAACGATGAGCTTCCCGGCCAATGCACCAAATGATACCGGAGAAACTGACGGAAGCCAAGCACAGAGAGATGGACACAGGTTTCTTCAGGAAGGAAGAGATTCTTTATTCGGTTCACCGATCGGGACTCAGAGGGACTAATGTCACCAAAATACAGCAAGTTCTGAGCCCCGGACAATAGTGCAGGCTCCTTATATAGGCACATAACTCCTCCCATAATAAGCTCCACCCGCACATTCTCTTGACCAATCAATACAAATAAGAATTAACTTCCTGCTTGACCGCATGGCCTGTACAGCACAATGGAGGAGGGGAATACTACATCCTGTATTCTCGCACATGCTCCGTACACTACTGATCGTATCTTGCCTCGTGCAACCAACGGATCGATACGTCAGCATATGCACGTACACATGCCACGTGGTAATCTCGGCCTACTAAATTTATTTTTACCGAGATTCCACCACAGGTGTTTAGTGACTTAGTGCGCTAAATGTATGATTGTATGTTGTATGATTTGTCCCCTGCAGCACCCTTATGCATGTTCATGTGATCAAATGAGACTAATGAAAATAAAATGCTTTTAAAAAAAAAAGAAAACACAAAAACAGAAAAAAAGGGGTGCGCCTAACTTACATAAAAGTAAACATAAAGGTCCAAAGTCCTATAATGAGTCCGAAGTGGTGAATTCCACAAAATATGGAGGGTGCTTGAGGATGATGTCAGTCTTTGCACATTAACACTTGTAATTCGGTGATGATATGTGGAGAATAAAAATGGTAAAAGAATGAAATATACTCACAGTATATTTCATTCTTTTACCATTTTTATTTGCTATACAGAGAGCACTATATTTTATTTCCTTTTAAATTTTCGGCTGAGCCGGACCATCGCTGGACTCCTTATCTGCATTACCTGCTGACCAGCGTTATCCTATATATCCTTGAGTGGGGATCATTCCACTTCACGCATTCAATATCAGAGCTGGATTTTAGCTCTGAAAATTGTGAGTAATATTCATTATCACCATTTTATCCTTTTTACCCTGCTGACATACTGTACCATTGGGATTTTGCCTTTCTGTTTTTATCTCCACATATCATCACCGAATTACAAGTGTTAATGTGCAAAGACTGACATATTTTGTGGAATTCACCACTTCGGACTCATTATAGGACTTTGGACCTTTTTTTTTTAATTTGTAAGTTTTTTATTCTTTTATAAGCATACATTTTACATGAAGTCTTAAGTTACATATTACAAATTTTTCACTGGTACAAAGAAGTTATAATTCAGTACAATATGGTATAAGTGTTATAACATGCATTGTTGACAAGTGATTACATTTTGTGGTTACAGGGTACAAAAGGGTAAATCCTAAAGAAAATAGACAAAATAATTCTAACGGTAAGATTTCCTATCCTAACATATTTAAATGTGCCACCTCGTATGTTATTTATATATAATAGTTATAGTCATTGTAGACTATCAGCAAGGTGATGGAGTGTTTTTTGTGGTGGGTGGTTAGCGTGGACATGAATGCGGTATAGCTGATTTCTCTAAGAAGTGTGTTCATTGAGAGAGGGGAGAGGTGTTGTATAGCTGGGTTTTGTTGCACTAGTTGTAACCATGAAACGTGTCCATGGTTCCCAGGTAGCGGTGAATGTTTTAAATTCTTTCAAAATGGCATACGTTATTAGTTCCAGTTGTTTGATATTTTCTACTCGCCTGATCCATTCCCTGATCGTGGGAGCCTGTGGTTGATTCCAATACTTAGGGATCAATTGAGCTGCTGTCATGGTCAAAAGTTTAAACAGTGTGCGTTGTGGTTTATTTAGGGTGAGGTTTGGGGGAAGTTCTTGGAAGATGAACTGTAATGGAGCTAGTGGGAAAGTAATATTCATTATGGACTGGATAAGAGTGTGTATTCTGCTCCAATATTTATGTATGACTGGGCATTGCCACCAGACGTGGGCATGATGTGCTGTGGTGTTGTCACATCTCCAGCATTGAGCTTTCTCGGTACCGTGTATTTGTTGGATTTTCTCTGGTGTGTAATGCCATCTAGAGATACGTTTGAAATTACTTTCTTGCGTTAGTAGAGAGGTGGAAGTTCTATGCGTGGAGTTGAAAATAGCTTGCCATTGTTTGGGGGTAATCTCTATTTGTAATTCTTGTGACCATTTTTGCGTATATTTTGGTAGTTCTAGCGGACGTGAGTCCCTGATTGTTTGGTAAAGAGAGGATAATAGTTTTTTCGTAATTTTATGTTTCTCACAGATGTTTTCAAACTCAGTCAAGGGACGGTTGCCCAATGGTAGAAGATCGTTGGACGTGATAAACTGTTTTAGTTGGGTGTAGTGTAGTAATTGGTTACCGGTCGGAGGATTGGAGGGGAAGAATTGCTGTAGTGGTTTCAGTGTGTTATTAGTAACCATATCCCGTAGCCGTAGCGTGGAGCCACCGTGATAATTAGCATAGGCCCCACCTGACTGGCCTCCCTGGAAATTAGGATTATTAGTGAGTGGGTATAATGGTGAGGGATGTGGGGATATTTCGGTAGTTCGTGTCAGTTTGTGCCATAATTGTAGTGTAGGTGTAATGGTAGGATGAGGGCCATAGAGTGTTCCGCATTGGGCCGGTGGATTCGCTAGCCATGGACGGTCTTTTAAGGGAATGATTGAGAATTCATTCTCTATCTGGACCCAGTGGTGGGCTGGCATGGGCCTTGTCCATTCATAGATCCTGCTTAAGTGGACAGCTTCGTGGTATGAGACAATATCTGGAAAGTTTAACCCCCCCTTGTCTTTGTTTTTTATAAGTGTTTCAAAGGCAATTCTAGGTTGTGAGTTTGACCATATGAAGCTAGTGAATGTTTTCCTGATTTTGAAGAAGAAATTGGTGTTTAATTGGATCGGAAGGGCTTGCAGAGTGTAGAGTAGGCGTGGGAGAACGTTCATTTTGATGATGTTGATTCTACTGAACCAACCGAAGCATGGTTTGTTCCAGTTGTGTAAATCAGTGGCGATGTTATCTAGTAACTTGAGGAAGTTGAGGCTAAAGATAAGTTTACTTGTTTGTGGTATGTGTACTCCTAGATATTTGATAGAAATGGGTTGCCAAGTGAATTGGAACCTGTTCTTGAGTTGTGTGTTCAGATATTTGGTAGAATGGATAGGCATCAGATCACATTTAGATATATTCGCTTGAAAGTTGGAGATTTTGCTGTACAGTTCCATTTCTGAGATGATTTTTGGAATGGAGGTTAGTGGGTTTGTTATTGTGAAGAGGAGGTCATCAGCAAAAGCCATGACCTTGTATTCATGGTCCTTTACTTGGATGCCTCTAATGCTTGGGTTGTCTCTTATTCCTTGGAGAAATGGCTCTAGAACTAGTATGAATAGTAGGGGTGAGAGTGGACATCCTTGCCTCGTCCCGTTGGTAATTGGGACCTGCTGTGATAGTTGGCCGTTAATACGTATGCGTGCCGTTGGTCTGGAATAGATTGCAGCCAACCATTCCATCCATCGTGGGCCAAAGCCCAGGGTTTGTATCGTATGTGTGATGAGAGACCAGTTGACCCTATCAAATGCCTTTTCGGCGTCTATGGCAAGGAGTGCGCTGTGGATTTTGTGTGATTGGGCCCAGTGAATCAGGTTCAGGACTTTCGTTGTATTATTTTTTGCTTCCCTACCGGGCACGAAGCCCGCTTGATCGGTATGAATTATGTTTGGGAGAAAAACTTTAAGTCTGTTCGCCATAATCTTCGTTAAGATCTTCAGATCTATATTTATCAAAGATATTGGTCTGTAGTTTCCACACTCAGTTGGGTCTTTGCCTGGTTTTGGGATGAGTGTGATGGTTGCTTCCAATGCAGAATTAGGGATTTGGTTTGATAATTTTTGTGTATTATATGCCTCTATGAATGGTCGTGCAAGGATTGGTGAGAAAGTTTTATAATATTTCCCCGTATAGCCGTCTGGCCCTGGGCTTTTACCTGATGGTAGTGATCGAACTACATTTTGAAACTCCTCTATTGAGATGGGTTCATCCAAGAACGCTAGTTCATTGGGTGGGATTGTTCTTTGAATTCTCGGTTGTAAATATGTGCTTATCTGCTCGCTAGTTGGTTGCACTTTTGCGATGTTGTAGAGGCTAGTGTAGAATTTATGGAATTCTCTGCTAATTTCAGGCATGTTTTTTGTTAATTTCCCTGCGGTTGTTTTAATTTCTGAGATGAATGTGGTTTGTTTATCTGGCTTTAGTGCTTGCGCTAACAATCTCCCCGCCTTACCCCCCTTGGTATAGTAGAGGTGTTTAGTCAAAGTAACCTTGCGTCTAGCATGGAGATGTAGAGTTGTCGTGAGTTCAGCTCTTTTTGATAGAATTAGTTTGTACGTGTCAAGGGATGGATCCTGATCGTGGTGTGTAGATTCTAGTGTTTTTAGTTCCCTCATTAGTTGGGCCACTCTTCGTTCTCTGCTTCTTTTGACTGAGGAGGCAATTCTGATGAATTCCCCTCTTATGACTGCTTTGTGAGCTTCCCATAGGAGAGGTAGTGTGGTGTCTGGATTTGTATTCTCTTCAAAGTATGTTTTTATTGCTTTGTCTATATGTGATATGGTATCTGTGTCATTAAGGAGTAGGTCATTTAATTTCCACTGAGTGGAGGGGTGTGGTAGATGTGGTATTGTTAGTGTTAGTGTCATTGCTGCATGATCAGACCAGGTGATCGGACCGTAGGCGGCAGCAGTCACTAGGGACAGGTACCTGTGTTGAAGAAACAATGAGTCGATTCGGGAATATGTGCCCGCTGGTGGGGAGTAAAAAGAGAAATCTCTACGGGAAGGATGGAGTAGCCTCCAGCAGTCAAACAATTGTGCTTCGTATAGGGTAGAGTTTATCTTTTTTCTAATTTGCGTCAGGTGAGGTTGTGATTTAGCTGTGGAGTCTAGTTTTCCATCTAAGGAAATGTTCATGTCTCCCCCTAGTATTAGGATACCTTCCTGAAACCCTGATAGTTTCTGTAGAACTTTGTTCAGAAATTGGTTTTGTTTTTTGTTAGGTACATATAGGTTGGCCAGCGTTACCATAGTTGAGCCTAACGTCCCTTTCACAAACAAAAATCTACCTGAGTCGTCTGTGAGATGTTCTCGAATAGTGAATGGGGAATGTTTCCCTATCAATATCGCCACCCCTCTAGATTTGGATTCTGAGAAATGGCCATAGTATCCCTGTGGATAATCTTTATTGCGTAATTTTACATTTGTACCCTTGCGGAGGTGCGTCTCTTGGACAAAAACTATGTCCGCCCTTTGTCTGCGGAAGTCAGACAAGGCCAATGATCTTTTCTCAGGGGTGTTTAGGCCTTTGGCGTTTTGTGTTAATATTGTTAGAGTTGTCATTGTTATGTGTGTGTGCTGGAATGAAGTCTGTTACAGAGTTATTGTTGAACTACCTTATCTTGTGATGATAGGTATACACTTCAATATACGTTTAGGTGAGATGCACGTCCACGTGCAGTAGTTACAATCAAAGATGTAAAATGTTATATAATCACTCGTTAACAGTAACTAAAAAAAAAGAAAAATGAACAGTGGAAAGACAAGTATAAATTTAACAATTGAAAGGATAGACCGTGGTGGTATATGTGAAAATGGCTACCCTGTCGAACAGTGAATGGGAAATAAGTTTTAGAGAGTGATCTGATTTACAGGTCGACTCTATTAGCGCAGGTGGTCTGAGGGGCTGCGGCCTGATCAGAACCACCAGAGCTCAGAACCCACTTTCTAGTGGTCAAGCGTTAGTGTAGCTTGGATGGGGTTCTGTATTAATTAAACGTACCTTACCCCTTACAATAGGGGTTTTCTCTCGGGTAATGAGAGAGAATGGGTGATCTATCTAGGCGCAACCGATAGATACCCTTTTATAATTGGGGAAATCCGTGGCATAGCTAAGGATCCCGGGTGAGGCAATCCTTTGATTTGGATAGTCATTTAGTTATTTCGGGAGACATGTAAATAAATCAGGTCGGATACCAGAGACTTAACGGAGCGGATATAGGGGGGGGGGGGGGGAGAGGGAAGAGGGCAGGAAGGAAAATGGAGTGGGATTACCAGGAAATTGGATGGTAGGTAGTTAGGGGGGAGGGGGGGGGATAATGTCATACAATGAACTACATTCAAGTTATTAGAGGTATGTAGGCAATGCATGTACTTATTAATTCGTATGTGATAACGGCCTCAGAGAGGCAGGTCTCAATGGTGGTTTGGATTAACAAGTTTTGCATAAAACACACATTTTACAGTTCATAGTATTTTTGATACGACCTGTGTAATGGGCAGGCAGGCAAAGTCAGCCTGATGAGAGAAAATGGAAAGTTCTTGTTGAGTCTGGTTGTGCCCGCTGATAGTTCAGGTGTCTTTCTCGTTCTGTCTGCTTTACCTTCAACTTTCTCGGAAGGCACTAATTGTCCTCTGTAGAGAAGCTAAGGAAAAATAAACTGTTAATTAGGAGAATTTTTGGTTCCGCTTTGACAGGGTATAGGGTAGGGAGTATAGGGTTGGGTGGAGTGGTCAGTGTCCGCTTCCAGTGGAGGTTTGAGTATCCTGTAATTGTCTTCATCTGGTTGACCATTGAGTAGTATGGGTCGTGAGTCGTGATATATTGATTCTTGTTGTGGGTGTAAACAGTCACTTATTCCGGAGATTGTAGATTCCTGCGGGTTAAGTCGTCCGGAGGTAATTTGGATCTTTGTGTCGGCGATATAAATCGTTGGTCGTTTCTTCTCTTTTTAGCAGGCGTAATCCAGCGTTGTCTCTGCGGAAGGCTTGTTGTGTCTTGTTGGGGTTGTTGCCCGTTCCAGTCTAAGATTGTGGTATTCGGTAAATCTAGTGCCTGAAGGAACGGAGGGACATCTAGGATGGAGGATATCGATAGAAGCATGCCTTTATGGTTAACAATTAGGGCGAAAGGGAATCCCCAGCGGTACCTGATATTCCTGTTCCTTAAATGTTCGGTGATGGGTTTTAGGGCCCTTCGGGCTTGTAAAGTGTAGCGAGATAGGTCCGGGTAAATCTGTATGGGGTGACCGTGGTAGAGGAGGGGTTGGGAAGTATCCCTGAGTGATTTGAGGATATTTTCTTTGATTGAGAAATAATGAATTCTGCAGATTACATCTCTAGGGGTATCAGGAGTTAGGCCTCTGGGGCGTAAAGAGCGGTGAGCTCTGTCAAGCAGGATTACATTATCGCTTCGTTCCCCCATAATGAGATTAAAAAGTTCAGACAAGATAGCGTCCAGGCTCTCACCTTGGGATTCTGGTAGGCCTCTAATCCGCAGGTTATTCCTTCTCCCTCGATTGTCCAGATCATCTATGTGTCTTTGTGTGGCTGCCATATTGTATGCATAGGAGTTAAGTGTCGTTGATAAGTTTGTCAGTTGGGCCTGAGTTAGATCCCTCTCCTCCTCCAGGTCTACCACTCTGAGGTTCAACTGCCGGACCTCCGTTCCTATAACTTCCATTTTCTTATGGAATGAGGCTTCCAATTTATCGATCGAGCTCTGAAGATCGCTTTTCATGCTGTGGAGATCAGTTTTGGAAGGTAAGTTCCTCAGTATTGATTTTAAATCTGTATCTATTGTTAGTTCCGTCGAGGTTTGTGAGATCTCTGAGGCCGATGGGCTATTCGGATGTGGGTCTGTATCCGCCATTACGCCAGCTATGGTTGCGGCCTCCTCCTCGCGGTTTGGGTTTTCCTTAAAGTAACGGGTCAGAGCTCCCGGTTTTGTTGAGGGAGTCCTCCCCGATTGTCCTTGTGTTGAACCCTGCTTCTTGTGATTACCCATGTCTTAAGAAAGTCTCCGATTGTTATGGATTGAGCCCGGTTCCTCAGGAGCTAAGTCAATGTGCGTCCATGTAGCTCCGTGGTCGGCCACGCCCCCCTGGACTTTGGACCTTTATGTTTACTTTTATGTAAGTTAGGCGCACCCCTTTTTTTCTGTTTTTGTGTTTTATTTTACTTATACAAGGGGATTAGGGGAACTCCCCTTTCTAAGGTGTGCAGCCGTTTTATATATTATTTCTCTGTGGCTACTTAGCGCTGACTCTTCACCCCATCCCTTTAAAAAAAAAAAGGCTTACATTTCAGCGCCAATATTGGCTTAAAAAACAGTGAAAAAAATACACAATTGGTTCGGTAAAGAGAACACCAGCTTTTTGCATCAGTTACATCTTGATAAAAGAGTCCTTATTTAAATGGGCACTTAGGGTGTCTTAGATTAACAACTGCAAGTATCTAGTGAGATGGATATGAATATGAAAAACCTGAAAATTGCAATTTTTAAAAGATATTTTTTAAAATCTGGGTTTTAGAATGCATCCAAATTTACATCTGTTAGGAAAAGACAATTTCCACTATCAAACATGGGCCTTGGTGTTAATATTTTTGAATAAACTTTTCAAATCATCACACTCTGTAACAAAATATTCTTAAATTATTTATCTACAGAAGTTGACATTAAAGTTTATGGGATTTTGTTTTGTACTTAAATTATTTGAAAAGCTTTTTCTAACAGTTTGAAAAAATATTCACACTTACTTGAATTACAAACATCATGACATGTCACAACGGACAGACCTAAAGATGTTATGGATGTGCTTCAGAGTAGGTTTTTGCCTTCTTTTGGATCAACAGCAAAAACATATGTGAGGAAGAGAGTTGAGCGAACCCGGACTGTAAAATTCGGGTTCATACCAAACATTACGCTTTTTGGACCCTGGACCCGAACACGGACATATCAGTGTATGTTCGGGTTGGGGTTCGGTGTTCAGCGATTTAATGACGTGTTTTGAAAGGCTGCAGGGCAGCCAATCAACAAGCGTTTGACTTGTGTGCCCTTAGAAGCCATCACAGCCATGCCAACTAATTGCATGGCTGTGATTGGCCAGTGCAGCATGTGACCCAGCCTCTATATAAGCTGGTTACTTAGTATTATTAAATTATGCCCCTACTCGCTATACTTTGAGTAGGGGCATGTCTATTAAACAGTAAGCAACCTGTGGTTAAAAAATAACAAAAAACATTCCACCCTCCTGAGCCCCCACCCGCGAGACGCGAGTGGGGGCTTTTAATCTAAAGGGGGGACCTATTGCCCCCCCTGATCCCCACCCATGAGCGGCGGGTGGGGCCCTAAATACCAATAAGGGGGAGGAACATATTGTCGTTGTCCCCCCCGGCCCCCACCACTGAGCGGTGGGTGGCGGCCCTAAATATAAATAAGGTGGGGGACCTATTGTCCTCCCCCCAGGCCACAACCCCTGCATGGCAGGTGGGGGCCCTAAATAACAATAAGGGGGGGAACCTACTGTCCTTCCCCCCGGCCACCACCCCTGAGTGGCGGGTGGGGGCCCTAAATATCAATAAAGGGGGGGACCTATTGTCCTCCCTCCCGGCCCCCACACCTGATCAGAGGGTGGGGGCCCTAAAAAACAATAAGGGGGTAACTACTGTCCTCCCGCCCCCCCGGTCCCCACACCTGAGCAGTGGGTGAGGGCCATAAATATCAATAAAGGGGGGACCTATTGTCCTCCACCCTAGCCCCCACCCCTGAGCGGCGGGTGGGGGCCCTAAATATCTTAAGGGGGGGACCTATTGTGCTCTCCCGGCCCCCACCCCTGAGCAGCAGGTGGGGGCCCTAAATAACAATAAGGTGGGAACCTACTGTCCTCCCTCTGGCCCCCACCCCTGAGCGGTGGGTGGGGGCCATAAATTAATGTCCTCCCCCTGGCTCCCACCCCTGAGCGGTGGGTGGGGGCCCTATTTATCAATAAGGGGGGCCTATTGTCCTCCCCCCGGCCCCCATCCCTGAACGGTGGGTAGCAGCCCTAAATATCAATAAGTGGGGGGACCTTCTGTCCTCCCCCCTGACCCCCACCCCTGAGCAAAGGGTGGGGGCCCTAAATATCAATAAGGGGAGACCTATTGTCCTCTCCCCGGCCCCTATCCCTGAGCGGTGGGTGGCGGCCCTAAATATCAATAGGGGGGGGGACCTATTGTCCCACCCCCAGCACCCACCCCTGAGCGGAGGGTAGGGGCCCTAAATAACAATAAGGGGGAGATCTACTGTCCTCCCCCCCATCCCCCACCCCTGAGCGGCGGGTGGGGGCCCTAAATATCTTACGTGGGGAACCTATTGTCCTCCCGCCCTGTTACAGTAACTGTTTGGAGGACCAAGATTCATGTGTTTGGGATTTTGTTAGTGACGGTTGAAGCTGGGGAATGTGTATAGGCGGTTCGGTTCTCTTGAAGTCAGTTAACTTTTCTGTCAACAAACTCGTCTCTAATATGTTCCATCCCTCTACAGCGATTCCCGCTGTGATTTGGATTTCAGGGTACTTTGGGTCGTGTGTTTGAGTGAGGCTTGCGCTTCGTGAAGTCGTTCCATGGCTCCCAGGTAGTCTCAAATTTCCTATACTTCCCTTGTTTTTGCGAGTGTAATTTCTTCCATTAGTTTAATGTTTTCTACTCTCGATATCCATTCTCTAATTGGGGCGTTTTAGGTTGTTTCCAGTATTTGGGTATCAGCTAGGAGGCTACCATGGCAATATGATTGATCTCGTTTTTTGTGAGCCCCTGGGGGGGTAGGAGAAAGATGTAGTGGTTGGGTGAGCAGGGGAGGGTTTTGTGAAAAATTAATTGTGTAATGGTGTGTATCCTGTTCCAATATTTGGAGATCGTCGGGCATTGCCACCAGATGTGAGCTTGGTGAGCTTTTGTGTGGTTGCATCTCCAGCATAAGTCTGGTGACGTGTTATATAATGTGTGTATTTTTTCTGGCGTGATATGCCACTAGGCTAAACGTTTAAAGTTGCATTCCTGTGCGTACAATGAAGTGGAGGATTTATGGGCATTTATAAAAATGTTGCGCCATTGTTGTGGAGTATAAATAACATTCAGTTAGTCTGCCCACTTTATCATGTATCTCGGGGGGGTATGCAGTTGTGTTTCCCTGATCGTAGAATATATTGTGGATAGGGTCTTTTTCTTGAGCGGGTGTGAGGTGCAAAATAGCTCAAAATCAGTTAAAGGTCTGTCTCCCTTCGGGATTAGTGTCTGGGATTTAACAACCATTTGGTTGTGGTATAAGAGTTGGATCCCTGTGTGAGTGTCTGATGAGGTGAGTTCTGGCAAGTTTTTTTTATCTTGCCCTCTCTGTGGTGACATTCTGTCATCAAACTAACATGGTGACCAGGGGTCATGTGATCAAGTTCATGTAGATCTTTCTTACAGGGGGATAAGCTTTACTTTGATATGGTAAGTAGGTAATTCAATACCTTTACAAGTCAGGAGAGAGATAGCCACTCCCCCCACTATCCTCATTTCTCTCTGTTCCTTCTTGGCTGTGCTACTGAGCAGATGTGCAGACGCCATGTGCTATCTTGGTGAACCATGTTATACTCTGTTGCTTCCTTTTCTTCCTTGGTGGATGTGATGTTGGACTTGCAGCAGTGAGCCATTACTAGATGTGAAGGCCTAACCGTGGGTGAGATCAAACGTGTGGGGAAGGGGATTACTATATAGATAGATAGATTTAAAAGGGTTGTTGCTCCGTGGGTCTGGGCTGTGTGTTTGTGATACATTTATAGTATTGTGTTGTTGCCTTCTAAATAAATACCTTTTAATGTAGATGAACCTTGTGTAATATTTATATTAATATGGTGATACACCACACTCTCTAACTACGTCTCTCAGTTCCAGATGTTGTATTGTATGCTGTATATTTTCCCTGTAGTTCCTTGGTGGAAGTATGGATTGTGAGATAGAGGGTAAAGTGGGGATGGGAAAGGCGATATATTTGTCTTTTCCCTCAGTTTAAACCAGATATTCAGTGTTGTGTTGATTGTTGGGTGGTTGCCTATATGTTGTGTGCATTGGATGTATTGTTGGAGCCAGGGGTATGTGTTGAGCGGAGAGTCCATAAAGGTATTATCCAGGTTAACCCACTGTTGTGTGTCTGAGGTTCTTGTCCATTCGTAGATTCTTTGTAGGTGTATTGCTTTGTGGTATATGTCTATATCCGGTAGATGTAATCCCCCTTGCTCCTTATGTTTAGTCAGTGTTGGGTAGGCTAGGCGAGAAGGTGTGTGTGCCCATACATATTTCATGAAATGTGATCTAATCGTGTTGAAGAATTGAATTGGTATCTTGACGTGGATCGTCTGCAAAAGATATAATATGCGGGGTAAGATGTTCATTTTTGGCATAGCCAACCAACCATGTTCATTTTTGGCATAGCCAACCAAAACATGGTTTATGCAATTTTTGGAGGTCTCTGGTGATGGATTCCACCAGTGGCATAGCCAACCAAAACATGGTTTATGCAATTTTTGGAGGTCTCTGGTGATGGATTCCACCAGTGGGGGGAAAGTTTAGTGCAAAGATGGAGGCTAGTTTAGTCGGGTTGTGGATCCCTAAATATTTGATCGACTTAATAGCCCAATTAACTTTAATATTTTACTTTAATATTTAGGGATCCACAACCCGACTAAACTAGCCTCCATCTTTGCACTAAACTTTCCCCCACTGTTGGAATCCATCACCAGAGACCTCCAAAAAGCAGGTTCGAAGCTGAGTTTCAAGAGTGTTTGTCGTATAAATTGGCAGGAGGTCGCATTTAGTTAGATTAGCTCGGAAGTAGGAGATTTTACTGTAAGCCTCCATTTCCGACATGATGGCGGAAATAGTTGTGAGTGGGTTTGATACAATAAAGAGGTCATCAGCAAAGGCCGTGATCTTATATTCCTGTTCATTGATTTTGAGTCCTTGTATGAGTTAATTATCTCTAATTCCCTGGAGGAAAGGTTCCAAGGCTAGTGATGTCGCGAACATAAAATTTTCGGTTCGCGAACGGCGAATGCGAACTTACGCAAATGTTCGCGAACGGGCGAACCGGGCGAACCGCCATAGACTTCAATGGGCAGGCAAATTTTAAAACCCACAGGGACTCTTTCTGGCCACAAAAGTGATGGAAAAGTTGTTTCAAGGGGACTAACACCTGGACTGTGGCATGCCGGAGGGGGATCCATGGCAAAACTCCCATGGAAAATTACATGGTTCACCTAAATCACCTAACATTCCTAAATTGTTTGGAATAACCTGCTTTAAAACATCAGGTATGATGTTGTGTCGATCAGGTAGTGTAAGGGTTACGCCCGCTTCACAGTGACAGACCAAACTCCCCGTTTAACGCACCGCAAACAACCGCAAACAGTCCATTTGCACAACCGCAAACTCCCCATTTGCACAAGGTTGGATACCAAGCTAGCCATGTCCCGTTCCTTGTCCTCACTGATGTCATTGGAGGTCTATTCCTCCACCCAGCCACGTACAACACCAAGGGTCCCCGAAAGGTGACAACAAGCCCTCTGGGATGCCTGCTGTGTTTGGTCTTCCACCTCCTCAAAGCCACCTTCCTCCTCTGACTCCTCTTCTTCAGACTCCTCTCTCTGCGTTGCCTCTCTCTGCGTTATTATAAGGTGTGTTAAGTAGTACTAATCCTATCAGTTTAATCCCTGTTACGTCCCCTATATGGCATTGATTTTAGGAACCGGGAGATGGAAAAAGATGCTTGGTCGGTCCTCCTACTTCAAATTTGGGGCACTGCGCGTGCAATCTAATGTGCCACCAGATAGGAGTGGTGTGTTAAGTAGTACTATTCCTATCAGTTTAATCTTTGTTATGTCCCCTATCAGGGTTACGTGTATATAAGGCATTGATTTTAGGAAGCGGGAGATGGAAAAAGATGCTTGGTCGGTCCTCCTACTTCAAATTTGGGGCACTGCGCGTGCAATCTAATGTGCCACCAGATAGGAGTGGTGTGTTAAGTAGTCCCCCTCGCCCACTGTCAGTCCCTTCAGGATCCATCCCTCATTCATCTTAATAAAGGTGAGGTAATCTAGACTTTTTTGACCTAGGCGACTTCTCTTCTCAGTGACAATACCTCCTGCTGCACTTAAGGTCCTTTCTGACAGGACACTTGAAGCGGGGCAGGTCAGAAGTTCTATCGCAAATTGGGATAGCTCAGGCCACAGGTCAAGCCTGCACACCCAGTAGTCAACGGGTTCATCGCTCCTCAGAGTGTCGATATCTGCAGTTAAGGCGAGGTAGTCTGCTACCTGTTGGTCGAGTCGTTCTCTGAGGGTGGACCCCGAAGGGGTAGGACTTAAAAAGCTCTGCATGTCCTCCATCAACAACACGTCTGTAAAGCGTCCTGTCCTTGCCAGCGTGGTCGTGGGAGGAGGAGGATTACTTTCACTTCTTCCCCTGTTAGATTCCCGTTGTGCTGTGACATCACCCTTATACGCTGTGTAAAGCATACTTTTTAATTGATTTTGGAACTGCTGCATCCTTTCCGACTTGCCATAATTCGGTAACATTTCAGCCACTTTCTGCTTATACCGGGGGTCTAGTAGCGTGGACACCCAGTACAGGTCGTTCTCCTTCAGCCTTTTTATACGAGGGTCCCTCAACAGGAACGACAGCATGAAAGACCCCATTTGCACAAGGTTGGATGCCGAGCTACATATGTCCTGTTCCTCGTCCTCAGTGATCTCTCTGAAGGTATGTTCTTCCCCCCCAGCCACGTACAGCACCACGGGTACCAGATAGGTGACAACGAGCACCCTGGGATGCCTGTTGTGGTTGGTCTTCCTCCTCCTCCTCAAAGCCACATTCCTCCTCTGACTCCTCTTCCTCACAATCCTCTTCCAGCGTTGCCGCCGGTCCAGCAAGCGATGCTGATAAGGCTGTTTCTGGTGGTGATGGTGACCACAACTCTTCCTCTTCCTCTTCACGCTCATCTACAGCCTGATCCAGCACTCTTCGCAGGGCATGCTCCAGGAAGAAAACAAATGGTATGATGTCGCTGATGGTGCCTTCGGTGCGACTGACTAGGTTTGTCACCTCCTCAAAAGAACGCATGAGCCTACAGGCATTGCGCATGAGCGTCCAGTAACGTGGCAAAAAAATTCCCAGCTCCGCAGAGGCTGTCCTAGCACCCCGGTCATACAAATGCTCGTTAATGGCTTTTAGGAAGAGTAGAGGAGGAGGCAGCAGGCCTGCTTGCAAGTCGTGGCGGTGTCACCAACTCCTCTGCAGAGCCACGCATTCCATGCTTGGCAGCCGTCAGCAGGTTTATCCAATGCGCAGTGTAGGTAGGTGATATACCTGCCCTGACCATGCTTTGCAGACCAGGTATCAGTGGTCAGATGGACCCTTGCCCCAACACTGTGTGCCAGACATGCCATTACTTCCTTTTGCACAATCGAGTACAGGTTGGGGATCGCCTTTTGTGCAAAGAAATTTCAGCCGGGTACCTTCCACTGTGGTGTCCCAATAGCTACAAATTTTTTGAACGCCTCAGACTCCACCAGCTTGTATGGTAAAAGCTGGCGGGCTAAGAGTTCAGTCAAGCCAGCTGTCAGATGCCGGGCAAGGGGGTGACTTTGTGACATTGGCTTCTTACACTCAAACATGTCCTTGAAAGACACCTGACTGTGGGCAGATGAGCAGGAACTGCTCAAGGCGAGAGATGGAGGGGCGGATGGTTGAGAGCGGGCAAGGAGGACAGCAGTGGTTAACGTGGCTGAAGATGCTGGACCAGGAGGAGGATGGTGGCTTTGAGTTTGTGTGCTGCTTGTACTCATGTGTTGATCCCATAGGCGTTTGTGATGTGCGATCATGTGCCTACGCAAAGCAGTAGTACCTAGGTGGGTGTTGGACTTCCCATGACTCAGTTTCTTTTGGCACAGGTTGCAAATGGCATCGCTGTTGTCAGAGGCAGACACACAAAAAAAATGCCACACTGCTGAGCTCTGCAATGACGGCATTCTAGTGGTGGCAACAGCATGCGTTGATTGGCGTGCTGTCTGGCTGACCCCGGGTGCCGATGCATGCTGTCTGACTGTGCCACTAGCTCCTTGCGACGACCTCCCCCTGCTTCCAACTCGTTTCCTCCTCCTCCTCTCTGTCTCCCCATCTGAACTTTCCCTCTGTTCTTCTTCTCTTCTAGCAGGCACCCACGTGACATCCACGGACGCATCGTCATCATCAACCGCTTGACTTGTATCTGACAACTCATCAAAGGAAGCAGCAGTGGGTACAACATCATCATCATCACACCGTACGTGTGTAATGCTGCCTGACTGAGACATATCCTTGTTATCTTTATCCTCTGGCAATAATGGTTGCACATCACTCATGTCTTCCAACTGATGTGTAAATAACTGCACTGACATACCAAGTGAAGCGGCTGTGGTGCTAGTGTTGGTGGTGGCGGCAGGCGGGCGAGTGGTAACTTGAGAGGTGCCCGAAGCTCAGCTGGAGAAGGATGGTGCGTTGAGGTTCCGAGCGGAAGCTGTAGAAGATTGGGTGTCCTGTGTTAGCCAGTCAACTATGTCCTCAGAACTTTTCAAGTTCAGGGTACGTGGCCTCTGAACACTGAGCATTATTCTAGGGCTAAAGGAAATCACAGAACTACGACCACGATGGCCCCTGCGGGGTGGCCTGCCTCTGCCTGTCATTTTTTTTCGATTAGTGGTACTATGCGTGCAAGCTACTGTGACAACAGATATGAGTGGCACTGGTGTGACACTGTGCCCTGGCAGGCCCTGAAACGCACACTCGTGAAGGAAACTGACTGCTATTATATTACAGTCCAAAAAGTTTTTTTTGTTAAATGCAAGCTATTGTGACACCAGATATGAGTGGTGGCACTGGGCAAGTGGGCACAGTATACGCTGCGAGCCTGACACACACGCTGGCAGACAACTAACTGCTATTCAATTACAGTCAAAATTCTATTTTTTTTTTTTTAAATGTACACTACTGTTACACCAGAAATGAGTTGCACTGGTGTGACACTGTACCCTGGCAGACCCTGAAATGCACACTAGTGAAGGAAACTGACTGCTATTATATTACAGTCCAAAACTTTTAGTTTTTTTTAAATGCAAGCTATTGGGACACCAGATATGAGTGAGTGGTGGCACTGGGCAGGCCCTGAAACGCACACTCGTGAAGGAAACTGACTGCTATGATATTACAGTCCAAAAAGATTTTTTCTTGTTAAATGCAAGCTATTGTGACACCGGTGAGTGAGTGGTGGCACTGGGCAAGTGGGCACGGTATACGCTGCGAGCATGACACACACGCTGGCAGACAACTAACTGCTATTCAATCTATTACAGTCAAATTTTTTTTTTTAAATGTACACTACTGTTACACCAGATATGAGTTGCACTGGTGTGACACTGTGCCCTGGCAGGCCCTGAAACGCACCCTCGTGAAGGAAACTGACTGCTATTATATTACAGTCCAAAAAGTTGTTTTTTTGTTAAATGCAAGCTATTGTGACACCAGTGAGTGAGTGGTGGCACTTGGCAAGTGGGCACAGTATATGCTGTGAGCCTGACACACAGGCTGGCTGGCAGGCAGGCAACTGCAATTACATTACACAGAAAAAAAAAAGCAGACTGATGTTCTAGCCCTAAAAAGGGCTTTTTGGGGTGCTGTCCTTACAGCAGAGATCAGATGAGTCCTTCAGGACTGTAGTGGACACTGAATACACTAGCCTAGCTATCAATTTCCCTATCAAATCAGCAGCAGCTACACTGTCCCTCCTCTCACTAAGAATGCAGCTTCACAATGAATGTAAAATGGATGCTGTCCAGGAGGTGGGAGGGTCTGGGAGGGAGGGTCTGCTGCTGAATGGCTGGAATGTGTCTGCTGACTGTGAGGTACAGGCAAGGGTCAAAGCTTACTCAATGATGACGAATAGGGGGCGGACCGAACAAGCGATGTTCGCCGGGAACTATTCGCCGGCGAACAGTCCGGGACATCACTATCCAAGACTAATATAAAGAGGAGTGGTGAGAGAGGACAACCCTGCCTCGTACCATTTGAGATACATACTGGATGGGATAATTGACCATTAATTCGCAGTCTGGCTGTGGGTTTCGAGTAGATCGCATTCAGCCATTCTTGCCACCTCGGGCCAAAGCTCAGGTATTGCATTGTATGTTTTAGGAGTGTCCAATTGACCCTATCGAATGCTTTTTCAGCATTGATAGCCAATAGGGTGATGTGAATCGTATGCGTTTGGGCCCAATGGATAAGACTTTGGTAGTGTTATTTTTGGCTTCTCTGCCCAAAACAAAGTCCGCTTGGTCTTGGTGGATGAGACCCGGCATGAATGGCTTAAGTCTAGTGGCCATTATTTTAGTTAGTATTTTCACATCTATGATTATGAGAGAGATTTGCCTATAACTACCGCATGCAGTAGAGTCCTTCCCCGGTTTTGGGATAATTGTGATGGTAGCTTCTAGGGCCGATTTAGGTATGTGAGATGAGATATTTTGTGAATTGCATGCATCTATAAATGGTTGGGCAAGGATTTGCGACATCTCTTTGTAATACTTCCCTGTATACCAGTCAGGACCCGGGCTTTTCCCCAGAGGGAAGGATTTAACAGTATTGTGGAATTCTTCTAACGTGATAGGACCATCATGAAATGCCGTCCCATTGGGTGGGAGAGTATGTTTAACCCTTGATTTCAGGAACTCTAAAATCTCTTCTGTGGATGGTTTCGTGTTTGTCAGGTTATATAGATGTGAATAAAATTTCTGGAAGGCTTTGAGTATGTCTGGCATATGGCATGTTAGAGTTCCCTCTTCTTTCTTAATTTCAGAGATGAAAGACGATTGTCTATCTTGCTGTATGGACTTTGCCAAGAGTTTACCTGCTGTAGCAGTACTTACCCTCTCCAGGGGCCGGCCGGGGTCCTCTCTCCTCGCCGCGCGCGGTCCTGCTCCTGCACGAGCCGCGCGCGGCTCATCCAACGACGAGATCAGTCGGGCGGGCAGTGACCGCGAGAAGCGGTCACGTGTCCCGCCTGACACTAAGAGCGCGCCGCGCATCTCGGGCGCGCTCTTAAAGGGACAGTGGGAGACAAAATTAGAATCAGTCTCCCATTGGCCCCTGTCATGCCACGTTCCCCATACACTCACGTTTTGGGGGCGTGGATATGACAGGGGCCAATCAAAGTGAACATTAGGGTATTTATACTCACCTGTTTCCTTTGCACCTTGCCCTATCGTGGTTTCTGTCCAGTTCCCTTTAGTGCTTGTATCGTTCAGTTGGTTTTTTGGTGCTTGACCTTGGCTTTGTTCCTGACTCCGCTCTCTCTTTATCCTTGCTTGTTTATCCGCTGGTTTGTCTTCTGTGTACCAGTCCTCGGCTTGTTCTACTTTACGCTGTCTCTCCGTTCCCTTGACCTCGGCTTGTTCTGGACTCTGTCTTTTCTTGTACTCGTCTAGTCCGGCCATTCTAAGGTACGGTAAGACGAATCCTGGTTTCTTGTCTCTTGACTGTCTGGACTATTCCTGCGTGTTGGGGTATATTACCGTGACATTACGATAGGGCCATGGACCCCGCAGGTTTAGGACAACAGATGGCCACTCATGAGGCTAGATTCGCAGAACAGGATCACCGTATGGATCAAATGGCTCAAGCCATCCAGACACTGTTATCCAGATCAGCTCCGGTACCTGTACCTGCGCCTCCTGTAACCCCTATACCAGACACAGCTAATATGCCTAATGCTTCAGCACATCTAACCCCGCCACCTAGGTATGGAGGGGACGCTAAGACATGTAGGGGATTCCTTAATCAAGTGGAATTCCACTTTGAAATGTACCCACGTTCATTTCCCACTGATAGATCTAAGGTGGGTTTTCTTATGCACCAGCTTACGGATAAGGCACTTGAATGGGCAAATCCTATTTGGGAGGCTAATGGACCTATGGTACACGATTTCAATAGCTTCCTCACAGCGTTTCGTAGAACATTTGACACGACTAAAAGGTAAAAAAATGCCGCCAGGGCGTTAATGAGAATTAAGCAAGGATCTAAATCTGTAGCCGATTATGCTATTCAGTTCCGTACCCTTGCCTCACAGGTAGATTGGACTAACAATGGGCTTACTACTGCGTTTATGGAAGGTCTGTCTGAAACTATGTTGGATGAGGTAGCAGCTAAGGACCTCCCTGTACCCCTAGAGGACCTTATTGACTATCTCATCGATATAGATAACAGGATCCGTGACAGGTTATATACCAGGTCCAGAAATAGACGCCTTGTCCCCGTTAACCCACCTAGAGCTGAGACTCCCGAGGGATCTAAAGGGTCAGAGGAGGAACCTATGCAGTTAGGGGTTGCCAAACTTACTGACGCTGAAAAACTTTATAGGAGAAAGGAGGGACTTTGTCTTTATTGTGGTAGGAGGGGCCATATGAGACAAGAATGTCCCGTGCGTCCGGGAAACTATCGCACCTAAGACCGTATAGAGGACTGGCCTTGGGTGTGACATCAGAGTCCTCACATTTGCCTCTTAATAAATTGCTTCTCCCTGTTTCCCTGCACCTTGGTAGTAACTGCATAGCAGGGAATATACTAGCCCTGGTTGATTCCGGAGTGGCCGAAAACTTTATAGATTCCAGTTTTGTCAAGGAGAATAACATACCCACTAGAGAGAAGGAGACATCCTTGGCCGTTGAGGCCATAGATGGTAGACCGTTATGCTCTCCAGTTATCACACATGAAACTGTACCACTACATATGTCTACAGGGGTGTTACACTCTGAAACCATTCGGTTTCAGATCATTACTTCTCCTTCCTCTCACCTCGTGTTAAGGTACCCTTGGTTGCGTACTCATAATCCCACTATTGATTGGGAGTCAGGACAAATAGTTTCTTGGAGTGATGCTTGCCAAGAGTCTTGTATTGTTAAAATCACCCCTTTGAATTCTACTAATATTCCTCCCGTGCCTACGGTCATACCCCCTCAGTACTTGTCTCTTAAATCTGTTTTTGATAAAAGTGAGGCTGAAAAGTTGCCACCTCACAGGCCTTACGACTGTGCTATTAATTTACTACCTGGTACTATGCCTCCCAAAGGGAGAATATATCCTTTATCTCCTCGGGAGAATCTGGTTATGGAGGAATATATTAAGGAATCTTTAGAAAAGGGATTTATAAGAAGATCCTCTTCCCCGGCAGGGGCTGGTTTCTTCTTTGTATCTAAGAAAGATGGCGAATTAAGGCCTTGTATTGACTATAGGGGCCTAAATAAAATCACCGTCAAAAATGCGTACCCCATACCTTTGATCACGGAACTATTTGATAGGCTTAAACACGCCACGGTTTTTACTAAATTGGACCTTAGGGGTGCTTACAATCTCATACGTATCAAAAAGGATCACGAATGGAAGACTGCATTCAATACCAGGAGTGGTCACTACGAATATACTGTGATGCCCTTTGGCCTTTGTAACGCCCCAGCAGTTTTTCAAGAATTTATTAATGATGTCCTACGTCAATATATACATACATTCGTAATAGTATACTTGGACGACATATTAATTTATTCTACTGATTTACAGACTCATCACATGCATGTTAAATTAGTGTTGAGAACTCTTCTTGTTAACGGTCTCTATTGCAAACTCGAAAAATGTTCATTTGATCAATCAGAAGTCCAATTCTTGGGTTATATAATCTCTGCCAAGGGGTTTCGTATGGATCCCAAGAAACTTTCTGCCATTATGGAATGGCCTCTACCTCAGGGTTTGAAAGCCATTCAGCGTTTTCTGGGGTTTTCAAATTATTATAGGCGTTTTATTAAAGGGTTTTCTGCCATTGTAGCACCTATAACCAGAATGACCAAGAAGGATGGTAATACTCATGTCTGGAAACCAGAAGCACTTGAGGCCTTTGAATTCCTGAAGGCTTCATTTGCCTCTGCCCCTATTTTACAGCATCCTGTCCCTTCACTACCCTTTATTCTTGAAGTTGATGCTTCTGAGATTGGGGTAGGTGCTATCTTGTCTCAAAGAGATTCACCTGAAAAGCCGTTACACCCTTGTGGCTTCTTTTCCAGACAGATGTCCAAAGCAGAGAAGAATTATGATGTAGGCAATCGTGAACTCCTTGCTATCATTTTGGCGCTCAAGGAATGGAGACATCTACTAGAAGGTACTAGGGATCCCATCCTCATTTTAACGGATCACAAAAACCTCTCCTACCTTAGTGAAGCAAAAAGATTGTCTTCTAGGCAGGCCAGGTGGTCTCTGTTTTTGTCTCGTTTTAATTACATAATCACATACAGACCAGGTGATCGTAATACTAAAGCTGACGCTCTGTCCAGACAATTCGAGACTACTGACAAACTTGAAATTGATGTTACCCCTGTCATTCCTCCCGACAGAATAATAGCTACTACTGTTCTTTCTATTTCTTCTTCCCTCTTACAAGCTATACAGGCTAAACAAAACATGGCTCCTGGGGAGAGGCCTGCTGATAAACTGTTCGTTGATATACCCGAGAGACGAGACATTATGTCATTATATCATGACACTAGAACTGCTGGACACCCTGGTATTTCTAAAACGTTCTCAGCAGTTTCTAGATATATCTGGTGGGCTTCCTTACGCAAGGACGTCACCGATTACGTTAATGCCTGTACTACTTGTGCTAGTATGAATTCCTCCCACAGAGTTCCTTGTGGGTTGTTGCATCCGTTGCCCATACCCGAGAGGCATGGATTTTATTGTTGAATTACCTCCTTCGAATGGTAAAACTGTCATCCTGATGATTGTGGATCATTTTTCTAAGATGGCTCATTTTGTGTCTCTTGTCAAATTGCCATCATCCAAGGAACTTGCCTCTATCTTTGCCAGGGAGGTGTTTCGGTTGCATGGTATTCCCACTTCGATCGTGTCCGATAGGGGTAGCCAGTTTATCTCCAGATTCTGGAAAACGTTTTGTTCAGAGATGGGTATCTCCCTCTAGTTTTCTTCCGCTTACCACCCCCAGTCTAATGGAGCTGCTGAACGTGCCAACCAATCTCTAGAGCAGTATCTTCGTTGTTTCGTGTCCCACCATCAGAACAATTGGGCTGACCTTCTTCCTTGGGCTGAGTTTGCTCGTAATAATGCTGCTCATGAATCCTCCGGTAACAGCCCTTTTTACGTTGTTTATGGCCGGCATCCCGTGGTTCTTCCAGCTGCATTCTCCTTACAGGGCATGCCAGCTCTGGATGAACATTTGGCTGGTTTACGTAATACTTGGGAGCAGGTTCAGTGTTCTTTGGTGGCTTCCGCTGCTCGCCAGAAGGTTCAGGCAGACAAGCATCGCAGGGCGGCTCCATCCTATGCTGTGGGGGACCGGGTTTGGCTTTCTACTCGCAATATTCGTCTTCGTGTGCCTTCTATGAAGTTGGCTCCTCGTTTTATTGGTCCTTTTCGTATCTTGCATGTGGTTAATCCTGTCTCGTATGCCTTGGATCTTCCTAGGAATCTACGCATTCCTAACGTGTTTCATACCTCCTTGTTAAAACCCCTCCTGTGCAACCGTTATACTCGGCATGTCCCTCCTCCCCCTCCGGTTTCTGTGGAGGGCCATGAGGAATTTGAAGTGGCTGCTATACTTGACTCTCGTTTTCTTCGGGGTCGCCTCCAATATCTGGTACATTGGAAGGGCTATGGGTCTGAGGAACGCAGTTGGATTTCCGCTGGCGCTGTTCACGCTCCTCGCCTTGTGCGTTCTTTCCACGCTCGCTTTCCTGCCAGGCCTGCTCCTCCCCGCCCGGTGGGCGTGTCTTCAGGGGGGGGTACTGTAGCAGTACTTACCCTCTCCAGGGGCCGGCCGGGTTCCTCTCTCATCGCCGCACGCGGTCCTGCTCCTGCACGAGCCGCGCGCGGCTCATCCAACGACGAGATCAGTCGGGCGGGCAGTGACCGCGAGAAGCGGCCACGTGTCCCGCCTGACACTAAGAGCGCGCCGCGCATCTCGGGCGCGCTCTTAAAGGGACAGTGGGAGACAAAATTAGAATCAGTCTCCCTTTGGCCCCTGTCATGCCACGTTCCCCATACATTCACGTTTTGGGGGCGTGGATATGACAGGGGCCAATCAAAGTGAACATTAGGGTATTTATACTCACCTGTTTCCTTTGCACCTTGCCCTATCGTGGTTTCTGTCCAGTTCCCTTTAGTGCTTGTATCGTTCAGTTGGTTTTTTGGTGCTTGACCTTGGCTTTGTTCCTGACTCCGCTCTCTCTTTATCCTTGCTTGTTTATCCGCTGGTTTGTCTTCTGTGTACCAGTCCTCGGCTTGTTCTACTTTACGCTGTCTCTCCGTTCCCTTGACCTCAGCTTGTTCTGGACTCTGTCTTTTCTTGTACTCGTCTAGTCCGGCCATTCTAAGGTCCGGTAAGACGAATCCTGGTTTCTTGTCTCTTGACTGTCTGGACTATTCCTGCGTGTTGGGGTATATTACCGTGACACCTGCCTTACCTCCTTGCGTGTAGTATGTGTTCTTTGTTAAGGATATCTTGCGTTTAGCATGTAGGTGCAAAAGGGTCATCAGTTCTGTCCTCTTGTGTAAAAGTAATGTGTAGTCCTCTAATGAAGGTAAGGTTTGATGTGTATTCTCAAGAGATTTAATCTCTTGGGTGAGCTGGGCAACTTTCTGCTCTCTTTCACGTTTCAGGGCTGCGGCTGATCTGATTAATTCCCCTATAAGCACTGCTTTATGGGCTTCCCAAGTCATAATAAGTGTAACTTCTGTAAGTGTGTTTTCTTTAAAGTAATTTGTTGCTGTCTCTCGCAGCCTGTTGAGGGTTACTCTATTGTTTAGTATTAAATCGTTAAGTTTCCACTGAGCAGAAGGATCAGGTAAAGCTGGTAACGAGAGGGTTAGTGTCAACGGGGCATGATCCGACCAAGTGATCGGTCCATACCCCGCCTAGTTTATCAGGGATAGAAATCTGTGCTGCAATAAAATGGTGTCAATACGTGAATATGTGCCGGTGGATGGGGAATAAAAGGAGTAGTCTTTTTTCGTGGGATGTGTGGCTCTCCAGCCGTCATACAGTTGGGCTTCGTAGAGGGTGTTTTTTATTTGTGTACGAGTTTGTGACTGGTACTCTTGTGAGGAGGATGTGGTGTCTAGGTTTCCATCAAGTGCAGTATTGAGGTCACCCCCTATGATGAGAATCCCCTCTTGGAAGATCGCAAGCTTATGTAGGATTTTTTTAAGGGTTTTGTTTTGTTTCTTGTTTGGTAGGTAGACCTTCGCTAAGGTGATCGGGGTGTTGCCTAGTTTTCGTTTGATGAAAATTAATCTACCCAAATCATCTACCTGTTGTTCTTGAAATGTGAATTGTGTGTGTTGCCCAAAAAGTATCGCCACCCCCCTAGCCTTAGCCTCGGTGAAGTGACGAAATAGCCTAGTGGGTAATCTTTGCTCTGTAGTTTGGGGGAAGAATTTTTCCGAACGTGTGTTTCTTGAATAAACACGATATGCGCTTTGTGTCTTCGGAAGTCTGCAAGGGCTATCAATCTTTTTTCGGGAATGTTTAAACCTCTTGCGTTTTGTGTATGGATGGTTATGTTAGACATAGTTAGTCTTGGGGAGTTGGAGTGTATTAACTTAAGGGGGGTTGGTGCTTACCAATTGGATGTGGGAGGATAGATGACTGACGGGAGTGTCTCCTAGCTATAGTCCTGTTTTACCACACTTTAGGTCTTGGGTTCAATCCGTATGGTTGAATATGTCACCTATCTGAGTCAGGTCCGGGGTCTATGTGTCTGGTTGCCGTGTTGTTCCAAGTGAGTCAAGATTGTAAAGCGTCCCCCTGGGGTTTGAGTTCTTGGTTCTCCAAGTCGTAGTCTGAGAACACAGATAACATGCAACAATAATACAAGTGAGTAGGTAAAGAATAACACTGTGTAACATGTTTTTGGTATAACTGCAATACACTATTGTGGGTGTAATATCGGTCCTTCGAGCAAGAAGAAAAGGTCCGGTATCTTCGTGTACCTTGTTCTGAGGTATTAATGTGTCTCGCGATGAGTGGTTAAAAGGGAAGTGGGTATCCAGAAAGGGTCTGGGGGGGGGGGGGGGGGGAAGTGGGTTGGGTATAAGTGAAAGGGTGACTGAGGAATAGGAGATTGAGGAGGTTTTCCCCTGAGGGGAATTTGATTCAGTCTCGACACTAGAGAGAGAACCAGAGTTATTTGGGGTCGTGGGCTAGGGCATATGCCTTGGACCCTAGGTTACAATCCTATTGAGTGTCCTATCTTTTGGAGAAATAGAAAATATGAAATCTTGCGCTTTGCTGGGGCAAGCTTTTGAAACAGTAAGGTTTACAATTGGAAGCTCTGATTGGCTCCTTAGCGTTGCGGCAATAACAACTTTTGTACATCTCTATAACTATAAGTTTATTCATAATTATTTTTTTTATTTTTTTTTATATTTTAGTAGCATGTGGTTAGTAACAAATTTACATACCTAGATATCCACTAGCATTGACTTAGGGTTTTGTGGGTGGTTCTGTTACCAGTGCCAGTATCGTTGGGCTTAGTATAGATAGGCTTATGCATCGTAGCTAGTTATTATGTGGTTAGGATGCTTATAGGTCGTTAGCTCGCCTGTTAGAGTGTAGCAGGGGCATTGGGCTGCTCACTGTTTACTAGACACGCCCCTACTCACGGTATAGCGAGTAGGGGCTGAATTTACTAATAATAAGTAATCTTTACTTAGTATTAGTAAATTTGGCTGAAAGACCAATTTAGGTCTTTCAGCCTTTTGGTAGATAGCTCCCTAATACTGTGGGAATTAGGGAGTTATCTACTAAGCGGCTGCTTATTTTATGTATTTTATGTTATTTTAAGTGATTTCCCTATCCACATTTGTTTGCAGGGCACTTGTCCTACTCTTATCCCCATTTTACTTCCTTTTGCAGCCCTCTAGCCCTTTCGAGGACTTTTTTAGGGCCATTTTTGTGCCCAAATGTTTGGGTCCCCATTGACTTCAATGGGGTTCGGGTTCGGGGTCAAGTTCAATTTTTTTCCGAAGTTCGGCCGAACCCGCTGAACCCCAACATCCAGATATCCGCTCAACTCTAGTGAGGAAGGCTGAACTTGATAGACGCAAGTCTCTTTTCAGCTGTGTAACTATGTAACTATTAAACAAATGTCCAGACAAATGTGGCCTATGTATGAATTATATCCGAATAACAGGAAATCATGCAAGTCATGTACCATAGTGCCCTAGCTAAATCCCTTTGGAAGAAGCTATTTCAAATTATAAACTCAGTTAAAAATATTTACATGAACACAAACAATCCATTGGTAAAACTTTGCCAGATTAATAATTGTTTTTCAATATGATTATGTGATCTGAATGAGACCAGATTGATTTCTCTAGCAGTAAACTTTCACTTTCAGGCGAATTTGAGGGCCTCAAAGAAAGTGTATCTAACTGTTGAAAGTGTATTCATTTCATCATTTAAGAATGTCCCACAAGGAAAAAAAAAATATGCTTAATCAACGTGTACTTTATTTTCTTCTTCGTTGTAACAATCCCCAGTTTGAAAATTTTTAGTTGGCGGGTACCAGAAATGTCCCTCCACTCTTGAAAAATTGATACCCAAACAATTGTTTTATGAAACTGTATCCTTAAACTGAGTGCAAGCTCTATTTTTTTTATATATATCAACAGCAAGCTTCCGCCAAAGAATTTCAAACTATCAGATCTCTTTTCTAAAACATCTTTAATTTGCTTGGCTTGCACACTGCTTATGTAAACCTTTTTGCCAAGTAACCATTCATAGATTATTTACTGCCATCTGAACTGTTCTCAATGATATCCTTACGGTTTTGCCATTGTGCCATGCTGTTCAAAAAATTGTACCAAAGAGAAGGATTAGTGGCCAAACAGTGTGAACAGTTTGAAATTGTAGTTGCTTGACTATTTGCACAGGCATTTTATTTAATTATTTAGATAAGGGTTATATCCTTTTTGTTTTCTATCTTTCCCCTTTTGTTTCATTTAATTTTTTTGCAAATTAATATGTTGAAAATCTTTTAAAAACATTTGACTTGAAAATGTTTTAGCAAGTAAAATACATTAAGGTTTCTCTCATTTATCCACACTTTTGCAATAGCTGACATCAGAGGCATAACTAGAAACCACAGGGCCACGGTACAAAAATTGCCCTGCACCCCCATACGTCTCAATGTACCTCTTAGCCCCTGTATGTGTCACATTCACACCCCACCCCCTCAATATGTCTCATCCATGCCCCACAGAGTGAATTTGGCATGGTTGTGGGGTGAGCATGACTGAATTGGAGGGGTTAATGTGATAGGGTGAGTGTGGCAGGGTGAAAGGGGGCGAGTGTGACAGAGTGATCGAGAATGAGTGTGACAGGATTGGGGGTGAGTGTGACAGTGCTAGATAATGTGAGTTTGATAGGGTGGGTATGGCAGAGCGATGGGAGGAGAGTATGGCATGTGTGAGTGATAGGATTGGCAGAGGGGGTGACTGATACACAGACACACAGGTGCATACACTTACACACATGCAGATAAACAGACAAACACACACTGACATACATAGAATATAACACATACAGATACATACATGGATACACACACTGATACACAGACAAACATATCGATTCAGACGCACAGATACATACACTGACAAACATGCAAATACACAGACAAACACACACTGACAAACATGCAGATACACACAATATAATACCTACATGTACATACACACACACACATGCTAATACACAGACACACATACAGATACAGATGCACAGATACACACACTGACATACATGCTGATACACAGACACGCAAACTAACACACATACAGATGCACAGACACATATATACACACAGACACACATTCAGATAGAGAGAATGACACACCAACAGATACAGACGTACACTGACACACATGCATTACCCTGTACCTGGTGGTAGATTGTGCCATTGAAAACAAATAGTTCTGCATGAGCACAAGTCGGAGGCACTCCAAATCAAATTTACTGTACTGGGTAAATCTAGCTTCTCTTTTCTCCAGAAAATAACAGATATGTTTCATGCCATTAAATTAGGATATACACTGTGTGCAGAATTATTAGGCAAATTAGTATTTTGACCACATCATCCTCTTTATGCATGTTGTCTTACTCCAAGCTGAATAGGCTCAAAAGCCTACTACCAATTAAGCATATTAGGTGATGTGCATCTCTGTAATGAGAAGGGGTGTGGTCTAATGACATCAACACCCTATATCAGGTGTGCATAATTATTAGGAGACTTCCTTTCCTTTGGCAAAATGGGTCAAAAGAAGGACTTGACAGGCTCAGAAAAGTCAAAAATAGTGAGATATCTTGCAGAGGGATGCAGCACTCTTAAAATTGCAAAGCTTCTGAAGCGTGATCATCGAACAATCAAGCGTTTCATTCAAAATAGTCAACAGGGTCGCAAGAAGCGTGTGGAGAAACCAAGGCGCAAAATAACTGCCCATGAACTGAGAAAAGTCAAGCGTGCAGCTGCCAAGATGCCACTTGCCACCAGTTTGGCCATATTTCAGAGCTGCAACATCACTGGAGTGCCCGAAAGCACAAGGTGTGCAATACTCAGAGACATGGCCAAGGTAAGAAAGGCTGAAAGACAACCACCACTGAACAAGACACACAAGCTGAAACGTCAAGACTGGGCCAAGAAATATCTCAAGACTGATTTTTCTAAGGTTTTATGGACTGATGAAATGAGAGTGAGTCTTGATGGGCCAGATGGATGGATTGGTAAAGGGCAGAGAGCTCCAGTCCGACTCAGACGCCAGCAAGGTGGAGGTGGAGTACTGGTTTGGGCTGGTATCATCAAAGATGAGCTTGTGGGGCCTTTTCGGGTTGAGGATGGTGTAACGGAGCTCCGTGTACTCCGACCGAGTACCCTCCGTTGATGGATGCTCCTAGCGCTCTCAGAGGACTCCAAGCACTGCAGACGACACTATAACCACCGCAGACTCCACAACCGCCGTAGCTTAACTGGAGCCGCGCCGTCTTCCTTCCACCCTGGAATGAACCTTCAGCATTCAGGACCGTGTGGGGAAGATCTCTCCTCCTGGAGAGCGTATCCGGAACAAGCTCTTAAAAGAGCTAAGTGATTAAGAGCTCAGGGGAATATGCAGCGCATAGCAGTCCCCAGTATGATATAGCAGTTCCCTCCAATAACGAGACACGGCTACGTATTGAGGGTCAGAAGAGGTCTGAGGACTGGAACACCCAGCCTGCTTTTTATTAGGATCAGGTACATACAGGACACTCCCAGGGGGAGGATGAAATTGACCAATCACATGTATGGTAACACCCCCACGTCTCCTCCCCTCAGATAAACACATAACCCAATTAAAACGTACATTATTTTACTCAAGTTCTGGATGTACCCCAAAAACAGGGGGTACAGCTTTAAATCTGGTATCCCCAAATAGCCCTTGTTCAGGGGAACAGTCTGTCCAAAAATCAGCCCATTCGGATGAATGGTTCGGGAGATACAGAGCTCCAAAGTTTTGACCGACCGCACAGACCAACTAGCCGAAAATAGTTCCATGAGTTTTGGCCTTGCGGTCGGTCTCCGTTCGCACGGTAAAATAGACGAAATTCTTGCCATCCATTCGCATCTTTGTGATCGCTAGAATCCCCATACTAAGTTAAGTATAACTACCGAACGGCCGGTCGTTCGGTAGTTTCCGTACGTAGTTCTGGATGTCTGGAGGTCTTAGCGGTATTCGCCAGTTTGCGCTTCCGATTTCAGTTCCATGCGTTCACAGGCAAACACCGCTGTTCGCACGCAAGATGGCCGCGAACACGTGTAAAAGTCCCGAAATGGCGGCCACCTATTCAGAGCACAACGAATTCGTATGAAATCATACGAACGGCTTGTATTCTCCAGTAATGGTATTCTCATGCAATATATTCGCCTAAATCCCCTGGCTGTTCGGTTATATTAGCAGTCCAGACCTACAGCATAGTTAAAGGGTTCAAGACAGCCTAATACAAATCCATATGCCCGAATACAGGGTTTACAGTGCAATATAGTCCAGGACCATAGTCGCAGGGGAGGAGGCAGGCAAGCAGGCCTCTCCAGGACAAAGTGGCGAAGGGCACTTCGTCACACATCTCCCCTTTGGGGGGAAGACTAACCAGGCACCTGACCTTCTGTCGGTCAGTGCCTCCGTTAGTCGATCCACCAACCCACAATAAACAGATGTCCGAGTAGCCCCCCCACAACATCAAAGTACAGGAACAGCCCACCCACAACACACAGTCACTGCACCTGGGTATTTGGCTGTGGTAATGAGGCCACATGCGAGGGTACTTGAAGGGCAGAGGCCAACTGCACTCTGCCCAGATGCCAGCTCTTCTGCTGGGGTAGCCTGCAGGACATCAGGCTCTGGACCAGGGACAAAGGTAGGGCAGAGGCCGACTGCACTCTGCCCAGCTGCCAGCTCGTCTGCTGGGATGCTGAGACCATAGTCCGGCTCAGTAGCCAAGGGAACATGGACGTCAGTAGGGGTTAACATCGCCTCTGTTAACCCTGGTGCCACGCTAGGAGTTAGCGGGGGAGGGGAATTTGTACTTACCCCCTCCTCCTGTTGTCCCGGTGAGAGCAGTTGGGGATCTGGACAGGTTGTCCAGCATCCCTGTAGGTCAGGCACAGAGACCACGGTCCCATCTGCGCCGTCTGGGGGATTGGTGTCTCCCCTTGTTAGGGTAAGCTGCCGCTGGGGAGAGGGGGTGCTGTGCTCCTTTCCCGGACACACAGGCTGCCGCTGGAGAGGGAGACCGCCTGTCTCCACTCCCGTAACATTGTCCTGTTGCTGTAGAGAGGGACCAACTGTCTCTGCTCTCTGTAGGACACACTGCTGTTGGGGGGGGAGGACGGCACCTTCGGCCCCCTGGGGTACACACTGCCGCTGGGGAGGGAGACCGCCTGTCTCCATTCCCTTACCATTGTCCTGTTGCTGTAGAGAGGGACCAACTGTCTCTGCTCTCTGTAGGACACACTGCCGCTGGGGGGGAAGGACCGCACCCTCGGCCCCCTGGAGTACACACTGCCGCTGGTGAGGGAGACCGCCTGTTTCCACTCCCTTACCATTGTCCTGTTGCTGTAGAGAGGGACCAACTGTCTCTGCTCTCTGTAGGACACACTGCCGCTGGGGGGGAAGGACGGCACCCTCGGCCCCCTGGAGTACACACTGCCGCTGGTGAGGGAGACCGTCTGTTTCCACTCCCTTACCATTGTCCTGTTGCTGTAGAGAGGGACCAACTGTCTCTGCTCTCTGTAGGACACACTGCTGCTGGGGGGGAAGGTCGACACCTTCGTCCCCCTGTAACTCCCACTGCCGCTGGAGATCTGGGTTGGTTGCCCAGCATCCCTGTAGGGCCGGTAGAGAGACCTCGGTCCCATCTCTACCTGCCATCTGGAGGGCATCGCCGGACCAGTCAGGGAGGTCTGGTTCTGCTTGTCGGGTAGGTTGGGGCTGCACGAAGCTGAGCAGGTGTAGGTAGTCCTGCTCCAGCTCCCACTCCCTTGTTGCCAGGTGGGTCATGTCTTTTCTCACCTCTCGTTCGTCAGCCCAGACATACATGCCCATCCGGTAGTCGTAGATGTCCCAGAACCTAGACTCCTCCGTGCTGCCGAAATCAGGCTCCTCCTCCATGGCGTCCAGAAGTAGACCAGGACCATCATAATCATCCCCCTCCGGTAGGTCGTGCTCGGCCGTCCAGGGAGTAAGTCGAATGGTATGCCACCAGAGGGCCTGGTATGCGTTGTCTAGCCCGATCTCTCGCCATACCAGGGTCTCCAGTCTTGCCACCCACTCATCTAGGGGCTGCTCCCCCAATAGACATATTCGCATTGCCACACGCTTCTGTAGCCGCTGCTCATCACTGGGGAGACTCTCACCTCGCCGCCACTGGGCGTCTTCAAGGGCATCATACCAGAGTTCCTTTCTGGCTGCATCCCTGTAATCTGCGGCCTCCTCCTCCTCCTTATCATGGAACGCTGTCCGCAAACCAGCTGATTCCATCCTGTTGTAGCCAGGGGCGCTGCCCGATGGCTAGCGTTGCCCTCAATTGTAACTCCAACGTTACCAGTGTCTCTGAGCTGCTTCTCCTCGCACTAGGACGCCATCCCACCGCTGCCACCACTGTAACGGAGCTCCGTGTACTCCGACCGAGTACCCTCCGTTGATGGATGCTCCTAGCGCTCTCAGAGGACTCCAAGCACTGCAGACGACACTATAACCACCGCAGACTCCACAACCGCCGTAGCTTAACTGGAGCCGCGCCGTCTTCCTTCCACCCTGGAATGAACCTTCAGCATTCAGGACCGTGTGGGGAAGATCTCTCCTCCTGGAGAGCGTATCCGGAACAAGCTCTTAAAAGAGCTAAGTGATTAAGAGCTCAGGGGAATATGCAGCGCATAGCAGTCCCCAGTATGATATAGCAGTTCCCTCCAATAACGAGACACGGCTACGTATTGAGGGTCAGAAGAGGTCTGAGGACTGGAACACCCAGCCTGCTTTTTATTAGGATCAGGTACATACAGGACACTCCCAGGGGGAGGATGAAATTGACCAATCACATGTATGGTAACACCCCCACGTCTCCTCCCCTCAGATAAACACATAACCCAATTAAAACGTACATTATTTTACTCAAGTTCTGGATATACCCCAAAAACAGGGGGTACAGCTTTAAATCTGGTATCCCCAAATAGCCCTTGTTCAGGGGAACAGTCTGTCCAAAAATCAGCCCATTCGGATGAATGGTTCGGGAGATACAGAGCTCCAAAGTTTTGACCGACCGCACAGACCAACTAGCCGAAAATAGTTCCATGAGTTTTGGCCTTGCGGTCGGTCTCCGTTCGCACGGTAAAATAGACAAAATTCTTGCCATCCATTCGCATCTTTGTGATCGCTAGAATCCCCATACTAAGTTAAGTATAACTACCGAACGGCCGGTCGTTCGGTAGTTTCCGTACGTAGTTCTGGATGTCTGGAGGTCTTAGCGGTATTCGCCTGTTTGCGCTTCCGATTTCAGTTCCATGCGTTCACAGGCAAACACCGCTGTTCGCACGCAAGATGGCCGCGAACACGTGTAAAAGTCCCGAAATGGCGGCCACCTATTCAGAGCACAACGAATTCGTATGAAATCATACGAACGGCTTGTATTCTCCAGTAATGGTATTCTCATGCAATATATTCGCCTAAATCCCCTGGCTGTTCGGTTATATTAGCAGTCCAGACCTACAGCATAGTTAAAGGGTTCAAGACAGCCTAATACAAATCCATATGCCCGAATACAGGGTTTACAGTGCAATATAGTCCAGGACCATAGTCGCAGGGGAGGAGGCAGGCAAGCAGGCCTCTCCAGGACAAAGTGGCGAAGGGCACTTCGTCACACATCTCCCCTTTGGGGGGAAGACTAACCAGGCACCTGACCTTCTGTCGGTCAGTGCCTCCGTTAGTCGATCCACCAACCCACAATAAACAGATGTCCGAGTAGCCCCCCCACAACATCAAAGTACAGGAACAGCCCACCCACAACACACAGTCACTGCACCTGGGTATTTGGCTGTGGTAATGAGGCCACATGCGAGGGTACTTGAAGGGCAGAGGCCAACTGCACTCTGCCCAGATGCCAGCTCTTCTGCTGGGGTAGCCTGCAGGACATCAGGCTCTGGACCAGGGACAAAGGTAGGGCAGAGGCCGACTGCACTCTGCCCAGCTGCCAGCTCGTCTGCTGGGATGCTGAGACCATAGTCCGGCTCAGTAGCCAAGGGAACATGGACGTCAGTAGGGGTTAACATCGCCTCTGTTAACCCTGGTGCCACGCTAGGAGTTAGCGGGGGAGGGGAATTTGTACTTACCCCCTCCTCCTGTTGTCCCGGTGAGAGCAGTTGGGGATCTGGACAGGTTGTCCAGCATCCCTGTAGGTCAGGCACAGAGACCACGGTCCCATCTGCGCCGTCTGGGGGATTGGTGTCTCCCCTTGTTAGGGTAAGCTGCCGCTGGGGAGAGGGGGTGCTGTGCTCCTTTCCCGGACACACAGGCTGCCGCTGGAGAGGGAGACCGCCTGTCTCCACTCCCGTAACATTGTCCTGTTGCTGTAGAGAGGGACCAACTGTCTCTGCTCTCTGCAGGACACACTGCTGCTGGGGGGGAAGGACGGCACCTTCGACCCCCTGGGGTACACACTGCCGCTGGGGAGGGAGACCGCCTGTCTCCACTCCCTTACCATTGTCCTGTTGCTGTAGAGAGGGACCAACTGTCTCTGCTCTCTGTAGGACACACTGCTGTTGGGGGGGGAGGATGGCACCTTCGGCCCCCTGGGGTACACACTGCCGCTGGGGAGGGAGACCGCCTGTCTCCATTCCCTTACCATTGTCCTGTTGCTGTAGAGAGGGACCAACTGTCTCTGCTCTCTGTAGGACACACTGCCGCTGGGGGGGAAGGACCGCACCCTCGGCCCCCTGGAGTACACACTGCCGCTGGTGAGGGAGACCGCCTGTTTCCACTCCCTTACCATTGTCCTGTTGCTGTAGAGAGGGACCAACTGTCTCTGCTCTCTGTAGGACACACTGCCGCTGGGGGGGAAGGACGGCACCCTTGGCCCCCTGGAGTACACACTGCCGCTGGTGAGGGAGACCGTCTGTTTCCACTCCCTTACCATTGTCCTGTTGCTGTAGAGAGGGACCAACTGTCTCTGCTCTCTGTAGGACACACTGCTGCTGGGGGGGAAGGCCGACACCTTCGTCCCCCTGTAACTCCCACTGCCGCTGGAGATCTGGGTTGGTTGCCCAGCATCCCTGTAGGGCCGGTAGAGAGACCTCGGTCCCATCTCTACCTGCCATCTGGAGGGCATCGCCGGACCAGTCAGGGAGGTCTGGTTCTGCTTGTCGGGTAGGTTGGGGCTGCACGAAGCTGAGCAGGTGTAGGTAGTCCTGCTCCAGCTCCCACTCCCTTGTTGCCAGGTGGGTCATGTCTTTTCTCACCTCTCGTTCGTCAGCCCAGACATACATGCCCATCCGGTAGTCGTAGATGTCCCAGAACCTAGACTCCTCCGTGCTGCCGAAATCAGGCTCCTCCTCCATGGCGTCCAGAAGTAGACCAGGACCATCATAATCATCCCCCTCCGGTAGGTCGTGCTCGGCCGTCCAGGGAGTAAGTCGAATGGTATGCCACCAGAGGGCCTGGTATGCGTTGTCTAGCCCGATCTCTCGCCATACCAGGGTCTCCAGTCTTGCCACCCACTCATCTAGGGGCTGCTCCCCCAATAGACATATTCGCATTGCCACACGCTTCTGTAGCCGCTGCTCATCACTGGGGAGACTCTCACCTCGCCGCCACTGGGCGTCTTCAAGGGCATCATACCAGAGTTCCTTTCTGGCTGCATCCCTGTAATCTGCGGCCTCCTCCTCCTCCTTATCATGGAACGCTGTCCGCAAACCAGCTGATTCCATCCTGTTGTAGCCAGGGGCGCTGCCCGATGGCTAGCGTTGCCCTCAATTGTAACTCCAACGTTACCAGTGTCTCTGAGCTGCTTCTCCTCGCACTAGGACGCCATCCCACCGCTGCCACCACTGTAACGGAGCTCCGTGTACTCCGACCGAGTACCCTCCGTTGATGGATGCTCCTAGCGCTCTCAGAGGACTCCAAGCACTGCAGACGACACTATAACCACCGCAGACTCCACAACCGCCGTAGCTTAACTGGAGCCGCGCCGTCTTCCTTCCACCCTGGAATGAACCTTCAGCATTCAGGACCGTGTGGGGAAGATCTCTCCTCCTGGAGAGCGTATCCGGAACAAGCTCTTAAAAGAGCTAAGTGATTAAGAGCTCAGGGGAATATGCAGCGCATAGCAGTCCCCAGTATGATATAGCAGTTCCCTCCAATAACGAGACACGGCTACGTATTGAGGGTCAGAAGAGGTCTGAGGACTGGAACACCCAGCCTGCTTTTTATTAGGATCAGGTACATACAGGACACTCCCAGGGGGAGGATGAAATTGACCAATCACATGTATGGTAACACCCCCACGTCTCCTCCCCTCAGATAAACACATAACCCAATTAAAACGTACATTATTTTACTCAAGTTCTGGATATACCCCAAAAACAGGGGGTACAGCTTTAAATCTGGTATCCCCAAATAGCCCTTGTTCAGGGGAACAGTCTGTCCAAAAATCAGCCCATTCGGATGAATGGTTCGGGAGATACAGAGCTCCAAAGTTTTGACCGACCGCACAGACCAACTAGCCGAAAATAGTTCCATGAGTTTTGGCCTTGCGGTCGGTCTCCGTTCGCACGGTAAAATAGACGAAATTCTTGCCATCCATTCGCATCTTTGTGATCGCTAGAATCCCCATACTAAGTTAAGTATAACTACCGAACGGCCGGTCGTTCGGTAGTTTCCGTACGTAGTTCTGGATGTCTGGAGGTCTTAGCGGTATTCGCCTGTTTGCGCTTCCGATTTCAGTTCCATGCGTTCACAGGCAAACACCGCTGTTCGCACGCAAGATGGCCGCGAACACGTGTAAAAGTCCCGAAATGGCGGCCACCTATTCAGAGCACAACGAATTCGTATGAAATCATACGAACGGCTTGTATTCTCCAGTAATGGTATTCTCATGCAATATATTCGCCTAAATCCCCTGGCTGTTCGGTTATATTAGCAGTCCAGACCTACAGCATAGTTAAAGGGTTCAAGACAGCCTAATACAAATCCATATGCCCGAATACAGGGTTTACAGTGCAATATAGTCCAGGACCATAGTCGCAGGGGAGGAGGCAGGCAAGCAGGCCTCTCCAGGACAAAGTGGCGAAGGGCACTTCGTCACAGATGGAGTCAAGCTCAACTCCCAGTTTCTGGAAGACACCTTCTTCAAGCAGTGGTACAGGAAGAAGTCTGCATCCTTCAAGAAAAACATGATTTTCATGCAGGACAATGCTCCATCACACGCGTCCAAGTACTCCACAGCGTGGCTGGCAAGAAAGGGTATAAAAGAAGAAAATCTAATGACATGGCCTCCTTGTTCACCTGATCTGAACCCCATTGAGAACCTGTGGTCCATCATCAAATGTGAGATTTACAAGGAGGGAAAACAGTACACCTCTCTGAACAGTGTCTGGGAGGCTGTGGTTGCTGCTGCACGCAATGTTGATGGTGAACAGATCAAAACACTGACAGAATCCATGGATGGCAGGCTTTTGAGTGTCCTTGCAAAGAAAGGTGGCTATATTGGTCACTGATTTGTTTTTGTTATGTTTTTGAATGTAAGAAATGTATATTTGTGAATGTTGAGATGTTATATTGGTTTCACTGGTAAAAATAAATAATTGAAATGGGTATATATTTGTTTTTTGTTAAGTTGCCTAATAATTATGCACAGTAATAGTCACCTGCACACACAGATATCCCCCTAAAATAGCTCTAACTAAAAACAAACTAAAAACTACTTCCAAAAATATTCAGCTTTGATATTAATGAGTTGTTTGGGTTCATTGAGAACATGGTTGTTGTTCAATAATAAAATTAATCTTCAAAAATACAACTTGCCTAATAATTCTGCACTCCCTGTAAAACAAAAAAAGACCTGCATGTCAATGCTACATAGCAGAACTTCATCAGGAATATTTTCTATAGAGGTGTATGCCTCTATCCGTAATTTTGTATATGTTCAGGCCCTAGTGAATTTACAGTATTATTCAATTAAGTGGTCCATCCAAGTCCATTTTCCTTAATTTGTGAAATGTTTGATTTATTATAGATGAGGAGTGATCTGCATACTTGTGCATAGCTGAGGCACTGCAGGCCAAGGATAGATCCTTTGTGAATAAGGAGAACAAACGAGGCACAAAAGTGAACTTCTTGGGGAACTCTATATGTAAAATTAAGAAGGTTAAAAGCAGTGTTAGAAATACATACATATTGAATTGTATCTGAAAAAAATAAGAACAGATCCAGTTTAGTGAATGGTATTCCTGAAGCATTCAGTTTATTAGATAAGATGCTGTGGTTTACAGTATCAAATGCAGTTGCAGTTTTATAGATTTTGGTTACATGACCTGATAATTGCCAAAGTCCCGAATTCCCAAAGTCACGAAGTGCTGAATTGCCGAAGTCCTGAATTTCGGAAGTGCCATAGTGCTGAGTTGTCAAAGTCCTGAATTTCGGAAGTGCCGAACCAAACCAAATTTGTTTCCCATGCACATCCCTAGAAATTATGGCAGGTTTTCTATGGATGCAACATTCTTTGTTGATGCCGTAGATCATTTCAGCTTTGTTCGTTCTTCTTGTGTGGATGCTGTACATCATTCTGGTGTAAAATTTGAAGCAAAACGTTGCACCATCTCTTACTTTAACATTTTCGCTGTCATCAATTTGAGGAGACAAACAGCAAGTGCCTTTTGGTGTCAAAGAATGATGCTGACCAATAGTGTTTCTTTTACACCTATAAATACCTGCAGTTCTGTGTTACCTGTGCCCTATTGTGGTTTTTAATACCCAAGAGTAAATTTGTCACTTTGTATTGCATTTATTGGTTTGGGCCTAACTCTGTTTTGAATACCCTGATTTCTGGTACCCCTAGACATTGTCTTGCCTTATTGTTCTGCCTCACTTTTGTACTTTATTGTTCTGTCTCATTTGTATAATCCTTGACCTCAGCCTGTCTCTGACTTTGCACCACCTATTGCATATGTGTTTTCATACTCCAGGGTCTGATGTCAACCCCAGATGGTAATAAGGTCATATCCTGTATTCCTCTTAGTTGGGATTCTTAGTTATTCTTACTTTGTCCAGAGGTGTAACTAGAAACCATGCGGTCCCGGTGCGAAAATTGCCCTGGGACCCCCTCCCTATAATCTCACCACCCCCCATTCCCCTCCATGTTTCACATTCATGCCCCATAGCCATCCATGTGTCTCATACATGCCCCACAGGGTGATTGTGGCATGGTTAGGAAGAATGAGTATGACAGAATTGGAGGGGTGAATGTGATAGGGTGAGTGTGGCAGGGTGAAAGGGGGTGAGTATGACAGAGCTAGAGAAGGTGAGTGTGATAGGGTTAATTTGTCAGAGAAATCGGGAGTATTTGTCCAGTGTTGGTGTATAGATCATGCCTCTGAAGTCTTACTGCTCAATTCTCTGCCAATTAGTAGCTAATTTACTTTGTTCATACTGCCCTAGTCACATCTACCTGCATGTGACCTACACAGCCTTCATAGACACTTGCACAGTCTGTTTAATTTAGGATTTATAATCTCTGGCACTGTTAACAGCTTCCTAGGCCTTGTAGGAGCCTTGTGTGGGATTAAATGGAAGCTATAGTGCAAAGAAAACAAAGTTGTTTTCCGAGCACGATAGCTCCATATAGTGCCCCCTCCATCACCCCTACTTCCCGTGGTGCTAAACGGGTTAAAAAGACCTTTATCCAACAGCCGAAGGGGTGACCTAATGGGCATGTGCGGGGAGTGCCAAACTTGGACTTCCCATTGTATAATACTTTCCTAAGGGGTTTTGGGTGACGCCAGATATCCTCATGCAAAGCGTAAGCATGTCAAGCATCAGTTTGGCCATCAAAGTTGCCTTACCAACCCGAAGTCCCTCTAGTGGCCAAGGCAATTATAGCATTTTATCAAAAATTGCAATAATTACAATTATTAAGGGTGATATTGCACCCAGACCACCTCAATGAGCTAAAATGGTCTGGGTTACTAAAGTGTCCCTTTAAAGTTTAATTTACAAAGCAAGTTAACATCTGATCTGAACTCTTACATGGCAGAGAATTGAGCAGTGAGACTGCAGGGGTATTATCTATAAACCAAATCTACTTCATTAAGCTAAAGTTGTTTTGGTGACTATAGCATCCCCTTAATATGAGGTGTGGTATGGAAGGGGGTTCAGCCCTTGACAAAATGTACACAATTGTTTCATCTACTTCTTCACATCTCCAACATTTCTCTGTGTAATATCCTTTGTTTGTTGAGTGTGCTTACAGAAATCCGTAGTAAATTAGAACTTTGTAGATTAATTTTTGAAATTTAGTAATAACAGCTTTGGTGAGTCAATATACACATCTTTGTCCATTAGGTATTTGTAAATGACTTCCTCAATTCCATCCACACTGCATCACGAATATGGATGCAGTTGTGACGAAGTGCCCTTCGCCATTTGTGCCTGGAGGGGACTACTGTCTAGCCTCCTGCCTTCCGACTATGGCCCCTGTGCTGATAGCTGTATTTTCTCCTGCAGAAAGGTTTATTTGTGTATTTTTGTTGGGGCGTTCGGGACTTTCAGTATGTGAGTAGTGCTACCCCAGATAGCTATGCCATGGAGCCTATTCGTGTAACAAAACACTATGGAAAAGACTTTGGCTCCATGGCGAATGGACTGTATGTAGGTGATCTGAGCGCCATTTGGTAATAATGTGCGCTCAGATCTAAGCTATCTGGGGATATGTTGCATGTATATGTTTTATGTTGTAATTGTAACATTGTATAATGTTATGTCTTTTTGCAACCATGTGGTTAATGGAGTCTTGCCTCTCTCCTGGGAGATAATTTGATTACTTCCCAATTGTCTCCAGGTTAGAGAGGAGGGATTGTGATGTCACTGTGGGAGTGCTTTGTTTGTATTGTCTGTGATTGGCTAATATCCAATATGTGTCCCATTGTTCCATCAGGTCCCCTAGGGGAATGTCCACCTGGTGGACACTTGCATAAATACCAGGCAGGTAGCCCTCAATAAACCAGACCTACCTGCACCTTTCTTGAAGCCTTGGCTCATGCTTGGGGGAAGGGATACCTACACTCTGGGGATTGCTATAATCACTTACTCCCCAGAGTAAGCTTTTGTAAGAGCTTAATTTGTTCCTGCTACGCTCTCCGGATTTAGGAGAGGTTCACCCACTGGAAGCTGGATCCTGGTCGTGGATCCAGGGTGGGTGAGAGACGGCGAGACCCCGGCGCAGCTGCATCGCTGGAAGTGGGGTCCGCAGTGCTGATGGTGTCGGTTGGAGTGCTCGGCAAGCGCTAGGAGCATCGATTGGCGGAGGTACTCAGTCGGAGTGCCAGCAGTCCATCACAGCAGTATTGACAGCTTGATAAAGACATGTTTAGTGTTGGGTGAGATCAAGTCATAAAAGTACTTCAACTGATAGTACCTAAAAATTCTGAAATCTAAAAGAAAAGATCAAGAAGTGTTTTAAATGAGGAAGGCACACATACCTTTCTCAGCAGGATAAAGTCCCTCAAAATGCTGTCCATAGTCTATCTAATCCAAGAATGTATCCACCAGGGAAACTAGGCTCGAACATCAGAAATAATAAGGAACAGATTTTTATAATTAAGAAAGACCATTTCTGGTAATTATACCAAATATCCAGGGTCGCACTAATAATTGGAGGTCTCCTCAATTCTAAGGGACCTAGTGCCAACCAAGCATTTAAAAAATAATCTCACCTGACACACAATGCAATATTTACAAGCACTGTTTTTACTGGCACCTGTATACCAAAATGTAACACTCTGAGAAGGTATTGGTATTAGCTACTTTTGGAAGGTGTATTACAAAACTATTCAATATTACTGATTTACTAGCATTTAATTTTATACATGATTCTAAACTGTATAATTGAAACTCTGACCAAAGTGAAGTAGAAAAACAATTTAAAAGAAGTAAAAGATAAACCAAGAGAAGACCTCTTGGTATACAAAAAAGGAAAAACAGAACGAACAAGTTACTTTTATTAGGTCCCCCCCCCCCCAATTTTTATTTATGGCCCTCACCCACTGTATAATCTGGGCTTTATACTTTATGTTATACTCAGGGCCTTCCACATTACATGGTATAGATATAGATACAAAGAGAAAAAAGCAAGTCTAAAAAATTGTCAAAAGGACCACTTATCATTTATTTTCTTTCTACTAGTCATATGGATCCTATGGATAGAATCTAACAGTACGACTCAGAGTGGGAGTGGAATCACAGATTGTACGGAGTCGAAACAGAGTCACAAATGGATTTATGGGGACAGCTGGGAATAGGCTGTGAGAAGAGTAGAACAAGGCAAATATGAGACAAACTTAATCACTACTATGACAGAAATAAATATTTTGAGCAGTCATCAAAAATGCAATTGGTTTCTATGGTTATTGGTCCTAATGTAGCACTTTCTTCCAAAACTGACCTAGTACTTACTTAATAAATATGACTGTACCTGCAGATTGCTGATTCCAGCAACTGAATGACTAAATACACTGTCAGAGTTTATTTTTATTTTTAGGCGTGCAAGAAGCTCAAAGAATAGGGAAATAAAAGCACCGCTGTTTATGTAGTGTGTTTAAAGGTGTGAATGTGTTTGCATTAACATTAAATGAACATGAGTAATTGAGTAATTTTGTTTCTATGTGTTTTAGTCTGAGTATTTCAAAGCTGGTCTGTGCTTCATTGTTAATGTCTGTTCTGATCTTTAATTGTATTGTTCATTATCAACAGTTTATAATATATTTCATGCATAATGGTTAGTAACACAAAAAGGAATTTGTTAATATAATCTCCTTTAATCAGATTGATCACCATTAGATTGTTACCATATCAATTATGTTTGATCTTCTACAATTTTACATGTAAGTAAAAGTGATTTCATTGGCATTTACTGCAAAAATGCAGAATAGCAGCATTTTATATAAATGTGATGAACATTTTGCTCTGTACCAGCCCTCCCTTCTGGCATAACATGTTTAACTGGGGACAGCCCTGCCTAAAACTGACATATATTCTAGGGCTGAGAAAAGCTGCTGTCAGCTATTGCCCCTCTGGTCATCCTGGAACTCATTCTGAAATACGTCTCAATCTGACTCCACATGTTGTAACCTCTAGAACTTTTTCTTTTACTCTTGTCAGCATCAACATCCAACACCACAGGGTAAGAGGAATAGTAAACTGTAGTATGACAGGGTTGTAGTTGACCCATGTACAGCTGGAAATGTATGTAATTTCCCAAATGTTTTGCAGAAATTGTGTCATAGTGTATTGCCCACAGAGGCTGTATGTAATATATGGAGAGAAGGCCTAGAGAGGGCCGAGTGTAGAGGTATTGCAGTGGAATGCCAATATTGCAAAATGTAAGTCTCGAGCTGTGTATATAATAGGGTGTATGTAAAGTAATGTCTATGGCATAAACAAATGTAGGTTAATTAATAAAAAGAATAAGACAGCGCTGGATAACTTTTTGGCAGCAACCTTAAAAAAAGGGAATCCCTCAAACCCTTTAAAATAAGATAAATAAATACAATAAAAAAGGCTGCGCACAAATATAAAATCCAATGGTTAAACAAAAAAGGAGAGAATAAGTGCAGCTATTATGTCCATACAAGTGTCCTTGGATGTTGAGGTCTTCTACTTGTGTAGTGGTATCACTTGATATGAAAGATAAAAAGGAACAAGGAACAACCAATGGTGTAGTACGTAAAATTCAGGTATAGGCGTGAAAAATAATAGTATAAAACTCACATTTACCAGAGCTAATGTCCAGCTCTGGAGTGAAGTGCGTACAGCGGTTTAATCCCCGCTTATGGGATATAAAGCAGGTTCCTCTCCGTGAGTGGTTTTCAATTCTCGGGATAAAAAGAAGAAACAGCCAATAGTGCTCACTGTATGGCAATATAAATAAGAATAATAAAAAAAATTACTTACAAAATAAGAGCAGACACACTGCTCTTGGTGACAGCTTGGGTGGATTGATCCCCACCTAAGGATTTCTTTGGGTACAGGAAACTTCCAGGAGTATTCAAGGTTTCTTATAAAACCAGTAAAAAATGATAAAAATAACAATAAAAAGCCAGGGTAAAATAGAAGTTATGTGTCTATAAAAAAGATAATTGGCACAAGCAAATGACCAAAAAATACTTTAATATATAAAACACAATATTTTAAATATCCATAACGCGTTTCGTCACACAAGGACTTTTTCAAATGGAATAACATGTTTAACCTGGCAGGTAGATATTATATAGGAACATAATTATTTGAATTTTGGCGCCAAAACTTGGTCCATCCAATCAGAATTAAAAGCACGTTTAAAACTTAAAATACGTTAATAACTTAATAGAAGCTTTGTTTATAATATAGCAACATGATTCTAATTAATTTAAATCAAAAACGAGGGTGGGAAAGTATAAATTTAAACGTTTCAAAACGGTCACATGACCGGCATCACTTCCGCATTTCGGAAGTGTAGCCGCAATGCTCAATGGGAAATGTAGTTTAATTTGGCCGCGAGCGTTAAAATTTAAAATACGTTAAATAACTTAATAGGAGCTTTGTTTGTAATATAGCAACATAGTTCTAATTAATATAAATCAAAAACGAGGGTGGGAAAGTATGAATTTAAACGTTTTAAAAGTTTTAAAACGGTCACATGACCGGCGTCACTTCCGCTTTTCGGAAGCATAGCCGCAATGCTCAGTGGGAAATGTAGTTCAATTTGGCCGCGAGCAACGGCCGTTTCCAATCACATTAAAACTTAGACATATATTTACCCATATTCATCTGATGTTAATTCAGGGATAAATTGTAAAAAACGAAAATGCCAAATATTATTTATGGACAGTTGAAAATGGTCACGTGATTATCGGCAATAGAGGCCGAAATGGATTATGGGAAATGTAGTTAAAAATGGAAGACTAAGAGGCAAATACCCAAAGGGGACTAGTAAAATAAGGGGAATAATATGGGAAGAAAACATAAATACATATTGATAAAAGGAACAAATACACCTTATATTAAAAAGGGCCAATACTAGTAAAATGGGCAGGATAAATAAAAGGTTGGGTTATTAACAGGTAACAATAAGACCATGATATATGTAAATAAAATATGTAAATAAAATGAATGACAGTAAAATCTTGCTTTAAAAGGTACAGGCATCAAATTATATAAATATTTATAAAAAATTATGTAAATCAAAATCTGCATTGAGGCCATGGGGTATAAGAGTCTGAAGTTTATATACCCATTCCATCTCTGTTTTTCCAAGTAACTTTTTTATATCACCTCCACGCCAGGAGGTGGAACATTTTTTTATACCAATACATTTTAATAGGCGTGGGTCTTTATTGTGCATAATAAAATGTTTGGATACTGTATGGTTTAGGTATCCATTTTTAATATTTCTGCAATGTTCGCTCAGTCTTATCTTTAGGCACCTTGTGGTCATCCCCACATATTGGAGGCCACATGGGCACTCGAGCAGATAGATAACATTTTTAGTGTTGCAGCATATAAAATCATAAATATCATACACTTTTTTGGTTTGATTAGACATGAATTTTGTAACTTTAGATGAAATAACATGATCCACAGTTTTACACACAATACATAATTTGCATCTATAAAAACCTTTAGTCTGAGGGAAAAAGGATAGATTTTTTGGAGGAGATTTTTTAGTAAAATTTGTAGTTAAAATTGATTTAAAATTGGGTGCTCCTCTAAAAACAATATTTGGGTGAGCGGGTATAATGGGATTGAGTACCTCATCGTGTTTTAGTATGTGCCAGTGTTTTCTTATTATTTTTTTAACATCGATGCTTTTATTATTAAAATTAAAAATAACTGGAAGTGATATATTTTCATTATTTTCTTTGTTTTTGTATATCAAAAGTTCATTTCGTTCCTTTTGTTTTACTGTATTAATTGTGGTATTTAGATCTGATTCTGAATATTTTTTTTCCATAAATTTGTTTTTTAAAACCTCTGCTTGTTCATTAAAATCTATGAGTTCAGAACAGTTTCTACGGAGGCGTAAAAACTGACTCTTAGGAGCACTCTCTTACCAAGGCTTATAGTGGCAACTGGATTTGTCTATCACTGTGTTTACACATACTTTTTTGAAGAAAGTTTTTGTCTGGAGTTGGCCTTTATTAATAAAAATATTAAGATCTAAAAAATTGATGGATTGTTTGCTGAATTCATGTGTAAGGATAATGCCTCTATTGTTGGTATTTAAATGATTGATAAAATCAATAAGATGTTTTTCTGGTCCATCCCAGATAAAAAAAAAGGTCGTCTATGTATCTAAAATAAGAGACCAGGTTTGCCCGCCAGGTATGATTGCCCCAGATGGCTTCATTTTCCCAGTCAGCCATGAACAAATTGGCATAACTGGGGGAAAACCTGGTCCCCATGGCAGTACCTCTCCTTTGTAGATAAAAAGAGTCTAAAAACCAGAAATAATTATTTTTTAAAATAATATTGATACCTTCTATTATAAAATCGATTTGAATACCAGGAATCCTAGCTTCTTGAGTTAAAATTTCCTTTATAGCTTGGCAACCAATATCATGGGGGATAATGGTGTAAAGTGATTGAACATCACAAGTGACTAGTATAAAATTATTATTCCAGGTAAAATCATTTAAAAATTTTAAAAGTGACATGGAGTCTTTTAGGTACGATTTCATAAGTTTTACCGAAGGTTGGAGTAAGGTGTCAATATATTGTGAGAGGTTGCTTAAAAGTGAGCCTATCCCAGAGACGATAGGTCTACCTGGGGGATGTTCTTAATTTTTGTGGATTTTAGGAAGAAAATAAATAACAGGGGTAATAGGAAATTTATTATTTAAAAAGTTAAATTCATGTTTGTTTAAAATTTTTAAATCTAGACCCTTGTTTAAATATTTAAGTAAAATAGTTTGGATATTCTTAATGGGATCAGTTAAAAGTTGCTCGTATACATTTTCGTCTTTTAGTTGCCTATGAGCTTCATTTATGTACATTTCACTTGATTGGATAACTACTCCACCCCCTTTGTCAGCTGATTTAATGACAATATCTCGATCTTTTTGGAGTTCTCTGATTGCTTGTCTCTCAATGTTTGTGAGATTATTTGGGTCGTATTTTTTGTATTTAATTTTTTCTAAATCTTTAAGAACAAGTTTTTCAAATAAAATCAGGGCGGCTGATTTAAAATGGGATGGATAAAACTTAGATTTTTCTCTAAGATGCGTATTTAGAAAAGGACTATTTGTTGTTTCAGAAGATGAAGGTAGCTAATTACTCAAAATCACCTACCATTCCTAATCACACCAATAGATACCAGCTGTTATCAGTCGATTCTGACTTTGATGGTGAGGATCATTTTTTAGAGATACGCACTCACCAACCTGCACTAGCTCAGACACCATATCCACCACGTCCCCAAAAAAGAACTCTAAATTTAGAGGAAGACGAAGTGGAAGACGTGAACAAAAGAGAAAGACTGGAAAGATAATAACACCTTCCACTAATTCTTGTAACGGCATTTTTAATCTCTCTCAAAAAGTTTTATCAGCTGCACAACTGTCTGTTTTAAGTAAGGGTCTTAAATTTGCCCCCACTTCTTCTTTTAATTCATTTCAAGCTTTTCTTGATATAAATAAATTTACTAGGAAGGCTACACTGAAAAGATTTTTTATAAGCAAAAATGATGAAGAACATGCTCCACCTACGCTACCTTCATCTTCTGAAACAACAAATAGTCCTTTTCTAAATACGCATCTTAGAGAAAAATCTAAGTTTTATCCATCCCATTTTAAATCAGCCCCCCTGATTTTATTTGAAAAACTTGTTCTTAAAGATTTAGAAAAAATTAAATACAAAAAATACGACCCAAATAATCTCACAAACATTGAGAGACAAGCAATCAGAGAACTCCAAAAAGATCGAGATATTGTCATTAAATCAGCTGACAAAGGGGGTGGAGTAGTTATCCAATCAAGTGAAATGTACATAAATGAAGCTCATAGGCAACTAAAAGACGAAAATGTATACGAGCAACTTTTAACTGATCCCATTAAGAATATCCAAACTATTTTACTTAAATATTTAAACAAGGGTCTAGATTTAAAAATTTTAAACAAACATGAATTTAACTTTTTAAATAATAAATTTCCTATTACCCCTGTTATTTATTTTCTTCCTAAAATCCACAAAAATGAAGAACATCCCCCAGGTAGACCTATCGTCTCTGGGATAGGCTCACTTTTAAGCAACCTCTCACAATATATTGACACCTTACTCCAACCTTCGGTAAAACTTATGAAATCGTACCTAAAAGACTCCATGTCACTTTTAAAATTTTTAAATGATTTTACCTGGAATAATAATTTTATACTAGTCACTTGTGATGTTCAATCACTTTACACCATTATCCCCCATGATATTGGTTGCCAAGCTATAAAGGAAATTTTAACTCAAGAAGCTAGGATTCCTGGTATTCAAATCGATTTTATAATAGAAGGTATCAATATTATTTTAAAAAATAATTATTTCTGGTTTTTAGACTCTTTTTATCTACAAAGGAGAGGTACTGCCATGGGGACCAGGTTTTCCCCCAGTTATGCCAATTTGTTCATGGCTGACTGGGAAAATGAAGCCATCTGGGGCAATCATACCTGGCGGGCAAACCTGGTCTCTTATTTTAGATACATAGACGACCTTTTTTTTTATCTGGGATGGACCAGAAAAACATCTTATTGATTTTATCAATCATTTAAATACCAACAATAGAGGCATTATCCTTACACATGAATTCAGCAAACAATCCATCAATTTTTTAGATCTTAATATTTTTATTAATAAAGGCCAACTCCAGACAAAAACTTTCTTCAAAAAAGTATGTGTAAACACAGTGATAGACAAATCCAGTTGCCACTGTAAGCCTTGGTTAGAGAGTGCTCCTAAGAGTCAGTTTTTACGCCTCCGTAGAAACTGTTCTGAACTCATAGATTTTAATGAACAAGCAGAGGTTTTAAAAAACAAATTTATGGAAAAAAAATATTCAGAATCAGATCTAAATACCACAATTAATACAGTAAAACAAAAGGAACGAAATGAACTTTTGATATACAAAAACAAAGAAAATAATGAAAATATATCACTTCCAGTTATTTTTAATTTTAATAATAAAAGCATCGATGTTAAAAAAATAATAAGAAAACACTGGCACATACTAAAACACGATGAGGTACTCAATCCCATTATACCCGCTCACCCAAATATTGTTTTTAGAGGAGCACCCAATTTTAAATCAATTTTAACTACAAATTTTACTAAAAAATCTCCTCCAAAAAATCTATCCTTTTTCCCTCAGACTAAAGGTTTTTATAGATGCAAATTATGTATTGTGTGTAAAACTGTGGATCATGTTATTTCATCTAAAGTTACAAAATTCATGTCTAATCAAACCAAAAAAGTGTATGATATTTATGATTTTATATGCTGCAACACTAAAAATGTTATCTATCTGCTCGAGTGCCCATGTGGCCTCCAATATGTGGGGATGACCACAAGGTGCCTAAAGATAAGACTGAGCGAACATTGCAGAAATATTAAAAATGGATACCTAAACCATACAGTATCCAAACATTTTATTATGCACAATAAAGACCCACGCCTATTAAAATGTATTGGTATAAAAAAATGTTCCACCTCCTGGCGTGGAGGTGATATAAAAAAGTTACTTGGAAAAACAGAGATGGAATGGGTATATAAACTTCAGACTCTTATACCCCATGGCCTCAATGCAGATTTTGATTTACATAATTTTTTATAAATATTTATATAATTTGATGCCTGTACCTTTAAAGCAAGATTTTACTGTCATTCATTTTATTTACATATTTTATTTACATATATCATGGTCTTATTGTTACCTGTTAATAACCCAACCTTTTATTTATCCTGTCCATTTTACTAGTATTGGCCCTTTTTAATATAAGGTGTATTTATGTTTTCTTCCCATATTATTCCCCTTATTTTACTAGTCCCCTTTGGGTATTTGCCTCTTAGTCTTCCATTTTTAACTACATTTCCCATAATCCATTTCGGCCTCTATTGCCGATAATCACGTGACCATTTTCAACTGTCCATAAATAATATTTGGCATTTTCGTTTTTTACAATTTATCCCTGAATTAACATCAGATGAATATGGGTAAATATATGTCTAAGTTTTAATGTGATTGGAAACGGCCGTTGCTCGCGGCCAAATTGAACTACATTTCCCACTGAGCATTGCGGCTATGCTTCCGAAAAGCGTAAGTGACGCCGGTCATGTGACCGTTTTAAAACTTTTAAAACGTTTAAATTCATACTTTCCCACCCTCGTTTTTGATTTATATTAATTAGAACTATGTTGCTATATTACAAACAAAGCTCCTATTAAGTTATTTAACGTATTTTAAATTTTAACGCTCGCGGCCAAATTAAACTACATTTCCCATTGAGCATTGCGGCTACACTTCCGAAATGCGGAAGTGATGCCGGTCATGTGACCGTTTTGAAACGTTTAAATTTATACTTTCCCACCCTCGTTTTTGATTTATATTAATTAGAATCATGTTGCTATATTATAAACAAAGCTTCTATTAAGTTATTAACGTATTTTAAGTTTTAAACGTGCTTTTAATTCTGATTGGATGGACCAAGTTTTGGCGCCAAAATTCAAATAATTATGTTCCTATATAATATCTACCTGCCAGGTTAAACATGTTATTCCATTTGAAAAAGTCCTTGTGTGACGAAACGCGTTATGGATATTTAAAATATTGTGTTTTATATATTAAAGTATTTTTTGGTCATTTGCTTGTGCCAATTATCTTTTTTATAGACACATAACTTCTATTTTACCCTGGCTTTTTATTGTTATTTTTATCATTTTTTACTGGTTTTATAAGAAACCTTGAATACTCCTGGAAGTTTCCTGTACCCAAAGAAATCCTTAGGTGGGGATCAATCCACCCAAGCTGTCACCAAGAGCAGTGTGTCTGCTCTTATTTTGTAAGTACATTTTTTTATTATTCTTATTTATATTGCCATACAGTGAGCACTATTGGCTGTTTCTTCTTTTTATCCCGAGAATTGAAAACCACTCACGGAGAGGAACCTGCTTCACTCCAGAGCTGGACATTAGCTCTGGTAAATGTGAGTTTTATACTATTATTTTTCACGCCTATACCTGAATTTTACGTACTACACCATTGGTTGTTCCTTGTTCCTTTTTATCTTTCATATCAAGTGATACCACTACACAAGTAGAAGACCTCAACATCCAAGGACACTTGTAAGGACATAATAGCTGGACTTATTCTCTCCTTTTTTGTTTAACCATTGGATTTTATATTTGTGCGCAGCCTTTTTTATTGTATAAATGTAGGTTAATTGTACAATAGTTGTAGAAATGGACTGTGATTTGCAGATGAACAGTAGTGATACTCTGGTATTCAATCTGGTTCTATTTATTTATTTATTGTACTTAAACACAGTATAATAATCCTTGTTTTAGATTTAAAGATTTTTAGAGTCTTATCTTATTCAAACCTGCACCTTTTTTTTTTATAAAAAGTTGATCTCAAGAGCTATATAGACACCAAAAGTTGCCACTTTCCCCTTGGCTTGCAAATATTCCCAAGGGACAAGTTACACGCTTAGAAAGGAATTGTAACAAAGAACTGTTTGAAGACCAAAAAGGGTATAACCAAAGTGAAGTAGAAAAACAATTTAAGAGAAGTAAAAGATAAACCAAGAGAAGACCTCTTGGTATACAAAAAAGGAAAAACAAAACAAACAAGTTACTTTTATTAGAAATCTTAATTCTCAAAGTGATATTTAAAAAATTAAAAAATAAACAAACATTGGCATATCCTAAGACAAAATGAAGATTTAAATATGTACATAGGAGAAAAACCTAACATGGTGTATAGTGGAGCGAGATATTTTACAAATATTTTAACAAAAAGCTGCATCCCTAAGGAAGAAATGGTTGATGCAAAAAATTGAAAGGTTTTTATAACTGTGGACAGTGCAAGGAGTGCAAAACCATGAATGTCATCTCTAAAAAGACAGAAAGATTTTCATCTAATGCTACAAAAAAAGAGTTTGTATTAATAATTGTATCACTTGCAACACAAGTAATGTGATATATCTTTTAATTAGAGTTGAGCAAACCCGAACTGAAAAGTTTGGGTTCGTACCGAACATTACGCTTTTTGGACCCCGGACCCGAACACGGACATATCACTGTATGATCGGGTTGGAGTTCGGAGTTCAACGATTTAATGACGCGATTTGAAAGGCTGCAGGGCAGCCAATCAACAAGCGTTTGACTCGTGTGCCCTTAGAATGACCTAATGTCCTCCGCCCCAGCCTCCACCATAAATAAAAATTGCAGGGGACCTAATGTCCTGCCCCCCAGCCCCCACCCCTGAGTGGTGGGTGGGGGCCATAAATAAAAATTGGGGGGGACCTAATGTCCTCCCCCCGGCCCCCACCCCTGCGCGGCGGGTGGAGGCACTAAATAACAATAGGGGGGGACCTAATGTCCTCCCCCGGCCCCCACCCATGAGGGGTGGGTGGGGGCCATAAATAAAATTCCCCTCCCAGGTGACTAGGGGTCCCCAAACCCCTAGTCATCCCCACCCCCCCCAAAAAAAATGTCCCCTACCTACCCCCCTCATCCTAAAAATAATGAGGGGGGACCCTTGTCTAAATAACTGTAAAAAAAAAATTTTTTAAAAAAAATAGACTTACCATTTGATGTCTTCTGTCTTCTAAAAACTTCTTTTTTCATCCCCAAAAAAGAGCAAATAAAAATCCAGAATAACCGCCGCACAACGAGCGCAAAAAAAAAATCCTTCTTCACCCATGCAGGGCTCCGCGCAGACTAAGCTCTGCAGGGCGGCGGAAGGCTTATAAAGCCTTGCCCTGCCCTGCAATTAGGCTCAGAGCACTCTTATTGGTGGGTTTAAGCCATCCAATCAGAGTGCTCTGACAGGTAAATGAAGAGACTGACAGGTAAGTCTCTACATTTACCTGTCACAACACTCTGATTGGTTGGCTTTAAATCCACTAATCAGAGTTCTCTGTGTCATTTTACACAGCTTGGGAAAATTCCAAAGAACTTTCCCACGCTGTGTAAAATGACACAGAGAACTCTGATTGGTTAGCTTGAAATCCAGCCAATCAGAGTGCTCTGTGTCATTTTACACCGCTTGCGAAAATTCCAAAGAACTTTCCCACGCTGTGTAAAATGACACAGATAACTCTGATTGGTTAGCTTGAAATCCAGCCAATCAGAGTGCTCTGTGTCGTTTTACATGGAGTGGCAAAGTTCTTTGAAATCTTTACTTAGTATTAGTAAATGTGGCTGAAAGACCAATTTAGGTGACCAAAAGTCTTTCAGCCTTTTGGTAGATAGCTCCCTAATACCGTGGGAATTAGGGAGTTATCTACTAAGCGGCTGCTTATTTTATGTTATTTTTAAGTGATTTTCCTACCACATTTGTTTGCAGGGCACTTGTTCTACTCTTACCCCCATTTCACTTCCTTTTGCAGCCCTCTAGCCCTTTCCAGGAGTTTTTTAAAGCCATTTTTGTGCCCAAAAGTTCGGGTCCCTATTGACTTCAATTGGGTTCGGGTTCGGGGTCAAGTTTGGGGTCAAGTTTGAGCCCGAACGCAGACTTTTTTCAAAGTTCAGCTGAACCCGCTGGACCCGAACATCCAGGTGTCCGCTCAACTCTACTTTTAATCTGTAAATGTGGCTTCCAATACATTGGAAGGACCACCAGACCGCTAAAAGTAAGAATGAGTGAACATTTGCAAAACATCCAAAGCAAAGTTATGACACATTCAGTATCCGCTCATTTTAGTAAAATCCATAACTGTGATTTTAAAATGTTGCAATGTTGGAGGAGATTTTAAACTAGTAGTAGGGGGGAGGGACATAGCAATCTACAAAATGGAGATAGGACAGAAAGGAGATGGGCTTTAGCTCTGTATAAGGGGGGTAGAGACTGGGGGAGGGGCAAGCTCAGAACAGAGAATGTTTGTAATGTTGATAATGCACAAAAAGTACAAGTGACTCATGATATTAAATGTATGCTTACTAATGCAAAGAGCATTAATAACAAAATGGGGGAACTAGAGGCAATAGCATACACTAAACAATATGACATAATAGGCATAACTGAAACATGGTGGGATGAGACACATGACTGGGCAGATAACTTAAATGGGTACACACTATTTAGGAAGGACAGAAAAAACAGGAAAGGTGGTGGGGTATATTTGTATGTCAATCATGAGTTAAAGCCAAATCTTAAGCAAGTGGAATGTGATGAGGAAAATGTGGAAGCTTTATGGGTAAATATCTGCTTGGGGCAAAAGAAGGGAAATCAACTATTGGTTGGGATATGTTATAAACCACATAATGTTAATATTGACAAGGAACAACAGCTGTTTGAGCAAATTGAAAAAGCTGCAATCGGGGTAACACTTTAATTATTGAAGATTTTAATTACCCGGACATAAATTGGGACAGAGGGACTAGTAGCTCAACAAAGGGAATAAGGTTTTTGAACTCGTTAAATGACACCTTCATGTCACAACTTGTACAAGCACCAACTAGAAAGGATGCTTGTCTGGACCTGGTTCTAACAAACAATATTGATCTTTTGGCCAACATTCAAGTAGGTGAGCACTTGGGAAATAGTGATCACAATATAGTGTACTTTGAAACAAACTAAAAAAAAACTAAAGCACATGGGGTATACTAAAACATATAATTTTAAAAAGGCAGATTTCTATAAGTTAAGGGCAGTTTTACAATATATTCACTGGCATAAACTCTTTAGTGAAAAGAACACAGGATAAATGGAACATTTTCCCACAAATATTAGAAAGGTACATTTCTCAGTATGTACCATTGGGTAATAAATATAAAAGAAACAAATTGAAACCCACGTGGCTTAGTAGAGAAGTAAAACAAGAGATTAAAAAAAAAAAGAGATTAAAAAAGAAAAGGGCATTTAAAGCATTTAAATCGGACAAATCAGATGCATCTTATAAAAGATTTAAGGAAGCCAATAATGCGTGCAAAAAGGCGATGAGATTTGCTAAACTTCAAAATGAAAAAAATGATAGCCAAAGAGAGCAAAACCAACCCCAAAGCATTCTTTAAGTACATACATTCTAAAAAAAACTAAAATTGAAAGTGTAGGTACACTAAAAACTGAAATGGGGGTGTTAGTTAATGAAGACCAGGAAAATGCAGAAATTTTAGTTAACAATTTCTCCTCCTTAGATATTGAGTAAGAACCCATGGCAATAGATGTGCAAATGATTGTTGCTAAAAACTTGCAGAAAAATTGTAACTAAAGAAAGTTAATATAAACAAAGCTCCAGGGCCTGACTGTATTCATCCATGAGTACTTAAGGAACTAAGTGTAGAAATAAGTGAAGCTCTGTTTTTAATCTTTCAATATTCTTTTCTTTCAGGAAGTGTTCCAGAGGATTGGAGGAAGGCAGATGTGGTTCCTATATTCAAAAAGGGTTCAAAATCATTGCCTGGAAATTATAGACCTGTGAGTTTAACTTCTGTGGCTAGAAAAGTATTTAAAAGGTTATTAAGGGATAATATTCAAGAATTCCTTGAGAAGAACGTGGTTATCAGCAAAACTCAGCATGGTTTTATGAAGCACAGGTCATGTCAAACTAACTTGAATACATTCTACAAAGAAGTAAGGAGAAGTATAGATCATGGTGTGGCAGTGGATGTGATCTATTTGGATTTTACCAAGGCATTTGATACAGTTCCACACAATAGATTAATGTTCAAACTCAAAGAAATCGGTCTCGATGAAAATTCTTGTTCTTGGGTAGAACATTGGCTTAAAATTAGAGTACAAAAAGTTGTCATTAATGGTACATTTTCAAGCTGGACAGAGGTGGCAAATGGTGTCCCTCAGGGTTCTGTTCTGTGACCCCTTCTATTTAACATGTTTGTAAATGATCTTGAAAAAAGCATTGAAAGTCATGTTTCAGTGCTTGCAAATTACACAAAACTCTGTAAAGTAATATAATGTGAGCAAGATATTACTTTGCTGCAGAGGGATTTAGATAAACTAGGGGACTGGGCACTCAAATGGCAGATTAAATTTAATGTTGAAAAATGCAAAGTTATGCACTTTAAGGAAAGTATTCACAAGCAACGTATACCCTTAATGGAAGCGAATTAGGGATAACAGCACACAAAAAGGACTTGGGAATTGTTATAGACAACAAACTATGCAACAATGTGCAATGTCAATCAGCAGTGGCTAAGGGCAGTAAGGTATTGTCATGCATGAAAAGAGGCCAGGAATATAATTTTGCCTCTTTATAAATCACTGGTTAGACCATATCTTGAATATGCTGTGCAATGTTGGGCACCAGTTCTAAAGAAGGATATTATGGCACTAGAAAAAGTGCAGAGGCAGCCTACAAAATTAATAAAAGGAAGGAATGGAACATATCAGCTATTAAGAAAGGTTAACAAAACAGAGCTGGTGCCCTACATCTATTTCCATTGTGAGGACCTGATACTCCTGGATAGAATCTACTCTATATACAAATGCTGTATTACCTAATCCAGTTTTCTAACAGGCTTATTGAAATGTGAGTTGATGACCTAAAGCAGGCTTCCCTAAACTCCGGCCCTCCAGATGTTGCTGAACTATAACTCCCATGATTCTCAGGTTATCTATTTTATTTACAGAATCATGGAAGTTGTAGTTCAGCAATAGTGATGTCCCGAACGGTTCGCTGGCGAATAGTTCCTGGCGAACATAGCATGTTCGCGTCCGCCACCGCGGGCGAACACATGCGGTGTTCGGCCCGCCCCCTATTCGTCATCATTGAGTAAACTTTGACCCTGTACCTCACAGTCAGCAGACACATTACAGCCAATCAGAAGCACACCCTCCCTAGCAGACCCTCCCACCTACTGGACAGCATCCATTTTAGATTAATTCTGAAGCTGCAACCATTTTTTTTTTCAATTTATTATTTTTATTTATTTTATTTTTTTTTGTGCATATAAATGTTACAAGCAGATACTCCCCCCAGACACTCTGTATTACTGCAGATACTCCCTCCAGACACCCTGTGTTACTGCAGATACTCCCTCCAGACACCCTGTGTTACTGCAGATACTCCCTCCAGACACTGACACAGAGCAGAATAGGGACTGTTCCCCCTACAAAGGGTCACTTGGCAGATATGGATTGACACCTATCCTAAGGATCTCTGATAAACACTGACCTCCATGGGTGAAGATGGATTAATTTTTTTTTTTGCGCTCGAGTTTTTTATTTTATTTTTAAGTTCGACGGGTATGATGGCTTTTTATTTGGCCTTTTTTGGGGCTGAAAAATGAAGATTTTAGAAAAAAGAAGACGTTGAATAGTAAGTTGAATTTTACTTTACAGGGTAGTAATTTTATTCCCCCCTCACTATTTTTTCGGGTAGGTAGGGGCTTTTTTATTTGGTTGTGTGACTAGGGGCTTGGGGACCCCTAGTCACCTTTGATGGGGGAGGGGGATTTTCATTTAGGGCACACACTATACACACACTGCACACACTGCACACACACTGCATACACTATGCACACTCTACACACACTATACACACACTGCATACACTATACACACACTGCACTAACTATACACACACTGCACACACTATACACACACTACATACACCCTATACACACACTGCATACACACTATACACACACTGCATACACACTATATACACACTATACACACACTGCACACACTATACACACACTGCACACACTATAAACACACACTGTACACACTATACACATACTGTACACACTGTATACACTATGCACACACTGTATACACACACTATACACACCGCATACACACTGCACACAATATACACACACTACACACACACTGCATACACACTGCACACACTATACACACTGCACACACACTGCATACACTATACACACTACACACACTGCATACACACTGCACACACTGCACTAACTATACACACACTACACACTCTATACACACATTGCATACACTATGCACACACTGCACACACTATACACACTGCACACACTCTACACACTGCACACACTGCATACAATATGCACACACTGCACACACTATACACACACTGTATACACACTATACACACAATGCATACACACGATATACACACTATACACACCGCACACACTATACACACACTGCATACACACTTTACACACACTGCATACACACTATACACACACTGCACACACTATACACACACTACACACACTACACACACACAATATACACACACACTGTACACACTATACACACACTGCATACTCTATACACACACTGCATACACCCTATACACACACTGCACACACTATGCACACACTGCATACACCCTATACACACACTGCATGCACACTATACACACACTGCATACACACTGCATACACACTATATACACATTATACACACTGCACACACTATACACACACTGCATACACACTGCATACACTATACACACACTGCACTAACTATACACACACTGCATACACTATACACACACTGCACTAACTATACACACACTGCATACACTATACACACACTGCACTAACTACACACACACTGCACACACTATACACACACTGCATACACCCTATACACACACTGCATACACACTATACACACACTGCAAACACACTATATTCACACTATACACACTGCACACACTATACACACACTGCATACACACTATACACACAATATACACACACACTATACACACACTGTACACACTATGCACACACTGCATACACTATGCACACACTATACACACACACTACACACACTGCATACACACTGCACACAATATACACACACACACTACACACATTGCATACACACTGCACACACTATACACACACTGCACACAATACATGCACTACACACACTGCATACACACTATACACACACTGCATACACTATGCACACACTGCACACTCTATACACACACTATACACACACTGCACACACTCTACACACACTGCATACAAACTGCACACACTGCATACACTATACACACACTAGACACACACTGCATACACCATATACACACACTGCATACACACTATATACACACTATACACACTGCACATACTATACACACACTGCACACACTATACACACACTGCACACACTATACACACACTACACACACTATACACACACTATACACACAATATACACACACTATACACACACTGTACACACTATGCACACACTATACACACACTGCACACACTATACATATACTATACACACACACTATACACACAATATACACACACTGTACACACTATACACACACTGCATAAACATACATTTAAAAAAATTGCAGTTGTTTTTTACATTTCAAAGTTGGGGAGGGGGTTGCCAAATAAAGGATCCGCCCCGGGTGCCAAATGCTCCAGGTACGCCCCTGTATAGAGGGGAGCCATGTTACTCTGTATATAGAGAGGAGCCATGTTTACACTGTATATAGAGGGAGCCATGTTATTCTGTATATAGAGGGAGCCATGTTTACACGGTATATAGAGGGAAGCCATGTTTACACGGTATATAGATGGAAGCCATGTTTACACTGTATATAGAGGGAGCCATGTTTACACGGTATATAGAGGGAAGCCATGTTACTCTGTATATAGAGAGAAGCCATGTTACTCTGTATATAGAGGGAGCCATGTTATTCTGTATGTAGAGGAAGCCATGTTTACACGGTATATAGAGGGAGCCATGTTTACACGGTATATAGAGGGAAGCCATGTTACTCTGTATATAGAGAGAAGCCATGTTTACACTGTATATAGAGGGAAGCCATGTTACTCAGTTTATAGAGAGGAGCCATGTTTACACTGTATATAGAGGGAGCCATGTTTACACTGTATATAGAGGGAGCCATGTTTACACGGTATATAGAGGGAAGCCATGTTACTCTGTATATAGAGAGAAGCCATGTTACTCTGTATATAGAGGGAGCCATGTTATTCTGTATATAGAGGGAGCCATGTTTACACGGTAAATAGAGGGAAGCCATGTTACTCTGTATATAGAGAGGAGCCATGTTTACACTGTATATAGAGGGAAGCCATGTTACTCAGTATATAGAGAGGAGCCATGTTTACACTGTATATAGAGGGAGCCATGTTTACACGGTATATAGAGGGAAGCCATGTTACTCTGTATATAGAGAGAAGCCATGTTACTCTGTATATAGGGGGAGCCATGTTATTATGTATATAGAGGGAGCCATGTTTACACAGTATATAGAGGGAAGCCATGTTACTCTGTATATAGAGGGAGCCATGTTATTCTGTATATAGAGGGAGCCATGTTTACACTGTATATAGAGAGGAGCCATGTTTACACTGTATATAGAGGGAGCCATGTTTACACGGTATATAGAGGGAAGCCATGTTACTCTGTATATAGAGAGAAGCCATGTTACTCTGTATATAGAGGGAGCCATGTTATTCTGTATATAGAGGGAGACATGTTTACACGGTATATAGAGGGAAGCCATGTTACACTGTATATAGAGGGAGCCATGTTTACTCTGTATATAGAGGGAGCCATGTTACTCTGTATATAGAGGGAGCCATGTTACTATCTGAGGTGGTTAACTATGATTGGCCCTGGCATGTTTGTTAGTCTGGCCTGCATGGTTGTATGGCATGAATAAAAGTAGCATGTTTTATGTGTTTTATACTTTTAGTTTGAGCTTTAGTTAGATCTTGCTATGTAAGTAAAGAATTAAATAATGAAAATTAACTTGTTTTTACTCCATTTTACTCCTTTTACGCAATAGAGCTATTATCAGCCATGGCATCTTTTTGGACCTTGGCCTTCCTTTTACTCCTCATATAAAGTCAATCCATATCCTACCACTTTCATCTTAACAATATAGCTAGAATCTGCCATTTCCTAACATCTGCTGCAAGTAACACGCTTGATCATGTTCTGATTATCTCCTACTATGATTACTGCAAACCAGATCCTCACTGGTCTAACTCAAGTCAAGATTGTCCCTTTTTAAATTCCATAATGAATGCCACCAGACTAATTTTTCTCAATTTCCCACTCCTGCTAGACATCATTAATCTTTCAGTCCTTAAATTGTCTTCCTATATTTTATAGAGTTTATATATATTCTCACTAACAAACAAGTATGTCTCATCTCAGGCTCTCAACTCAACCAAACGATTTGCTCGTCATCTTCCATAGGCCTTCTACATAATTGTGGTATTCACTCTTCAATTAGATGTTCCTCTACTTTTTCTCCTTAAATGACAACTGTCATCCAACATTTTCGTTAGTATAATAATTATTTCAAGTTTTGATATATATATTTTTTAATTAAATATATCTAAACAAATTAGAAAAATGAATCCCTACCTTTAGTATATGACAGGATCATTCAGCCATATACATGCACCTTGGGTCAGACAGTGTTTTAATACCAACTGTTAGTCATTGTGGTCTTTCCTACTTCTGTGCATGGAGTGAAGCAAGAAATATCATGGAGACTAATATTAATAAAATAGTTTTGAGGTTACAATTGTCCTTTAAGAATTCTTTAAAATCCAATGTTCTTAAGAAAGCATATCAACTAATTAATTGACTTTTTTCCCTGCCTTATCTCCATGCTAGCTAATCTAAGATTCTCCTTCTCCACCCAAGTCATGAAACATTTACATGTTATAAGAAGATAAACAATAAAGACCTGATATGAAAAAACATTGCTGCTGTACTTTGAGACATTTTATTGAATGGCTACTTTCATGTGTTGGCCTATTAATTACTTATTATTGCATACATTTTGTTGGCTTGACAAGGCCAGAATCATTGCACTCCTCCTAAATTACAAATTATTGGTAAGTGCTGGTTATTACAGGTCCCACTGATTAAACAAGTATGTATAAGTCATGACCTAGGCAACACCCACATTAGATTGCACTGTCTAGCCTCTGCTTTCAACACACACTGTAAGGAGTCTAAGGTATTTTACATATTACATTTGGAATCTGTTTTTTATTTCTGTTGAAGAATGAGTCACAGAATTAATAACATTTATGTAACTTGCATCACTGTCCTAAAAGTTTAAGAGCTACAGTTGTAGAGGCTACATAAAAAGTAATAGACCTACCTGTTTCTTATAGGTGGTGGCTAGAGGGGACATTAGGTCCCCTGTTTATTTAAAATATAGTCCCTAATCACTTACAAAGGGTGAGGGCTAGGAGGGGGGACAATAGATTCCCCCTGTTTATTCTAATTATAGCCTCAACCCGTGTCCACGGGTGAGGAGACAGGGAGAACCTGGGGCCAGGTTTCTCCTATATGTTAGTAGTGAGTGACCCCTTCAAGCTTTATTTTTTAGGAAGGACAATACCAGCACTAGCAAAAAATGCACTTATGAACATCTTTTTGAGGTCAATATTTTCAAGGCCATTAACCAAGGATTATGCCCTGAATCCAATATTTTCAAAGCTAAGTACAATATTGATTTTCAATATTTTTTGAAATATCGATAATATTCAAACCAACATTTATTGGCTCAAAAATAGCCCTTAACATGGTGGTTTAATTAAAGAGAAACTATAGTGCCAGGAAAAAAACAAATTTTCTTGGCCTTATAGCTTCCCTTCTCTGTCAAACCCCTCCCGCCCATCCCCCGAAATGGTGCAGAAGCGGTAAATAAGCCATTCTGTCAAATACCTGGGTCCAGCGCAGACGTCATTCTGTGCTGGATCAGAATCGAACACGCTCCTCCCCCGCCACGCCAGTGGGGGAGAGCTAATGAGCATGCGCAGCAATGACCGCGCTCACATTAGGATTTCCCCATAGGAAAGCATTATTCAAGGCCAGGGGGGGGTGCAAAAATCAAGTGTCAGTGTGACAAGTGATAGACATGGGAGGGGGCATGGGGGACAGAGAGAGACATGGGATGGGGACATCATGGGGGACAGAGAGAGACATGGGAGGAGGCATGGGGGACAGAGAGAGACATGGGATGGGGACATCATGGGGACAGAGAGAGACATGGGAGGAGGCATGGGGGACAGAGAGAGACATGGGAGGGGGCAATGGGGGACAAAGAGTGACATGGGATGGGGACATGAGGGAGAGAGAGACATGGGAGGGAGCATGGGGGAGAGAGACATGGGGAGAGAGACATGGGCATGAGGGGAGAGAGATGGGGGAGAGAGATATGGGAGGGGGAATGGGGGGGAGAGAGATATGGGAGGGGGAATGGGGGAGAGAGAGACATGGGATGGGGGCATGGGGGAGAGAGACACAGATGGATGGGGCATGGGGGGAGAGAGACATGGATGGGTGAGGGACTGTGACGGTCTGAGAAGGTATCACCATCTTGCATACCATTTCCCCATAAAATCATACGCCAATAATCCACATGTTCCAATATCGCTGGTGTCGCATAATAACCCACACATGAGCCAAAGCTTGATGCTGGGACAAGACTGGTTTAATAGAAACAAAGGCATTCAATTTATACAGTGTATAACTCCTCCTCTGAGCCAGCAAGATAATTGAGTTTAGAGAACATACTAAACTCAATTATCCTCTGGTCAGAAAAAGTAAAATTTTTCACAATATCTCGAAATACCCCCAAAATACATAGGAACCCCACATCCCTGCGTAGCCTGTATCTGTGGGAGCAACATATTAAAAAATCTGCCAAATCTGTTTGGTAGTTACCAAACGGCACCGCAGGGAGAGTTGACCAGTCTGCCACGAGGTTGAAGCCGAGAAACAGTTCCAGGAGAAAGGTAGCAAGAGCCGGTCTGTGTTCGTCGGGTTTTATACGAAAACCACAATAGATAGCATGCATCGTTTGGGAGACAAGATGGCCACCACCCATTGTTCTCACCACATGTATTCGTATGCACGAAATGGCAGCCACCTAGGAGCATTCATTTAGTCTGTGGTTTTCGTATAGATACATAACGTTCTAAGTTCTAATTAGTCTCTGGGGTGGCCTCGGTTCGGGAGCCGAACAAAATAACAAATGGAACATAAAAAAATACTGAAAGACTGGGAAAGGCTGATGGAAGGGAGTACAATTAGACGAACGGTGATGAGGTATCCCTTCACAGGGACATGTGGGGGGAGAGAGACATGGATGGGTGGGGGACATGTGGGGGTAGAGTGACATGGATGGGTGGGGGGGAGAGTGACGCGGATGGGTGGGGGAAATGAGGCGGGAGAGAGACACGGATGGGTGGGGGACATGAGGGAGATAGAGACATGGATGGGTGGGAGACATGAGGAGGAGAGAGACACAGACGGGTGCGGGACATGAAAGGGAGAGAGACGGATGGGAGGGGGACATGGATAGGAGGTAAGGGGCATGGATAAGAGAAGGACATGGGAGAGAGATATGGATGGGAGCGAGATATAAATGAAATGGGGGAAGGACATGAATGGAAGGAAGGAGAGACATGGAAGAGGAACAGAGAGATGGAATTTGGGGAGAGACATGGATGAAGGAGGGAATGAGATATGGATGAAGGGTGGAGTGAGAAGGGGAACAGAGAGATGGAAGAGTGGGAGAGATATAGAAGGGAAGGAAGGGAAGTCCTGGGTGGTGGAGCAAGTTCCATGATTGTAATCTCAGTGTTGGGGTAAGTCCTGGGTGCTGGGACAAGTCTTGTGAGTGCAATCTCAGTGCTAGGGTAAGTCCTGGTTGCTGTAGCAAGTCCTGGGAGTGCAATCTGTGTGCTTGGTAAGTTAATATATGCCCCAACTATATACAAAGGGTTATGTCTCACACACTGCCCTGATATATACCCTTGCACAGCGCAATTCAAATAACCTTGTGTACATATATATTGCCCTGTGCATGGGGTATATATCAGGGCAATCTGTGAGGTACTGCCTTGTTTAAATACTGGTGGTAAATATTGCCCTGGGAAGGGGTATATATCAGTTGTATCTATAAATAATAATACACTCTTCAAATGTACTTTTAAAATGCATGGTTACCCTTTTGTAAACAAGAATATAGTGTTATAAGATGGGGCTGGTATAATGACGCAATGCTGTGGGCCTGCTTTTATTTCCAGGACTGTTTTTTATCCCCAGTCCGGCACTAATATGGTAAAAAAGAGAAAATCCAGTGCACTCCCACTAAACAGCAACTTTGGTGCGGACAGATTTCTTTAGTTTTTACAAAAAAGCTAATCTAGGCAAAAAATAATGGGGGTTTAGTTGCATTATCTGATCATACAGTGCATAAGCCTGTGACAACGTCTATGTACCCCATCTTTGGCAGGTCCTACTCTAACAGCCTAATGTTTGCTTCATGAGCTACTTCCTTGCGGAAACAATTCCATCTGGAGTTCTCTGCAGTACAAGGCTAAACAGGGCCATGGAATGAGGTACCTGTGACAGGGAGGGGTGCAAAACCAAGGAGTTGGCTAGACTCCTATATATATATATATATATATATATATATATGCGCATGTCCATATTGTATTCCAAGTGATGATCCGCACTCTCAGTCTCCAATTAAAATATAACTTTTCTTACATTAAAAGAAGAATGTAGATGCCATAAATTGTCAACGTTTTAGTCCCAGGTCGAGACTTTCCTCAGGACAGCATACATTTTTTTTGCACTGGAGACCCTAGCCTCTGGTCCTTCTAGTGGTAGACAGCCACTAGAGGAGAAGTTAACCCTACCAGGTATTTTTTGCAGCTTATAAAAACTGCAATAATAACATGCTCAGGGTTAAGGGTGATGGGATATTGCAACCAGACCACTTCAATGAGCTGAAGTGGTCTGGGTGCCTTCAGTGTCCCTTTAATTTGAATTAATAAAAGGTTTATCAGGAGCTAATTAACTGCTGTAAATGTTATCACCAGGAATATATTTGAGGCACTTGCCAGGATGAAGGGGTTACTGTTGATGAGAAACACTTATCAAGTCTTTCCATGGTCATAACTGGATTGTAATCCAGGCTTTGATTAAGCAGTTATAAGATATTTTGTTTTTTGGGGGTTGCTTTTTTATTTTTTTATTTAACCACTCCATGTTATGGTCATGTGTTTCGGTTATTCTCCCTAGCAGAAAGCAAACTCCTACCCCACTTGTAGGTATTTTAGAGACCGAAAGATGTTTTCCTCTTGAATTGACATTTATATGGTTCCATTTTGTTATCCCTCAATCATAACCAGTTTCCCAGTCCTAATGAAAACCACTTCCTATCACTACTATGCTTAACCATGGGAGTGGTGTTCTCAGGTTGCTCACCAGTGTTGACTCTGTGTCACATAGGCAGGTTTATTCACTAAAGTGAGGATTGCTGGAAAGTAAATTTCATTTTTAAAGCCAATCTAACCAAACTGAAACCTGAATTGACTAAGAATTTAAAGGATTATTCACTAAAGTAAAAAATCTAAGTGGATTTTCAATTTAAACAGTTGCTTCAACCCTTTTTGGTTAACATTTATTTTACTTAGTAATACCTCCCTTCAGAGTTAAAAAAAAAAGGGTCACTCCAGACCCCAAAACAACTTTAACTTGCTGAAAAGTTCTGTGTGAATAGTGTGTCCTCTTTTTGTTATTTCGCAAAAAGTGCAGATTTGAATAAAAACTGACACTTTTATAAATTAAACTACTTACACCCCCTTAGCTTTCAAACAGGCAACAGGTAATTTTACTTTGTGGTTTGCTTAGCTCAGTGGAGCTAAACTCAAGAGGCAGCAATTGCTCAGAGCACCTGCCTTGCAGAGACTTCTTTCTGAGTTGCATTAGAAGTTTGCAATTGGACAGCCACAGAAAGTCTGGGTGGGGTTAAAAGGGATGGGATTGCAAAGTCAGCAGACAAAAGAAATTTAGGTTTTGCAAACTGTTTTTAGATTTACCCCAATGAAAAAAATGCATAATTAAATGCATGCAAGTTTTCAGGGATAAATCTACAGTGATGTTTATTTTGTATATGGGTAGTGGAGTGTCCCTTTAATTTACCTGGAGCTCCCTGTGCTGGTTTCCAAGTCCCGTCTGATGTCACAGCCTCTCTCACATGGTTCAATTAAATGCTTCTGAGTGGGTAAGGGGAGTAAGTGGGGTTGAACATGTGAGGGGATTTCTTAAAAACAACACAAACAAAAAATGGAAGACAAAAGGGATAGGCAGGTGAGGATGGCTGGAAGCTATTAGATGAAGGAAGGAAGGAAGGAGGGAGGGGAGATGAATGCTTCCCCTTGCATGTGCTGCCTGCAAGTGTATAAGCTTTGTGCATTCGTCATCTGCGTGCACTGTGCAGTACATGCTGAGTCAGCTGTGTTTTCCGTTTGGCTACTTCGACTTTAAATTTGAAATGAGCTTTAAAATAATTTAGAATTTTCATGTATTATATTTTTTTCAGAAACAACTTTTTGCAATGCTTTATTAAAGCCCAGCTTTGTGAAGCATCTGGGATACAAGTTGTTCAGTAAGGGCTATAAACCTCACTGGCACCTTCACTTGCCTTTCTGTTGATTTTCTGAGACAAGGATGCCATCAGAAGTTTTGGGGCCCCTCACACAGCTCAAGATCGGGGTCCTAGGACATGTCCACAGTGCCCATCTTGAGTCCGCCCAAAAGGCCCTTAGTGAGTCCGCCCACAAGAATGCAGTGTGTGTGTACTCAATGTGGAATGTGTATACTGCATAAAGAATGTGTATGTAGTGGATGGGGTGTGTGTATAGTGAATGCAGTTAGTATAGTGGATGTAGAATGTGTCTGTTGTGGATGCAGTGTGTATAGTGGATGTAGAATGTGTGTGTAGTTGATGCGGTGTATGTAGTATGTATAGTGTGGAGGTGTGTATAGTGGATGCAGATTGTATGTTTGTGTAATGGATGCAGCGTTTGTGTGTATTTGATTCAGTGTATGTAGTGGTTTCAAAGTGTATGTAGTGGATACTGAATGTATATAGTGGATGCAGAGTTTGTGTTTGTGTAGTAGCTGCTGTTTATAAAGTGAATTCAGAATGTATTTGTGTAGTGGCTGTTGTGTATATAATGAATGCAGAGTGTGTTTGTGTAGTGGATGTGGTGTGTATAGTGAATTCAGAGTGTGTGGATGCTGTGTGTGTTTGTGTAGTGGATGTGGTGTGTGCAATGTTGTGTAAAATAGTTGCTGCATTCTGTGGAAGAAAAAAAAAAGTGTTTTTTTAACTCTCAAAATAACACTTTACGTGCCACACAGAGTGTTGCTCTGATGCCCGAAAAGGCTCATGTGAGTTGAGCACTATACAGGCATCTATGCATGTACACATTAAAACTCTGAAACCCATATCCCATACAGGATGTATAGTCCGGGCCCCAAACACCGTCTGCCCATGACAACTGTTTTGAGTTTTGATTGATTGCTTTTTCAATGCTGTGCCTAATTCTTGTATATTTTATTAACAGATGTAACAACGTTTCAAATAATGTTCAAAGAAGGAGATGAGTCTCAATAACCAAACCCTTGATGCTTATTCTGGAATTGATCATATTGTATCCTTGTTTTGATAGCTTGTTTTCATTATCTTCATGATGTTGTTTGCTAAAATATTTTCTGTAACAAAGTGTGGAGCTAAAGTGGTGCATTTATTTTGACATCATGTAAAACTTTAATTGCATACAGGTAAATTCCACTCACTTAATTATTTTACTTCTGGAGGCAATTGGTTGCTACACATCCCTCCCATAAACCCTGAATCATCCTCTTTTCCATGTAAAATCCTTGAGCAGTGAAAATAACATGATTTCCTTCACTGTTCCATGGGACAAAAGAGTGCCTTTTATCAGTATTGATGATTTTCACAGCATTATATCTGTATCCAGGCTGGCTGGCCCCCGGCCAGAAACTTTAGGGTTGGTGCTTCCTGACCTCTGGCCCATAGAGGGAGCTCTATATCTCTCTCACAGCCTGCACACTGTATGCTCCTGTGCAGGCTGTACAGTCTGATGCACTGTGCAGACCCAGTGCACATGGTCTACACCGACTAGGGGTGTAGACCAGATACCTCAACTATTGGACCACCAGGAAAAATGATTCCTACCTGGCCCTCCCTCTCACTTAGCAGCCCCTGCCCTCCCTCTCGCCCAGCAGCCCCTGCCCTCCCTCTCGCCCAGCAGCTCATGCCCTCCCTCTCACTTAGCAGCTCCTGCCCTCCCTCTCACTTAGCAGCTCCTGCCCTCCCTCTCACTTAGCAGCCCGTGCCCTCCCTCTCACTTAGCAGCCCCTGCCCTCCCTCTTACTCTTACGCAGCAGCCCCTGTCCCCCTCTTACCCAGCAGCCCCTGCCTCCCTCTCACACAGCAGCCCCTACCCCCCAAACCCAGCAGCCCAGCCCCCTCACACCCACCAGCCACTGTCTCCCCCTCTCACATCTAGCAGCCTGACTCTCCTCCTAACCCATCCCCACCTTACCCACAGCTCCTCCTGCCCCCTCACCGAGCAGCACCTGTCTCCCCTTTTCTCACCCAGCAGCCCCATGCCCCCTTCTTACACTCTGCAGCCCCATGACCCTGTCTCACACCCTGCAGCCTCATGCCCACTTCTCACACCCTGCAGCCAATCTCACACCCTGTAGCCCCATGTCCATTTCTCACACTCTGCAGTCCAATGTCTCCCTTCCACACTCTAGATCTCCTATTCCCCCTCTCACATAACATCTCCTATCCTGTCCCCCCACACACACATCCCTATGCCCCCCACACTACACATTGGCTGTCCTGGGGGCACTTAACAGATATACCTACATGCATGACACAACATGCACCCTCTCAAGCCGCTTCCCTTATAGGGATGCTCTGCCTTTAAATGCCCAGTCCGGCCCTGCCTATATCCATAGGGGCATACAAGCCTATAGATCCACAAACCTATAGATCCACAAGTACACTATACTACATTAATATTATTATTATTAGTAGTATTTATATATCACCAACCAAATCTGCAGTGCTCACAATATTATTAAGAGGACTTTGACAACAAATGAGACACACCATTACAAATGTTGACAGGAACAATAGATTGATGAGGACCCTGCTCAAACAAACTTAAAATCTAGAAGATGTACTATTGTTTTATAAAAAAAAAAAAAAAAGTTTTGCCTTAGGATGATTTAAAAAAAAAAAAATAAACAATTAATACTTTGTTTTCGCTACTTGTACTTTATTTCTAATTTGGCTTTGCTTTGCTTTTCGTGTATGTACTTCCAGTAAGTGTTATGTTGTTTCCTGGTGTTCCATTATTTTAGATGTTCAATGAAGGGGGAAACACAAGGTCAAAAAATGCTCAGGCATGTGCACATTTACATTGCTTTCCTTAATTATTCCTTTAGTAGATGTTTTAACATGTTTATTACATTCCTTTGCCCTGTAAACCACATCCCCAGCCTTATCTGAATAAAAATCTGAATGTGTGTTATCCTCTGAGAGAGGCCAAAGCATTAAAAGGAAAGCATGCGTGTCCGAAAAAATCTACAGTACCAGTCGATTACTGCAATTCAAAACGGATACTTTATATTTACAAATTTCCGGTCACATAAAAAAAGAGCTAGATTTGTTTTCTAGTGCAAATGTGCAAAACACGTTTCTGTCACATATTAGAGAATTTACTGACCTACATATTCAGTATTTCCTGACTAATCTTAGAGTATTGAAAGACCCCATGTATCACAAAATTCTTTTTTGCCATGCTTTCGTATATTGTACATATGTACCTGTCATACAATATGCTAGCAACGTGTTGAAATCTTTTTGGGGAACCCCTGCCACATTTTACATTTGTTACGTTTTTCCTTGTTATAGATATATAGTTTCTTTATGATAAATGTTACTCTTTGCTTAAGGAGATAGTTGAACTTGAAGTAAACCTGTTGTAACTTAAAGAATCGCTATAGTGTCAGGAAAACAAACTTGTTTTCCTGACACTATATCATCCTTAGGAACCCCCCACCCTCAGGGCCTCCCTCCCGCTGGGCTGAAGGGGTTAAAACCCCTTCAGCCACTTACTTTTATCCAGCGCCGGGCTCCCTCGGCGCTGGTGACATCTCCTCCCCCGCCGACGTCAGCTCCTGAGTGGAGCAGAATGCGCATGCGCGGCAAAAGCCGCGTGCGCATTCAAACAGTCCATAGGAAAGCATTTCTCAATGCTTTCCTATGGACGCTCTGCACGCTGGATGTGATTTTCACATCCAGCATCGCAGAAGCCGCTCTAGCGGCTGTTAGCAAAATAGCCACTAGAGGTTGGATTAACCCTACAATGTAAACATAGCAGTTTCTCTGATGCAGAGCGGATGCAGAGTGTGTGTTAATGTGTAGTGAATGCAGAGAGTGTTTGAGTAGTGGATGTAGTGTGTGTACAGTGATGTAGTGTGTGTTTGTGTAGTGGATGTAGTGTTTGTATGTACTAGATGAAATGTGTTTAGTGGATGCAGTGTCTGTAGTGGATGAAGTGTGTGTATTAGACACTGTCTGTGTATAGTGAATGCAGAATGTTTCAATTTGTGGTGGATGTAGTGTGTGTACTGTGAATACAGGATGTTTGTGTAGTGGATGTTGTGTGTACAGTTGATGCAGAGTGTATGTTAGTGTAGTGTGTGCATAGTTTAGTGAATGCAGAGTGTGTGTTAGTGTGTAATAAATGCAGAATGTGTGTTAGGGTGTAGTGAATGCAGAGTGTGTCAGTGTAATGAATGTAGTGTGTGTGTAAATTTGTAGTGAATGCAGAGAGTGTGTTAATGTGTAGTGAATGCAGAGGGTGTGTTAGTGTAGTGAATGCAGAGAGTGTGTTAATGTGTAGTGAATGCAGAGAGTGTGTTAGTGTGTAGCGGATGCAGAGTCTGTGTTAGTGTAGTGAATGCAGAGTGTTAATGTGTAGTGAATGCAGAGAGTGTGTTAGTGTGTAGCGGATGCAGAGTGTGTGTTAGTGTAGTGAATGCAGAGTGTGGTAATGTGTAGCGAATGCAGAGTGTGTGTCAGTATAGTGGATTCAGTGAGTGTGTTAGTGTGTAGTGTATGCAGAGTGCATGTTGTATTAGTGAATGCAGTGTGTGTATTGTATTAGTGTATGCACTGTGTGTGTTAGTGTATGCAGTATGTGTTGTATTAGTGTATGCAGTGTGTGTTTGTGTATGCGGTGTGTGTTGTATTAGTGTATGCAGTGTGTGTTGTGTCAGTGTATGCAGAGTGTGTCGTGTTAGTGTATGCAGTGTGTGTTATGTCAGTGTATGTAGTGTGTGTGTGTGTTGTGTCAGTGTATGTAGTGTGTGTGTGTGTGTGTGTTGTGTCAGTGTATGTAGTGTGTGTGTGTGTGTGTGTGTTGTGTCAGTGTATGTAGTGTGTGTTGTGTCAGTGTATGTTGTGTGTGTGTGTTGTGTCAGTGTATGTAGTGTGTGTGTGTGTGTGTGTGTGTGTGTGTGTTGTGTTGTGTCAGTGTATGTAGTGTGTGTGTGTGTGTGTGTGTGTGTGTGTTGTGTCAGTGTATGTAGTGTGTGTGTTTAAATGTCCAATGAGGATGGGGAGGGGGGGGCATTTTAATATTATTTAAAAATAATAATAATTTAATTAATGCAGAGTGTGTCAGTGTAATGAATGTAGTGTGTGTGTAAATTTGTAGTGAACGCAGAGAGTGTGTTAATGTGTAGTGAATGCAGAGAGTGTGTTAGTGTAGTGAATGCAGAGAGTGTGTTAGTGTAGTGAATGCAGAGAGTGTGTTAATGTGTAGTGAATGCAGAGTGTGTGTCAGTATAGTGGATTCAGTGAGTGTGTTAGTGTGTAGTGTATGCAGAGTGCATGTTGTATTAGTGAATGCAGTGTGTGTATTGTATTAGTGTATGCACTGTGTGTGTTAGTGTATGCAGTGTGTGTTGTATTAGTGTATGCAGTGTGTGTTTGTGTATGCGGCGTGTGTTGTATTAGTGTATGCAGTGTGTGTTGTGTCAGTGTATGCAGAGTGTGTTGTGTTAGTGTATGCAGTGTGTGTTGTGTTAGTGTATGCAGTGTGTGTGTTATGTCAGTGTATGTAGTGTGTGTGTGTGTGTGTGTTGTGTCAGTGTGTGTGTGTTTTGTGTCAGTGTATGTAGTGTGTGTGTGTGTTGTGTCAGTGTATGTAGTGTGTGTGTGTGTGTGTTGTGTCAGTGTATGTAGTGTGTGTGTGTGTTGTGTCAGTGTATGTTGTGTGTGTGTGTGTGTGTGTGTTGTGTCAGTGTATGTAGTGTGTGTGTGTGTGTGTGTGTTGTGTCAGTGTATGTAGTATGTGTGTGTGTTGTGTCAGTGTATGTAGTATGTGTGTGTGTTGTGTCAGTGTATGTATGTAGTGTGTGTGTTGTGTCAGTGTATGTAGTGTGTGTGTGTGTGTGTGTTGTGTCAGTGTATGTAGTGTGTGTGTGTGTGTGTGTGTGTTGTGTCAGTGAATGTAGTGTGTGTGTTTAAATGTCCAATGAGGATGGGGAGGGGGGGGCATTTTAACATTATTTTAAAAAATAATAATAATTTAATTAATTAAATTGTTTCTCCCCCCTCCCTGCTTACCTGTGTCTAGGGAGGGGGGAAATTCCATCCCCGGTGGTCCGGTGGCATGGTGGGGCCCCCCGGGTTCCCTGTTACCGCAGAGGGGGCCCAGGCAGCACACTGCTTCTCCTCTTCTCTCCTCCAATAACTCTCGCGAGACCCGCGGAGCGTTGCCATGGCAACCGGGTCTCGCGAGAGTTATTAGCAGGGAGGAGAAGAGAAGAATGAGTGTGCTGCCTGGGTCCCCTCTGCGGTAACAGGGAGCCGGGGGCCCGGGGCTGCACACATAGATAGCGATATTCGCTATCTATGTGTGCAGGGAGGGAAAGTGGGGCCCGGGACTGCCAGAGCAGTCCGGGCCCCCCAGGGCCGCCGGGCCCGTGACAACTGTCACGGTTGTCACCCCCTGATGGCGGCCCTGCACCTATCTAGTACAATGTTTGCCCTTATGCCCCCTTTTTGGTTACACACCACCCTGATTCTCTATATAATGTATGCACTATGCAACAATTCATGCCTTGTAAAATTGCTCAATACAGACTTGATACCATCACACAGGTCTGCCCATGTCAGATAACTCCCTGAATTGGTATTGTTAAGTGGGATCTCCATATTTAAGGACACCAAATTAGGGAGCTATCTAAACACCCAGAAGATTTAGTAGATACCTCCCTAGTTTTCTATCTTTATGTGGGATTGCTCTAATTAAAGAACAACTGTCAACTTAAAACTATTTTATAATATAATTATTTCATCAAATTTTGAAAACATGATGAAAGAACTATTAAATAGTTTTTCGGTGGCAGTCGTCCTTTAAGGACACCAAATAAGCTTTGCTAAACAGACCCTAATTTGGTATCCTTAAATATGGAAATCCAACATAAGGGTCCCAACTTAGGGAGTTATCTACTAAACAATAGAATGATCAAAATTAAGATTTCTTAATATCTACTAGACACATACACATTTTCATGCACACACATAATCATACACACACGATCACACACATAACCGCACAGATACATAATCACAGACACACATAATTACAGAAACACATAATCACTCATACACACATAACCACACACATAATCACACACACACAATCACAGACACAAACATAATCACACACATATATATATATATATATATATATACACATATATATATATACACATACACAATCAAGAACATACACACATAATAACAAACCTAATCATAGACACATGGTAAAGACAAAGCGGGAATTGGGACACACCTGAAACATGCATTTTACAGGAATTTATACATAAGATTAAGGAAGAGCGCCCGCATAAAAATGCAATCTTATATTTTATAAGGCTTCTTAATACCCCAGCAAACAAATATGGGGATTTAGTCCCACCATATAGCCATATTGTGTTGTTTTTATGTGTGCGCTGTTCTTACTCTGTATTATAATCACAGACACACACGCATAATCACATACACATAATCACAGACACACACGCATAATCACATACACATAATCACAGACACACACACATAATCACAGAAATACACACAATCACAGCCCTAAACACACACACCTTTTTAAAATGTATTAAGAGGTCCATCAAACCTCCCTACAAGCCTCTTCCTGGTGGCCAGTGATGACGCTAAAACCAATGAGCTCTCCTGGGTCCCATGTGAATCCTGATGTGATGCCAGGATGCCATTATATCCTGGCTGGTGGTACAACACAGGGCATGCGAGAGAGCTGTGCAGGGGGAGCACTGCCTGCACTCCCTCCTCCCTGACCACACTATAGTTTATATGTAAAGGGAGAATATAAAAAAGAATTTGTAAAAGGAGGTGAACTATAATTCGTTGTAAATGTGCTATCCTAACTGGGCCAGCTATAAGGTATAAAATGGTTCACTTTGGTTTAAATGTTTTGTGGGGTCGGTAACTCAGGTATACTGTAACTAGACCTCTGATTCCTGTCATATTTAAGTTACAGCAACTCAGAAGATTAAACCACTTGAAAATAGGTCACCATTCAAATACACTGCTTCTGCATGTAGAACTTCCTACACAGCAATAATACATTTCGGTCAAGCACTGCTTATTTAAATTGTGACCTAGTACTTTTTGGTTTCAGGCAATTCAGGTTTTGTCTATGAGGTGTTTCAGTTCAGACTAATTTCATCAATTTCAACTGGAAGTAACTGTTATACGAATAGGGTTATTTTACTAAAATAAGAATTGTTGAGAATTCAAAGTGAATTTCAAATGTAAGGCCATAACAGCCAAACTTGAAGCATAATTTGTCAAGTTTGTCTGTTTTGACCTTAATTTGACATTTATTTTACATTCACTTTAAATTCCTAACAATAATCACTTTAGTGAATAACCCTGAAAGATCTTTTATCAGTACAATGGCTACATTGTAACACTGTGGCTTCCTTTATGTATAATGTACCCACAAATTATATGATAACTAACCTCAATTACAATTACATGTTTGTAGTAACAGGAAGACTGATAACTCTGTAGCTGATAACTCTGTAGCTGATACTTAAGTCCTAAGTATTCTTGTTTTGGTTGTTAGACCATTTTGTGACTATAGCATGCTATGAGCAAATGTTAAACTTTATAAGGCTGGTGTTGTTCTTTCTTTAATGAGAACAAACAGTAACTAATGGTTGGAACTTTTATGGAATCTCCAACTACATTAATGAATTGGTCAGTGTCTTGCACTTTTTGTGGTCATATTTCAAGTGATTAATCTTTCATACTAAATATCATGGTAGGTATAACAAAGACTAAGAGAGTCAGTTGTTTGTAAACCACACCAGTTTAACATTTATAGATTATATTAGCCATGCAAATGAATTGAATATTTTAACACATACAGAACCTACTTTTTAAGAAGAAAACATATATCAGCATTGCAGTCCACGTTAATGAACTGAATAAGGTTATAAATTATAATTCAATTTTTCTATACTTTGCATACAATATATGAGTGATATTAAGAAAAATAATTTGAAATGCCCTCATGTTTTTCCAATGAGATTGTAATTGCCATGTCTGAAGTTAAAAAGACATAGTAGGAACTGTAACTGCTTCATTTCTTTAACGTGATTATAGTATGTGGAGTCCTTCTCTTAAACTGTTTTTAATGTTTTAATGCTAAATGAAAGTCCCGAGTAGCCCATGCCCTCCATGCTGTTTGGACTAAAAAGAAAGCATTAGCCCGATCAACTGTGAGCATGAAAAATTAAATAGGGTACACTCCTTTTGCAAAGGCAAATAGAGATCTTCAAATGGGCAAATCTGCCACACCAGCATGTATTCATGTAATGTAGCCATAGGCCACAGTAACGCAAAAGGGGTAGTCAGCTCACTAAAATATAATTCACAAAAAAGAAACAGAAGTATATGCATTCCTGAAATATTCTTACCACTGCTAATTCTCAGAAAAAAACATATTTTTATTAAAAATCTTCTTAAAAGAGTGTAAATAGACATACAGTGGGGGTTAAAAGCCACAGAATAAAAATTAGCATTAACCTAATTAGCAATGAGCAGCTGTGATTGCCTGATAGTGTCAGTTGACCGCTTTCAGCCTATCACAACGCCCATTGATGGTACCAATTGCTATGGCTAGAAGCATGTGTGTAATATTTGTCTTAGCTATACTTCCGGTAGGGGTTACAGTACCCCTTTAACCCCCTAAGGACCAAACTTCTGGAATAAAAGGGAATCATGACATGTCACACACGTCATGTGTCCTTAAGGGGTTAAAGACTTCATACTACGATACTTACCATGTGTTGAGATCGCATTACAATCAGCCTTGTGTATCTCTTGTAATATGTGTTAAATAATAGGAAATATGGCTTAGGTCAAGGAAATCCTATCCGGTATCTGCTACACCGAGGCAATGACGGTTAATACAGCTGCTCTGATAATTACATGCAAAAACAATATTAATACACAATATATACAAAATTTAACATAGAACAGGTAGGAAATATATAATCAACCATGACAGGTGCATTCTGTTTTGAGATATGTAGATATGTAGGGATCTCTTTATATAGGATTTTAGGTTTGGGGAAGATTTGAAAGTGTGCGGAAGGTCGTTCAATAATTGCAGTGCTCTGTAGGAAAAGGAGGATCAAGCCGCTTTCTTTTTGTATTGAGGTAGACTAAATAAGGAGCTGGTACTGGATGAGAGTTTATAGGAGGTGGTAACAGCCGGGGAGAGCACTCTGCTCAGGTAGGGTGCATGCTTCCCAGAAAAGCTTTTAAACACAAGGCTGGAAAGATGAAGGATGCGTCTGGATTTCAGTGTCAGACAGTTTAGTTATTTTAGCATGTCACAATGGTGGGTCATGTAATTACATTGTAGCACAAAGCGGCAGAACAAGTTAGACAATGGATTACGTTTATTAAGGAGGGTTTGCGGTGCAGGTACTACATCCCCATAATCAATGACTGGCATCAGCATTTGCTGTACTATCTTTTCCTTTATTGTAGGGCTTAGGCAGGATTTGTTTCTGTACAGGGCACCTAGTTTTGGATAAAGTTTAGATGCAAGTTTTTCTATGTGGAGGCCAAAAGATAGATTGGGGTGTAACAACATATTCAAGTATTTGAAAGAGTGGACTGTGGTCATTGTGCTATTTGATATTGTTTTGATGTATAGGTGGGAATTGAGTAATTTGTGTAATGCAGGTACTGTTCCAAAGATCATTGTTTTGTCAGTGTTTAGGAAGAGTTTTTTTTTGTGATCCACTTTTCTACCTCTGTGAACTGGTCTTGGAGCACAGCCTCAAGCTGCGGTAGATTGGATTTGCATGCATAGATTACTGTGTTGTCTGCGTACATGTGTACATTTGAGGATTTGCTGACATTAGGCAGATCCTTTATAAATAATGTGAATAGTAGGGGGTCGAGAATGGAACCTTGGGGAACACATCACGTGACTGGAGAGGGAGGGAGTCGCTGGCAGAAACGGACACATATTGTGAGCGATCTGATACATGTGATCGAAACTAGGTTAGTGGACGTTCACCAATACCTGAATTTTTTAGTTTGTGCAGTAGAATGTTGTGGCTTACTGTGTCAAAGGCGTTTGCAAAATCAATGAAAATAGCTCCAGTTAGGCCTCCTTGTTCCATGCCAGTGTGGATGTAATTGCAAACTTTTAAGAAGGCAGTTGTAGTGGAGTGATGTGGGCAAAAACCTGATTGATCAGAGGTCAGATAGTTAAATTGTTGGTAATACTCACATAGTTGCCTATGGACGCATTTTTCTAAGATTTTTGACAAAGTAGTGTCACCACTTTTATGGATAGGCACTACTCTTGCAGTCTTCCAAAACCTATACAATTGCACACTTCCATGCATATGCAGAGCTACACATACACATGCTATACACGTTCCTTCTTCAGCAACTGTATTGTTGCTAAGCTTTTGATGTTGGCTGCTGTATTTCCTACCTCACTACTTGTGTGCTCTTCTTGACCTTAAATGGTTATAATGGTAATGAAGTAAATTGATAATGAAGAGGGGCCTAGTTTTTCCAGCCACTACCCATAGGTGGGTGCTCTAAATAAATATAAAAGGGCAATGGACAAAGCCCCGGGACCCGACAGGTTCTCGTCTGCATACTACAAAACATACGCGGCCGAACTCTCTCCACACCTCCTGGAATCTTTAAACTCCCTAAAATCAGAGGTAACCCTCCCTAGCAGCCACCATCACAGTGATACCCAAACCAGGGAAAAACCCTGAATCCTGCAGCAGTTACCGCCCCATATCCACCAATGTGGATATCAAGTTATTCACAAAGATGATGGCAATGCGGCTGAGACCAGTACTCTAACACCTGCTACATCCGGACCAAGCGGGATTCGTTCCTGCGAGAGAGGCCAAAGATAACACCACTAAAGTTATCGATCTGATACAGTGGGTGCGGGAGGAGGGGATACCGCCATCCTGTTGGCCATCAATGCTGATTAGGCATTCGACAGGGTGGACTGGACCTTCCTCACGCGGACACTGGAATGCTTTGGCTTGAGATGGATGACGTGGATAAATGCTATCTACTCCGCCCCCACGGCCCGCATTAAAGTGAATGGCATACTATCACCCGCCCTGTCTATAACAAACAGTACACGTCAGGGATGCCCCTTTTTTTTTTATCCTGGCCCTGGAACCATTACTCCAAGCAGTATGTGCGAATGCTGACTTTGATGGAATCACAGTAGGTCCCCATAATTTTAAAATATCGGCCTTTGCGGACGATTTGATCTTTACAATAACTAACCCGACTAAACCCCTCACACATATCATGTAGACATTACAGGAATATAGTACGCACACCAACTTCAAGATAAATGCTGAAAAAATGGGAGGTGCTTAATAAAAATATAGACACAAAGAAGGCTGAGACAATCCGCAGAGGTTTTCCTTTTCGTTGGACCACGAAGTCCATTAGAAAACTGGGAGTTAATATTACTGGGCAGACATCGGATCTATACCAAGCCATCTTCCCCCAATTAGTGGACGCCATAAGCTCTGACCTCCGCAGGTGGGACAAGCCACACTTCCACTGGTGGGGTAGGGTTAATGTCATTTCCATGAACATACTCCCTCACATACTCTACCTGATGAATACCATACCTATAAAACTACCCAAGCAGTTCTACAAAATGATTCAAACCCTTTTTACTATATACGTGTGGGAGGGTAAGAACCCACAAATCGCGTACCACATACATACACGACCTACACATAGGGGGGGCATAGGCCTACCAGATGTCTCCCTATAATATCATGCTACTCATCTGGCCAGAATACTGGACTGGACTATCCAGCCCCCAGCCAAATTGTGGATCACCGTAGAATGTGCTATGTCCCACACTCCACTAGAAGCCCTACCATGGGCTTATACAGGGCCGGACAAGGATCCAACCCCACACCACCATACTGTGGCTGCCACCATTGGTATGGAGAAAAATTGCCCATCTTCCAAATATAGCACCAAAGATCTCATCAAGGTACCCAATATCCCACAACTTAAGATTCCCTGTAGGTCTCAAAGGCTTAATGCTCCCAGCACCCATCCAGCTAGACAACTCCCCATACGTACCACTTGACAGTGTGTGGGGCAGGCCTTGTGCAAGTGCCCCCAACTACCATTGCACAAACATTTCAATACTTCCAACTCACACACTTCCTCAAAACCCTCAACCTACCTGAGGGATCAATTAGGGACCTCACGGACTTCGAAAGGATGTGCTCCAGCACAACACCAATAGCCAAAGCGACTCTAGGTGCCTTAAACTACTCCACGCAGATATGCATAAAGGGTTGCCATACTTCACACGAAAGTGGGAACATTACCTGGGAAACTCCCTGGGGGATGGGACATGGGAACCAATCTTTTGCACAACCTTTTATGTACACTCCAGTGTCTCCCTACATGAGACTAACTACAAGCTTCTGTCGGCCTGGTACCGTACACCACAAGACATACACAGGTTTCACCCTGCCACACCTCTGCAATTTTGGAGATGCGGAGGAGATGAGGGAAGCATAAGGCCCATATGGTGGCATTGCAAAGCGGTGAGGCCTTTCTGGGACATGATAGGACTCAAAATACAAGAGATCACTGGTGTGAACATACCGTGTGAAATGGATAAACTCTTACTCCTAACATAGGGATTGTCACGTATTCATCCGCTTATATAAATGTGGTTAATGACATTTACTGTCCACACAGGAAAAGTTGTGCCGAGCAGCAACCTAATCCACAGAAGGGTTAATGCTGAGCAGCAATTATGAAAATGGAAACCTGGTAACTGACTTTGGGTTCAAAGGCCGGTTACAGCCTATCAGATCTAGAGGAGGGGTATTTAGGCCCAGTTCTCATCCTGCTCAGTCTTCTGTCGTGGTTTCCCTTGTGGTTGACCAAGAGCGCGTTCCTGTTTATAGTTTTTCTACCTGTTTATAGTTTTTCTACCTGTTTTTTACTTTGGCTTTGTTTATTGACTTCTCTATATTCTTGTATCCTGACTCCTGGCTTTCCTCATCGCTGTGTCCCTTTCTGTGTTCCCTGACCTCGGCTAGTATTTTGACTATTCAATGTACGTTAAATCGGGCCATTCTAAGGACCGGTAATACGTTACTTATTTGTCATCTGGGCTATACAGTTCTATGTGCTGGATCATACAGTAATCCTGACATTACGACATGGCCAGAGATCCTGTAGACGTTGTTGAAAAATAAACTTTATTGTAAATTAGAAAAGTGCATATTTGACCAGCCTGAAGTCCACTTTTTGGGTTACAACATCTCTGCATCGGGATTTCAAATGGATCCTAAAAAACTAGAGGCTGTACTGCACTGGCATTACCCTCTGGTTTAAAAGCCATTCAAAGGTTTATTGGTTTTGCCAACTATTACAGAAGATTCATCAAGGGATTTTCTTCTGTAATAGCCCCCATCACTAATATGACTCGCAAAGGGGTTAGTAGCACGGTATGATCCAAAGAGGCTGTGAATGCTTTTGAGACTCTTAAACAAAGATTTGCCTCTGCGGACATACTAAAACATCCCGACACCAGTAAACCTTTTATATTGGAGGTTGATGCATCCGAGACAGGGGTAGGGGCTGTTCTCTCTCAGAGAGAAAGCCAGGGAACACCATTGCATCCTTGTGGCTACTTCTCCAGAAAGATGTCTCCTGCTGAGCGCAACTACAATATTGGCAATAGAGAACTGTTGGCCATTATTCTTGCCCTCAAGGAGTGGCGACATCTTTTGGAGGGTTCCAAGGACCCCCTGTTGATCATAACCGACCACAAAAATCTGGCATATATAGGGGATGCCAAACGTTTGTCTTCCAGACAGGCAAGATGGTCACTGTTCCTTTCATATTTTAACTTCCTCATTACTTATAGACCTGCTTCTAAAAATACCAAGGCTGATGCCTTTCCAGGCAATTTGATAATGAGTCAGCTCCGGAACAGGTGACATCTCCTATTATTCCACCAGAGTGTATTATTGCTACTACTGTCCTCTCACTGTCTTCTCCACTGCTTGGCACCATACTGGAGGCCCAGCCTCAGGCGCCCAGTGGTAAACCGTGTGATAAACTGTTCGTTCCCCTATGTGAAAGGGTTAATATCATGAAAGTGTTCCATGACAGTATAACTGCTGGACACCCGGGCATCAATAAGTCCACTGCCGCGATCACTAGATCATTTTGGTGGGATTCACTCAGGAAAGATGTAAAGGAGTATGTGCAGGCATGTTCTGTGTGTGCAGTTTCTAAGGTGACTCATGCACTTCCTTGTGGCCTGTTGCAGCCTCTTCCTGTTCCTGAGATTCCATGGTCCTACTTATCCATGGACTTTATTGTTGAGCCTCCTAGCTCTGCTTGGTTCACTACTATTCTCATGGTTGTAGACCGATTTTCTAAGATGGCTCACTTCATTCACTTCATTCCTCGCAAGAATTGGTCCTAATTTTCATACGTGAAATTGTCCGTTTGCATGGCATCCCTCACAATATTGTGTCTGATAGGGGCTCTCAGTTTGTGTCCAGGTTCTGGAGGGCCTTCAGTAAGCAATTGGGGATTGATCTCTCCTTCTCCTCCTCCTACCATCCACAGACCAATTGTACAGCTGAGAGGGCTAACCAGTCATTAGAAGTTTATTTGCGTTGTTTTATTAATAGCACACATGATAATTGGTCCAAACTACTCCTGTGGGCCGAGTTAGCTAGAAACAATGCTGTTCATGACTCCTCTGGGCACAGTCCATTTTTTTTTCAATAATGGTAGGCATCCTACGGTTCTCCCTGTGTTATTTTCTGATACTGCCATTCCTGCTCTGGATGAGCGTCTGGCCTCCATTCGGGATACCTAGGTTAAGGTTCAAACATCTCTAGGGGCTGCTGCTGAACACTTCAAACGTTTTGCTGATAAGCATAGGAGTGCCAACCCGGTGTACCAAGTGGGGGACCGGGTTTGGTTGTCATCTCGCAACATCAAGCTTAAGATCCCTAGCATGAAGTTTGCCCCCAGATTCCTTGGTCCCTATAAAGTGCTTTGTAGGATCAATCCAGTGCCTTACTCTCTGACTCTTCCTGCATCTTTAGGGGTTCCCAACACTTTTCATGTGTCCTTACTCAAACCTCTTGTCTGCAATAGATATACTGTTCCTTGTGTTCCTCCCCCTCCGGTGGTGGTGGGTGGTCAGGAGGAGTACGAGGTATCTTCTATTGTGGTTTCTAGGTTTTCATGGGGCACTTTACAGTACTTGGTTGTTTGGAAAGGTTACGGTCCTGCTGATCGTTCTTGGGTTTCGGCTCCTGACCTGCATGCAGGCCCTAAGATCCGCGCTTTTCACGCCAAATTTACTCTCAAGCCTGGTCCTGCCCGCCCGGTGGGCGATCTTCAGGTTGGGGTAATGTCACGTATTCATCCGCTTATAAAAATGTGGTTAATTACATTTACTGTCCACACAGGAAAAGTTGTGCCGAGCAGCAACCTAATCCACAGAAGGGTTAATGCTGAGCAGCAATTATGCACATGGAAACCTGGTAACTGACTTTGGGGTCAAAGGCCGGTTACAGCCTATCAGATCTAGAGGAAGGGTATTTAGGCCCAGTTCTCATCCTGCTTAGTGCCCTGTCGTGGTTTCCCTTGTGGTTGTCCGAGAGTGCGTTCCTGTTTATAGTTTTTCTACCTGTTTTTTGACTTTGGCTTTCCTCATCACTGCGTCCCTTTCTGTGTTCCCTGACCTCGGCTAGTATTTTGACTATTATATGTACGTTAAATCCGGCCATTCTAAGGACCGGTAATACGTTACTTATTTGTCATCCGTGCTATACAGTTCTACGTGCTAGATCATACAGTAATCCTGACAGGGATGCCCCTGCAGAAAATCAAACCACTCCCTTTTATTCTTCCTGCTGGTAGCAGCAAAGTCAGTTATAGCTCTCAAATGGGAAAACTGTATCACCAATAGAATACTGGGAATGGCCAGTAAAAGTGGAACAATTCAGGGTATTGGAGGAACTAAGATGGGCTTCAAAGGTGGAAGACATCCACATACAATGCCTTATGGGAGCCGTGGATCTCCCACATACAAGGAAACAGACCAGCCACAGGCCTAGATGCAGGAACACCCCCGGGCACGGGGTTCCCTGACTGCGGGGACGCCAAGTGGGCAACTCTCAGAAAATACTGATAACTCTTGAGAGGGTTGGGGAAGGGGATAAGCGAAATACCTAGTTTTTGTTGTTTTTATTTTGGTTTATATCTGTTCTGTTAATAACTGTATACACAATGTGTTATGTGAACACAGGTCGCTACCACTTGCAACACTTGCTTGTTTCCTCCTAGGAATCCGATATTGCTCACCCTACTGCATAACGTGAGTGGTGCGCATGTGTATGCCTTCTGATATATTGTAACCCGGAGATCCTTATTCTTTTTTTTTTTTTTTTTTTTTTATTCTTTATTTTGTTTGTGCATGAGGAGTTACAAGCATATATCAAGTGCCACAACAGCACACATGGATTAAGCACCAGTGTTGACAATGTGGTACTCTAAAGAAACTGCACTTTTTTTTTTTTTTTTGCGCATGGTAACAATCTAGTAACAGATTTGACAAGTAATAAAAATTATGCTAAAACAGTATGCTAAAACAGTTAACGCATCTGTGTTTCAGGCTGAATTCAAACACAATATTTATGAGGTGCACTAATAACAAGATGTACATTTCAGGTAGGAATTCAGAGGAGTGACAAAGAAGGAAAGAGCAGGGAAGTAATAGGCTTAAACAAAGACTCGGATCAGCAGGTTAGGTCGTCATAGACATTTGGCATGAGTAGTCAGGATATGCTGTACTATTTCTATCATGTGTGGTATCAAAATAGGAACACATTCAAAACAAGGCATGGTATAATGATGAAGTACAGTACATTCAGGTTAAGCACACACTATCTAAATGAGTAAGTAAAAATGGTGTGATAGTTAACGTATAAGTAACTAAGTGTGTCAGGATTAAATTACGCTAAAGCAGGTACCAGGTCTTCACCAACTATATCCTGAGAACAAGATATGACTGTATGTCACGTCACAATCTGCCATTTAATGGTAGTGGAACCGACATATAAGTAACAGCTGGATCAAAGCAGTCAAGGCATGTGTTATAAAAATCAGAGATGTACGAGGCGTGTTGCTGCCTATTCAACCACTTGAAAATCAAAAACCAAAAACAAAAGAATGTCCCAGTGCCGTGTGGATCATAATGTATGATAAGTATGGGGCACGTGTATTCAGTCCGCCTTAGGCCCTCAGCCCACGCCAGTTATCGAGGCCCGCCGTCCAGTGGCAGGAGATCGCTCGGCAGCGTGTCGTGACCAGTTGTTCCGTAAGAGCAATAAGTCCAGTTGTGTGGGTCTCAGTGATAGGACCGCTCGTCCATCGGGAGATACTTTCTTCCTCCTGAGCCGAGAGGGGGACCTCCGTCCACTCCTCCCGCGTGTGGCATTGCCTTGCTTGGCAGGGGCGTTTGGAGTCGCTGAGGGAGAATCTGTGCGTGCTGGTCGGTAAGTCCCTGTCTGTGTCAGTCGGGTGCGTGTGTTGGCACCTAGTGACCGTGGCGATAGCACCCTCCATGTAGGTCTCCGCTTTTTGTTGCTTGCAGTTGCTTTGGGGGCGCGAGGGAGAGTCCTGGTTGCCGAGGTTGCCGAGCGTATCCATGCCGCCACTTCTTCGATCGCCACCTTGAAGGCCTGTCTTCGGGTATGAAGTTGTGTCCACAGGTTAGTATACAGCTTGTCATAGAGCTCCTCTGTGTTCTCGGGCGGTAGGTGGAGCGTGCGGTTCACCACAGGCCGTGTCTCTCCCCCTTGTCTGAGTTGCAGGGCTGAGGTGTGCCCGTCCACCATTTTGGAGGCCCCTGCCCCCGTGTTGCTGGTGAGGGCCGCAGGTTTGCTCGGAGAGTGCCGGGTGCTGGGATCTCCGACTGGCGGGGACCGGGATTTCCCCCACCGGTCCAAAGGGGGGGGGGGAAGGTATCGTTTCCAGCTTGCTTGTGTGTATGTGCGTCTGGCGGGAAAGCGGCCGCCTTTCTCCGCCACCTCCTTCGGTAGGCCTCAACCCGTTGGTGCGGTACCCGGTTGTCCCTGGCTTCATGTTCAGCATCTGAGGGTTTGTGGGGATATTTATGGGATAATAATGTAAACAGATGAGAATTGCCCACGATTTTCAATTCTCAGATCCTTAATCGTTATCGTGTTAAATGAAATGTATAACCATATACCGGTAATTAAAAATCACAAATTGTTATAAAAATAGATATTTATTATACAATTTAAATAATAATGATGAGTAACATGCATGATAATAATCAATGGAATTCTAGTATAACATAAATATGTAATACAATATGGTAATTTAAAACAACATTTCCTAATGACTAAGACGTAGTTTAAGTCTAAAGCATTAGTTGTCAAGATTGATTTACGATGGGATTCACAGAGACAAAGAATGTGAAGTTTCAGTGTGCAGAGATCGTAAAGAAACTTTCAGTGTAGGGCAATAGAACTTAGCTAGCAGTTAGAAATAACCCTTTCAATGCTGGCTAGACCTCTTCTAGGGATTTAAGATCTACTCCTATGTAATATTAATGAATAACATTTAACCAGTCATCAACCTTTAAACATTTCCTTGCATCCAATGAGAAAATCTACTATGTTCTATAAGCTGATATTTTAATTAATTTGTCTAAACAGATATTTTATCTTATTTTAGAGCCAATCAATACAGCTGGATAAATGGTCATGATATGCTAATGTGATATTAATCACACAAATACATTAATGATTATATTGATCCCAGCTGCAGATAGGATGCTATAACCATATATATATTCTTTAATAATTAAGATTTCTAAATATGAAATCAAACATGATTTATCCAGTCATATATCATGCTATTAATTTTAATTAATTTAAATTAATTAATTAAATGCCTGTATATTTACCAGTTATGTAGATATTTTCTCATCAGATATTCCCAGGTAGCTAAGTGGTTCTCTGCATGAAGTGTGAGAGTTTCTTGGTTACTCTGGTCACCCGATTCTGCCTGGATCTCTCTGAATCCCCAGAGTGTCGTAATGTGTTTCTCTTCAATCTTTGAATTTTCGAATCTCCCTCTCTTCCCTTGTCTTAACTTTTTAAAGGGAAAAATTCCTTAGGTGATAGCCAATCACAAATGTGGGGTGTGGTTGCCTTCTAGGTAATCATTTTAATTTTCAGACTCTAGATGGCAGTATTGTTCCCCTAGACATACCTATCCAGGAAAGAGTTAACTTTTCCTGGTGGCTATTTTTGACGTCATTTACGTTATCTTTATGATGGCTATTACCTATTTTATCTGTCAGATCAAGAGAATTTCTTCAGACTATGCGTCTGCAAATTCTGCTATAATTCCTAAAATTGATAGTTTGTGAACTAAGTTTCACCTTTAACTATAATGGGACGTTGTACAATATCGAAAGTAAAATTTAATTGTTTAATCTCCTCTGTCACCTAAGTCTGGGAATAGAATTTATACAGTCTGTCCATCCCCCGTTCTCAATGTCTTATCTATTTGGCTTGTTTATATACACATTCCATTCAGCTCTGGCTAAGCGGTCAGCAATAGAGAAAGGAAAGAAATGTTGTGTCTTTGTTAACTTGAGAATAACAAAATGGAGTCTGGTCTGTTTAACAATGACTTCAGAATATACACTTTGTATTTCTATCATAGCACAAAATGTCTGCCGATATAAATACCCTGACATAACCCCCCTTTAGTGCCTGTCATAGCCAAATAATTTAGCTAATGAGTAGGCACCATGGAAGTCACAAGACATAGTGTGCAATCACATCATTTCTGACATAGGCCCATGCGTGGAATGAACATCTTTGTATATTTTTGTACCTGCAAGTGTTTTGAACTTTATGCTTAGTACAATTAACCATAATAACATCATTATCATAACACATCCCATAACAATCTTAACATGTATGAACCAGTCAACACGATCAATAAGGTCAGTATCTAACTCAGAGTATTTAAATGTGTCCACAGAAATGTTATCTTTCTTGATTGACATTTGGATAGTGTGGTTGCGCTTATGGTCCAGCAAGAACTTTAGATTAGGATCTAGAGGGATATCTAGATTCTGGAAGGGATCCACCATCTCAATAGCACTTTCGAGGACGTCAGTGTACACTGGGTATAGCGTAACGTCACCGATGGTGATACGAGAGTCGTGGGGTACCTTGATCAGTGATACAGGTGCTGGTAAGGCAATTACTTTATTAGTCACCTGGTCCCTGCGAAAAACACTCATGTTTTTAAGACACGTGCTTACCAACCATTTATCTTTTACTAAGATAGCATGTACTAACGCATTACTGTCGGTTTTTGACATAGTCACTTGACATGTTTCAGAGCCATGTTTAAGGTACTCGATCCCACACAAAGCATTGGTAGAATCGTACACAAAAGGTTTTCCATCACATTGGAAATTATTGTCTTTGAATTTCTCACAGTCATTCAAAATGGGTATTGAATACCAATCTGGTATCCACGGTTGAAAAGCCAAAACGTCTGGGGTTTGGACTTTTACATGGATATTTTCCTTCCATGTACCAACGTTGTAAATTGTTTTCATTTGAAAAATGTTTTTGGGAGTTACATATGGTATGGCCAATAAAAAGCAAATCTCCATACGTTCCGGATCAATTAAGAGAGGTATAGCGCTCCCCATCTCAAAGGCCAGATTTAATTGCATAGGCTCAATTGTTTCTCCATCCACATTGGCAAGCATCGCATGAACAATATCCTTGGATACAAAATACAGAGGTATGAGTCCCCCTGCCAATTCGATCATTCCAGTTTGCACTTCGTCGAGAAAAGCAAGTGTGTGGAACAATATTGGGTCATGCAGAAATAGAAGTTCACGCTTAAATAAGTCATGACTTTGGTGCAACTCAGTGGATTTGGCAATTAACTCAGAATGCAAATTTGTTGTAACAACTGTGTCTTCCACAATAGTTAACACGTCTTGAAGAAGTGTTCTTTGCTCTTTTATCACCTGATGAATATCGTTAATGTGTTGCTTTAGCGCATAGATTTCCATATCCAGCTTTTGGACAGTAATAGAGTTGGCTGCAGACATTCCAGTTGCGACAACTGCACCGACAGTGGCACAAACTAATGCAGTAATTATAGCGGTGAGGAACCTTTTGGGTCGGTTGCTCATCGAAATAGAACTGGATACAAATGGTTTCCGGGCTTGCTCCAAGATGTTTCGCACACGGTTCTGTGCTCTTTGGAGGTGCATCTGGTACCAAGTCTGTAACTCAGGAAGCTGCATCGATGAAATGTTGTACGCCTTCTCGATGGAAATCTTGGGGTCCAAGGTGACGAACACACGTTGGGTAAGGATCCTCTTCTCTGTCAAGATGAACCCTGGTGTCTCTTGAATCAGGATGCCGGAGGATGGTCCCATCTCTGCGATCGGGTCGGTCCGTAGCTCTTGGCACAGGAGCAGTACGATCCAGAAACACGCCACATCCTTCTTGGACATCTTTCGACAGTCACGGATCAGGAACTCGTTTCAGACTTATCTACTAATGATTCAAGGTTTGTTAAGTATACAAACTTATAACAGTGTGACATCACTTGGCCTAGGACAACACATTATTACGATTCATCAACATATGTATTCTCTCTAATTCTATTTTTATAACGTCATCCCTCACTACATTTATTACTGACTCCTCAGCAATATGCCTATAGCAGTTAAACAAGCTGGTAACCTGCTTAGAAAATGTAGTTATTGGATGGCAAGGAAATGGTTAATGACATGAACGTACATGAGATCATGACACATCACAACATTTCACATCATACGATACCACGTGAATCAAGCATTCATCCAGGTTAGTCGTTCACCCTTCTGCATCCGAATCCACACCTATAATCCTTAATTGAGATTTAGGATGACAAGCACGCAACTGGTTAATGTGAACCCACTTTTCAATAAAATCACCATCCTTAGGAATTTTTATTTTGTACGCTACTGGTAAAAATTTATTTTCCTTGACTTGATTTCGCGCAAAATTATACAGATAGACTTGATCTGTTATCTCATATTCCTTTTTCGTGGTTTTTAAATCATAATAGGTCTTAACCCCTGTCGCTGCTTTTTCTAGATTCTTTTGGGCAAAAGCAAACGCATGCTGTAAATGCTTGCGCAAATCTTCGATATACTGATGCGTAGTGGCAGCATTGATCAAATTATGATCTGAAGTACGATATAGTAAATGCTGTGGTAAAACCATCTTTCTTCCTGTCATCAATTCAAAAGGTGACAATTTGGTAGCAGTGCTAGGTGTAGCTCTAATCGCCATTAAAACTAGGGGCAATTTAATGTCCCAGTCTTTACCAGACTCCTTAACGTACTTTTTCAGAATATTAACGATAGACTGGTTATATCGCTCTACCCCCCCGCTAGACGCAGCGCGGTATGCAATATGTAGCTTTCGTTTAACACCTAGAATATTCCACATCTTAGCCATTACTTCGCTGGTAAAATGACTACCTCTGTCTGACTCAATTCTTTGAGGCAGACCGAACCTGGAAAAGACATGGTTAATCAACAAAGTGGCGCACACGGTACTCGTGTTCTCTATACAAGGCAAACATTCTATCCACTTTGTGTACATACATGTAACGGTTAACATGTATTTGTTACCTCTTGAAGATCTTGTTACAGGACCTATAAAGTCAATTTGGATATCAGACCAGGGTAATGACACCCCCCTCTTCTGAAGTGGTGCACGATGGGTTGGACCATGGGGTTGATATTGCGGACAAATCAAGCATCCCTGACAGTATGTCTTAACATCTCTTAACATGTGTGGCCAATATGCATAATCACGCAATATCTCATATGTGATCTTATCACCACGATGTCCAGATGTAGGTGCATCATGTGCGTGTTGGAGCATTAACCCTCGGTATACAGTTGGGACTACCCATTGTTGAATACCATGTTTAGAAGTTCTGACCAGCAACCCATCCATGATACTAAATTGGACTTTATATCTCATCAAGATTCGTAAATCTTCATTATCTTTGCAATCCTCATCTGTGATGGGATTGGCAGTAGGTTCTTCTATATGTTTATAGAGTCTACCTATGACAGGATCGTTCTTCTGACTGGTAATCAGGTCCTCACTAGGAGCTTCTTGACTCCATTGCACGACATTTAAGTCGGCATTATCTCTAGCCTGTCGTCTAGTTATGGCTTCAACGTGAATTGAACCCATAAGATCATCAATGTTTAGGGTTTCACCATTGATGGCTGCTTGTTTTGCCAGTGAATCGGCTAAATCATTACCATCCTTGTCAATACCTTCTATTTTAGAATGGCCTTTGGTTTTCTTCCAATTATGGTTAAACCATGTTCCTTAACCAACTCATCGATTTTACAAAACAATTTCCCATGTTTAACAGGTTTGTTATTGCTTTTCAGCATTTGGTTACGTTTCCAGCTAGGCAGATATTCGACGAAACTGTTGCGAACATAGTTGGAATCAGTTATGATAACAAATTCTTTGATACTATATTCTATTGCCATTTGAATGGTCTTATATACTGCACAGAGTTCGGCTATCTGGCTGCTTTTGGGACCAATATTGTATCCTATAGATACATTGGGATAATCACCTATCCAGGCGATTCCGATACCTGCAACTAACTTCCGTTCAGCACCAGCAATGTGGTGATATGAACAACCATCAATGTATACCCACGGTAGTGGTCGACAGTATTCCTCGTCATAAACTTTATAAGGGGATAGCAATTGCTCTTCTAGGAAGTCATCTCCGGTGTCAATATCATCCAGAGATGGAGCAGTACAGTCATGTAATTCTGCTAAACCTTGGGCAACTGGGCTTCTCTTATTATGTTTATAACGGACTTCTAACGGCCATCCCTGTAAGGATAGAGTCCATGCAGTAATCCGACTGTTAGAGAGATTACCGTCTCTAATTCTTTCACTCTGCAGATACTGTAGAGGTTGGTGAGCTGTTTCTACAATTATTTTCTCACCTTGGATATAGCTACGAAAATTTTGTAGTGCCCAGACAGTCGACAATAACGCCTTCTCACACGTGTTGAATTTAACTTCAACAGGTGACAAAGTCTTGCTAGCATATGCAATAACTTTGTTTAAACTGTCCTGCTTCTGATACAGTACAGCACTTATGCTTAAATCGGTATATCCTGTCTCCAGATAGAAAGGTTTACCCCCCTCTGGGTATGCTAAACAGGGTGCCTGAGTGAGCTTCCTCCTCAGTTCACTTACTGCTAGGTCCTGAGGCTCCCCCCAGTTCCAGGTAGTTTCCTTTTTAAGCAGGTGTAAGAGTGGTTTTGTTATTTCTGCATAGTTATCTATAAACTTACGGGAGTAGTTAGTCATACCAAGGAACGATCTTAATTCCCTGATGTTTGAAGGTGTTTTAGCCTTCAGTACGGCTTCAACCTTCTTCCTCTGGGGATTTAATCCTTCAGAGGTTACCTCATGTCCGAGGAAATTGACATGGGTGCGGCACCATTGTGCCTTATGTAATGACAGTTTAATCCCTGCCTCTCTTAACTGAGTGAGAACATGTCTAATCTCTATGATATGCTTATCAAAGGAAGTGCTTTTCAGCAAGACATCGTCGACATATGATAACGTTCCTCTCTCGAGTGCATCAGGCATAGCTTTATGCATGAACACAGCGAATTCATGACCAGAGTTTATGTAACCGAAAGGCATACGGGTCCAGGTATACTGCTGCTTTCCAAATGTGAAGGCCAATTTGTATTGGTCTTCAGTATGGACTGGTACAGTCCAATATCCCTGCGCACAGTCAATGGCAGTGAATATTTTGGATCCCTGCATTTGTACCAAACATTGGTCTATGTATGGCACTGGCCAACCAGACATATAGACGCGTTTATTTAACTGTCGTAAGTCAGCGCATAAACGCCATTGTCCATTAGGTTTCAGAATCCCCAAGATCGGATTATTATACGAACTGTGCACTGGACGTATAATGCCCCTTTCCTTTAAGTTCTGAATGATGTCTTGTAGACCATCGTATGACGCTAATGGGAGTCTATATTGTTTGATAAATATGTTATGGTACTTTTTAGCAGTAAACCAAAATGTTTAAATGTCTATCTGTTCCTGTCCAAATCAATAAAATAAATTGCGTATATACGCTGAAGTAATTAAGTCTGACACACAAGGTTCAGGTTAAAATAACTTCGAGAAAATTTATTGGCAAGTGCTTAAAAAGCGGACGCGCAGGTCCTTTTAAGAGACATTTTACGTCATCATTGATTATTAGAATATCAGCAAATAAACATCATTAATTGGATTAATTGTTAAGTGTCGGGATTAATGTCCACCTATCAATATTATTAATTGGCTTAAAAACTAAGTGGCTAGTCCCGTGTCCACCCACCAAGAGGTGGGATTGTTCTGGACACGGGTGGGGGACAAGGGGTCTTGAGCGTCATTTTACATGGTCGGTGATCTCAGGCCTCGTGGCCAGGTGCAAGGTCTCTTATGAATAGAACATTTCATTACTACTGTGTTCTCATGGCCTTCAAACTATACTATGTTGCAAATCTAAGGAAAAGTCAGCAATTCCTGTGTTAATCATGTCTTTATAGAAAATACAGTCTTTGTTCTATTGTATTAGATGTGCTGGGAAATTCTGTCATGTAAGGTAGTTTTAAAATGAACAAGTTAGGTTATGAGGACAAAATGGAGGATTGAAGAAGTCAGGTTAGGAGGACAAAATGGAGGATTGTCACAGTATGAAGTTAAAATGGAGTTAGTGCAATAATTGAATACAAGTACAATAAGGTTTTTTAAATAATCCCACATCAGTCCCCCCTATGAAATGTTAGATTCTAAGAGATAAAACTTTATTAAGTTAGTACCAGGAAGACGTGTTAACCCAAAGGCACAGAAACCCCGTGGCCGCTAGCTTGGTGTTAATGCAAAGTGCAAGACTGTCCCTAGATCTGACCCTAATAGGCTAACTCATCCGTCAGTATGGCTCTCGAACACTTCACACCCACGGGTATCCCATGGCAGCTAACCCACCACTTCTCCACACGGGGCCTTTACCATTCACTGACAGATGCTGTCCCTGAGCTAGTCCCTTCCTAGAATTCCTGCACTTTATCAACAAAAGGGATTGTTTGCAACGGCAGACAGGGTGAGTTGATGTCTTGGAAATCTTGGTCATCAACTTCGAGATGGGTGAAAGTGGGTGCCGCTTGGTCAACAGTCTTCATGAGGGATTTTCTCAGACATGGGAGGATACAACAAAAGAGAAGAGCAAAGATAAAAAGAAAAATTAGTATAGCCATACCAATATGCATTAAAGCCTTTTGCCATCCTGTCATCCAACCAAACCATCTTTCCCAGGGATCTTGTATCCCAGAATTCCTTTTCAACTCTATAGACAGGTCATTTAATTTCTCTATGGCTAATGTAACTTTACCATTAGGGCCTGTGTTTTCTGGGATATAGGTACAACATGTCAAGGTGTCGGGCAAAATTTTACAAACCCCTCCTTTTTCGGCTAAGATCATATCTAGGGCCATTCTATTCTGAAAAGCCATTTGGGATGTGGCCTGCAATTGTTCGGCCAATCCCTGGAGGGCGTCTCTGGTATAATTAACAAAACGCTGTTGATTATAATAAATGTAATTTATCCAATTTAAATTCTTGTTTGTGGTAACTATGGCAAAAAGTGATTCAAATCCTGCAGCAACTTCATCTCTTGCTTTAAATTCATTGGGCACCCCCCTAGGCACCCCAATAGCATCAATATAAACATGAGGATCAAAACTTCCTTTCACTGGGGCGTCACGCTTAACCTTAGTGTGTCTGGACTCATGGGTGATGAGGTGTGTGTCAGAGATGATATGTATAGGCATAATAGCTTTAGCCAAAGTACACTCCCCCCACCACTCCTTGTCCATTCTGGATCTCAGCTGTAAATCCCCACACAACCAGTAGATGTCCCCTAATGACCTGGTGTGAAACTGCAACAAGTTCATAGAGACACTCCTGTAGGTAGCACAATACCCCTTAGAGAAGTTACCCAAGAATTTACCAATTCCATCATAATTAGCATAACAAGTGTAATTACCTTTATACACGGTAATACCATCTGGGGGTTTGACATCCTTGGTTAGGAGAGGATACTCCTTTGTCCATGCAATACATATGGACCTGTTAAAATCATAGTGATAGGCAAAAAGGCTTAAAACACATTCCTCTATATCTACTGGCAGGATTAGAGGTACAGTACCCAGGTGAGGCCGGGCACCACCACACACATAGCATGCAGTCTTATTATGCTTATTAGCATTATATTTCATCCATTCTAACCATAAATTTACATCATTAAAACCTGTTTCAGCGGCCATGGTATCTTCAAAGGTGGGGTTTGCAATGGCCATCATGTCTTGAAAGGTCTGGATATGAGGTTTTAATGGGTTAGGGACCATATGGGTGGCCCCTTGCCACTCAGAAGAGTTGCACATATCTTTTAAGAAGAAATGCCCTAATTTACGGTAGGAACCCTTTTTCCAATACATTCCCATCACGTACTGGTCTGCATCCGTTGGACTTGGATGCTCAATGTTAAGTATTAATTTCATTGGTGTACCCCCCCCAGGCTTTCTCAAAGTCATTCTCTGGAGAAGGGATCTACCTTGATCATCTACTTTAGATAAGGCACTTTTTGGTTTGTAACCCCAGGCAGGCCCGGCATTCCATCCCGCCGCCCCCCAATGATTACAATTGTGCCCCCATTGCTTGTCAACTACACAAACATATGGGTCTTTTGAATGAGGGATATCTCTGTAAATACTCTGGATTTGTGATGTGGGGAACGGGCATTCTACAATATCACAATAGTCAAAGGTGTAAGTAGCCACATGGGTGCATGATGAATTATACCAGAAGGTATACCCACTAATATCTTTGGTGATGGCTACTTGTTGGGCCTTTATAAGGCTGATTAAGGAGAAGGTGTACCAGAGGTACATGCTTGTGCGGTATCTGCTTCCTCGGGGGCTGGAGATTTCTTGCAGTGGGAAGCGTGGATCCAATTTGGCCTACCGGCCAGTTTGACGAAGGTTGCGGTAATCAGGAGAACTTGGAATGGACCGTCAAATCTTGGTTCCAGGGTATTTTTCCGCACAAACTTCTTGACCAGAACCCAATCTCCGGGAAGCAGGTTATGGGTACCTGTATCCAATTCGGGATCTGGAATTGAAGAGAAAACTTGGGCATGTATTTTGTTTAAGGCACTTGCAAGTTCAGTTACATAATCTACTAAAACATCTGATTGGAGCTGTAACTGTTGCGGATAATAACAACCTAGTCTGGGTGCTGTCCCAAATAGAATTTCATATGGGGACAGTGAATGCTTCCCTCTAGGTGTGTGCCTAACACTAAATAAAGCTATTGACAGGCTTTCTGGCCAGGGCATCTTTGTTTCTTGTGACATTTTTAACATTCTGGCTTTTAGAGTGCCATTCATGCGCTCTACTTTACCACTACTTTGTGGGTGGTAAGGGGTGTGGAAGGCTAGGGTCACCCCTAGAGCAGTCCAAATTTCTTTAGTCACTGTTGCTGTGAAGGCTGGGCCTTGATCACTTTCAATGACTTCTGGGAGTCCAAACCTACATACTATCTCTGTAAGTAGGCGTCTTGCGGTTGTTTTTGCAGTGATATTGGCCACTGGGTAGGCCTCTGGCCATCCTGAGAACATGTCCACTATGACTAGTGCATATTCATGGGGCCCACTTTTGGGCATTTGGATGTGGTCAATTTGAATTCGCTGGAAGGGGTACATGGGCTTTGCCAGGTGTTTTGCAGGCACCTTGATTGGTCTTCCTGGATTGCATTTTGCACAAATGACACAGGCCTTACAGAAGCTGCTGATCAATGTTGTGATTCCGGGTGCTTCATAATACTTCTGTATGAGGGCGGCCATCAATTCCTTTGACAGATGTGCAGGCCCATGTGCCCATTGGACAACTGCTGGATATAAATTTTTTGGAAGACAGAATTTGAAGTTGTTGTAATATACTCCGTCCTTTTGGACAGCTCCTTTCTTTTTCCATTTCTGGATTTCTTCAGGAGTGACTGCAGCTTGTTGTTCTCGCAAAATTCGCAAATCAGTAGGAAGAGTTTGCAGAGCAAAAATAGGGACTTCTTCTTCTTCTTCTTGTCCGGACACTTCTTCATCCACTTCCTGCAGATCCCTGGCTGCTAGCTTAGCAGCCTGATCAGCCAAATGGTTGCCCTTTGCTTCATCTGTATCCAATTTCCCATGGGCCTTTACCTTCAAAACGGCCACTTCTTTAGGGAGTAGGAGGGCATCCATTAGCTCTTTGATTGCAGTACTATGCTTGACTGGTGTACCGGCGGTGGTAAGAAATCCTCTTGTCTTCCAAATTAGGCCGAAGTCATGTGCCACACCCAGAGCATATCTTGAATCTGTATAGATGTTGGCACGTTTTCCTTCGGAAATTTTGCATGCTGAAGTCAGAGCCTGTAATTCAGCTTCTTGTGCAGACATTGCTGGCGGTAAGGATGATGATTTGATAACTTCATCTGTTGTGGTTACGGCATATCCTGTATGATATCTTCCTTCTTCATCAGCATATCTTGAGCCGTCCACAAACAGGGTAAAATCTGGATCTAGTAATGGATTCTCGTGCACAGTTGGTAGGTGCACTGTCTCCATTTTCATCTGTTCAAAACAGTCATGAGGTGTTTCGGGGTCATAATCATTCACTATGACCAGATCTTGAAATTCCTTTTCTAGGAAGTGGCGTGGCCATGCTTCCAGAAGGTCAGTTGTTGGGTATTTGGCAATACCATTTTCCTGTAGTTGTTCTTCATCCATGGTGGCCCATAACTTTGCCATGGGCCCAAGATCATTCCATGACCTTGTCTTCAATTTGGTGACAGGAATATGTGGGATAGCAGTATCCCAATGGCGGTAGAGGTAGTTAAGTTGTTGAGGTAGTTGGACCAAGACCATGCTATTGCCTTCAGAGTCACAATAGAAATCTTGAGCAGTGAGCTTCACATCAGTCCAGTGGTAAAGCTCATCTTCATAGCAGGGTTCGGGAGTAATGTTTGGTTTGTACCACATGGTACAGAAGGCGTAATCTGGGCCTTCACAGAGAGGCTTCACATCTTCATAAAATGTCAAATGTGGATGCATGACTTTCTTGATACATCCACAAAGCAGGTAAATGTAGGTTTCATCTGTGATAAATCCATAATAGATACCCCCCTCAGGGAGTGGAAGAAGAGTGGAGGGGTTAAGAACTTGACATCTTTGGATGGAAATATTGTCAGGTAGAAGAAGATGGCACTGGAGGCGTAGGTGTCTGGCTGGAGACACGTGCTTGAGTTGGACTTGGTTGATGATGGCAGAAATATCATGGGGGGCCAAAACAACCAGAGGGTGGCCAAGGACCAGGTCTGAGGTTCTTTCTATGAGCTCCCTTGCAGCAAAAACAGCCCTGAGACAGGAAGGAGTCCCTCTGGCCACAATGTCCAGTTGACATGAGAAATATCCAATAGGTCTCTGGCGGCCTCTTAAGTCATTAGTTTGGGTGAGAACTCCTGTTGCGTGGCCTTGTCTTTCAGAGACAAATAATTTGAAAGGTTTTGAGTAGTCAGGTAGGCCCAAGGCAGGAGCAGAAGCAATGGCACGTTTGAGAGCATTGAAATTGTCCAGAGCTTCATTAGTCAAACAGAAAGGGTCAGACTTAAGTGTGTCATAGAGAGGTTGCATGAGCAGGGAGGCTTCTGGGATCCATGCTCTGCAGTAGGAAATGAGGCCTAGGAAGGCATGGAGAGATTTTGAAGTCCTTGGAGTTGGAATATCCAGTACAGCTCTCACCCGGTCCCGGGTAAGATGTCTGGTACCTTGAGATAGGCAATGTCCAAGGAAAATTACTGAGGGTTGGCAGAACTGTAGCTTGATGAGCGAAGCTTTGCATCCTTGTTCTGCCAAATAACAAAGCAGACTAATTGAGCACTTTTCAGTAGTGGGTATATCATCTCCACAGAGCAGCAAATCATCCACATACTGGAGCAGAACAACTTCTGGGTGCTCAGCTTGCCATGGGTCAAGGATGGTGGCCATGGCCTTTGCAAATTGACTTGGTGAATTTTTGTGCCCCTTGGGGCATGACAGTCCAGGTATACTGTTGCATCTCATGGGTGAAAGCAAACAGGTATTGGCAGGATGGGTCCAGTGGGACACTGAAAAAAGCATTTGCTAGGTCGATGACTGTGAAAAATTTTGCAGATGGTGGGACTCCAGAGAGCAGAGTATGGGGATTTGGTACAAGAGGGGTGTCCAGGACGGTAGCTTCATTGACAGCACGGAGATCCTGAACCATCCTGTACTTCTCTGGCTCACCTTTTGGAGTTTTCTTTTTCACAGGGAATAATGGGGTGTTGCATTCAGATTTACATTTTACCAGGGCACCCTTCTCCAAGAGTGCCTTGATGTGGGTAGAAATGGCAGCAGCCTGTGCTGGTTTTAATGGATATTGTGGTTTTCTTGGTAATTTAGCTCCTGGAATCAGCTTTACCACCACAGGGGGAACATTTAGGTGACCTATGTCCTCTGGGCCTGAGGACCATAACTTGGCGGGCACCTGTGTTTTTAATGCCTCTGGGAAATTGGACCTTAATTCTGCTGCTTTCTCCCGGGGCTTTTCTAAATGCAGCATTAGAGGCAAGGAGCACAAGGCTGAGGTGTCTGATTCAGATAGAGGTGTGGACATTTCTACCTGCCCATCCGGGGTGAAGGTGATGGATGCTTGCAGGCGTGAGAGAACATCAGCGCCTAACAGGTTAATTGGGCATGTGGAGGATACCACAAAACGAGCAAGCAGGCTAGAGCCAACTCGTAATGGAGTTGTTAAAGGGCTATGTCTTGGCTGGCCATCTACTCCAACACAAGAAACATCAATATTTGACAGAAATGATGGGTCTGGCAGGTCTTGTTCTCGCAGAACACTACGGGCTGCACCTGTGTCAACTAGAAATGTGGTAGGGTGGCCTTCAATGGGCAAAGTCACTGTGGCAAGTGGCCCCCCCTTATCCCCTGTAGACACTGCCATCACAGGGGTTACAGACACAGGCTTGCCAATTTCCTAATCATCCGGTTCCTCAATTATCGGAACCTGTTTGGTGGCTTTGGGAGCCGGGGCAGGTTTGGAGGGCTTTCTGGGCTCCCTTGGCTCCTTTTTTGGTTCTGGACAGTCACTTCTAAAGTGCCCCTTGGCTCCACAATTAAAACAATGTCCCCCCTCCTCCGGTCTAGTACCTCTTGGGACTGGGGTGGAGCGGGATACCATGAGAGGAGCTGAAGTGGGTCTTCTTGGGGTCTGAGCGGATTCCAAACCTCTAGCAACTAAAAGTAGGGTATCCAGGGGAACAACCTTATATTCAGGGCGTGCAGCAATGATTCCCTTGCGTATAGAGTCTTTAACACCTTGGACAAACGCACCTGACAGCATTTGTGAATGAATCTTGTCAGTAAGATCAAACCCCAAATCTGTAAACATTTGATACAGTCTTGCATGAAACCTTTCCACTGATTCTCCTTTATCTTGAATAACATCAGTAAGGCCAGCAGCCTGATCTGCAAGTTTGTCCTTAGCCCATTCTCTTAATTGGGTGCAAAAAGTTACTCCAGAGGGGTAATCAACATCGCTGCTGAGCAGATCTGTACTGAGGTGTCGGGCCATGCTTGGCCAATATGCATCCCCTGCTTTAATAGCACAAATGCTCAGTAGATCACGCCATGCGGCTGAATAAGTCTTTTGAATTTGAACTATCCCTCGGTAGAAGGGCATAGGCTGTTTTTCTGGGTCAGGGAGTGATTTCATCAGAGCACTAGCTTGAGTGGGGTTAAAAGCAACATACTTAGGAGGGGCCCGTTCTCCCCGACCCTTGTGGCCGAAGGGATCATCGATAGAACGATGAGTTGGGGCTCCCGCAGCAAGCTCCGATGAGACATGGGACACCCTGTCCTCCTCGTCATCATCGATTCTATGATATTGGCTCTTTTACGCGGTGCAGGGCCCGCGTGAGGTGAGAGGATTGGTGGTTGGGAATGAGCCCCAGATGCAGGGGTGGCTAGCGAGTCATAACCTGGGGACAGGTAGTCACCGGGGATTACCGGCATCAGGGCTGAACTGGGGGCCGCCATATTGGAGGCGGGGAAAGGAGTTGCTTCAGGATTAAGGGAAGAAGCGGCGGCCATATTTGATATGGGCACTTCCGGGGCAGACTGGGCCGGACTGGGCATGACCGGAACCTGGGCAGTGGCTTGGGGAAAGGGAGGGTAACCGGGGTAGGGCAGGGCCGTGGGATATGGGAAGGGGTAGGGCCAGGCAGGGGAGGGCAAGAGAGTAGGGTGGGCAGGTACGGTTAAGGAGGTAGGATATTGGACTGGGGCGGAGCTGGTTATGGGAGGAGACAGGACGGGATTAGTAGGGATGGATGCAGAAAGAGGAGTCGTAGCAAGGGAGGGAGGGGTAGTTAGTTGGGCAGGTGCTGATGGAAGGGGATTGACCATAGAGAGGGATTGCAGGGAGGAGGTGGCAGATGAGATGTTAGGATTAGGCATGGAAGGGAGCGTGGGGATGGCTGAGGATGATGGGACCGTTAGAGAAGGGGAAGGGGTAAAGAAAGATCCATCAGAATTCAGGACCGGGCAGACAGGGGAGGTGATGGGATGGGATTCGGGAGGATTGGGAGCGGGGAACGTAGTCAGCTGGCTATCACCTATTGCTGACTGAACCTTGGGGATAGACAGCCCCTGGGCGCCATTTTGGGGCGCTGGCTGAGGGAAAACCCCAGCAACACAATTTTTATGATACACAAACAATTTCACACCTTTGTGATTTATCTCTTCTTCAACCCAACCTTCTAACTGAATAGCCTTCGCTACTCTGTACCATGCTTCGGCAGTCTTTAATAAACCATTATCTGTAAGCTTGCCTTTCATTTCTGCTAGTAACTTGCGCCAACTTTCTGGTTGCAATCTTCCACATGTCGGTACAGCAATTTTACATACTTTTGCAATCTTTTCAACACCTTTAACCATCTCTTCACCCTCTCTGTTCTCTACTAAATCACATGCTAACCAGCCCTTGCTGGGCTTATCTAAATCCTGTCCCATAGTCCCTTTACCCCTATACCAGCGTCCTAGATATAGAGAGAGAGAAGGAAAATTGAACAGGAACGTCTACAATGCTCGACTGCCACCTGAGAATCGTAGGACTTTCTCAGGTGCGTCTTCCCAAAACGTAGACTAGTCACTGAATCCGCCTACCCGGGGTGGTAGACACGGATTGGAGCGGGGTGAGAAGTGTGTGACCAATCACTTCTCTTTTAAGAGGAATGGGAGTGGATAGTATAATAATATAGAAAGTGTAGAAAAGATGAAAGGCAAGGAAAAATCCTTAGAGACAGACACAGGAGTACATGAGACTCCTCATTAAACAAACAAGACAACAATACAGTTGAAATACAGTGCATGCATCACAGTTCAAATGAAATCAACAGTAATTCCTTTCCTTTACTCGTGTGCTTACTCCAAAGTCACCTCCCTCAACCCCGTAGTGTCTCCGCTCGGAGAATGACTTTCATAAGTCTCACTACCAGCGGCCACGGAAAACAACTGACACCGGTCCGAGTTCCGTCAACCTCCCTCTGCACAGCAGTCCACAAGAATGTGGCCACCTCTATCCTCACTCCCGTAGTGCCCCTATAAAACCCACTTATAAGTCTCACTACCACGTGATGCGGAAAACAAGCAATGCCTACTTGAATCCCCCCAGGAAGTGGAGTCCCCTGCCACAAGACTAAGTCCCCTACCACAAATAAACAGAAAACTGGAATTCCACCAGCCCCAGCGCTCAGGGTTGTGGTTACCAAAAGAAAACTGGAATCCCCCCAGCCGAAGCTGAGGTTTACCAAAACTGGAATCCCCCCAGCCTCAGCACTCGGGACAGTGGTAACCAAACTTGGAATTCCACCAGCCCCAGTACTCGAAACTGTGGGTTACCACGTGCACAATGAGGCTAGCTGGGCTCTCAAAGTGTCACCAGAAGGATCACAGGAAATTATGAGTCTACACAAAATCCACAGTTCCAACAATCCCCTTTTTCCTTACAGCCACAGCCACGAGGCTCCTAAAAGAGGTAAACAGGCAAAGAAGACCCCCAGGAACGCATCCACAGGTCAACCCCCCTTTTTCCCTACAACCACAGCACCGTGGTTCCTAAAAGGAGTAAAACAGGTAACAGAAGACCCCCAGGAACGCATCCACAGGTCCACCCCCCTTTATCCCAAAAGGGGTAAAATACAAACAGATAAACAGACAAACCGAAGACCCAGGCAAATCCCCTCAGGTCCACCCCCCTTTATCCCAAAAAGGGGAAAACAAGCAAGACAGAACCCCAGGCAAATCCCCTGCAGGTCCACCCCCCCTTTATCTCAAAATGGGGAAACAAGCAAACAATTCAAACACAATTCAAACACACCCAGGCAACAGATAGACTAAAATGCAGGTAAGCAAATGAGTAACGAGACACCGGGCAAGATATTACCTGTCTTTGATGTCCTCCCGGGAAGCATTCACAGACACGTGGACGGGTCAATCAAAGGGGCCGGAACATACCGGTGGCTCTGCAGAAGTCTCTACCGTGTACCTGGAGGTGATCAATCTCCTTTCCTTCCCCCTGGATTCCTCCGTCCACCCTTGTCTTCCTTAGGACGGCTCACCGGCCGGACATAGCCCGATGCCCCACGTTGGGCGCCAAGTTGTTATGGTACTTTTTAGCAGTAAACCAAAATGTTTAAATGTCTATCTGTTCCTGTCCAAATCAATAAAATAAATTGCGTATATACGCTGAAGTAATTAAGTCTGACACACAAGGTTCAGGTTAAAATAACTTCGAGAAAATTTATTGGCAAGTGCTTAAAAAGCGGACGCGCAGGTCCTTTTAAGAGACATTTTACGTCATCATTGATTATTAGAATATCAGCAAATAAACATCATTAATTGGATTAATTGTTAAGTGTCGGGATTAATGTCCACCTATCAATATTATTAATTGGCTTAAAAACTAAGTGGCTAGTCCCGTGTCCACCCACCAAGAGGTGGGATTGTTCTGGACACGGGTGGGGGACAAGGGGTCTTGAGCGTCATTTTACATGGTCGGTGATCTCAGGCCTCGTGGCCAGGTGCAAGGTCTCTTATGAATAGAACATTTCATTACTACTGTGTTCTCATGGCCTTCAAACTATACTATGTTGCAAATCTAAGGAAAAGTCAGCAATTCCTGTGTTAATCATGTCTTTATAGAAAATACAGTCTTTGTTCTATTGTATTAGATGTGCTGGGAAATTCTGTCATGTAAGGTAGTTTTAAAATGAACAAGTTAGGTTATGAGGACAAAATGGAGGATTGAAGAAGTCAGGTTAGGAGGACAAAATGGAGGATTGTCACAGTATGAAGTTAAAATGGAGTTAGTGCAATAATTGAATACAAGTACAATAAGGTTTTTTAAATAATCCCACATCAAATACAGGTGGTAAATTTGGATCAGTTTGTATTCTGGCTACGTGGAGGTTAGTTAACCCACAGTCGTAGGAATCTTTGGCAAAAATATCTTGGAATTCCAAAAGGATTTCCTTTAGCTGCTGCCGCTCAGCATCGTTGGAGCAACCGTCAGCTAAAGATATTTGCTCTACTAGCCTTTCCTGAAATCCTGGAAAGATTTCAGGCTGGCCTATCTCATAAGCTTCTTCAAGCCTAGAAGTTAGGTCAGTTCGGTGTTGACTTACCTTTTCTCTTTGGTCGTGATACTCTTGTGATTCCTGCTCATTGAGCGGATGATCGAAGGTTATTGATGCTTCTTCGATTTTACACGAGCCGTCTTCGACATTGAAGGGATACACAGATAGGATCGTGAATAATCCTTCTGGGGAGGAATGGAATATTTGATCGACAATTTCGTCCTCAGTTAAGTATTCTTCAGGGATGAGGCCTATAATTTGGTTTTGGAAACCAAATGTATAGTACTCAGCATCCAATGCTAGACCTAATAATGTTCCTTTTGGTAAAGTAACACTATTGGGTGTAACATTGTTGACCATAATATAGGTGGGATTCTTATCAATACTTACCATTGGTGTATGTGTTACCACCATCCCTAATCATTGTATCCTGTTGGATAAACAGATTAGGGCATCAGAGTTTTCTAATCTCTGACCCTCTTTTACCTGTAGGGGTAAAAGAAAATTACTTGTCCCTTGTGGAATGGTTATGTCATCAGGTACTTGCATACTTACCGCATATGGGAGTATTTGTCCTGATTTCAGGGCGTTTTCCTCGTGTAGGTATCCACAAGGATTGCCTTTTAACCTTGTCCACAAGTTGGAATTAATCAGGTCAAGGTGTATGGCAAAGCGATGTATGACATCATTGCCAATGTAAACCTGATAGCGAGGTTCGTCTATTACTAGGAATAAATGTTTAACCGTCTTATTTCCAATGGAAATAGATAGTAAACATTTTGCTATCACATTATGACTCTCTGATTCGCCATCCAGGTTCTGGATCCACCTGTCATGTGGGGAAGCGTACCTGATCATTTTAGGATTAGCGATCTGCTTTAACATACTTCTGCTAATATAGCTGTTCTCACTCTGTAAGACCAGCTTTGCATTCCTATTTCTTCCTAAGTCATTTATTTGAATAGGAAAGAACGAGTTGTTATTAACCCTTTCAATTCTGGCAAGGAATTGAGCATGACCTGCCAGATCTACAGATTCAACATAGTCCCTGTGGAGAGAAATGGTTAAAACATCACCTTCCAGAGAGACATTCTGGATCCTCTCTGGAGCAATTCTTACGGAATGCTCATCTACAGGTGCGATTGCGTCATTCACCTGCAGGATAGTCACGTCAGGTGACTGACTATTCCTAAAATGTACCTCTATCGAGTCAGGTCTTTCCTCTATCACATGGCAGTTACGATCAGATTGTACATGTGATTTCTCATAGGTTATAGGAAACTTAGCTTGCGACCATACAATTCCATTTACACAGTCAATAATTGTGTTAAGTCTTCTGAGTATGTCTATACCCAGAATCAGTCGGTTATAGGGGAGATCTACCACTATCACCGGGTGTCTAAAGGTTTTGTTACCTATTTTAAACTTTAACCAAGTATTGCCAATAACATGAAGTGCATTTCCTCCAACACTCAACAGAGCATTGGGGAAATTTCTTAGCTTCGGCTTATCCGTTGCTAAGTCCATTACCTGCTGGAAGTAGGTATTGGATAAGATCGTGGCTTGTGAACCAGTATCTATTAACCCTTTAAAAGGCTGGGGTAGCGAATCCTGTATTTCTACAGACATGTAGTACCTTCCTTCATGTTCTTCTAATTCACATAAGAATTTAGAATGTGTCAACATATTACTTGTTTTCCATACATTACCGGTCACAGCAGTAGTTTCTACCTGTACTGAGGAATGCTCAGTCTTACCCACAGGCCCATCCTTTTTAGGATTATCTTGAACTGTCAAGCGGGAACTAGTGGTCGGCATCTCATCAGTTAACCCTTTCAGGGCTGGATCCTGGAAACTAGTGGCTGCTGGGGCTATTTTAGCCTTTGGCTGAAATGAAAAAACAGAGGAACACGTTGCGCCTCCTTCACCCGGAAGTGAAGTGACGGGATTGGCAATAGGTTTCCTAACACAACTATTGTTTATTTGACTGTTAGTACCTGGAAAGGAAACAGGGTTAGGCATTACATCTACTGACAACCTATCCTGTTTAGTCACTGTAGCTATATTTGCTGCGGCACTTGTTGTTGTTGCAATTGCACAGGTGTCTCTGCAATTTGAGCTGCTCCTAAAAAAGGATTGATAGCAAAGACTTGGTTGATCTTTGTCATTTGCTCCATTAATTTGCCCATCTGATCTGTCAATTGACCAACCTGACGACGCAAATTATTTCCCCCATTGCCGTTTTGTCTTTGCCCATTAGAATTTGGCTGGGATGGCTGAGACTGTTGGGAGTTATTGGAAGCAGATTGGTTGTTTCTGTTTCCATATCTCCTATTTCCCTGAGAATTCCTTCTCCATTGGGAATTGCCTTGGTTTTTATTAACCCAGGGGCGTTTATTCCCATTGGAATTGGATTTTTCAGAGTTATTGTCAGAGGAGTTTGCAGAATTGCTTCTGGCGTTTTCCTGTTTCTGAGGCTTTGGTGTTTTCAAAACCTCAGAATAGGTCCTCTTTTTCTGTTGGGTTTCTAAACCTAACTGAATTTTAGTCTCTGATACCATTTTATCACCAGGTTTCTTAACCTTTGGCTGATTTTCGTCATGTGCATGGTGTATGGTATACAATTTCATGCACTGACTGACTAGCCATTCTAATGGTAGCTTACAATCATAATCTCTTGCTAGATTCATTTGTATACTTACCGGCATGGCATGAAAATACAGATCTTTGAAATCTGTGCTTTCATACCTGGGTTTTCTTTGGGCCACGGAGTATGCATTCTTAAGAATTACTAAAAATTCTCTGGGGCTTTGATCTGGACGGCACTTTAAGTTATAAAGCGCCTTCTTTGCAGAAGCAACGGTTTTATACTTACCATATTCCATGATTATTTCATATTTCATCTTGGACCAGGACATTAATTGCATAGCTTGAAGACTTTCAAGATGAACACGGCACATTGAATCAAAGGTCCATGTAATGAACCATTTCTTTTGAATGTCATCATACATGCCCAATGAATTCATTGCTCTATCATAATTTTCCAGATGTTCAGATATGTTTCCTGAACCTCTAGAAAATTGTGGGACAGTCTCTCTAAGGAACTTAACAACCTTTGGCGATTCATAAACAGGCGTCGTTGATTTACGACTTCTGTTTCTGTTTTTGGGTAAACGTCTATGTGATCTGTCTGCTGAAGAGGAATTAGACCCGTACAACAGTGCAGATGGCATATCAGTCACATGGCCTTCAGAATGGACAGTGCAATCACTTTCACTCCCATCACTCTGAGCTTCTTGTTCACTGTCACAATTCTGATCAGCATCAGAATCCTGCCAGTGTACAGAACCATGTCTGTTTTCATTCCTATCATCTTGAACTGGACTCTCCCTCTCAAGTTTGGCCAAGACAGCTTTTTCAAACTGTTCTGCCCAAGATTGCCAAGGTTGTTTGGCAATGCCAGGAGATGGAGAATTCTGTTTCACAGGTGATATTCCTGAATTACTCACCTCATTCCTTACAGACTGTTTTATGAAAACCTGGTCTGGTGTGGGAAAATCATGACAAGGAGGGGATTTATAGATAGTCTTTTCTTTCATTTTTGTGCAACTTTTTGGCACAGAATGATGGCTATCAACCTCACTGCCTGATTTCAGACTCTCCTCTTCATATTTATCCAATTGCATTTTGAGCTGATTTATTTCCTGTGCATATTTGTCCATCAAAGCTGTCATTTCTTTTTCATGATCAGCCTGACGAGTTTTATGCTCAGCAAGTAAATCTTGGTATTTCCCATCTTGAATGCCAAATTGTTCACTGTACGTGTCCAGTTTGGTATTCAATACCTTGTTTTCATCTAACGCCTTAAGAAGTGCTGTCATAAAGAAAGGCCAAGAGTGTATTATGTACCCCATCTTTTTCTCTATGTTCTTTTGTTCAGCAATTACTTTAAGATGTTTTAGTATTTGTTCATCAGTCATCAGCGTCCGTTTAGCATCCCATTCTACGCTCTTTAACCAAACGTCATAGCTTAAATCAATTTTCATATGTTTATGAATATTGATTAGAGCATTTTTTCTTAAGTCTTCAATTATTTCAGTATTATCTGTTACAGATGTATCGCTGCCGCTGGCCATATTTTATACAGTGATTTAATCTCAATACAAAACTCTTTTCTATATTAAGATTAATTGCATGAATTACACAAATATTATTTTATATGGAATATAATTTCAACTTAAACGATCTCAGCAGCGTGCCTCCAATTTGTGGGGATATTTATGGGATAATAATGTAAACAGATGAGAATTGCCCACGATTTTCAATTCTCAGATCCTTAATCGTTATCGTGTTAAATGAAATGTATAACCATATACCGGTAATTAAAAATCACAAATTGTTATAAAAATAGATATTTATTTCTTAACAATTTAAATAATAATGATGAGTAACATGCATGATAATAATCAATGGAATTCTAGTATAACATAAATATGTAATACAATATGGTAATTTAAAACAACATTTCCTAATGACTAAGACGTAGTTTAAGTCTAAAGCATTAGTTGTCAAGATTGATTTACGATGGGATTCACAGAGACAAAGAATGTGAAGTTTCAGTGTGCAGAGATCTAAAGAAACTTTCAGTGTAGGGCAATAGAACTTAGCTAGCAGTTAGAAATAACCCTTTCAATGCTGGCTAGACCTCTTCTAGGGATTTAAGATCTACTCCTATGTAATATTAATGAATAACATTTAACCAGTCATCAACCTTTAAACATTTCCTTGCATCCAATGAGAAAATCTACTATGTTCTATAAGCTGATATTTTAATTAATTTGTCTAAACAGATATTTTATCTTATTTTAGAGCCAATCAATACAGCTGGATAAATGGTCATGATATGCTAATGTGATATTAATCACACAAATACATTAATGATTATATTGATCCCAGCTGCAGATAGGATGCTATAACCATATATATATTCTTTAATAATTAAGATTTCTAAATATGAAATCAAACATGATTTATCCAGTCATATATCATGCTATTAATTTTAATTAATTTAAATTAATTAATTAAATGCCTGTATATTTACCAGTTATGTAGATATTTTCTCATCAGATATTCCCAGGTAGCTAAGTGGTTCTCTGCATGAAGTGTGAGAGTTTCTTGGTTACTCTGGTCACCCGATTCTGCCTGGATCTCTCTGAATCCCCAGAGTGTCGTAATGTGTTTCTCTTCAATCTTTGAATTTTCGAATCTCCCTCTCTTCCCTTGTCTTAACTTTTTAAAGGGAAAAATTCCTTAGGTGATAGCCAATCACAAATGTGGGGTGTGGTTGCCTTCTAGGTAATCATTTTAATTTTCAGACTCTAGATGGCAGTATTGTTCCCCTAGACATACCTATCCAGGAAAGAGTTAACTTTTCCTGGTGGCTATTTTTGACGTCATTTACGTTATCTTTATGATGGCTATTACCTATTTTATCTGTCAGATCAAGAGAATTTCTTCAGACTATGCGTCTGCAAATTCTGCTATAATTCCTAAAATTGATAGTTTGTGAACTAAGTTTCACCTTTAACTATAATGGGACGTTGTACAATATCGAAAGTAAAATTTAATTGTTTAATCTCCTCTGTCACCTAAGTCTGGGAATAGAATTTATACAGTCTGTCCATCCCCCGTTCTCAATGTCTTATCTATTTGGCTTGTTTATATACACATTCCATTCAGCTCTGGCTAAGCGGTCAGCAATAGAGAAAGGAAAGAAATGTTGTGTCTTTGTTAACTTGAGAATAACAAAATGGAGTCTGGTCTGTTTAACAATGACTTCAGAATATACACTTTGTATTTCTATCATAGCACAAAATGTCTGCCGATATAAATACCCTGACAGGTTCGGGTCAGCCTTCCCGGTCCAGTGAGCCCACTTACAGAAGGGTGAGCGCACTTTATCTCGCTTTTTTTGTGCTTTTCGAGCTGGTTTTCCAGGAGCTGTTGCAGAGCACGTCTGCCCTGCTCGCTGGTCAGGCTCCGCCCCCCATCCTTATTCTTTTATGTCATGTAATATATGAAAAATCTTGAATAGTTTGGATTACGCTACAAATGTCTGAAAAAACAATAAAAAGAAATTAAGCAAAAGGGCAATGGACATGCCATTGTCCAACCTCCCCAAAAATGATGTCCATCCCCACTAGAGCTATTATTTAAATAATGAAAACGTGGAGGACATAGTGTCTCCCCGTACTCCGCCAGTGGGGCTCGAATTAAACAATATGGAGCGACATAGTGTCCCCCCAGGCTCTTTTCAATTAACCTGGCGGACCTAATGTCCCACCAGCCACCAATCATAGGTGGTGTGTAGGAGCCCTAATATTGATAACAGGGGTAACGAGGTTCCCCGCAGCCCTCACGCATGGATGGCTGGTGGAGCCTCTAAATCAGTGATGGCAAACCTTTTTGAGCCTGAGTGCCCAAACCGCAATACATGCTAACTTTGTTTCCTCAAAGTGCAATTAAGCCTGAATCCTGAGGTTTAAGTTTAGAAAAAAACAGTTGATTGACGTAATTCCCTGTCTCCTGGCGGCATCAGTGGAGGGAGCAGTGCTGGAACGGCATGTAAGTCATTGGTCCCTCACAGCCCTCCATCTCACCCACACACCAGTGCCATCTTAACAACATTATGGGCACTGGGGCCCTGCCTACACACAAGTCACAGGATAAAAATGTAATATAGATAAAAGTATACAACAGAAAATATGCACAACGTGGAAGTAGGTATAGTGTACTAGCTCAAAAACACCTGTAAAGTGGTATCCCCTACACCACTTAAAACATAGAATTATACATACATAAAACAAGTGGAGCTTTTAGATTTCAGCAGGCGTTCTGTAAAAGTAAAATACATACAGAAAATAGTGCAATATGTCTATAACACAGTATATAGAAAAGGGTTAAAATATTTGTCAAACTCACAAGCCTGGAGTCATACCCTCATATGACTCTGGTGGTATAAGCCTCTGGACCATTTGGGGGTTGTCCAGACCCTTCTTTGGCAGCGTGCTGGATGTTGAGTAATTCCTTTGGTGTCTTTCTGACTGGTTTCCAAAATAGGAGTAAGTACCCAGTGTGTCAGGATTTAAAAAACGATTTATTCCAAAGAAATATAAAAACAAGATATATATATAATAAAAAATACTTATCCCAGGTAATACTGGGTAGACTCAATAGTCTCAACTTGAACTTGAGACTATTGAGTCTACCCAGTATTACCTGGGATAAGTATTTTTTATTATATATATATCTTGTTTTTATATTTCTTTAAAATTTCTTTATAAAATTTCTTTATATTTTAACCCTTTTCTATATACTGTGTTATAGACATATTGCACTATTTTCTGTATGTATTTTACTTTTACAGAACGCCTGCTGAAATCTAAAAGCTCCACTTGTTTTATGTATAGATAAAAGTAGGCTTATATATATTGGTATCTCCAACAAATGCAATACATACATAAAATACATACACACAGACTGCTGAATGCATACACACATTCTGCTAAATACATACACAAATACACACACACACACATGCTGCATTGAGGGGTGCAGTTTGTGTGTATGGGTTGCGGAGTGTGTGTGAGGGTGCTGTGTGTGTCTCTGAGGGATGCTGTGTGTGGGGGGGAGGTGATGTGTGTGTGTGTGTGTGTGTGAGAGGGGTGCTGTGTGTGTGAGAGGGGTCCCGTGAGTGGGGGGTGCTATGTGTGTGAGAGGGGTGCTGTGTGTGGGGGGGGAGGTACTGTGTGTTTGATAGGGGTGCTGTGTGTTTGAGAGGGGTCCTGTGTGTTTGAGAGGCGTCCTGTGTCTGGTGGGTGCTGTGTGTGGGGGGGGGAGAGGAACTGTGTGTGTGAGTGGGGTGCTGTGTGTGTGGGGGGGTGCTATGTGTGTGTGGGGGGTGCAATGTGTGTGTGGGGTGGGTGCTGTGTGTGTGTGTGTGATAAGGGTGCTGTGTGAGAGGGGTGCTGTGTGGGAGGGGTGCTGTGGAGGGAGTACACAGCCAGCCCTGCTGGTGGTCTGGTGGTGGTAAGTATGTAGGACAGGTTCTGGCTGCAGCTCTCCTGTCCTCCCGCACGCAGAAAGCTGTGTGGGGCATTGCCATGTTAACGGAAGCGTTGCCCGACACAAAAGCAGACTAGGCGCCTGCTGTTTTGGGCAGGCAGGTGCCTACTCTGCATTGCTGCCGACCAGTGCCAGCGACCCCCTCCCCCGACGGCCTATGGCCACGTGCCCACAGAGAGGGCCCATAGGTTCGCCATCACTGCTCTAAATAAATAAAAATTGGGTGTTGGTATGCTATTGTCCACTACCCAAAATAAATATGTTCACCCACTTCCCAAGCCATGTTGACCAGACAAGTGTTGATAACACTAGAAAGGTTATGCTCTATATACTTGTATACTTATATATTACTCCCTAGTAAATAAAAAAAACTTTCAAAATAATAAATAATATTGATATCAGTAGTTCCTTTAGGATGTTTATTAGCTAGGAGGCAAACCTCTTCATGTAATCTGTAGGAAAGGGATTTTTCTAAGTGAGTAAACTAACATGTCTTGTGATGTTGATTAAGATAGCACTCATCTGACACCTTTAAAGAATAAATGTATAATTCTTCAAAGACTTCAATAGATCTTTGTGTAATTACCTTTTGTGACCTCTGCTATAATACCGTACAGTGTTAACACCTTCAGTCTTTCATATGTTTTCAGCTGCCAAGCTCTGTTTGTATAATTACCTCCAATGATAAACAATGGCTCAGGAGCTCCTTCAAGGTCAGAGCTTTCCACTACCTTTGGAAAGTAAGCTTCAGACGAAAAGAAAAAGGGAGTGGCAGAGATTATGTATTTGTTATTAAAAAAGTTTCATGTTTGATTTAATGGTCAATTGATACCGCCATGCAATTCAGTATGCATTATGTTTGCTTTACACATGTAAGAATATACTTTCTCTTCCAACACAAATATATTACTTACAGTGCTTTGATTTAAACACAGTACTATAGGGAATTAAGACAGAAAGGTAGTGTGTTTCCTTCACAATCATTCTATGTAAAACAATTTAATGAGAATGTGGTTACACATGTGGAGATTATTGAGAGTGTGGACTTTTCCCCCACAGCCACCATGTGGCAATATCCCAAAAACACAGAAACACCCACTAGTTTCCTCACTGGGTTTGCCTGGGTTTCTGTGAAACTTCCCAGGGAATTTTGGGGGTTTGCCTACCCTGCTTTGAGCACCCCTCTGGGTTTGGTTTACTCCCTAATTAGCATGTGCATCACTTTTTTTTTTAATGAAAAACTATGTGGCAGTAGTGAGAGTGAGAGAGGGGAAATGGGCTGTGTGGATGAGGGAGACTACGGTGGTTTGTCCACATTGCAACAATTTTATAACATGACAGGAGGCTTCCTATTTTGCATTAACTCTCTTTTCTAAACTCCATAGCAGTAAAGAAAAACATAAAGAATAACAATAAATCTATGAGCAGTTTAGTCTATATAAGGGTCATGCTGCTTGCACACTTCCTCTTTACTGCTCATCGCAGACAGGTCAGACTTTTGGCTCCCCCAGAGCCTTATACCTTTATTGTGCTTCACTTTTATTTAGCTTATTAATTCCTGTTTCTTGTATTATTTTGTTATATTATTGTTCCTACTCTTATGGGCAGTGGGTTTATTGGCTAGGCTTTATAGGGGTTTTCTTCCTCCCTTCCCTTTCACCTGGTCGGCCCTGGGAACCTGGTTACACCCTTAGTGGCTCCCCTGAGTTTACCCTTCTGCCCTGGGACCTTGGAGCCCCTTCTGGGCGCCCTCCTTCTCGGCCGCAACCGTTCGCGGCATTGAATGCGCCGGCCTTTTTCGGACGCGACCAGGCTATAATTTAGTCCCCGGCTTGCGGCTTACACGCGCGGCGGCCATCTTGGATCGCGCATCTCACGAGATCCATGCGGCCATCTTTGTTCTACCGCGTGTGTGCCGTGAACGGACTGTATACCCTTCTATCCCTGTTGGAAGCTGAGCTTACCTCCTTCAGTGTGGAGAACCTTTTCACATACTGTGAGTGCCAGTATTTCAGTATACTTTTCAGCACTTGCTTTTATAGAAAGCTTCTACAGTACCTGCTAATGTGATTTGCCATACCTTGGTACTCCTGTGCTTCTGTGCCTGCTACATCACCAAGAAGATTCCTGACTCATTTGGCTGGGTCAGTCAGGTCAGTGCTGCTGCCTGTATATATCTTGTGACCTGCACTCACCTGTGCAACTGGGGTGAGCCCCCATTATATGTACCTAAGTAGAAACATAGAAACATAGAATGTGACGGCAGATAAGAACCATTCGGCCCATCTAGTCTGCCTAATTTTCTAAATACTTTCATTAGCCCTGGCGTTATCTTATAGTTAGGATAGCCTTATGCCTATCCCACGCATGCTTAAACTCCTTTACTGTGTTAACCTCTACCACTTCAGCTGGAAGGCTATTCCATGCATCCACTACCCTCTCAATAAAGTAATACTTCTGGAAGTACTGTGCTGCTAATTGGGAGACTAACTTGGCACAAAGGAAATAGGGCCCCAGGCACAAGGGAAACTGTTTGACGAACCGTTCCTCAAAGAACTCAACAAACACGTGAATGTGTTTACCTCACTCAACAAAGCGCAGTCCTCTATGTGCCGAGTCTTCAGAGGAAACCCCATGAGAGGGGTTTTTGGAATGGCTGGCCGGCACCTGGGCCGTGCTGCCAGACGGTTTTGGCCTTCACGCCCCCGCACACAGCTGACACCGTTCTACCCATCCAGGAATTACAGGCAACCACCCGCCTACTCCAGAGGCTCGGACAGAGGCCGTGGACCGCATGGACGCGGACGCTCCCGATTCGCTGCAGGTAGGCAAACTACTGCAGGCCGTATTTGCCTTTCTTTCCAGAATTGGGCCACCCTGTCGTCAGACACATGGATTCTGCAAACGGTACAGGGCTACATCATAGACCTGGTGGGGACTCCCGTTCAGATGCACCTCCCGCGCCCCATCTATCTGTCATCTCACGACCATAATCTTGTCAACAAGGAACTGCACGAACTGCGGGACAAGGGAGCCATCCAGCCGGCCGACGGCTTTAGAGGCTTTTTCAGCAATATCTTTCTGGTCCGCAAAAAGACAGGAGAATTCCACCCTGTCATCAACATGCGTGACCTCAATGTGTATGTGATGTACCGACGCCAGCTTGTGGGGCTGGGGTGCTACCAGCAGAATCACTTCCACGGGGGGAACATGGACGACACAGGAGCTCTCCATGCACATAAATTGCTTAGAACTCCTGGCGGGGTCCTTCGCGATCCGCAACCTGGCTCGGGAAAAATCCAACTGTTGCATCCTCCTTCGCATGGACAACGTCTCCGCCGTTCGATATATCAATCGCCTGGGGGATGCACGCTCCCACCTTCTGTCGGACATCACGAAAGACATCTTTGACTTCTGTCTTCCCCGCAACATCGCACTCCAGGCCGAATACCTCCCCGGAGAGATCAACCTCATGGCGGACTGGTTCTCCCGTCATTGGAGGGACGTCAGTGACTGGAAGCTGGACACGAGGGTATTCCGGGCCATCGCCGCCCGGAGGGGTCCTTTTATCTGGACCTGTTTGCCTCCCGCAACAACCACCAGACCCCGGAATTCTTCAGCTGGCTCCCGGACCGCTTTCCTGCTTTGCCTTGTGTCTTTCCTTCGAGTGTCGGATGTGCGAGCCTTCGACGTCGACGCTTACGATGTTGCCCTCGATGGGGTCACATTCTGTATCTCCCAACGTACTAAGTCATATTTGACATCGTTTTTTTAGCCCTTTTTTCCAGACGACCCGCAGCTTTGTGTGGTATCTACTCTGTTACCTTCCCTCTTCGGAACTCGGCGTCGGGCCAACTCCTTGTGTCCTATGTTCAGCCCCACGCTCCGGTCTCAGTCACCACGCTAGCTCGATGGATTCGCTGGATCCTTTCTCTCGCCAATATAGACCCCTCTTTCTGCGCTCATTCCATACGCAGAGCGGCTGCCTCCTCAGCCTTCCTAGTGGGGGCGTCTTTGTCGGATATTCTACGGGTGGCGGATTGGTCTAGGGAATCGTACCTTCTATTTCTGCACTCCTTCTTCTGCTGGGATATCTCTAATTCAGCATTAAAATAGGAAGCCTCCTGTCATGTTATAACATTGAAGATTATGCTAGCTTTAGTGTACTAATAATCTTAATTATAATAAGGACAGGAGGCGAGTATTTTCCCTCCCTTCTGTTCCCTCCCCTGACACACCTCGGGGGGTGGACGGATGTTAATTTTCACTGGTTAAATTCGTTGTTTTCCTATCTTATCATATTGTGGTCTACTCTGGTTCCCGCTTTGGTACACATTATAGGGACCTGACACTATATCGTTTTCATGTTTTAACGTATAATATTATTTTGTCGTCTGCTCCGTATTAATTTCATCTTGAAAGCATGCTGATAAAGGCTCATCTGCTTGACTAGTTACGGTTCAGTACCTAACCTGTTTCATACTCTCTTTTCAGTGTAACCCTCTTCAGGACCTCCACTGGATGTCATTTCGGGATCACTCATTGGAGCAAGTTAGAGGTTTTTTTTTATTAATAGTTAAAGTTGATTTTCCAGTGGAAGAGAGTTAACACAAGCCTCTACATATTTAGTAAGTAAATGTTTAAATTCACGCATATATGTACAGTAAGAGTTAGGCAATGTCCACTGACTGGTCAAAATATTTTGCCATACCTCTTGATATTTGCTGACCTTTGGATTCTTGGACATTTCAAAGTCTCATGATAATTTTGTTAACAAAAAAAACTGCTGACTACAATGTTTATTTTTAGATACCACGCGTTATGTATCACGGACTAATAACATTATTAGGAAATATGGGAAGTTCCAATGTTCCAATTATAATTCCCATTTTTTATGTTTTATGTTCATGATAGCTATTACTCATTTCTTGTGCAGGTGATACAAAATGTAAACCTGTAAATATGCTCTATATCCAGACATTTTTATACAATCTTTCCAAATATGTTCATTAAAAGTTGTACTCACCGTTTGTGATCAAACTAGACCTGTGCATTCTTTGCACTTTTTCTTAAACATATCAATTTGACTGACAACAACCAATCAAGTTGTCATCAAGGAAGGATGCAACTAATGCAAATGTCTCAAACCAGTATTTGCTCACCACCAAGACACTGCAGCAATTTAAAGGCGCATTCCAGACACCATAACATCTTAATGAAGTTATCATGGTGCCAGGAGGCCCCGAGCGCACGCTTGCTTCAAGGTGTCGAATGGTTTAACACCAAAGTTGCCTCCACCACCGATCTCCACCCCGCCGGGCAAGGGCACAGCTGATTGGCTCAGATTGATGCTTCCAGCCAATCAGTGACTCCCCATTCAAAAAACTGGCTAGGAAAAGGTTCTAAGACTGGATGTTGCCTGGGAAGAAGTGGATATTTGGGCTAGAGGCAACTTTGGGTATAACCTATAAGGGTAAGAGTATACCGATGGCCTCCTGTACCATAACAACTTCATTTAGATGAAGTTGTAATGGTGCATTAAGGTGACTGAACTGTCCTTTTAATTTAGTACTAGAACATAGGACTGCATGAAGTATAACCTGTTGTTGTTCACAAGGGACAGTGAACTTCTCTGGGTATGTTTACTTGTACCTATTTAGTTAACAAATATATGTCTATGAGGTCTGAAAAATAAAATGAAATGTAGAAGCCAATATTTAGCTTTATATCCTGCAACTGAGCACCTTCATCTATGGCCCATGTCATTCATTTTTGTAAGCTTTGCTATTTGCATCTAACATCAAAATTTAGAGACCATAGGGAGAGCAGGAGAAATCTAAACAATATTTCTGTTTCTCCTCCTCCAGTACAACGTGCACCAGAATGGAACTAGATTGTGATGTCAGTTGATCTATCATTAAAGGACCACTATAGTGCCAGGAAAACAAACTAATTTCCTGGCACTATAGGGTCTTTAGGTCCCCCCCCACCCTTAGGGTACCACACCTGCCGGTCTGAAGGGGGAGGAAGGGGTTAATCACTTACCTTTCTCCAGCGCTAGCCTCCCTCAGCGCTGGGGAAATCACCTCCCTCTTCTGACGTCAGCATGCGCATTCAATCAGTCCATAGGAAAGCATTACTAAATGGACGGCAGCGTCTTCTCACTGTGATTTTCACAGTGAGAAGCGCCTCTAGCGGCTGTCAATGAGACATCCACTAGAGGCTGGATTAACCCTAATGTAAACATAGCAGTTTCTTTGAATGCTCTGCATGCTCTGTACCTCGATTCACAGCCAGGAAACTCAGAGCGATTGCTCCAGCATTCCAAGATGGCAGCCGCCGCATAAGGAGACTGGTCTGCAGGTCAGAGGTTGGAGAAGGTGTGGCTGAGGGGCGGACCCAGGACAATAATGCATCCAAGATGGGGCTGAGTCCCTCTTACAGGCGAGACCAGGTTATGTGATTGACCCACTTCTTTATAGGCAAAGCACACCTTTTGGTCAGTGCTTGGTTGTTTTGTTACCTGCCTCAGAACTCCTAATGTTTGTTTCCCTGTGTTTCCTGTCGTTGCTGATTTTCTGACTTTGCCTGCTCTCTGGATTTTGGTGATTGCCGCCTGCCCTGACCTCTGCACCATCTGACTCTGATTTCTGCCTGATCCTTCTTCAGATATCTTTGTCTTGGATTTGTTCTCTTATTTTTATTAAAGCCCTTGTGCCATCACTGAACCAACAGAATCCTGTTCTCATCCTCAGGATTTCTGTGGATCACGCTTGTAAGGGAGAGCTGTTAGCCTGTGTACCAGGACTGAACACGACCCCAGTGGTTTGTTAAATTAGCAGAGTAATGGATGATCTGCTAACTTTGTTAGAGATTGGGAAAGCGATCCATCTCCTCTCCAGGGGCAAATCTCCTGGCTTGGATTCAGTCCCAGTTGAGGTCTACAAGCCTTTTGACATCAACTCTGGCTCTTGGGAACAGAGCACATTGAATCGGACAACATAGTGCTCCCGTGTACAAAAGGGTGCTGAATCATGTGAAGCCAAAAGGACGGCTGCAGCAGAACAAGAGAACTGAGCTAAAAATGCTTGTGCCAGTAATGCTACTAGAGATGTCCTCTTCAACTGCTGTTCCATCTGTCATCGGACAATCTGTGCAAGGATTGGCCTTGTTAGCCATCTGCGCACATACAAATAGAAGCTTAACTAGCAACTCATGGATGACTGAGTGGTCCTCGGCAAATCGACATACGAACAACAATCACTTTAATTGTTTATTTATATTTCATTATTTTCCATTTCATAACATTGAATTGTGCACTAAGAAGAAACCATAAACCAAAAAGTTATTTAACAAAAATAAAAGAACATTAGTTACATACTAACTTTCTCTGGGATTCTCTTGCCGTCTTTACCGTAGTAAAATAATTCCAGGATGACCTTTTGATGTCATAGAATAATTAAATAATAACAAAAAAAACTCTAGGAAATTGCTGGGCAATTAATACAAAAGAGATAATACTTTAAAAATATTAACATTGGTCAAATTTTAGCTGTACTTATAATGAAGTGATTGTTCACCAAACAATGACAGACTGAATTACAAAATTGGAAAAATTCTGATAGATTGCTAAAAGTTAGATATACACAGTTAGATATATCTGACACAGAGCAGAATAGGGACTGTTCCTACATAAGGTCACTTGGCAGATATGGATTGACACCTGTCCTCAGAGACCCTGATACACACTGACACAGAGCAGAATAGGGAATATTCACTAAATGCCAAACATTGTTATACAGGGGAATATTCAGTAAATAAGGATAAGGGGGGGACGACCTACTGTCCTCCCCCCTGGCCCCCACCCCTGCGCGGTGGGTGGGGGCCATAAATCACAATGGGGGGGACCTACTGTCCTCCCGCCCGCCCGCCCCCACCCGTGAGCGGTGGGTGGGGGCCATAAAAATAATGAGGGGGGGAACTACTGTATGATGTTGTATCGATCAGGTAGTGTAAGGGTTACGCCCGCTTCACAGTGACAGACCAAACTCCCCGTTTAACGCACCGCAAACAACCGCAAACAGTCCATTTGCACAACTGCAAACTCCCCATTTGTACAAGGTTGGATACCAAGCTAGCCATGTCCCGTTCCTTGTCCTCACTGATGTCATTGAAGGTCTTATCCTCCACCCAGCCACGTACAACACCAAGGGTCCCCGAAAGGTGACAACAAGCCCCCTGGGACGCCTGCTGTGTTTGGTCTTCCACCTCCTCAAAGCCACCTTCCTCCTCTGACTCCTCTTCTTCAGACTCCTCTCTCTGCGTTGCCTCTCTCTGCGTTATTATAAGGTGTGTTAAGTAGTACTATTCTTATCAGTTTAATCCCTGTTATGAGTAGAAGACTATTTCCTTGTTTCGCCAAACCCCTTTAAAGATGGAAAAAGCGGTATGAGTGGAAGAAATGAGGAAATGTGGTCAGGTGGTGGTGCCAGCCCCACCGAGGGCTTGTACCCAGGTATGCTAATAAACTGAAAAAATAAAAAATCTCCCAAGAAGGAGATCTAAAACTGGCATAGGAAAAGGTTAGACAACTATAATAAAGTGATACCTACAAATCCTAGTGAGCATAGGTGTATAATAGAGGGAGAAAGGGAAAGCAGAGTAATGCTTCCTAATACCGTGGTTAGTACCCTTTGTTAAAGTAAATTGAGTAATGGACAAAAGTCTTTATTGTATCATTTATAAATAACAAAGGGATACTATACTCATTCCCCTATAGTGGCTTATTGTGTAATAATGGTAATACTATTACCTATTATATAATATTGCCAGGGGCAAGGAAATTCCCTCTAAATAGATTGGTATAGGCAGAGAGTATGGAGACCGGAGTGATGCTGTCATAATAAGTGTCAATAAGGTGATATAAAGTTAAATGTATCACAGACACACATCCACCCTTTCTCTTAGCTAGTTTCCAGAAATGCTGGATAGGTAGAAGGGCTATAAAGACTCAGAGAGGTCTAAGAATAATCCTCTAAACTAGCCCTAATCTCCTTAAACACCGTCAAGGGTGTTCTAAGCTAAAGCTCAATCTAAACGTTTAGATGACTGCCTGATTTCCCATCACAGATGCAGTGGCGGATCCAGAGCCTGATCTCGGGAGGGGCACTTGTAGATTATTTAAATAAATAATCCAGACACAATAACCACTACAGCTCAGTGTAGTGGTCATTGTGCCAATAGTGCCGAGACCCCCTCCCAGAGTAAGTAGTCAAGCTGTTTAAGAACAGTTTGACAACTTACCTGGGCTCATCTGGGAAATGGGGCTGTATTAGGGCAGAGGAGCAGTGGTATGTGTGAGTTGTGCAATGTGTGAGGGGTGCAGTGTGTGAGGGGGACAGTGTGTTAGCAGTGTGTGTGTGAAGGTTGCAGTATGTAAGTGAGGGCGGCAGTATATGTCAGGGGTGCAGTGTGTGTGTGGGTCAGTATGTGTGTGTGACAGTTACAGTGTGTGTGTGTATATTGCAGTGTATGTGTGGGGGCAATGTATGTGTGTGGGGGCAATGTGTTTATGGGGCAGTGTGTATGTGGGGGCAATGTGTATGGGGGCAATGTGTATGGGGGCTGTGTGTATGGGGGCAGTATGTATCTGGGGGGCAGGGGCAATGTGTGTGTGTGTATGGTGGCAGGGGCAATGTGTGTGTGTATGGGGGCAGGGGCAATGTGTGTGTGTATGGGGGCAGGGGCAATGTGTGTGTTTAGGGGGGGCAGGGGCAATGTGTGTGTTTATGGGGCAGGGTCAATGTGTGTGTGTGTATGGGTGGCAGGGGCAATGTGTGTGTGTGTATGGGTGGCAGGGGCAATGTGTGTGTGTATGGGGGCAGTGGCAATGTGTGTGTGTATGGGGGGAAGGGGCAATGTGTGTGTGTATGGGGGGCAGGGGCAATGTGTGTGTGTATGGGGGGGCAGGGGCAATGTGTGTGTGTATGGGGGGCAGGGGCAATGTGTGTGTGTATGGGGGGCAGGGGCAATGTGTGTGTGTATGGGGGCAGGGGCAATGTGTGTGTGTATGGGGGGCAGGGGCAATGTGTGTGTGTATGGGGGGCAGGGGCAATCTGTGTGTGTATGGGGGCAGGGGCAATGTGTGTGTGTATGGGGGGCAGTGTGTATGGGGGGCAGGGGCAATGTGTGTGTGTATGGGGGCAGGGGCAATGTGTGTGTGTATGGGGGCAGGGGCAATGTGTGTGTGTGTATGGGGGCAGGGGCAATGTGTGTGTGTATGGGGGGCAGGGGCAATGTGTGTGTGTATGGGGGGCAGGGGCAATGTGTGTGTATGATAAGAAGGATAGGGGGGGGGCTTTTTTATGTGTGTGTTTTTTTTTAATTTAATTAAAATAAATATATACTTTATGTCCCCCCTCCCTTCTTACCTTTACTGGGAGGAGGGGGGACATAATTTGTATCCTGGTGGTCCCAGTGGGATTCATTGGTGGTCCCAGTGGTAGGAGTGAACTCTAGCCCGCGCTCCAGGGCTAGAGTTCACTCTCGCGAGATTTGGAGCGTTGCCGTGGTAACCACGGCAACGCTCCAAATCTCGCGAGAGGAGGTCCCGGAGGAGCTGCAGGAAGAGCTCCCGGGTCTTCTCTCCCTCCCCTGCCGGCTGTCAGCACAGTGCCTGCGGACCCGGGAGAGAGATCTCTGATCTCCCCGGTCCACAGGCACATTGCAGGGCTGGCACTTGGGCAATGCCAGCCCTGCACTAGCCAGCGGGGGGAGAATCTCCAGGGGGGGGCAATTGCCCCGTTGCCCTCCCCCCTGGACCGCCACTGCACAGATGCTGGCTAGGAATAACACTGTGCAAGACAAAGAGTGGGTCTAAGTGTCCATAGTGCAGTAAAGTGTCCCTAGTGAAGTGAAAAAGAGAATAACGAGCTGGCGCCCAAGAGAATAACGAGCTGGCACCCTATCAGGTAACGTGTATATGGCATCGATTTTAGGAACCGGAAGATGGAAAAAGATGCTTGGTCGGTCCTCCTACTTCAAATTTGGGGCACTGCGCGGCAATCTAATGTGCCACCAGATAGGAGTGGTGTGTTAAGTAGTACTATTCCTATCAGTTTAATCCCTGTTATGTGCCTTTTTTTTTGGTTTGGTTTTTGAAGCCACAGTGCAGCACCAGAGGCCCGAAAAATTAGGTATGTACACATGCCTGAAAAATTAGGTATTGTTGCAGCCGGTCAGAAAAATTGATGTTTGTTTCCCAGGCAGAAAGTGCCCTAAAACATTGCGGCTTGAACCCTAGTTGGTGGCGGATAAGTCACGCAAGTCAACCGGCATTCAGAGCTAAAATACAGCAGCGTGTGGACCATTTTTAGCCCAAGACAGCTCATCTCATCAGGCCTTTTTTAGTCGAATGTATCGCCCACTGTCAGTCCCTTCGGGATCCATCCCTCATTCATCTTAATAAAGGTGAGGTAATCTAGACTTTTTTGACCTAGGCGACTTCTCTTCTCAGTGACAATACCTCCTGCTGCACTGAAGGTCCTTTCTGACAGGACACTTGAAGCGGGGCAGGCCAGAAGTTCTATCGCAAATTGGGATAGCTCAGGCCACAGGTCAAGCCTGCACACCCAGTAGTGAAGGGGTTCATCGCTCCTCAGAGTGTCGATATCTGCAGTTAAGGCGAGGTAGTCTGCTACCTGTCGGTCGAGTCGTTCTCTGAGGGTGGATCCCGAAGGGCTGTGGCGATGCGTAGGACTTAAAAAGCTCTGCATGTCCTCCATCAACAACACATCTGTAAAGCGTCCTGTCCTTGCCGGCGTGGTCGTGGGAGGAGGAGGATTACTTTCACCTCTTCCCCTGTTAGATTCCGTTGTGCTGTGACATCACCCTTATACGCTGTGTAAAGCATACTTTTTAATTTATTTTGAAAATGCTGCATCCTTTCCGACTTGTTGTAATTTGGTAACATTTCAGCCACTTCCTCCTTATACCGGCGGTAGTGATGTACCGAACTGTTCGCCGGCGAATAGTTCCCTGCGAACTTAGCATGTTCGCGTTCGCCGCGGCGGGCGGACACATGCGCGGTTCGATCCGCCCCCTATTCATCATCATTGGGCAAACTTTGACCCTGTGCCTCTCGGTCAGCAGACACATTCCAGCCAATCAGCAGCACTCCCTCCCTTCCACACCCTCCAACCTCCCTCCCAGCATCCATTTTCGATTCATTCTGAAACTGCATGCTTATTGAGAGGAGGGAAAGTTTAGCTGCTGCTGATTAGATAGGGAAATTGATAGCTAGGCTAGGGTATTCAGTGTCCACTACATTCCTGAAGGACTCATCTGATCTCTGCTGTAAGGACAGCACCCCAAAAAGCCCTTTTTAGGGCTAGGAAATAAGGCTACTTTTTTTTTCTGTGTAATGTAATTGCAGGTGCCTGCCTGCCAGCTTCTGTGTGAGGCTCACAGTGGATACTGTGCCCACTTGCCCAGTGCCACCACTCATATCTGTTTTTACAATAGCTTAAGCTTTAGATTTAAAAAAAATAATTTTTTTTCACTGTAATAGAAGAGCAGATGCCTGCCTGCCAGCTTCTGTGTGAGGCTCACAGTGGATACTGTGCCCACTTGCCCAGTGCCACCACTCATATCTGTTTTTACAATAGCTTAAGCTTTAGATTTAAAAAATTTTTTCACTGTAATAGAAGAGCAGTTGCCTGCCTGCCAGCTTCTGTGTGAGGCTCACAGTGGATACTGTGCCCACTTGCCCAGTGCCACCACTCATATCTGTTGTGACAATAGCTTAAGCGTTAGATTTAAAAAAAATATTTGTTTTCACTGTAATAGAAGAGCAGTTGCCTGCCTGCCAGCTTCTGTGTGAGGCTCACAGTGGATACTGTGCCCACTTGCCCAGTGCCACCACTCATATCTGTTGTGACAATAGCTTAAGCTTTAGATTTAAAAAATAATATTTTTTTTCAATGGAATAGAAGAGCAGTTGCCTGCCTGCCTGCTTCTGTGTGAGGCTCACAGTGGATACTGTGCCCACTTGCCCAGTGCCACCACTCATATCTGTTGTGACAATAGCTTAAGCTTTAGATTTAAAAAATAATGTTTTTTTCACTGCAATAGAAGAGCAGTTGCCTGCCTGCCAGCTTCTGTGTGAGGCTCAAAGTGGATACTGTGCCCACTTGCCCAGTGCCACCACTCATATCTGTTTTTACAATAGCTTAAGCTTTAGATTTAAAAAAATAATAATTTTTTCACTGTAATAGAAGAGCAGTTGCCTGCCTGCCATCTTCTGTGTCAGGCTGGATGCTGTGCCCATTTGCACAGTCAGTGCCACCACTCATATCTGTTGTGACAATAGCTTAAGCTTTAGATATAAAAAAATATCATTTTTTTCACTGTAATAGAAGAGCAGTTAGTTGTCTGCAAGCGTCTGGGTGTCAGGCCTCCTTCAGCGTGCGCTCTGCAGACCTGTGCCAGCGTACATTGACAGTTGCCACTCATATCTGGTGTCTCTGTAGCGTGCTTTTACAAAGAAAAAAGGTTTCCAGTGTAAGCTAATAGCAGCCAGTCAGTGTCCTTCAAGCGGCTCTGTCAGGCCTACAGTGTGTGCTCTCCAGAACTGTTACAGTGCACATTGCCAATCATATCTGGTGTCTCTATAGCGCGCTTTTACAAAGAAAAAAGGTTTCCAGTGTAAGCTAATAGCAGCCAGTCAGTGTTCTTCAAGCGGCTCTGTCAGGCCTACAGTGTGTGCTCTCCAGAACTGTTACAGTGCACATTGCCAATCATATCTGGTGTCTCTATAGCGTGCTTTTACAAAGAAAAAAGGTTTCCAGTGTAAGCTAATAGCAGCCAGTCAGTGTCCTTCAAGCGGCACTGTCCGGCCTACAGTGTGTGCTCTCCAGAACTGTTACAGTGCACATTGCCACTCATATCTGGTGTTTCTATAGCGTGCTTTTACAAAGAAAAAAGGTTTCCAGTGTAAGCTAATAGCAGCCAGTCAGTGTCCTTCAAGCGGCTCTGTCAGGCCTACAGTGTGTGCTCTCCAGAACTGTTACAGTGCACATTGCCAATCATATCTGGTGTCTCTATAGCGTGCTTTTACAAAGAAAAAAGGTTTCCAGTGTAAGCTAATAGCAGCCAGTCAGTGTCCTTCAAGCGGCTCTGTCAGGCCTGCAGTGTGTGCTCTCCAGAACTGTTACAGTGCACATTGCCAATCATATCTGGTGTCTCTATAGCGTGCTTTTACAAAGAAAAAAGGTTTCCAGTGTAAGCTAATAGCAGCCAGTCAGTGTCCTTCAAGCGGCTCTGTCAGGCCTACAGTGTGTGCTCTCCAGAACTGTTACAGTGCACATTGCCACTCATATCTGGTGTCTCTATAGCGTGCTTTTACAAAGAAAAAAGGTTTCCAGTGTAAGCTAATAGCAGCCAGTCGGTGTCCTTCAAGCGGCTCTGTCAAGCCTACAGTGTGTGCTCTCCAGAACTGTTACAGTGCACATTGCCAATCATATCTGGTGTCTCTATAGCGTGCTTTTACAAAGAAAAAAGGTTTCCAGTGTAAGCTAATAGCAGCCAGTCAGTGTCCTTCAAGCGGCTCTGTCAGGCATACAGTGTGTGCTCTCCAGAACTGTTACAGTGCACATTGCCAATCATATCTGGTGTCTCTATAGCGTGCTATTACAAAGAAAAAAGGTTTCCAGTGTAAGCTAATAGCAGCCAGTCAGTGTCATTCAAGCGGCTCTGTCAGGCCTACAGTGTGTTCTCTCCAGAACTGTTACAGTGCACATTGCCACTCATATCTGATGTCTCTATAGCGTGCTTTTACAAAGAAAAAAGGTTTCCAGTGTAAGCTAATAGCAGCCAGTCGGTGTCCTTCAAGCGGCTCTGTCAAGCCTACAGTGTGTGCTCTCCAGAACTGATACAGTGCACATTGCCAATCATATTTGGTGTCTCTATAGCGTGCTTTTACAAAGAAAAACGGTTTCCAGTGTAAGCTAGTAGCAGCCAGTCAGTGTCCTTCAGGCGGCTCTGTCAGGCCTACAGTGTGTGCTCTCCAGAACTGTTACAGTGCACATTGCCACTCATATCTGGTGTCTCTATAGCGTGCTTTTACAAAGAAAAAAGGTTTCCAGTGTAAGCTAATAGCAGCCAGTCAGTGTCCTTCAAGCGGCTCTGTCAGGCCTACAGTGTGTGCTCTCCAGAACTGTTACAGTGCACATTGCCACTCATATCTGGTGTCTCTATAGCGTGCTTTTACAAAGAAAAAAGGTTTCCAGTGTAAGCTAATAGCAGCCAGTCAGTGTCCTTCAAGCGGCTCTGTCAGGCCTACAGTGTGTGCTCTCCAGAACTGTTACAGTGCACATTGCCACTCATATCTGGTGTCTCTATAGCGTGCTTTTACAAAGAAAAAAGGTTTCCAGTGTAAGCTAATAGCAGCCAGTCAGTGTCCTTCAAGCGGCTCTGTCAAGCCTACAGTGTGTGCTCTCCAGAACTGTTACAGTGCACATTGCCAATCATATCTGGTGTCTCTATAGCGTGCTTTTACAAAGAAAAAAGGTTTCCAGTGTAAGCTAATAGCAGCCAGTCAGTGTCCTTCAAGCGGCTCTGTCAGGCATACAGTGTGTGCTCTCCAGAACTGTTACAGTGCACATTGCCAATCATATCTGGTGTCTCTATAGCGTGCTATTACAAAGAAAAAAGGTTTCCAGTGTAAGCTAATAGCAGCCAGTCAGTGTCATTCAAGCGGCTCTGTCAGGCCTACAGTGTGTGCTCTCCAGAACTGTTACAGTGCACATTGCCACTCATATCTGATGTCTCTATAGCGTGCTTTTACAAAGAAAAAAGGTTTCCAGTGTAAGCTAATAGCAGCCAGTCGGTGTCCTTCAAGCGGCTCTGTCAAGCCTACAGTGTGTGCTCTCCAGAACTGATACAGTGCACATTGCCAATCATATTTGGTGTCTCTATAGCGTGCTTTTACAAAGAAAAAAGGTTTCCAGTGTAAGCTAGTAGCAGCCAGTCAGTGTCCTTCAGGCGGCTCTGTCAGGCCTACAGTGTGTGCTCTCCAGAACTGTTACAGTGCACATTGCCACTCATATCTGGTGTCTCTATAGCGTGCTTTTACAAAGAAAAAAGGTTTCCAGTGTAAACTAATAGCAGCCAGTCAGTGTCTTTCAAGCGGCTCTGTCAGGCCTACAGTGTGTGCTCTCCAGAACTGTTACAGTGCACATTGCCAATCATATCTGGTGTCTCTATAGCGCGCTTTTACAAAGAAAAAAGGTTTCCAGTGTAAGCTAATAGCAGCCAGTCAGTGTTCTTCAAGCGGCTCTGTCAGGCCTACAGTGTGTGCTCTCCAGAACTGTTACAGTGCACATTGCCAATCATATCTGGTGTCTCTATAGCGTGCTTTTACAAAGAAAAAAGGTTTCCAGTGTAAGCTAGTAGCAGCCAGTCAGTGTCCTTCAAGCGGCTCTGTCAGGCCTACAGTGTGTGCTCTCCAGAACTGTTACAGTGCACATTGCCAATCATATCTGGTGTCTCTATAGCGTGCTTTTACAAAGAAAAAAGGTTTCCAGTGTAAGCTAGTAGCAGCCAGTCAGTGTCCTTCAAGCGTCTCTGTCAGGCCTACAGTGTGTGCTCTCCAGAACTGTTACAGTGCACATTGCCACTCATATCTGGTGTCTCTATAGCGTGCTTTTACAAAGATAAAAGGTTTCCAGTGTAAGCTAATAGCAGCCAGTCAGTGTCTTTCAAGCGGCTCTGTCAGGCCTACAGTGTGTGCTCTCCAGAACTGTTACAGTGCACATTGCCAATCATATCTGGTGTCTCTATAGCGTGCTTTTACAAAGAAAAAAGGTTTCCAGTGTAAGCTAATAGCAGCCAGTCGGTGTCCTTCAAGCGGCTCTGTCAAGCCTATAGTGTGTGCTCTCCAGAACTGTTACAGTGCACATTGCCAATCATATTTGGTGTCTCTATAGCGTGCTTTTACAAAGAAAAAAGGTTTCCAGTGTAAGCTAGTAGCAGCCAGTCAGTGTCCTTCAGGCGGCTCTGTCAGGCCTACAGTGTGTGCTCTCCAGTACTGTTACAGTGCACATTGCCACTCATATCTGGTGTCTCTATAGCGTGCTTTTACAAAGAAAAAAGGTTTCCAGTGTAAACTAATAGCAGCCAGTCAGTGTCTTTCAAGCAGCTCTGTCAGGCCTACAGTGTGTGCTCTCCAGAACTGTTACAGTGCACATTGCCAATCATATCTGGTGTCTCTATAGCGTGCTTTTACAAAGAAAAAAGGTTTCCAGTGTAAGCTAGTAGCAGCCAGTCAGTGTCCTTCAAGCGGCTCTGTCAGGCCTACAGTGTGTGCTCTCCAGAACTGTTACAGTGCACATTGCCAATCATATCTGGTGTCTCTATAGCGTGCTTTTACAAAGAAAAAAGGTTTCTAGTGTAAGCTAGTAGCAGCCAGTCAGTGTCCTTCAAGCGTCTCTGTCAGGCCTACAGTGTGTGCTCTCCAGAACTGTTACAGTGCACATTGCCACTCATATCTGGTGTCTCTATAGCGTGCTTTTACAAAGATAAAAGGTTTCCAGTGTAAGCTAATAGCAGCCAGTCAGTGTCTTTCAAGCGGCTCTGTCAGGCCTACAGTGTGTGCTCTCAAGAACTGTTACAGTGCACATTGCCAATCATATCTGGTGTCTCTATAGCGTGCTTTTACAAAGAAAAAAGGTTTCCAGTGTAAGCTAATAGCAGCCAGTCAGTGTCCTTCAAGCGGCTCTGTCAGGCCTACAGTGTGTGCTCTCCAGAACTGTTACGGTGCACATTGCCAATCATATCTGGTGTCTCTATAGCGTGCTTTTACAAAGAAAAAAGGTTTCCAGTGTAAGCTAATAGCAGCTAGTCAGTGTCCTTCAAGCGGCTCTGTCAGGCCTACAGTGTGTGCTCTCCAGAACTGTTACAGTGCACATTGCCAATCATATCTGGTGTCTCTATAGCATGCTTTTACAAAGAAAAATGGTTTCCAGTGTAAGCTAGTAGCAGCCAGTCAGTGTCCTTCAAGCGGCTCTGTCAGGCCTACAGTGTGTGCTCTCCAGAACTGTTACAGTGCACATTGCCACTCATATCTGGTGTCTCTATAGCGTGCTTTTACAAAGAAAAAAGGTTTCCAGTGTAAGCTAATAGCAGCCAGTCAGTGTCTTTCAAGCGGCTCTGTCAGGCCTACAGTGTGTGCTCTCCAGAACTGTTACAGTGCACATTGCCACTCATATCTGGTGTCTCTATAGCGTGCTTTTACAAAGAAAAAAGGTTTCCAGTGTAAGCTAATAGCAGCCAGTCAGTGTCCTTCAAGCGGCTCTGTCAGGCCTACAGTGTGTGCTCTCCAGAACTGTTACAGTGCACATTGCCAATCATATCTGGTGTCTCTATAGCGTGCTTTTACAAAGAAAAAAGGTTTCCAGTGTAAGCTAATAGCAGCCAGTCAGTGTCCTTCAAGCGGCTCTGTCAGGCCTACAGTGTGTGCTCTGCAGACCGGTGCCAGTGCACATTGCCACTCATATCTGGTCTCACAGTAGCTTGCACGCATAGTACCACTAATCCCCCCAAAAATGACAGGCAGAGGCAGGACACCCCGCAGGGGCCGTCGTGGTCGTGGTGCTGTGATTCCCTTTTGCCCTAGAATAATGCCCAGTTTTCAGAAGCCACGTACCCTGAACTTGAAAAGTTCTGAGGACATAGTTGACTGGCTAACACAGGACACCCAATCTTCTTTAGCCTCCGCTCGGAACCTTGACGCACCATCCTCCTCCAGCTTAGCTTCAGGCACCTCTCAAGATACCACTCACCCACCTGCCGCCACCACCAAAACTAGCACCACAGCCGCTTTACTTGGTATGTCAGAGGAGTTATTCACACATCCGTTTGAAGAAATGAGTGATGCGCAACCATTATTGCCAGAGGATGTAGATAACAGGGATATGTCTCAGGCAGGCAGCATTAAACACATGGAGGTACAGTGTGATGATGATGATGTTGTACCCACTGCTGCTTCCTTTTCTGAGTTGTCAGATACAAGCGAAGCGGTTGATGATGACGATGCGTCCATGGATGTCACGTGGGTGCCCGCTCGGCAAGAAGAAGAACAGGGCGAAAGTTCAGATGGGGAGACAGAGAGGAGGAGGAGACGAGTTGGAAGCAGGGGGAGGTCGTCGCAAGGAGCTAGTGGCACAGTCAGACAGCATGCATCGGCACCCGGGGTCAGCCCGACAGCACGCCAATCAACGCATGCTGTGTCCACCACCAGAATGCCGTCATTGCAGAGCTCAGCAGTGTGGAATTTTTTTTGTGTGTCTGCCTCTGACAACAGCGATGCCATTTGCAACCTGTGCCAAAGGAAACTGAGTAGTGGGAGGTCCAACACCCACCTAGGTACAACTGCTTTGCGTAGGCACATGATCTCACATCACAAACGCCTATGGGATCAACACATGAGTACAAGCAGCATGCCTACTCTAAGCCGCCATCCTCCTCCTGGTCCAGCATCTTCAGCCACGTCAACCACTGCTGTCCTCCTTTCCCCCTCTCAACCATCCGCCACTCCGTCTCCCGCCTTGAGCAGTTCCCGCTCATCTGCCCACAGTCTTGTGTCTGTCAAGGACATGTTTGAGCGTAAGAAGCCAATGTCACCAAGTCACCCCCTTGCCCAGCGTCTGACAGCTGGCTTGTCCGAACTATTAGCCCACCAGCTTTTACCATACAATCTGGTTGAGTCTGAGGCGTTCAAAAAATGTGTAGCTATTGGGACACCGCAGTGGAAGGTACCCGGCCGGAATTTCTTTTCACAAAAGGCAATCCCCAACCTGTACTCGATTGTGCAAAAGGAAGTCATGGCATGTCTGGCACACAGTGTTGGGGCAAGGGTCCATCTGACCACTGATACCTGGTCTGCAAAGCATGGTCAGGGCAGAAAAATCACCTACACTGCGCATTGGGTAAACCTGCTGACGGCTGACAAGCATGGAATGCCACGACTTGCAGGCAGTCCTGCTGCCCCCTCCTCTACTCCTCCTACTCCATCCTCTTCCATAACCTCCTTGGCTGAGTCCTCTTGTGCTGCTGCGTCTTGCTCCACATCAACGGCACCCCCCCAGCTCCCCAGGTACTATTCCACATCCCGGATATGGCAGCGTCTCGCCGTCTTGGGTTTGACTTGCTTGAAAGCAGAGAGTCACACCGGACAAGCACTCCTGTCCGCCCTGAACGCACAGGTGGAAAAGTGGCTGACTCCGCAGCAACTGGATATCGGCAAAGTGGTGTGTGACAAAGGAAAAAATTTGATAGCGGCATTGAAGTTGGGCAAGTTGACACATGTGCCGTGCATGGCACATGTGTGTAATCTGATCGTACAACGCTTTGTGCATAAGTACACAGGCTTACAGGACGTCCTGAAGCAGGCCAGGAAGGTGTGTGGCCATTTCAGGCATTCCTACACGGCAATGGCTCACTTTGCCGATATCGAACGGCGAAACAACATGCGTCCTTTTGAGGAGGTGACAAACCTAGTCAGTCGCACCGAAGGCACCATCAGCGACATCATACCATTTGTTTTCTTCCTGGAGCGTGCCCTGCAAAGAGTGCTGGATCAGGCCGTAGATGAGCGTGAAGAGGAAGAGGAAGAGTTGTGGTCACCATCACCACCAGAAACAGCCTTATCAGCATCACTTGCTGGACCTGCGGCAACGCTGGAAGAGGATTGTGAGGAAGAGGAGTCAGAGGAGGAATGTGGCTTTGAGGAGGAGGAGGAGCAAGACCAAACACAACAGGCATCCCAGGGTGCTCGTTGCCACCTATCTGGTACCCGTGGTGTTGTACGTGGCTGGGGGGAAGAACATACCTTCAATGACATCAGTGAGGAGGAGGAACGGGAAATGAGTAGCTCGGCATCCAACCTTGTGCAAATGGGGTCTTTCATGCTGTCCTGCCTGTTGAGGGACCCTCGTATAAAAAGGCTGAAGGAGAACGACCTGTACTGGGTGTCCACGCTACTAGACCCCCGGTATAAGCAGAAAGTGGCGGAAATGTTACCGAATTACAACAAGTCGGAAAGGATGCAGCATTTGCAAAATAAATTAAAAAGTATGCTTTACACAGCGTATAAGGGTGATGTCACAGCACAACGGGAATCTAACAGGGGGAGAGGTGGAAGTCATCCTCCTCCTCCCACGACCACGCCGGCAAGGACAGGACGCTTTAAAGACGTGTTGTTGATGAAGGACATGCGGACCTTTTTAAGTCCTACGCATCGCCAAAGCCCTTCGGTATCCACCCTCAGAGAGCGACTCGACCGACAGGTAGCAGACTACCTCGCCTTAACTGCAGATATCGACACTCTGAGGAGCGATGAACCCCTTGACTACTGGGTGTGCAGGCTTGACCTGTGGCCTGAGCTATCCCAATTTGCGATAGAACTTCTGGCCTGCCCTGCTTCAAGTGTCCTGTCAGAAAGGACCTTCAGTGCAGCAGGAGGTATTGTCACTGAGAAGAGAAGTCGCCTAGGTCAAAAAAGTCTAGATTACCTCACCTTTATTAAGATGAATGAGGGATGGATCCCGAAGGGACTGACACTGGGCGATACATTCGATTAAAAAAGGCCTGATGAGATGAGCTGCCTTGGGCTAAAAATGGTCCACACGCTGCTGTATTTTAGCTCTGAATGACGTTTGACTTGCGTGACTTATCCGCCACCAACTAGGGTTCAAGCCGCCATGTTTTAGGGCACTTTCTGCCTGTGAAACAAACATCAATTTTTCTGGCCGCTGCAACAATACCACATTTTTCAGGCATGTGTACATGCCTAATTTTTAGGCCCACTGGTGCAGCACTGTGGCTTCAAAGACCAAACCAAAAAAAAATCCTCCAAGATGGCACCAATATACCAGTGGTCTAAGCATCTTCCAACCTTGGCCTAAAAAGGGGAGGTGATTCCACAATTAAAAATCGCTGCCATATACACATCCACTGATAGGAGACGCGGAAGGTATTAAACTGATATGAACATTTACTAAACTCACCACTCCGAGTGCTGTTATTTATTTAAATTTTTTGTGGTGAGGCTTTACAGGACAGAGTGCTTCTCCACGGGACATGTTAACTTGCGGGCTGCTGGCTCATCAAGGAACCAGAGCAGCTTTAACGAGCAGCTTGAACGGTGTCCCAATAGCTTGCATTTAAAAACCTGTTAAATGTTATAATAACGTCAGATTGCTTTGCAGCAGGATATCCTTCCAGAAGGGATGTATTTGACAAAATGTTGTAATACCTTTAGTAAAAATTAGTGAAAAAATAAATCACAAGCAGGGTACAAATGGCTAATTAAAGTTAAGGATTTCAGGATTAACCATGTTTTAGAGAAGGAGATCCCACCAAAAAAAAAAAAAACACCTTGTTCGATTCTAGAAACCTGGTGTGTATGGTAATCTGACCCAAGTCAATGAGGCAAAACTGCAGATGGAGGAAACATGTGTAACGGATCGCCTGGCACCCCGACTGGGTACCTCCGTTAAAGGATGCTCCGAGCGCTCCTGAGGACTTCAAGCACTGCAGCAGACACCACAACCACTGAATCTGAGAAGCATAGGAATCCTCTCTAGCATATGAATGCTGTATGCAGCTGAATAGGAAAAACCATGCGAATAGGCTTGTACTCCTAGCAGTCAACTGGAACAGCATGCAATAAATCCTTCCCCCCAATAATGAGACGACACATCACTTTGAGGGTAAAACAGGAACTCTGGACTGGCTCATCCAGCCTGGCTTTTATTACACTTGTACACTTACAGGCCACACCCAGGGGGAGGCATAAAATAACCAATCACATACATGGTACAACCCACACATCCCCTCCCCTCAGATAACCAGTTAACATAATTATACAGCCAGGAAAACTACAGGTTTTATACATGTGCTATAACTTTAAATCCATATATCCAATCTTAGAATCAGCACACTTTAAACATACCTCCAAAAATCAGACAAATCCCTCCAGTGGATCAAAAGTTAGCTGGAGGTCCCTTTATGACCGACCGCAAGCACATTTTCCTGCCCAAAACAGTTCCATAGATTTGGGCTGTGCGGCCGGTCAATTTCATGCGAAAAAACGACGGGACTTAGTCTCTGGAGCTGCAAGTTCAGTATGGAAGAAGGTAAGGGTCAGCGGTGTTCGGTAAAATGTGTAGCCGATTTTAGTTCCACAGAATCTTTAGCATACACCGCTGACCGCATTCGACTGAACAAAGATGGCCGCCGCCACGTGTAATTAACCTGCAGTAACCTCACAGCCTGGGAGGTAAATTGCCTGCACACTTTAACTTCTGGGTGGTCTGCCTGTGTGGTACTTGGTTCAGTAAGCCCTATTTACTGAACCAAGTGGGAGAAAGCCAGGAACAAGTTATTTTACAGGTCTGGGGACATAGTCTTAAAGGGGCATTGTTCACCAAAGTTACAAGATGTCCCCAGACGGTTCTTAAAGGGCCATACACACCCAATAAAAGTCCATTCCTTTTCAGGGGCCATAGTCTTAAAGGGTATTGTTACCCGAAGTCTCAATATGTCCCCAGACAGTTCTTAAAGGGCCAGCAGCAGTACAATAAAATACCATTCACTGTACTTAAAGGGCCAGCAGTCGCACAATAAAATACAATATGCCCCAAATAATCCAGGGGCCATAGTCAGTAGGTAGGAGGCGGGCAAACAGGCTTCTCCAGGGCCCAGTGGCGAGGCTGGTTTCGCCACAACATGCGAACTCACAGGTTACATTAGCACCACCACTCAAAAAACACTGAATAAACAGACGCAGAACTGTAGCCGTCTCTATATTTTAAAGTAAATTAAGTCATACAATTCACCACCCTCATTTTCTAAAATTACTATGGGTCACTTTACCACCAGTGAAGTTCAGCCCACCCCCGGCTCCAACCAAGTGACTGAAATCCTCCAAGATGGCACCAATATACCAGTGGTCTAAGCATCTTCCCACCTTGGCCTAAAAAGGGGAGATGATTCCACAATTAAAAATCGCTGCCATGGGGGGCGGAGCTAGCAGCGCAACGAAGAAGCCGCCATTTCGAGCAGCTCCGGGCATACAGGGCCTTTCAGAGCGGCCCACGCACAACCGATAGCCCATCAGCTGAAAAGACCGACCGGTACTTACCCCCGACACCCGACGGAACCGGCAGATGCCTTTCGTACAAAAATCGGGCACAAAACGCCGCGTCAAGGGCCCTGGGGCCTACCGCACACGCGACCTGACTCTCCCAAGGGACATAACATCGTGGCTCGGGACGGACCCCTGCTACATAGAAGAGGACTTCTACACCCCAGAAGAAATGGGACGGAGATCCCTCAAACAAGCCTCGGGCATCTCCATACCGCACAAAGACATTGGCAGCATGCTACAGTCCCCTCCACCGCCGCGGACCCGCAACACAAAGCCAGCCTCACCCGGGCGGTCGGAAGATGGCGACTCCATGCATAACGGAGCCACAGCAGACACCAACAGCTCGCAAACACAGACTGCCGAGGACTCAAACCCAGCCTCCAAGAAGGACATCCAGCTAATGCTGATCAGCCTGCAAACAAACTTACAATCCATGTGGCAAGCGGATTTGAAAGGACTAGCAGCGGAGGTACAGGCACTATCAGCTCGCACACAGACGGCGGAAGAAGAGGTGAGAGACCTACGCCATGATCTCACCGCCCTTAAAGATACAGTCGCCCAAATCCAAACAGCACAAGCCAACGTTAACCGACAAATCAATGTCCTAGACGACAGAGGCAGGAGGAAAAATATAAAAATCCGGGGAGTGTCTGAAGCGGTACCTTTGGAGGAATTACCTCATTTTGTAAGGCGACTGGTGGCTTCTCTTCTTCACACTAAGCAGGCGAAACAGTTTACCTTCGACGGCGTATACCGCATCGCCAAACCACGACAAGCACCACAGACAGCCCCACGCGACATTATACTGAGATGTCAGTCGCTAACAGACAAAATAGCCCTAATGGCAGCTATTAAGGGGAAACCATCATACGCCTTTGAAACACACCAAATCAACTTTTTCCAAGACCTGAGCAGGGACACTCTACTATGGCGCAAGAGCATGCAAACAATTACGTCCGCACTGCAAACAGCAGGCCTCCCGTATAGATGGGCGACCCCCAGAGCGCTATGGGTGACTAAGGGCGAAGACCACTTCAAGCTCACTAATCCAGGAGAAGGCCCTGCTCTGATGACAACACTGGGACTGGCATCATCATCGTCCAAAGACCAACCTGGACCTATAACTTAAATCTAATGTGACTGTATGCTGCAAACCACACTAACATTTAATTCATATTATGTTTATCGTTATACTGTTTTACTAAGTTATCCTTAAACCTCCCGACTCACACACAATCACATCGCCTAGACACGGCTAGAAGAGACACACGATTGAGTTACAAAGGAGGCCCCGCACCCGAAAGGCGAACACCCTCCCCCCCCCCCCCTTAATGCCCAGGGGCTAGAGGGCATAACACAAGCACGGAACACCCACTCAAACCGATAACTCACTCAAGGGGCACTACACAGCCCACGTATGCACCTAATCTAGGCTCCAAGAGACGGGCTCCGCACCTACAATAGCCTAACATAGACCACTAACAAGACCCCACTACCCACACCATCACTGCACCAAACTTCATTCATACCAAGCAAGGGATGGGGATATAGCAAGCCAAACCCTATGCCTATGCCGATTTAAATCTTAACACCCCAAGGGGTGGACAAAACCCTGCAACCACCCTCACCATAGTCATGAAAACACCACCGTTGTGACCACTAACCCTCTATAACAAAATGTGCAAACTATGCTTTAGCCTAACCTAAGAATTTACAATACTTAAGAGAATATCATTCATGTTGTTATGGCTCTTATACGACTGCTTGTATCTATTTCAATGCACCAAAAATAAAGAATGTAAAAAAAAAAAAAAAAAAATCGCTGCCATATACACGTCCACTGATAGGAGACGCGGAAGGTATTAAACTGATCAGAACAATACTAAACTCACCACTCCTATCTGGTGGCACATTAGCTTGCCCGCGCAGTGCCCCAAATTTCAAGTAAGATGACCGACCAAGCATCTTCTTCCATCTCCCTGTTACAGAAATCACTGCCATATCCATAGAAATTGTACATTATATCCAGGAGAGTTTTACAGGGCCAAATCTTGTCGCCTGTTGAAAGAGGTGACCCTGCTCGGGTCCCAGGTTCCTAAAATGGCTGCCATATTCACGTCCACTGATAGGAGACGCGGAAGGTATTAAACTGATCAGAACAATACTCCACTCCTATCAGTAGGTCCCCCCCATTGTGATTTATGCCCCCCACCCACCGCGCAGGGGTGAGGGCCGGGGGGAGGAAAGTAGGTCCCCCCCATTGTGATTTATGGCCCCCACCGCGCAGGGGTGGGGGCTGGAGGGGGGGGAGGACAGTAGGTCCCCCCATTGTGATTTATGGCCCCCACCCACCGCGCAGGGGTGGGGGCCGGGGGGGGTGAGGACAGTAGGTCCCCCCATTGTGCTTAATGGCCCCCACCCACCGCGCAGGGGTGGGGGAGGACAGTAGGTCCCCCCCAGAGTGTGTATCAGGGTCCCTGAGGACAGGTGTCAATCCATACGTGCCAAGTGACCCTATGTAGGGGGAACAGTCCCTATTCTGCTCTGTGTCAGTGTGTATCAGGGGCTTTGAGGACGGGGAACAGTCTCTATTCTGCTCTGTGTCAGTGTGTATCAGGGGCTTTGAGGACAGGTGTCAATCCATATCTGCCAAGTGACCCTATGTAGGGGGAACAGTCTCTATTCTGCTCTGTGTCAGTGTGTATCAGGAGTTTTGAGGACAGGTGTCAATCCATATCTGCCAAGTGACCCTATGTAGGGGGAACAGTCTCTATTCTGCTCTGTGTGAGGAGGAGGAACGGGAAATGAGTAGCTCGGCATCCAACCTTGTGCAAATGGGGTCTTTCATGCTGTCGTGCCTGTTGAGGGATCCTCGTATAAAAAGGCTGAAGGAGAACGACCTGTGCTGGGTGTCCACGCTACTAGACCCCCGGTCTCTATTCTGCTCTGTGTCAGTGTGTATCATGGTCTCTGAGGACGGGGAACAGTCTCTATTCTGCTCTGTGTCAGTGTGTATCAGGGGTTTTGAGGACAGGTGTCAATCCATATCTGCCAAGTGACCCTATGTAGGGGGAACAGTCTCTATTCTGCTCTGTGTGAGGAGGAGGAACGGGAAATGAGTAGCTCGGCATCCAACCTTGTGCAAATGGGGTCTTTCATGCTGTCGTGCCTGTTGAGGGACCCTCGTATAAAATGGCTGAAGGAGAACGACCTGTGCTGGGTGTCCATGCTACTAGACCCCCGGTCTCTATTCTGCTCTGTGTCAGTGTGTATCATGGTCTCTGAGGACGGGGCACAGTCTCTATTCTGCTCTGTGTCAGTGTGTATCAGGGGTTTTGAGGACAGGTGTCAATCCATATCTGCCAAGTGACCCTATGTAGGGGACACAGTCTCTATTCTGCTCTGTGTCAGTGTGTATCAGGAGTTTTGAGGACAGGTGTCAATCCATATCTGCCAAGTGACCCTATGTAGGGGGTACAGTCTCTATTCTGCTCTGTGTCAGTGTGTATCAGGGATCCTTAGGATAGTTGTCAATCCATATCTGCCAAGTGACCCTATGTAGGGGGAACAGTCCCTATTCTGCTCTGTGTGAGGAGGAGGAACTGGAAATGAGTAGCTTCCAACCTTGTGCAAATGGGGTCTTTCATGCTGTCGTGCCTGTTGAGGGACCCTCGTATAAAAAGGCTGAAGGAGAACTGTCACGTTCTGTTCCTGGCTGCGGATCATTCTGGTAATGGCTTCTGGTATCCAGTACTCTTGTTTCATTTCTTGTTTAGTATTTCTTGGTTTTTGGTTTTCTATTCTATGTCTGGTTTTCTTTATGCTGGGATTTCTGGGTTCATTCCTATAGTTCGTCCCTGGATTTCCCAGTCTCCAGGTTTCCTTTAAATGTTTGTTTTATGTGACACACCCATTTGTTTTCAGCTTTTATTATGTGTTAGAGTTCCTGCAGGCAGCTGCTTTCTGCTTCTGTCCTTTCTTGAAGTAAGTACTATATATGTGTTCTGAATCTGTGGATGTTTTAGTATACATTAGGCAGTGTAGGACCTGCCAGATATGGGGTACATTGGCGTTGTTGGCAGGCTTATGCAATGTATGATCATATAGTGTGACTAAATCCCCATGATTTCCATATGTAGTACTTAGTTATTTCTCCTCTTGTTTTGCCTATGTTATCTTGTCTTGTTTTAGTTTGAATCCCCAGTTCAAGTATAGTCCTGTCTAGTCATGCCCATGTTATGTTCATGTTTTCCTCATGTCTTGTGTATATGTTCTGGGTTTAGCTTACTATCCTTCTCTGGTTCTGGGTTCTACTAGTTCTGTCTTGTTTTCATGTTTGGTGCCTATCTCTAGTCTTGCCTTGTTTCTAGTACTGGATACAATCTTGTTGCAGAGCCTCCCAATTCAGCTCCTGGGAAGTCTGCTAATTTCCTTGCTCCTAGTTCCTGTTATCCGCACAAGCTGAATCAGGGTCTTGGTATGTGACTGCACAAACGCTGGTGCTCAACACCAGGGGGCGTGTGGTTACCCTGCTAATCCACCTCCACGCTGAAGACTCCCAATTAACATAAGGCATATTGGGTCCCGGTCCATGCGCCGCCGCCTGGACACTGTGTCTTGGTCCCGGGCACCGGACTGCCACCCTGACAAGAATGACCTGTGCTGGGTGTCCATGCTACTAGACCCCCGGTCTCTATTCTGCTCTGTGTCAGTGTGTATCATGGTCTCTGAGGATGGGGAACAGTCTCTATTCTGCTCTGTGTCAGTGTGTATCAGGGATCATTAGGATAGGTGTCAATCCATATCTGCCAAGTGACCCTATGTAGGGGTAACAGTCTCTATTCTGCTCTGTGTCAGTGTGTATCATGGTCTCTGAGGATGGGGAACAGTCTCTATTCTGCTCTGTGTCAGTGTGTATCAGGGATCATTAGGATAGGTGTCAATCCATATCTGCCAAGTGACCCTATGTAGGGGTAACAGTCTCTATTCTGCTCTGTGTCAGTGTGTATCAGGGGCTTTGAGGACGGGGAACAGTCTCTATTCTGCTCTGTTTCAGTGAGTATCAGGGATCATTAGGATAGGTGTCAATCCATATCTGCCAAGTGACCCTATGTAGGGGGAACAGTCCCTATTCTGCTCTGTGTCAGTGTGTATCAGGAGTTTTGAGGACAGGTGTCAATCCATATCTGCCAAGTGACCCTATGTAGGAGGAACAGTCTCTATTCTGCTCTGTGTCAGTGTGTATCAGGGGTTTTGAGGACAGGTGTCAATCCATATCTGCCAAGTGAACCTATGTAGGGGGAACAGTCTCTATTCTGCTCTGTGTGAGGAGGAGGAACGGGAAATGAGTAGCTCGGCCTCCAACCTTGTGCAAATGGGGTCTTTCATGCTGTCGTGCCTGTTGAGGGACCCTCGTATAAAAAGGCTGAAGGAGAACGACCTGTTCTGGGTGCCCACGCTACTAGACCCCCGGTATAAGCAGACAGTGGCGGAAATGTTTTACATTTACCGAATTACAAGTCGGAAAGGATGCAGCATTTGCAAAATAAATTAAAAAGTATGGTTTACACAGCGTATAAGGGTGATGTCACAGCACAACGGGAATCTAACAGGGGAAGAGGTGAAAGTGATCCTCCTCCTCCTCCCACGACCACGCCATATCTGCCAAGTGACCCTATGTAGGGGGAACAGTCCCTATTCTGCTCTGTGTCCGTGTGCATCAGGGTCTCTGAGGACAGGTGTCAATCCATATGTCAAGGTGTCAATCCATATGTCAAGGTGTCAATCCATATGTCAAGGTGTCAATCCATATGTCAAGGTGTCAATCCATATGTCAAGGTGTCAATCCATATGTCAAGGTGTCAATCCATATGTCAAGGTGTCAATCCATATGTCAAGGTGTCAGTCCATATGTCAAGGTGTCAGTCCATATGTCAAGGTGTCAGTCCATATGTCAAGGTGTCAGTCCATATGTCAAGGTGTCAGTCCATATGTCAAGGTGTCAGTCCATATGTCAAGGTGTCAGTCCATATGTCAAGGTGTCAGTCCATATGTCAAGGTGTCAGTCCATATGTCAAGGTGTCAGTCCATATGTCAAGGTGTCAGTCCATATGTCATGGTGTCAGTCAATATGTCATATGTCATGGTGTCAATATGTCATATGTCATGGTGTCAATATGTCAATCCATATCCATTGTGATTTAGGAATGTTAGGTGATTTCTGCCCTTTATGGATTAAAAGCAGACTCTGCATCAACTGTGTAATTTTCCATGGGAGTTTTGCCATGGATCCCCCTCCGGCATGCCACAGTCCAGGTGTTAGTCCCCTTGAAACAACTTTTCCATCACTTTTGTGGCCAGAAAGAGTCCCTGTGGGTTTTAAAATTCGCCTGCCCATTGAAGTCAATGGCTGTTCGCGCGGTTCGCCGGTTCGCGAACATTTGAGGAAGTTCGCGTTCGCCGTTCACGAACCGAAAATTTCGGGTTCGCGACATCACTAACCGGGGGTCTAGTAGCGTGGACACCCAGTACAGGTCGTTCTCCTTCAGCCTTTTTATACGAGGGTCCCTCAACAGGCACGACAGCATGAAAGACCCCATTTGCACAAGGTTGGATGCCGAGCTACTCATTTCCCGTTCCTCCTCCTCAGTGATCTCAATGAAGGTATGTTCTTCCCCTCAGCCATGTACAACACTACGGGTACCAGATAGGTGACAATGAGCACCCTGGGATGCCTGTTGTGGTTGGTCTTCGTCCTCCTCCTCAAAGCCACATTCCTCCTCTGACTCCTCTTCCTCACAATCCTCTTCCAGCGTTGCCGCAGGTCCAGCAAGCGATGCTGATAAGGCGGTTTCTGGTGGTGATGGTGACCACAACTCTTCCTCTTCCTCTTCACGCTCATCTACGGCCTGATACAGCACTCTTCGCAGGGCACGCTCCAGGAAGAAAAAAATGGTATGATGTCGCTGATGGTGCCTTCGGTGCGACTGACTTGGTTTGTCACCTCCTCAAAAGGACGCATGAGCATACAGGCATTGCGCATGAGCGTCCAGTAACGTGGCAAAAAAATTCCCAGCTCCCCAGAGGCTGTCCTAACACCCCGGTCATACAAATATTCATTAACGGCTTTTTCTTGTTGGAGCAGGCGGTCGAACATTAGGAGTGTTGAATTCCAACGTGTTGGGCTGTCGCAAATCAAGCGCCTCACTGGCATGTTGTTTCGCCGCTGGATATCTGCAAAGTGCGCCATGGCCGTGTAGGAACGCCTGAAATGGCCACACACCTTCCTGGCCTGCTTCAGGATGTCCTTTAAGCCTGTGTACTTATGCACAAAGCGTTGTACGATCAGATTACACACATGTGCCATGCACGGCACATGTGTCAACTTGCCTAACTTCAATGCCGCCAACAAATTTGTTCCATTGTCACAAACCACTTTGCCGATCTCCAGTTGCTGCGGAGTCAGCCAATTTTCCACCTGTGCGTTCAGGGCGGACAGGAGTGCTTGTCCAGTGTGACTCTCTGCTTTCAAGCAAGTCAAACCCAAGACGGCGTGACACTGCCGTATCCGGGATGTGGAATAGTACCTGGGGAACTGGGGGGGTGCCGTTGATGTGGAGCAAGACTCAGCAGCAGAAGAGGACTCAGCCAAGGAGGTTATGGAAGAGGATGGAGTAGGAGGAGTAAAGGAGGTAGCAGCAGGCCTGCCTGCAAGTCATGGCGGTGTCACAGGAGGACAGCAGTGGTTTATGTGGCTGAAGATGCTGGACCAGGAGGAGGATGGCGGCTTTGAGTTTGTGTGCTGCTTGTACTCATGTGTTGATCCCATAGGCGTTTGTGATGTGCGATCATGTGCCTACGCAAAGCAGTTGTACCTAGGTGGGTGTTGGACTTCCCACGACTGTTTCTTTTGGCACAGGTTGCAAATGGCATCACTGTTGTCAGAGGCAGATACACAAAAAAAATTCCACACTGCTGAGCTCTGCAATGACGGCATTCTGGTGGTGGACACAGCATGCGTTGATTGGCGTGCTGTCGGTTTGACCCTGGGTGCCCCCGGATGCATGCTGTCTGACTGTGCCACTAGCTCCTTGCGACGACCTCCCCCTGCTTCCAACTCGTCTCCTCCTCCTCCTCTCTGTCTCCCCATCTGAACTTTCGCCCTGTTCTTCTTTTTGCCGAGCGGGCACCCACGTGACATCCATGGACGCATCGTCATCATCAACCGCTTCACTTGTATCTGACAACTCAGCAAAGGAAGCAGCAGCGGGTACAACATCATCATCATCACAACGTACGTCCATGTGTGTAATGCTGCCTGACTGAGACATATCCCTGTTATCTACATCCTCTGGCAATAATGGTTGCGCATCACTCATTTCTTCAAACGGATGTGTAAATAACTCTTCTGACAGATAGTGAAGCGGCTGTGGTGCTAGTGTTGGTGGTGGCAGGCGGGTGAGTGGTATCTTGAGAGGTGCCGGAAGCTGAGGTGGATGGTGCGTCAAGGTTCCGAGCGGAAGCTGTAGAAGATTGGGTGTCAGTGTGTTTGCCAGTCAACTATGTCCTCAGAACTTTTCAAGTTCAGGGTACGTGGCCTCTGAAAACTGGGCATTATTCTAGGGCAAAAGGGAATCACAGCACCACAACCACGACGGCCCCTGCGGGGTGGCCTGCCTCTGCCTGTCATTTTTTTTTGGATTAGTGGTACTATGCTTGCAAGCTACTGTGAGAACAGATATGAGTGACACTGTGCAGTGGCAGAGGTTGGCAGAGTGTAGGCCTGACACACCCGCTTGAAGACAACTAACTGCTATTCAATCTATAACAGTGAAAAGAGTTTGGTTTTTTTTAAATGCACGCTATTGTGACACCAGATATGAGTGGCAATGTGCACTGGCAGAGGTTGGCAGAGTACACGCTGTAGGCCTGACACACACTTATGAAGGACACTGACTGCTATTATATTATAGTCAAAAACTTTTTTTGTTTTTTAAATGAACGCTATTGTGACACCAGATATGAGTGGCACTGGCAGAGGATGGCAGAGTAGACGCTGTAGGCCTGACATACACGCTTGAAGACAACTAACTGCTATTGAATCTATAACAGGGAAAAAACTTTTTTGTTTTTAAATGCAAGCTATTGTGACACCAGATATGAGTGGTGGCACTGGGCAAGTGGGCACAGTATCCACTGTGAGCCTAACACAGAATCTGGCAGGCAGGCAACTGCAATTATATTACACAGGGAAAAAAAAAGCAGACTGATGTTCTAGCCCTAAAAAGGGCTTTTTTGGAGTGCTGTCCTTACAGCAGAGATCAGATGAGTCTTTCAGGACTGTGGTGGACACTGAATACACTAGCCTAGCTATCCATTTCCCTATCAAATCAGCAGCAGCTACACTTTCCCTCCTCTCACTAAGAATGCAGCTTCAGAATGAATCTAAAACTGATGCTGTACAGGAGGTGGGAGGGTCTGCTGCTGATTGCCTGGAATGTGTCTGCTGACTGTGAGGCACAGGGTCAAAGTTTACTCAATGATGACGAATAGGGGGCGGATCGAACCGCGCATATGTTCGCCCGCTGTGGCGAACGCGAACACGCTATTTTCGCCGGAACTATTCGCCAGCAAACCGTTCGGTACATCACTATTTATAAATAATAATATAAGTTCTGCAGAAGGAATGTCCAAACACGCTATCCTTTCTCTGCGTAAGAACACAAAACATGCATAGAAGATGCCAGCGCGAGAAACATGATAATGCAGTGGAAATTAAGTATGCACTTACATCCATTGCTCTGTTTATAGTATCGATCAAGATCTGTTGCCCATTCATAATTATAAATAATACCAATCACATACTCCAAATCCTACAATGTAGGGAAATTCAATGGAACAAAACTGTACAGGTCTTGCTCCTATAGATCTTATTGGCTAAGTCTCTGCATATGAAAGAGGGAGTGCAATCTCCCCAGTGACATTTGTTTTTTTAGCTATAGATTTTACAAATGCAAAATCATGTAATGTGTTTTGAGAAAGACAACCAGGCCTGTAATGGCACCCCCAGGCAGATCTTCCCTTCCAGAGACACAGGCACAGCTACTGTAGACACCAATCCACGGAACCAGAGAAGCATATGAATGCCGTAAACAGCTGAACCGGAACCATACGAATGCTGTAAACAGCTGAAGAGGAAAAACCATACAAATAGGATTACACTCCTAGCAGTCATACTGGAACAGCATACAGTAAATCCCCCCCCCCCCCATGAACGAGACAAGGCTCCGTTTTGAGGGTCAAGCAGGAACAGACAGAGCTGTGGGTTTATTGTTCTTATAAACACATTCTTACACATTAGTACCACCCACAGGGTTTTGGAAAACAACCAATACACACGTGCAATACACTCAGACACTCCCACACAAAATCCTCCCCTCTGCCTGTGACACAATTACCTTACACAATGGGTAATGTAATTATCACAAGCAGAGAAATACAGTTTTTCCACATTATTCATAACTTTAAAAGTATGCATCACATTCACACAAAACTTACATTTTCAGAATCGGCATACTCCAAATACGTAACATATGTCAAAATCCACATTGGTCCATCGGTTCAAAAGATAGATCGAAGTATTTTGTGACCAAATGATGCATGGCTTTTCTGCCCAAAATCAGTTCCACCGAGTCTTCTTTCCTGGAGATAATTGGGAAGTAATCCAATTATCTCCAAGGAGAGCGGCAAAACTCCATTGAACACATGGCAGCAAAAGACAATAAACTACATAAAAATATATAACTGTGCAGCCATTGCATAAAACAGGTACATTCAACATATCCCCAGATAGCTCAGATCTGAGCACACATTATTACTGAATGGCGCTCAGATCACACACATACAGTTCAATTACCATGGAGCCAAAGTCTTTCCCATAGTCTTTCATTATACGAATGGGCTCCATGGCATAGCTATCTGGGGTATCACCGCTCAAACAGGGCAAGCACCAAATGACCCGGCTTTCGTGTCTTTGCAGGGGAAAATCAAGCTTTTTAACATGGGGCCATAGTCCAGAGGCAACAGGCGGGCAACCAGGCTCCTCCAATGCAATGTGGCGAGAATGGTCTCGTCACAAGGCCCAATATATATTCCTGACAAGACCAAAAATCTTGGTTCTTAAAACACGGACCAATCATAAGATAACTAAATACTCATTATTATACCATATACATTTGGTTGTGCTTACCAAGTTACATAGCTTTTCTCTTGTTTTTACTGTTGATTCAAAAAAAGGCAAAAAACCTAGTATTAAGCGCTACGAATTTTGACACAAACTAGGAAATAAATCCTTCTTGTCCCCAGCATGTCTGTCGGATATCTCCATCGATCAAGAAGTTATTACCTCACTAATTAAAAATGATATCCCTGATTATTGTGTTTTTGCAAGTATTTATCCAATTGCTTTTAAACATCTGAATAGATAGAACCACAAATGTCACTTTCTCTCTCATCAACTCATCACAACACTCAGCAGGGCTACTCAAACATTAATTGTCTGAAGTCAAAGTGAATTCAAAGTGATTTTCGAATGTTAGGCCTAAGTAATCAATTCAGTAACATTGTAAACAGTGCTGTGTTTCCAGTTCAGCTATTTTTGGAATTATCTGAATTCCTAGCAATTCACAATTTAGTGAATATCTGTTTGTGCAGAGAAAACCCCATTTTGTATAAGTTATATAGATACTGCATATACATAAAATATTTAGTACATTTATAATGTACTAAATGGCACCATGACGTCCACACCATTACAATGTCAAGTGATTTCTTGACTTTCTTTCAGACGAAAAAAAAAGCTAAAAATATCCCACAATTACCAAATGTTTAGCACTAAACATGCTTATCTGATCATGCAGGTTGCTGACAGACATTGTTGTGGAATATGTAGTCGTTTTTTAATACATCTTTCGGAAACCTTACAGAGGCTGGTCTCCAGAACAGGTTTTAAATGCAGAGTCATTTCAGTTTTTAGCGGTGTCACACATCCTTTAACCGTAATAGTTTTTCTTATTAAATAGAATTTGTTGAGGTAGGGTTTTCCAGACATGCTCTTTAAATGAGGTCACAATGCACAAATTAAGTATTCAGTCTGGGTCTTTTTAGAGGTGCTGAATTCCAGATAGAGTTGGTTCTCTGTACTATAACAGCCAGATATAATAGTTATAGCAGTAAATGAATAAAAATTCAACTTCGGATCTGGGTGTAAACAAACAGTAATTATCAAACCCCTTTTTTTTTCTCGCTCTCTCATTCTTTTCCTTTCTTTCATCCTAGTATTGTGGTGTATACCATGAGTGAAGCTTACGGTTTAAAAAATAAACTTTGAATGGCCTTTAGCTAACCCAATTATATAACTATAGGAGAAATAATTAATTTAAACATATAGGTCTCATAACAAGAATGAAAATTAGTATGTTAATGTGATTTTTGTCTGTTAGGTATTATGTGTGTTTATGTATCTAAGCTATATAATGTAATATTATAATGTAAGAATATATTTTTGTAAGAAATATTAATAAATAATATAATTAATAAAAAAAAAAACAGTTAGGGCAGTAAATAGCTTACAATAATAGATCAAAAGAAAAGAGTTAGACAGAGGTCCCAAATATGGGACAGCAGCAAGGTAGAAATGATGCTTCCTAAACAGCTCACACAATGTGATAATATATATCGCATATCTTCTTCTTCTGAGCATAAATCCTGTTTTTGGCTATTAAAATGAATCAGTTGACCACATGATGGGTTTAGAAAAAGCATTCTACTTCTTTCCTCCTACAATCCTCCAGTTTTTTCCACTGAGGGAGACATATCGAGTGCAGAAGATGATGAGCTCTAATTAGCTTGACTCTCAATAGCTGATCATATGTTGTCTCTAATATTATATCATAGCCTCTCAAAGACACTTTGAAGTATTGTAAAAAAAAAAGTCAAACCTGTTATGTTATTTATAAACCCAATCCAGAGAGATTTAAACATTACTTTATTTATTTTGTCTTCCTATGGTCAATATTCACTACTTTGTACATCTTGTAATTTTGATCACAAGAACAGCAATACTTTAAAAAAAAATGCATTAATTGTATTGGCAGCAAAGATCGCTTATCTATATCTATCTATCTGTAACAGAGCTCCCTGTACCCCGGCTGGGTACCTCCGTCAAGGACCGCTTCCTAGCTGGAACAGGGGACAAAGCGCAGCCCTTCTGCCCACAGTCGCCATGGGTTGACTGGGGACCTGGAACCGCTCCCTCCTGGAGCCGAATGTGGAACAAGCTCTATCCACCCCCAGGCATTGGACGACACTCAGTCCTGGGAACTCTAGTCCTTACAAGGACTTTCACCTGGAACAGTGATCAGTGATTAGCTCTTTCCCCTCCCAGTAACCAGACAACACATTTTTCTGGGAGTACAAGGAATACTTAAATCTGGCCAGATGGCCTGCTTTTATACAGTTTGGACACAGTCAAACACGTCGATAACACTCCTGAGAGGAGATTAGTTACAAGCAAACATCTAACTCCTCCCCTGTGCCTGAGAGATAATTACCTGAGCACACAAACATATAATTAAATTATTTCTCAGTACAGAAACAGGCAATATAACAAAAAAAATACCCCCAAAACACATGAAAACCCCAGAAATCGCTCACATGCCCTGATAGCCCCAGTCTGGGTGACCAACATATCCACAAATCACCCAAATTGGTTTAGGGGTTCAGGATTTCCATGGAAGTCATAATTTTGGCCGACCATGCACATGGTCCTATGCCCAAAACAGTTCCATGAAATCAGTGCTAACGGTCGGTCAAGTTCGGTAGTTTGAAACCGAACAAACTACCGAATGGAATCCATAGTTCTACCCTGGAACACAGTGTTAATTGGGCTTAACAAGCTCCCGGGTGGTCTCTGGTTTGTGCGGTTGTTCAGTTCCTGAACAACATAATCCCAAATCACATGAACAGAGACTTTTTCAGTGTATTTTGCATGGCCCATAATCCTGGGGCAGGAAGCTGGCAAGCAGGCTCCTCCAGGAGCTCGTGGCAAATGACCAGCCCAAAGGGCATTTGTCACACTATCTATCTATCTATCATCACTTTAGTTGATTAAATTATATCTATACCCAAATTATTTTCCACTGGTTTACATTAGCTCTGCTAAGGTATCATTATTACAAAGTGGTAAAACACAAATGGTAATTAGGTTGAATCATGGATTCTCCAAACAGGCAAAACATGTTTGCACATGACTGATAATTATTTTGTTGGAAAAGGTGGACCATTTATTAGTTTGTTGTGATCTTTTCATTACTGTACTTGACATTTTAGAAGAAAAAATAGAAAAAGGATGATATAAAATAAAAATGCATGATAAAGACAAAATATTGTACTTGAATATTAAGGGAACACATAGCATTAGAAATACATGTTTACACATAGTGAATACACGCTAAGTGTTTGCCTACCTATTTGAATTAAAAAGGTAATTTTACTCGCCAGTCTTGCCGCAGCTGCCCAACCTCCCTGGGAATCTTGATGATCTTAGACAATCCAATGCTTTACCATAATGAAGCACTGGAAAGCTAGTGTGCATGTGCAGAAAAGCCTCCCAGTATACCCCCTCCCTGCCAGTAACCCCTTCACTATCACCCCCTCCCAGTATACCCTCTACTTTACACCATTACCACCTCCCTCCCAGTAACCCCATCACTATCACCCCTCCCCAGTATACCCCTCCCTCCAAGTAATCCCCTCCCTATCACCCCCCTCCGAGTATACCACCTACCTCCCAGTAAACCCCTCACTATGACCCCCCCTCCAAGTATGCCACCTCCCTCACACCATCATCCCCTTCCTCACAATATCCCCCTCCCTCACACTATCACCCTGATCCCTCACACTATCAACCCCCTCCCTAACAGTATTCTCCTCCCTCACACTATTACCCCCTGCCTCCCATTATGCCCCCTCCAAAGTATCCCCCCGCCTAACACTATCACCCGCTCCCTCCCAGTATTTCCCCTCACAGTATTACCATCTCCAGCACAGTATTAACCCCTTCCCTCACAGTATCCCACCCCGTCCTTTACAGTATTACCCCCTCCATCACAGTATTACCCCCCTCCTCACAGTATTACCCTCTCCCTCACTGTATCACCACCTCCATCACAGTATTAGCCCCTCCCTCACACTATCACCCCCCTCTCTTACAGTATCCCCCCTCCTACACACCATGACCCCACTTTCCCACACAGTATCAGCACACTCTACCTCAAAGGATACCACCTCCACACAGGATCACCCCCCCCCCCCCCACACACACACACACACACACACAGGATCGCCCCCCACACACACACACACAGTATCACCCCCCTCACACACACTGTCACTCTCCCTTATATACACTGTCACGCCCTCACACACACACTGTCATGCCCCCACACACTTTTTACCCCCCACAATGTGGTTTCACTATACTCTCACACACTGTCAGCCTCCCCACACACACTGTCAACCTCCCTTCACACTGTCACACCCCCACACATTGTCACCCCTCACAACACTGTCATCCCCCTTCCACACTTTCAGCCCGTTCATGCATCCACACTCACATTAACCACTCCTAATCCTGGATGGAGTTATAATGGCAGTGTATGCACTGCTTAGCCTGCAGAGACAGGCTACATGCCCCAGAACCTCCACATTGATCTATGGTGTCACTTTAAGTATTATAAGTAAAGAAATCAAAACAATTTAGAAAACTGAAGGAAAATAAAATGGGGCAAAGAAAAGAAAGGAAAAAATAAATATATTGGGAAATTCAGTGAAAAGGGACAATAAAGTCAATATAACCATTTCAACTTTGAGAACTGGTTATAGCGCCAGCAGATTCCTGGCAATGTCCCTCCATTCAGTTTTATCAACGCAAAATGGTATCTGAGCATAATTTACACCAGTGAACCTCAAAAGAAAAATATTTTCCGCAATCAACATTAATAAAAATAAGTGTGTTGTTTATTTCAACTTTTAAAATTACATACAATACACTCAACGTGTGAGGTTGCAGGTTGATATAAATCAGAAAATGCCTTATACATTTAGACTGCTCAGTCTTTGAACAGATGGCCGAGATCACCCAGAGCATCAATGGCCAATGACGGTGCCTGGACACACACACAATGTTGCAGCAGTAAGTTTGGTCTTTTGTTACATCCGCTGCACTCCTAAATTTGCTGGGGTGATGGAATGAAGGACAGTCACCTTCAGAGACGTAACAGGTTAATGTTTTATGATATTTCCTCTGTGTCTCGTGTGCTTTTTAGAGTGTCGTCAATAGGAGGGCATACTAAAATCGCAGCAACACTGGTTTAACATCTTAATTCTTTTGAAACGGAAGTTTCAAAAAGAATAAGAAACAATTTATTGTGGTTTTAATTGGATGCAGTAAGCATACCCATTTAAAACTAAACGCTTATTTTCCTGTTCTCTTAACTGTAGCAATAACATTTACACAAAGCCAACTCCCTCAATGTAGCCAATGGTACGGAACTTTAGCTTTTAAACCAGGAAGCAGAAGTTTGTTTTTCCTCAAGTCTGTTTTTCCACTTCATTCTTTCCCTTTTGCTTAAAAAAATAAATGTATTCAACTGTAGCAAAGGTTCCAGAGACTTCTGCTTAAAAAAAGAATCCAAATTTTATAGACAAATTAACATTTTGGTTTACTCAGCATCATTTCTCTCTCACATCCTGGCAGAGAAACAAAGTACAAACATAGAAGGTGCCATGCTTTCTGTATGCCTCACCAGGGCCGGTGCAAGGATTTTTGGGTACATAGGCGAAGATGCATTTTTCCCCTCTCTCCTCCCCCCCCCCACCCCCCAAAAAAAAAAACATCTTCACCTTTGTGCCTCTTAACCAGCCCCTCTCCCCTCCCCGACCATTAGTGGTCCCCTCCCTTCCCTGTCCCTTAGTGTTCTTCTCCCCTCCCCCCTCTTTACCCTGTCCCTTGGACACACTCTGTCACTCACAGACACACACACACACTGTCACTCACAGACACACGCACTCTGTCACTCAGACACACACACTGTCACTCACAGACACACACACACTGTCACTCACAGACACACACACACTGTCACTCACAGACACACGCTCAGTCACTCACAGGCACACACACTCTGTCACTCACACACACACGCTCAGTCACTCAGACACACACACTATGTCACTCACAGACACACACACTCTGTCACTCAAAGACACACACACTGTCACTCACAGACACACACACACACACACTCTGTCACTCACAGACATACACACACAGTCACTCACAGACACACACACTGTCACTCACAGACACACGCTCAGTCACTCACAGACACACACTGTCACTCACAGACACACGCTCAGTCACTCACAGACACACACACTCTGTCACTCACACACACACGCTCAGTCACTCAGACAAACACAGTCACTCACAGACACACACACTGTCACTCACAGACACACACACTGTCACTCACAGACACACACACTCTGCCACTCAGAGACACACAAACTGTCACTCACAGACACACACACTCTGTCACTCACAGACACACACTCTGTCACTCACAGACACACATCACATACATTCACTAATTATTATTTTATAAATACGCATTTTCCACCCAGCCTCCCTACCTGGAGAGCTGGTGTGGATGATGGATCTGTCCCTGGGATTGCTGGGTGGCGTGCGGCAGTGGTGTGATCAGACACGGCGGGGGAGCTCTAACCTCTCTGCTCTGCTCCCTCACGGGCTGCCCACTGATGCCGCGGGAGCCGGAATATGACATCATATTCCGGCTGCTGCGGCATCAGGAAAAGGCGCGTGAGGTAGCAGAGCAGAGAGGTTAGAGCTCCATCGGCGTGTGATCACACCACTGCCGCGCCGGGGTTCGAGATGGTGGCCTGGCAGGAGGAAGCGCTTCCCTCCTGCCGTAAGGCAGCCGCCTGTGCCGCCTTATGGACGCGCCGGCCCTGTGCCTCACTGTATTGACTGGCACACCATTCATAAGAATCTTTCTTGAGGGACGGGACGCAGTATGAACCTGAAGAACAGAACCTCATAATGAAGCACCTCAAAGCAGGAACAACTTGGAAAACATTATGTAAATGCTTTGGACTTTAAATATTCAATGCTGAAGAAAATCATCCTGCATATGTAGCATAAAGGGATGTGCAAAGACTTCCTGCTGCTAAATAAGAATGTGGTTCTTTGAATTGAGTAAATAAGACATTGAAAGTTATTATAAAACATATGCTAGAAAAAAAAATGACGAGGACCCCATAGTTGCACAGGATTATTCACTAAAGTGAAAATTCAATGAATTTCACAATTTAAGCCAAATTAACTAACTAAAAGCGTAGATGACTTAGAGAATTTTCCAATTCAGCTATTTTGGCCTTAAAAGTGAATTTCACTTTGAATTCTCACTTTAGTGAATAACCCTGTTAATGTCAGTTAGGAATGGTCCTTGAGGCTGTGGTGGTAGCGAAAATACAGTGATTCAAGAAAATTAGTGATTCAAGAAAAACTACACTAACACAGAATATAAGCAGAACTTGCACTTGTGTAATGACTATCTAGGAACTAGGAAGTTGCCTTGAGAGGTTTATTTTTACATCTCATCTAAGGTTTTTTTTATGTCTGTTTGTATTTTTTTTAAATTGTCTGTTTAAAGTTGTTTATGTCCGTTTTAAAGAAGTTTCTGTGACTGCTAATTAATGATTGACATACTCTGAGAGTAAGGAATAACTTAAAGGCGTACTACAGGCATCAAAATAACTTAAGTTTAATAAAGCAGTTTTTCTGTACAAATCACAACCATGTAGTCTCACTGCTCAATTCACTGCCATTTAAGAGTTAAAGGATCACTATAGTGTCAGGAAAACAAACTTGTTTTCCTAATATTATGTCATCCTTGGGGGAACCTCACCCTCAGGGTCCCCCTCCCGCTGAGCTGAAGGGGTTAAAACCCCTTCAGCCACTTACCTTAATCCAGCGCCGGACTCCCTCGGCGCTGGTGACCTCTCCTCCCCCGCCAACGTCAGCTCCCGAGTGGAGCGGAATGCGCATGCGCGCATTCTAACAGTCCATAGGAAAGCATTTCTCAATGCTTTCCTATGAACAATCTGCACACTGGATGCAAATTTCGCATCTTGCGTCGTAGAAGCGTCTCTGTCACTGACAGACACACTAACAGACACACACACACACACTAACAGACACACACACACACACACACTAACTAACACACACACACACACACACTCACTAGCAGACACACACACTAACAGACACACACACTCACAGACACACTCACTAACAGACACACTCACTAACTGACACGCACACTCTCTCACTAACAGACACACAGACACACTAACACACTCACATTTTTTTTTAATTCAATCCCCCCAGCCTCCTTACCTTTGGGAATGCTGGGGTGGATTCACGTTTCCCTGGGGTTCAGTGGGGCTGCTGGGGGTCCAGTGACTGCAGGCGGTGAAGGAGCACTGATCCTCCTGTTCAGCTCCCTCGCACGCCGCAAAGTAATGCTGGGAGCCGGAATATGACGTCATATATGCACCGCCCACCCGCCCGCCCGCCTGGATTGTCAGTTAGCCGCCAGGCTAACAAGACATTTGCCTGGGCATTTGGTGGTGGCTTTTTTGCCGCTGTAACGGATCACCTTCCGTTGACGGATGCTCCTAGCACTTCCTGAGGACTCCCAGCACTGCAGATGACACCACAACCACCGCAGACTCCACAACCGCCGTAGCTTAACTGGAGCCGCGCCGTCTTCCTTCCACCCTGAATGAACCTCCAGCATTCAGGACCGTGTGGGAAAGACCTCTCCTCCAGGAGAGGGTATCAGGAACAAGAACTAAGTGATTAAAGCTCAAGGGAGTATGCAGAGCCTAGCAATCCCCAGATATAGCAGTTCCCTCCAATAACGAGACAAGGCTACGTATTGAGGGTCAAGAAGAACTCTGGTTTAATGACAGGGACTCTGTTTTTATGCAGTGCTCCCCTGCAAGGGAGGCGCCCACAGGCAATTAGGTATTAACCAATCACATATCGGTTACATCCCACATATTCCCTCCCCTCTGCTTGGGAGATAATTGAGTTTCTCACTGTATCTACTCAATTATTTCCAAGCTAAAACTTATACATTTTTATACATTTCTATAACTTCTAAACTATACATGTCACAAACATAAAACATACATTTTCATATTAAAAAATGGCACGAATCAGACCAGGGGTTCAAAAGTTAGCAAAAGTATTTTTAAAAACCCACTGCCAACATGGCTTTCCGGCCCAAACCAGTTTCAGAATCTTCTATCCTGGAGATAATTGAGAAGTAATCCAATTATCCCCAAGGACAGAGGCAAAACTCCATTAGCCACATGGCAGACAAAGGACAATAAAAGACATAAAAATACATACTGTTCAATCACCATGTAGCCAAAGTCTTTCATACAGTTTTTCAGTATACGGCTGGGCTCCATGGCATAGCTATCTGGGGTAGCATGGGTTAAACAGTCCGCAGAAAGGCACAAATAAACCTTTCGGCAGGGAAAATAACAGGTTTGAACTGCAGGGCCATAGTCGCAGGGCAGGAGGCTAGCAATAAGTCCTCTCCAATGCCCAGTGGCAAATGGCAGTTTGTCACAGCCGCCCCCTGGAAAGTGCCGCCCAAGGCAAATGCCTTGTTTGCCTCGCGGCTAATACGTCCCTGGCCACACCTTCATTGCCTGTAAATGACACAGCCTGCATAAAAAAATGGTTTCATTTCCAATCAGATCTTAAAGGTTACTCCATCACCATCATAACTTTAGTAATTTGAAGTGGTCATGGTTATAGAAGTCTGGACATGCAGTATTCCTTCTTGAAACGCTGTACATCCAGAGATATTTGCACTTATGTGCCAGGGATAGCTGTGCCGGCAGACGTGACTTTGGCTACCTGTAACTTTGTTCCAGGCTGCCTAATGTAAATCCTGTGTATATTTTATGTGTCAGCACGCATATTGAACTGGCACAAGATGTAAAAATCTTCTCCCTAGCAGGCGGAGCACCTGTAAGGGAAAGAATGCTTTCCCCTCCCTCCTGCCTTCTTCCACTACTTATATTGTGTTGTGTTTTTGTTTTTTTTTTAAATTTGTTTCTGTAAATAAAATGCATTACTCTTTTAGTTGCATAAACTGTTATTAGTAAGTCACATAACATGTCTTAGAACAGCCGCACCTCTGACCACGCCTTCACTTACAGCACTAATATTAAAGTGACAATCTTTGTCCATGTGAAATATTTGGAGGTTAAGGCTATTAACAGAGCAGGAGATGAGACATTCTATGTTAAACAGAATTAGCAATAAAGAATGTTTAAACATTAAAACTCTCTATACATGAAGCCTGTTGTGACTGGGGCTGCTTATAAAATGATTTAACTCCACACCAATGCAGTCTGCCCCCCCTCACAACAAAATTTTCCTCAAAGTCTGGGATAAATATAAACCTAAACTATGTGGAGACGGGGAGTTATCACTAGCAACTCCGATATTAGCTCTGCCATGCAGTATCCCGACTTTCCATGTTAAACCTTGGCACCCATCTATTCCACCTCTATAATGATACCGGAGAAACTGACGGAAGCGAAGCACAGAGAGATGGACACAGGTTTCTAAAGGAAGGAAGAGATTCTTTATTGGATCACCGATCGGGACTCAGAGGGACTAGCGTCACCAAAATACAACAAGTTCTGAGCCCCGGACAATAGTGCAGGCTCCTTATATAGGCACATAACTCCTCCCATATTAAGCTCCACCCGCACATTCTCTTGACCAATCAATACAAATAAGAATTAACTTCCTGCTTGACCGCATGGCTTGTCCAGCACAATGGAGGAGGGGAATACTACATCCTGTATTCTTGCACATGCTCCGTACACTACTGATCGTATCTTGCCTCGTGCAACCAACTGATCGATACGTCAGCATATGCACGTACACATGCCACGTGGTAATCTCGGCCTACTAAATTTATTTTTACCAAGATTCCACCACATTCCCCCCTTTGATGCCTCTTGATATTTCACAATTACTTGAGGCATCACTTAACCTTAGTTTGCATACACCGCAAGTTACCTTGAACCAGACCAGACTTATCTTATGATGTGAATCTTCAACACTCATCTTCCTGCATTGGTTCTCCCTGATCTAGAGCCTCATATTTATAAATTGCCATTATCTGTGCAGCAGCCTTCCTCTCTGCTATATTTTCTATCAGGCTTTGCACAGACCTAACTACTAAGGGTATAAGACACGGCAGGAGTAGACACAACATTAAAATCAGTAGGACTCCACCTACCACTGCCTTAAGCCCTCCAAACCACTCATACCAGCTACCAAACCAACTACTTGGATTGTACCCTTTCCATACCTGAGTAGGCACATGCGCTAGTTTAACCATATGGCTAGTAAGCTCAGCTATTGCTTGCCCTTCGTCATCTATTTGAAGACAGCAATTGCTCAGGTTAAACTTCCCACATACACCTCCCTCTACTGCCAAAAGGTAATCCAAGGCTAATCTATTTTGGTAGACTGCTGTCCTCATCCTGGTATTATGCTTCGCTAGAAGATTGAGCGCTTGTGATGTCTCGTTAGTAATAATCTCAACCACCGCCTGTAATCTTATAATACGGTTGAGCATATAAATAGGGGTTCTATAACCGAAGGTACCATCTTCTGCCCACGTGGCTGGCCCATAATAATCTATAATACGCTGGGGAGGCCATTCATTATCTTCCCAGGCGCCTATCTCTATGGGTCCCCTTTTCTTCCTATGATTCACATCATACACTTTAACACCTAAAGTCTCACCTGTTTCAATCGGTAACAAGAAGAAGGATGGTTTGAGCATACCCAACACACATGCCCCTTCCCAGTCCTGTGGCAACTCCGAATAGGCTTTCTTACCACAGATCCAGTACAAATTTGCTGGGGCTCTCCAGGTAGATGTGATAGATAGATCAAACCACACATCCTTTAAATTGGCGTATCTAGCAAACGGGTTAGATGGTTCTGAGACATTTGAAGCCGACCACCAAGTTGTATTCTTTGTATCATCATCATAAGCTTTTTGCCCTAGACAAGTTAATTCTCCTACAGAAGTATTATACATTATTCCTTTCCTTGCTATGCAAACATAACCTATGATGGAGGTCTTTAATCTCCACTCAGATTTACCTCTAACACTCATATGATAATCGGCTTGTGTAGATATTAATTGGTCAACTGCCTCAGAACCGGACATTACCTCCTTTGCTTCCCAAGGCCATTGGTCTCCCATGTTAGTACCTCCACACACATAGCAGTTGGTAACATTAAGACTACCGGCGATACTTTCGGCTAAATCAATGAACAGGTTTTTAGCATTATGGGGGATCTTATTATCTATACTCATCTCTTCATAAAAGGAATGGTATACTTGATGAGTTTGGGAGGATACCGTATCAGTCTCTATCCCTATAAACAATACTGTCCCAGGATCTAAACCCGTCCCGTATATTTGAAACCCAAATAAATTGCCATACTTGTCTAAGAACTTGTCAGGATTATTTATAAGTATATGGACTGGATTGCATTCCATAGACTTACAATATGGGCTGGTAGGCAACTTAGTCACTATCATGTCTTTGTCTACTGTCTGTCCCCAAGTTGCCCACCCCACACAAGACCAATATGGGCAAAAGTTATAGTCTCTATTTGGGCATCTAGGACTCACATATTTATTTTTACTACTGGGACAAATATATTTATCATTAGACCCATACGTCCTCTCCCATCTAAGATCCCCACATACATTCCACGGCTTTCTACCACTTGATATCGCCTTACACGCATCAAACAGCAGAACACCCGAAGAATGTACGGATTCTAACACCGTCTTATTAATTAGGGTCCCCTGAGGATCTCCATTCCTGAGAATCAACCAAATTGTACGAGGTTGATACTCCGGACTGAAGCACTTAGGTTCTCCTACTCCTAAATGGCACACACTATATTCTATATTAAGGTATCTACATCTCGATACATCTCCTTTACACTCGTATTGTGAATGCCAAATTAGGGTTTGGGATATATGGTTACCTGTTCTTGTAGTCTTAATGCATACCTCACAGCTAGGAGTGTCGGTACCTCTACCTTCCTGAATATAAAAATACACATAAATAAACATTATCAAAAACACATCTTTCGCCGTCATCCTCAGTCTTCGTCCGTGCGAAGGCACCTCAGCTTCCAGGATGTAAGGGCTGCAGGGAATGGAGTTCTGCTCGTCTTCACAGGAGTCCCTTCGAGACTTTCCCTGGCTTATATACTATACGTCGGTGGGCGGACAGGCTTTATTATGGCCTTCTCACTCACGCACCAAATCCCTGAAACAATAAAATTTTGTAATCCACAAAAGTTCCTCGTTACTCCGACTGAGTCGTGCGTTTTAACCGGATCTTGCAGGGATTCTCTGGATCTGCTGTAACTTGCCAAGAATCGACTGCTGCTGGTTTAACCCTGGAGTGATGTATCCACGGAGTCACTTCGGCTACTTTTATCGCTGTAGGGGTAGACAAAAGAACAACATAAGGACCTCTCCACTTGGGCCCTAACGGTACATTATTCCACTCTTTAATCCACACTTGGTCTCCTGGATGGTAACTATGAACAGGGGGATAAATATTCACAGGTAATCTATCTTGTACCCATTTCTGTACCTCCTCCATAGTCTTACCCAACTCTACAACCTGCTGCCGGGTAATTCCTTCTCCCAACTGACTCAAGTCCCCCCTTAAGTTACCAAGTACGGGAGGTGGTCGCCCATACATGATTTCAAAAGGAGAGAGGCCCATCCTTCTGGTAGAGGTACTGCGGATTCGCAATAAAGCTATGGGTAAAAGAACGTTCCACTTAAGTTGGGTTTCCTGACACATTTTAGCCAACTGATTCTTAATAGTTCTATTCATTCTCTCTACCTTACCAGAACTCTGGGGTCTATATGCCGTATGAAGCCTCCACTTTATACCAAGCATATGAGTCAGTTGTTGTAGGCACTGATGAACAAAAGCTGGACCATTGTCCGATCCTATAGAACAGGGTAGTCCATATCGGGGTATTATTTCTCGTAGCAGGAATCTCACAACTTCTCCTGCTTTCTCTGTACGAGTAGGACATGCTTCTACCCAGCCTGAATAGGTGCACACAATTACCAACAGGTAACGATGTCCACCCGATTTAGGCATCACTGTATAGTCAATTTGTAAATCGGACATGGGGAGTCTTCCCATAAACTGGACTCCTGGTGGCTTTACTGGTCCTTGTCTTGCATTATTTTTAGCACACGTTACACATCTTCGTACAATGGCCTGAGTCAAGTTGGACAATCTTGGTATGTAGAAATGTTTTCTGAGAGATTCTTCTGTGCTATCTCTCCCAGAATGTGTCCCGTTGTGATAATTTTGGACAATTTCTACCGCTAGTGATGCTGGTATGACTATTCTTCCATCTTCTAGCTGATACCACTTGTTCTCCAAATACTTTCCTGGTTCAGTCTTTAACCACTCCTCTTCTTGAGCTGTATAAACTGGAGTCCATTGAGACAGTGGAGTTGGTATAAGAGCAGCTATATGCCCCACATATTCCTGTCTTCCTGATTCAGCGGCACGCTTAGCTGCACTATCTGCCATCCGATTTCCTTTGGTTACATCACCATCTCCTCTCAGATGCGCTCGACAATGTATGATACCGACTTCTTTCGGCTCCCACACTGCTTCCAATAGTTGTAGGATTTCAGCTGCGTACTTGATTTATTTGCCTTCTGAATTCAGTAGTCCTCTTTCTTTATACAAAGCTCCGTGGGCATGAGTGGTTAAAAACGCATACTTGGAGTCCGTGTAGATGTTCACTCTTAAACCTTCAGCCAATTGTAACGCTCGTGTCAGTGCTATCAATTCTGCCTTTTGTGCTGATGTTCCTTTTGCCAGTGGCCGAGCTTCTATCACCTTGTCTATTGTTGTTACTGCATATCCTGCATAGCGGATCCCTTCTTTCACATAACTACTGCCGTCGGTGTAATATTGAACATCGGGGTTCTGGATGGGAAAATCACAAAGATCGGGTCTACTTGAAAATACTTCATCCATTACTTCCAAACAATCATGTTGACTTTCAGTAGGTTGTGGCAAAAGGGTAGCTGGATTTAAGGTGTTTACAGTCTCTAAATGCACTCTTGGGTTTTCACACAACATTGCTTGATACTTGGTCATACGGCTATTACTAAACCAATGATTTCCTTTGTAATCCAACAACGTCTGTACTGCATGTGGGACTCGTACGTAAAGTTCTTGACCCAGAGTGAGTTTATCGGCTTCAGCTACTAGCAGGGCGGCTGCAGCTACGGCTCTTAGACAAGGTGGAAGTCCGCTGGCCACTGCATCCAATTGCTTAGACATGTAGGCAACAGGTCTTTGCCATGATCCCAAGTACTGTGTCAATACTCCCACAGCCATTCTTCTTTGCTCATGTACATACAGGTAGAATGGTCGTGTGTGATCAGGTAGACCTAATGCTGGCGCACTCATCAAAGCCTTCTTCACATCTTCAAATGCCGTTTGCTGTTCTTGAGTCCATAAGAAGGGGTCGTGCTCTGTACCTTTGATAGCTGCGTACAGAGGTTTTGCCAGTATCGCGTAGCTGGGAATCCATATCCTACAGAAGCCTGCTGCCCCCAAGAATTCTCGCACTTGTCTTCTATTCTTAGGTATCGGTATTTGGCACACAGCTTCTTTTCTCTCTGGCCCCATAATTCTTTGACCTTCAGAGATATGGAATCCCAGATATTTGACAGTTGGCAAACACAACTGAGCCTTCTTTCTAGACACCTTGTATCCTGCCTTCCAGAGAATGTGTAGTAGATCGTGCGTTGCTTGCTGACAGATTTCTTTTGTAACTGCTGCTATCAACAAGTCATCTACATATTGTAACAATACACACTCTCCTGGGATGGACTCGAAATCCAGTAGATCTTGACTTAGAGCTGAACCAAATAGGGTAGGTGAATTTTTAAACCCTTGGGGCAGTCTTGTCCAGGTCATTTGGCGTTTTGAGCCCGTTACAGCGTTCTCCCATTGGAAAGCGAAAATACATTGACTTTCTGCGGCAATTCGGAGGCAAAAGAAGGCATCTTTGAGGTCTAAGACTGTAAAGTAAGTAGCCCCGCCCGGAATTAAAGCAAGCAGGTTATATGGATTGGGTACAACTGGATGTATACTAACAACCGCATCATTGACTGCTCTCAAGTCCTGCACAGGTCGATACTCATCTGTACCGGGCTTTTGAACAGGCAGCAATGGGGTGTTCCAGGGGGAAGTACAGAATTTTAGGATACCATACCGTATGAACTTATCCAGATAAGATTGGATGTTCTTCTTAGCCTTCTGCGGGATGTGGTATTGTCTTAGGCTCACTGGATAAACCCCAAGTTTTAGTTCAATTTTAATAGGTGGAATATTGCGGGCCAGTCCTGGTGGGTTGTTCTCTGCCCAAACTCCTGGTATGTTGAATAAGGACTCATCACTCCTAGGGTTTTGGCTAGTCAACGCTGTATAAAGTCGCCACTCTTCTTCCTTTGGTACGGATAATGTCATAATACCTGAAGGTCCATTAAACTTTAAGGATGTTGTTCCATTTGGTAGGAACGTAATCTGCGCTTGTAATTTAGATAGCATATCACGTCCCAGCAATTGGACTGGACATTCAGGCATATAAAGGAATTGATGTTTTACTACGTGGCCTCCCAATGTACAGAGTCGACTTTTAAGAACCGGTTTTGCAGCACTTCTTCCAGTTGCTCCTATTCCAGTAATAGTCCTTCCAGATGGAGGAGCAACTAGATTAGTCACCACTGAATGTTCAGCACCAGTGTCGATCATGAACGCACTCCTTTTTCCCCCTATTGATACATCGACCATAGGCTCCGCTCGACCAAGGGGGATGGAGCCCGGTCGGTATCAATAGTCCTCCATGACCGTGTCAGCCAATCCTACAAAGTCCCTGCCTTCTCTATCGCGGGACCTTTGCGCTGCTGGGAAATACCTATCTTCCCTAACACTTCCTCTGTTCCCATTGCTCCCTCTATTTCCATTACTCCCTCCGGGGCCTCCTCTACCTCTCGCTCTGCCTCTAAAGTTTCCATAACCTGTCCTAGGTCTGTCTCTCTCACACTGTTCTCTTCTAGGACACTCATTTCTCCAATGCCCTTCTTCCCTACAGTATGCGCACTGATTTCTACTTAGAGGTTCCTCATTCCACTTACTATCGCCTCTATCTGGGCCCCGTCTATCTACGCCTGCGATCGCTACCGCTAGCATGTCTGCCTTTCTACGCATCTTGCGCTCTTCCTCTTTCTTACTTTCTGTTTCCCTGTTCATATACACCTTATTCGCTACCTCCATAAGTTGGGTAATGGACATACCTGCAAACCCTTCTAACTTCTGTAGCTTGCGCTTAATATCTCCGTAAGCCTGGATGACAAAGGCGGAGTTCACCATTCGGGAATTATCTGCGTCTTCCGGATTAAAGGGGGTATACAAGCGGTATGCCTCCAATAATCGGTCATAAAAGACACTGGGCGCTTCATCACTTTTCTGAATCACCTCAACTGTCTTCGACATATTAATGGCTTTCTTTCCTCCAGCTTTCATGCCAGCAATTATAGCGTCTCTATAGGCTCTGAGTTGAACCATATCAGCACCATTTACATTCCAATCGGGATCGGTGTTGGGATAATGTGTTGCGGCCCATGCTGATGGATTGGCTTGATTCAAAGTACGGGCTTTATCCTCTAGCGCTTTAATGGCCGCTTGATTAATTCTTGTCCTTTCCTCATTGTTAAACAAAGTCATTAATAACTGCTGGCAATCAGCCCATGTCGGGTTATGTGTCTGTACTATTGAGGTGAACAGATCAGTCATAGCTTGTGGTTTCTCAGTATACGAGGAATTGTGGGTCTTCCAATTTAAGAGATCGGTTGTCGTGAACGGGACATATACGAAGACTGGGTCAGCATGTGCCATTTGGCCTGCGGCATCGATATAGGCTGACCCGGGATTCAGACGAAGGGGCATCTGATAATGTTTTAATTGTTGGGTACCAGTCAGTTGTCGGGTTTGTATGGGGCTACGTGGAGGGGCGTCAGTTATGGGTTCCAGTCGGGGAGAAATAGGGCATGAGGATGTGGGAGCTTGATTTTGGGAAAAGGTAGTAAATAAAACACTTCGAGCCAAGCTAGAAGAAGCTTGACCGGAAGTCTGAAGTGGCGCCAAATCAGGATATTCGGATCTAATGGGGATTGGCTCTGGTTCCGGAAGGGGAGATTTAGTACGAGAGGGGGTGGATTCTGTACTGGAGGAGGAAGCGGAAGTGGATGAGGGCAATGAGGGAAGGGTTGCAGGACTTCCTGCATTTGCGTCACTTCCTCTTAACAGAAAGTAAGGGGGCGGCAAAGGGATCTCGGACTCAGGGGGCGTGTCCAAAATGGGCCTAACACCAGTCCTAGTGGACAAACAAGTCCTAGCCACCATGAGGCGACATTGCTCCTCGTGGCATGTCTGAATCCATTTTGGCGAGTCATTTACGGCCTGTCTCCAACAATCAATATAAGGAAACTGCCCGTAAAGTTCAGGCCTACCTGATACAGCCACGTGTAAGCGCTGTACCAGAGTTGGATCCAAACTGCCACGTGGCGGCCATGCCGCAACCAAAGTAGGCCACTCCCTAGTACACAAAGTGACCAAACGTACAGGAGACATTTTAACCCCAAAATCACATGTTTTAAATCCCTTTTTAAAATTCTTCACCATACAACCTAAGGGATCCGGAATCGTTGACTGCGACGCGCCCATACTTATCAATGGAACGTCGTTGACAACGAATACTATGCACGCGTACTATTCAACAGTCACACCCGTTTCCTCTGGCAACAGCACCACGTGGTACAGTTAACAAGTGAAACGTACACGATAACACAATAAACACTCAGGGAATTCCCGTACACACACAGCTGTTACACCAGTCACTAGATAATCAATATTATGCCCTTTGGCGAAACTATACAGTCACCCACACTATAATTCTCTATATACGAATTACCCGTCTATAACACACCCCAGTAACATCGTCTTTTACAAATAGCGGTTACAGTACGGTTAGCATAGGTCAAAGCACAATTTAAGGTCACAATACAATTATTAGTGGTTATGGTGTTAAACATGCAATGGACGACAATGATTAGTACTTATATACAGTGTCAGTAAATATACAGGGTTATGGTACCGTGCACTATAATACAGCAACACACTATTAACACTCTCGCTAGACGGCTGAGCTCGCGCTATCTAACAAGATATACACTTTACTAAACAATCTTTATCACATTTACAATTCCCAACTAAACTATTGGCCAGTACCTTGAATGGACTACCAAAAACAATCTACATACGTTTTGGTTAGCCACACTGCCCAAGCACCACATATAGCGAGCTAGAGGACCGAATTTACACAGACGCCTCTTAGTCGATTACTATCAAAAATCTAGTGGGTTCCAAATTTACACGCCTTCCCACTTAGCCAAGATAGGTTGAGAGCTAGCGAACCGAATTTACACAGACGCCGCTTAGTCTCCCGGTCCCTCCGACCTAGCGAACAAAATATACACCCTAGAACGCTAGTCTAGACAAGACACCGGTGTCCGGCTAGGGCTATTTACACCAGAGCCCCGCCTGACTAACAAAATCAAACGGTCTGACTAAAGAGCGTTCGATCGAGCGGTGCGCCTTCGCTCCTTCCCTCCGACAGAGGGGGCAGATTCCATACACAATTCAAACCCCCGATGGGCCTACCGCACAATCGGTATACCCCTAGTGGGTCTGCCGTCTAAAACAGCAGTTGTTTTACCTCCTCGTTCCTGAACCTGAGTTCACACTCATCGACGGGGACACCCCAGCACTTCTTACGTAGAGGCCGATGATCTCCTGGACAACAGACCAGTGGCACCGAGACGAAGGGAGGTCCACGCAGAAGTTCAGGGGTGCAGCCGTAGAGAACGTGGGCAAAGATAGACCGTCTCACGCCTCTGCCTCTCAGCTACCGTTGAACGATGAGCTTCCCAGCCAATGCACCAAATGATACCGGAGAAACTGACGGAAGCGAAGCACAGAGAGATGGACACAGGTTTCTTCAGGAAGGAAGAGATTCTTTATTGGATCACCGATCGGGACTCAGAGGGACTAGCGTCACCAAAATACAACAAGTTCTGAGCCCCGGACAATAGTGCAGGCGCCTTATATAGGCACATAACTTCTCCCATATTAAGCTCCACCCGCACATTCTCTTGACCAATCAATACAAATAAGAATTAACTTCCTGCTTGACCGCATGGCTTGTCCAGCACAATGGAGGAGGGGAATACTACATCCTGTATTCTTGCACATGCTCCGTACACTACTGATCGTATCTTGCCTCGTGCAACCAACTGATCGATACGTCAGCATATGCACGTACACATGCCACGTGGTAATCTCGGCCTACTAAATTTATTTTTACCGAGATTCCACCACAATAACACTAGCACTTTGTTAGTGTCTCAGACACTCCAGGCCTCATTTACTCTTCCGAACACTTTCCAATACTCATATCTACAACTAAATTATTCTTAAAACAGCACTTAAAACACGTGATGCATATCCACGCTTACTCTTACACCGAGGGAACAAATTTGTATTAACAAAAAGATGCCGCCTCATTGTAAGCTGATCTCTGTGTTATAAGATAATCTCCGACCACATACCCTTCTCCGCATCCAAACTAGCACTCAATTGGGAGCCAGACCCATTGTACCATATTCCCAAAACAATGAAATGTATACATCAGATGACCAAGGGCTTAATTAAGCACTCAGCCCATACTGCACAGCGTCGTAAAATGCTGTACCACTGGTACATGGTGCCGACGAGACTATGTAGGATCTTTCCAAACGTCTCTCCACATTACAGTAAGGTAGAGGCAGAAAATCTGCCTGCACTGATTCAATAAGCAATAACAACAGGGCAGCTGTCTCGGGCCCAGTTACTCCTGGGGGGCCCCATGGGCTCGCCGGTGCTGCGGCTCCACGGGAGTCCACACAATAAGAGGACCCAGACAAGGCGCTGTGGCCCTTTAACAGCACAACTAGACCCCTTGTTTTACGGCAGCAGGGTGAGAGGAAGTGACTGCAGTGAGTCACTTCCTCCCAGATAGTGTGAAGCCGTGCGGGATGGAGGAAAAGGCTGCCCAGGAGGGAGCTGTCAAAGCCTCACACTCCCAACTATCTCAGCCTGCCACTGGACCCCAGGGAACAACCCTCCTGTACCCATAGGATAGGGCTGGAGGTTGGCTTTAGAAATGTAAACTTTGCATGTGTGTGTGTGTGTGTCAGTATTTCTGTGAGTCAGTATGTCTGTGTGTCTTAGTATGTGTGTATGTGTGTGAGTATGTCTATCAGGGCGTCTGTGTGTGTGTGTGTGTGCGCGTTTGTGTGTGTATCAGTATGTCTTTCAGTGTGTGTCACTTTGTCAGTGTGTCAGTATGTCTGTGAGTGTGTATCTCTATGTTGTCAGTATGTATATCTGTTTATTAGTATTTAGTATATATAGTCTGTGTAGGTGTAACAATTTCTGTGTGTATGTCTGTGTGTGTCAGTATGTCTGTCAGCGTGGCAGTATGTCTGTCAGGGTGTCTGTGTGTGTCAGTCTTTCTGTGTGTGTCAGTATGTCTGTCAGGGTGTCTGTGTGTGTCAGTCTTTCTGTGTGTGTCAGTATGTCTGTCAGGGTGTCTGTGTGTGTGTCAGTATGTCTGTGTGTGTGTGTCAGTATGTCTGTCAGGGAGTATGCATGTGTGTCATTATGTCTGTGTGTCAGTATGTCTCTGTATGTGTCAGTATGTCTGTGTGTGTCAGTATCTCTGTCTGTGCATGTTAGTTTGTCTGTCTGTGCGTGTCAGTTTGTCTGTCAGTGTGAGTCTCAGTTTGTCTGTCAGTGTTTGTGTCAGTATGTCAGTGTGTCAGTATGTCTGTCAGTGTGTATCTCTGTGTATCTGTATTTAGTATATCTATGTTTCTCTATGTTTTCTGTGTGTATCTGTATCTGCATGTGTGTCAGGTTTTGTATCTGCATGTCTGTATGTGTGTCAGTGTGTATCTGTATGTTATCATTGTATGTATTTGTGTATCTGTAGGTTGTCAGTGTGTGTACATGCGTGTGTATATCTGTGTATGCATCTGTATATAGTCAGCGTTTTTATCTGTGTATCTGCATGTGTGTCAGTATATGCATCAGTGTGTCTGAGTATCCATATGTGTCAGTGTTTGTATTTATGTATCTGTATGTGTGTCAGGTTGTGTATCTGTGTGTCTTTTTTTTTACATTTATTTATAGTTTTAAAGTGGTGCATATTACAGCATACATTTCTCGGGATTGACCATCTTGTAATTTCCCATAAAATGTCACATGTCCATTAGCTTATTTGAAATATTACATACAGGTTTTCGAAGCAATTCTACGGCACAATCATTTTAATGCATAACTTTATACAGTAGGGTTCTTGTTCTTTGAAAACTGGTGCACCTTTTTTGTGTATGTAGCGAGTATAACATAATAGCATAACATAACATAGAAACATAGATAAGGGGAGGGGGGGTAGAGAAGGGGAGGAGGGGGGAGGGTGCTTGTCAAGTTATACAGTACTCCATTTCCCTATTTTCTTCGTCTGTCTTGTCTGTACTATGTGTCATTCGCTGTGAGGAGTGGTTCATGTGTGCGTGTATCCCCTATCGGGGGGGAAGCAATTGCTCGCGTATCCCACATCTCCCAGGCTATTACCCAGAACAATTGCATGGGCTTCGTCTTCCTGGCCATAGTTTCGTACTGTTTGGATAGGTCTATGATTTGGGTGCACGCTGACATTTGTGGGGTATGCTCCGACAACCAACACCTGCTTATTAGTTGTAGTGCCGCTATTAGTATATGATATGTTAAGTATTTAACTGCCTTTGGTATGTTAGGAGGGAATAGTTGTAGCAGGTATAGGGAAGGTGTTGGTGGCATAGCTACCTTTTGTGGCGGCTTTTATCAGTTGGGAGATTTGTATCCAAAACGTTATAATTTTCGGGCACGACCACCAGATATGGTATGTTGTGCCAGGATGGACCATGCATCTCCAGCATTTCCCTGTGGTTTGGGCGTTAATGTGTTTCAATTTGGTTGGTGTCATGTGCCATCGATATAGTAGCTTCCTGGATATTTCTACATGTGAGGTACACATCGATAAGTTTTTGTTAGCAGAAAATATGCGGAGCCACTGTGTTTCGGTTAATTCCATATTGAAATCTAGTTCCCATGCAGATTGGAATAGGGGTTTTGTGTGATATGATTTACGGATAATCTCGTGGTACATATGAGACATGGGCTTGGTTGGCAATTTTGACTGCAGGCACAGTTGTTCAGTCGTCGACAGCTGCCTGGTTTGCCCTGATTGGACTTTCGGCAGATAGTGTTTGTTTAGCCATGATTTGAGTTGTAGGTGTGAGAAGAATAGTGTCTGCGGTAAGTGATATTTGGTTTGTAATTGTTCAAACGTGATCAGTGTGCCTTTGTCGAATAATTGGTGGAGGTACGTTACTCCATGTGAGACCCACTCTTTTGCATTGAATTGGGGTATGAGAGTTGTGAGTGCTTGTAATTTCATAGCCGGCGACGGGTGCGCCGATGGCCATGTTTTTGTGTGGTGTGTATCCCATATGGACAAGGATAGCCTTGTCGTAGGTAGCATATTTTTGTATTTGGGTCTAAGTGAGCGAGGTATCCATGCCAGTGTAGTGATATCAAGTCCGTCTGTGTAAGTGGACTCGATGGCGAGCCATTCTGGCGGGGGGTCCAGATGGAATGCTGTGATTAATGGGCTGAGGATGGATGCTGAATAGTACGTGTGGAGATGTGGGAGTCCCAAACCCCCTTGTTTGAAGGGTTTATGTAATGTGGATGCTGCCACTCTCGATTTTTTCTTGTTCCATATGAATGCATTTATGAGAGTTTGCGTGTCTCGGAGGAAGGTGTATGGGAGTTTGATGTGTAACGCACTAAATAAATATTGGAGTTTGGGTAGAAGCAACATTTTTGTGGCCGCAATTCGCCCCAACCAGGAGACGTACTTGCCCGTCCAACCCATGATTTGGCCTTTCAATTTGTGTACTAGTTTGGTATAGTTGGCCTGTAGCATGGCATGCGACGTAGCCGTGAATGCTACCCCCAAAAAAGTGAGATGATCGGTTCGCCAATCATACGCGTGGGCTTGTTTTAGCTCCTGTAAAGTGTGGAGTGGTATGTGCATACCCATCGCTTGCGTTTTAGAGATGTTCAGCTTATAACAGGAGCATGCACTATACTCAGCTAGGATGCTATGTAGATGCAGAAGTGAGGTGTGTGGTGATTCCATGGATAACATGATGTCATCTGCAAACATGGTGAGCTTGTGATCTATGGATCCTATTTGTATGCCTTTGACATTATGATTTAGTCTTATATGTTGCACTAGCGGTTCTAATATCAGGATATACAGCAGCGGGGATAATGGGCACCCTTGACGTGATCCGTTAGAAATATTAAATCTTTTGGAAAGAAAGCCACTATTGGCAACGTGAGCAGATGGTGTGGAATATAGTGCTGCCAGTAGGGACATGAAACTCGTAGGGAAACCAAATTTTATTAGCGTGGCCTCAAGGAATCCCCAGTGCACCCTGTCGAACGCTTTTTCAGCATCTAACGAAAGGAATACACTGGGTCTTCCCGAGGCCCGTACGCTGGACATCAGGTCCAGCAGTTTCCTGGTACCATCCGAGTCCTGTCTCCCCCTAACAAACCCCACTTGATTAGTATGTATGATTGACGGAATTATTGAGGCTAGTCTATTTGCATAGATTTTTGCTAACAACTTTGTGTCAGTGTTCAAGAGCGAGATAGGTCTCAGGTTTTGGGGTTTGGTTGGTGGTTTCCCCAGTTTGGGTAGCATTGCTATATGGGTTATCAACATCTCTGAGGGCATAGAGCTGGTCGTTATTATGGCATTGAACATTTTCTCTAATTGTGGGGCCAATTGGGATTTGAAACATTTGTAATACCTGTTCGTAAGGCCATCTGGGCCCGGTGTTTTCCCCTGTGGTAGGGCATCTATAGTTTTCTCTATTTCGGTGATGGTGATTGGTTGTTGGATCATTGCGTGTTGTGCTGGGCTAATGGAGGGAAGGTGGGCCTGTGCTAGGAAGCTGTGGATTTCTTGAATTGTAGGTTGGTGTGTTTTATTATCTTGTTGAAGATTATAAAGTTGGTCATAGAACTCTGCCATAGTGTCGTTTATCTGCTGTGGGTTTGTGAATTTGGTACCTGCAGGGTTAAAAATGTGCGGTATTTTTGATCTGGTTTGATGTTGTCTTAGTAGGGAGGCTAGTGCCTTTCCCGCTTTATTGCCTTGGGAGTATTGCTTCATCTTTAGCTTAGTCAGTGTATCTGATGTCTTTTGGAAAAGTAGGTCATTTATCACCTTAGTGGTGTGGTATATCTCGTCTTGACCTGCAGTAGACGGGGAGATGAGTTGGGCGTTTGTTTGGTCTCTAAGTTTTTTGAGGAGGGTGGTATATTAATTTTGTGTTTTCTTTTTTAAGTAAGCCGCTCGGCTAATAATTAGGTCCCGTACTACAGCCTTGTGGGCAAGCCATACAGTTTTAGGGCTTATTTGTGGTGTTGAGTTTGTATCAAAATATAGTTGTATTTCATTTTCTAAGGTATCTTTGAATGCGTTATCAAACAGATATCATTCAGTTTCCATGGAGAGGTGCCTCTGAAAGGGAACTTGTCTTGTAGTGTTAACAGTACAGGTGCGTGGTCCGACCATGTCAAGTCCCCTATTGTGCAGTCTATCATAGATGTAAGGAGGTGTGCAGCTATGAGACTGTGATCAAAGCGGGAGCCCGTTTTGTGAGCACGAGAGTGATGTGTATATTCGCGCATGTTTGGTTGGGTTGTGCGCCACGAGTCATAAATATTATATTCAAGCAGCAATTTTGGCATTGCTTTACATTGGGGTTTTAGGGTGGCCTGCCTCCTAGTGTCAGCATAGGTAGTCGTGTCTAAATTCTGGTCGAATGTATGATTCAGGTCCCCGCATAAGACTAAGTTTTGTAATTGTGGGTCAGGTATTTTAGAGAGAACCTTATGTAAAAAATTGCGTTGGTTAGTGTTCGGGCTATACACTGAGGCGAGTGTGTAGTTGATTTCGTTGATTGTGCAGTGGATAATGACATATCTACCTTGGGAGTCCTTTTTGATTTGAAGTAATTCAAACAAGAGCGATTTATGGATGAGTATGGAGGTGCCTTTGGATTTAGAGTAATGTGTGGAGTGGTATTGTGTGGGATATTCTTGTTGCGCAAAGTTAGGTATTTTGGCATGCGTAAAAATGGGTTTCTTGAACACATAGAACATCTATTTAGTTTTTCTTGGCCATGTCTATCAAGACACGTCGTTTGTGCGGGGTGTTCAGACCGCACGCATTAATAGTTTGTATTCTCAGGTTGTATTATTAGGTTATTTATTTGGAGTACTCTGGTAGGTCTTTTGAGGAACTAGTATACCTCAGGCAGGGAGGGGACAACTGGGATACAGTAAAGATAGGGGTGGTAGGGGTGGGATATATACATATTCTCCATAGTAGGGAACTGGTGCGGTGGGAATGCACCGTGGGGTGCGGAAACATTCGTCTCCTGTGGTGTGGCGTGTGGGCTTGTTAGTTTTTGGATTTGGACAGAACTTTTTTTTTTGTGTGGATTATGGGAGTTTCAGGAAAGAAGAACTGGGATGGGCCAGCCGCATGAGTGACCACAACACCAAGTGCCGCGCTATGCGAGGCATTTGCAATAGCATGTGTAAAGGTATCAAGCTATTTGGGCCTTGTTGGCATGTTGGAGGAGCTTGCGGCCATAAGTAGTATAAGCTTTCTCAATAAGCCTCATGGTCACCAACCTTATCTGGGACTCAGGGGGCAACCCCTCCACAGGGTTAGTCAGTGGCTGCGTGTTATCTCGGGAGTTTGTTAGTAGTGGCTCACATAGTACAACCGCAACATCAAATATGAGGAACTTGGTACAAAGAGATGATTTGTACAGTTATGGCAACATGAGTCTCACGTCAAGAATACAAACATACAGAGACCCTAGTACGGACCGCGAGGTACCCCGCACGTCCCCCCCATCCCTCCCCCCCTCGGAGGGGAACGATAAGGGGAAGGAGCCCGGGCCCACGCCGCTCATCCGCTGTGAGGGCACCCGCCCCTGCATTGCACCCACATTCCCCCACCATATTTCCCAACCCAAATCCCATCTAGGCCTGGGGGGGTCACCTGTACCCCTGTGATTCACCTATGGTCGCTCGGCAACTCAGGAATTTGTGTCAGTGTCTCATAACATACACCAATAACAGTTAACCAGGGAACTTGGGAAGTTTGGCTCGCATAGGTATGGGAACTCAATTCCTGTATGAGACATATATGCGGCCATTAGTATAAACCCAGAGCACCCCACGCGTCCCCCCCGCCCCCTCCCCCTTCTGAGGGGAACGACCGGGGGAAGGCGCCGGGCCTCCACCGCCCAGCCACATCGGGTCGGCCGAGACCCTCTTTAGTAGCTTGCATGTACCTCGCTGGGACTAACAACCCCCGTGCAGCCTTTCCCGCTTCCCCACCATTACCAGCACAGGACAGCTTGAAAAGTTCACAATGCCTAGCAGGCCATTACAGGGAAGATTGTCTCTTGGCATGTCAGCAAGTTCAGTACAACTGTGAAAGGTGTCCCATTGCTAGTGTATAGGTGAGTTCACTGGTGGTGGGAGAGATCTGTCGGGATAGGAGTTTCGTCAGGCCCCTCCAACTCCAATATGCCTGTGTGAAATAGATGTGTGGTGCTCAATACTTGCGTGTCTCTCATGCAGCCGGCATCATGATTTAGTGGATGCCGGGCACCTTCTGCCAGTCCAGGCAAAGTCTGCCTCGGGATGGGCCTTGTGTAGATTCTGGTTGTAGGTTGATACCCCAGGACTTTAGCTGGTTGGCGCCTTCTTCGGGAGTCAGGATAGCCTTGAGGGAGCCTTCTCTGGTGACCAATAGCTTCGTGGGTTAACCCCATCTGTATCTTACTCCGTTAGTGCGAAGTGCCGTAGTAATGGAGGCAAATTCTTTCCTCTTGCGCAGAGTGACCGCCGAGATGTCTGGGAAGATTTGTACTGTGGCATAATCTTCTGGGGGCTTGGGCTTGCTCCTGCTGGCCCGAAGGACGTGCTCCTTGATGTGAAAATAATGGGCACGTAAGAGAACATCTCTTGGGGAGGTTTCGGAGAGGTGGCGCGGACGTGGCACCCGATGAACCCTATCCAGCAGCAGCATGTCGGATGGGATCTCGGGCGCGTAAGCGTGAAGCAGGCCTCTCACATAGGCTTGTAAATCCGCTGGGACTATCGTTTCAGGTACCCCTCGCAGCCGCAGGTTATTTCGCCGGGACCTGTCCACCATATCAGCCAGTTTCGTTTCTGTAAGTAGCAGCTTGTTCTCAAGACACTCCACATGTGTGGCAAGATTGTTATGTGCCTCCGCTATTTCGTCGAGTTTCGTTTCAATGTGTGATGTTCTTTTACCTATTTCTTGGACATCCTTGCGGAGGGAGTCCATAGAGTGCTGCCAGGATCCAATGAGCTTGCGGGATAGGGTCTCCAGTGCCTGGGCTAAGTAATTTGTTGTCAGGGCATCCCCCGGTTCAGGCAAGAGTTGCGATGCACTTTCATCGCCGGTGCCTTCGTCGCCATCTTGGCTGGGCGGCAGCAGGCCCGAGTGTAGAGGTAGAGGTTTTGGCTGGAAGAAGCTTGATTTTTCCGCCTTGGCTGAGTTCTTCTTGCCTTTATGCTGCGACATCATCGGTGTCGAGGTTGGTATCGCGTTCTGTGTGGTAGGATTAGATTGGATTGTCAGCCCGTTTGCCGGAGCTGAGGATTATGCGTCCATCTTGTCCGGCAGTCGGCCACGCCCCCCCATCTGTGTGTCTTTATGTGTTAGTGTGTGTATCTGTGTCAGTCTGTATCTGCATGTGTGTTAGTGTCATTGTTTATATCTGTGTATCTGCATGTGTTTCAGTGTGTGTGTGTGTGTGTATGTGTATCACAGTGTGTGTGTGTGTGTGTGGCAGTGTATGTGTACATGTGCATATATCTCATCATTCAAATCGTCAATACCACACAAATACACCCCTGCATTCAACCTTCAACACTACATAATAACACAGTCCTGCATTGAAATGTCAACAATACATACAAACACACCTTTGTGTTAAACACCAAAAATATATATAAACACACCCCAGCATTAAAAAAAACTACACATAGATGCATGCTTGCATTCAAACACCAACACCACATACAAACACACCCCTACATTTACACAAACATACTCCATACAAAAACATGCTTTGATTCAAACACACAAGCACAGCTCAGTGCTAAATACAATCTGCGATGGGAAATGGTTCCTCTACTGCGTTGGGAAGTGGAGAGCGTGATTGCATGTCAGGGAGTGGGGGTCAGGGGACCCCATCAAATGAATGCCCAGGGCCCAATCAATATTAAAGATGGCCCTAAGTTGCTCCAGTGTATATCCAAAAAAGAAAAAAATGGAGTAATGCGCAACTGACATTTAAAGTGCACTCCCGTGTGCTACCATATTTATTGGAAGAACAAAATATAAGTTGCAAACATTTCGGGCGATTGCCCTTTATCAATGCTAAGGAAATGGCGCATTACTCCATTTTTTTCTTGTTTCGTCTCTCCACAATACTGGAGGTGTTATCTACTAGAAGGCTCCATTGCCACCATACACCATCCTCCGTTAGATGCTCACCTAGTCTCCACTCCCTCAAAAAATCATTAAAAACCCACTTCTTTATAAAAGCGTATCAATTAAATTGTTAATAGCTCTTGACTGATTCCTCTTCTGCAACTGTCACTAGTCTAATACTATCCTTACCTTTTTGTGTCATTTTACCCTACTCCCTCTAGCATGTAAGCTCATTTAGCAGGGCCCTCAATCCCTCTGTTCCTGTTTGTCCAACTTGTCTAGTTACAACTACACGTCTGTTCGTCCACCCATTGTAAAGCACTGCCGAATTTGATGGCGCTATATAAATAACATAATAATAATAATAAAAATAGTCCCATATAGGAAAAAAAATCCAATCCCTAATACGAGCAATAGTAGACTACACGCTCCCATATGAATCCTTACAATACCTCCTTCTAGATCTCCTGCCCAAAAGCTAATTGTAACAGCATGGAAATCTCCCTTGGTACCAACACTACGAGAATTAATAAATTCCCTTGACAAGTAACGTATTTATGAGAAGGGCTTTATTGAGCTTTATTGAGCGATGGCTCTTTCCCCCATCTAAACCTTGCCAAGCAGCTTGGGATATGTGGGATACATGAAGATCAGATAACCCCTGTGGCGAAAGTAACCTCGCCACTGGTTCTTGGAGGGGCCTGTCTGCAAAAAGGCTCATAAAAGACCTTGTTCGTGTCGAACCAGGGACCACCCAGGAGCTTGTTAACACCTATTAACACCTTGGAACGGTTCTCACCGCAGTGTTCTAATTGTTTGTCTGGGTGGCCGCAATTCCAATGGACAACCTTGAGGTGGCGGCCATCTTGTTCACATAAACACAGGCAGCGGTGTTTGGGCATGAATCTCATGGAACTAAAATCGGACACAGAAACTCCCGAACACCGCTGGACTTCCATCATCGCCTGCGTTCGGTTCTAAACAATTTAGAAAAACACTGTTCAGTGGAATTGTTCATCTGAATAAGGTGAACAAGCTACAGGGTAGAACTATGGATTAGTTTGTTTACTTTTTAAACTATCGAACTAGACCGACCGCAAGCCCTGATTCTATGGAACTGTTTTGGGCATGGGACCATGCGTGTGGTCGGTCAAATAAATGACTTTCAGGAAATTCCTGAACCCCTGAACTGATCTTGATGATTTTTGGATATGTCAGTCACCCAGATCAGTGCTATCAAAGGATGTAACTTTTGTGGTGGTTTTGTATGTTTTTAAAGGTATTTTTGGGGTTTTATAAAAATGTGTGTTTTGTGTTTAGTTCAGTGCTTGATTCAATTATCTCCCAGGTACAGAGGAGGGATTAATCTATTATGTATGGGAATATCATGTACTTGAACAACTTTGTCATTGGTCTGTAACTTTGTACTGTAGTCTTCAATCAGGTCCAGGTGGGAGTACCCCTTGCATGGGGACTTGCATATAAGTCCAGTTGTGGCTACCATTAAATGAGTTCCTGCTTACCCTCAACATAGAGTCTCATCTCATGTGTGGGGGAAACAGCTGTATTTACCCTGGGGATTGCTATATCACAATACTCCCCTGGGATTAAAATCACTTGCTCTTTTAAGAGCATATTGCTACACTCTCTTGGAGGAGAGGTCTACTCACTGGAAGCTGGATCATGGCCTTGGGTCCAGGGTGGGTGGAGGACAGCGAGACCCCAGCCAAGCTGTAACGCTGGAAGTGAGGACTACAGTGCTGATGCGATGCTTGTGGTACTCGGTAAGCACTAAAGGAGCATAAATTGGCAGAGGCACCCGGTCGGGGTGCCAGGCGGTCCTCCACAACCCCTGACTATGTAACTTTGTAAATCTGCTCTATGATCTAAGTCACGCAAAACCATTGTTGTATACCTGTATTGAACCCATACACAGTATACCTCAACTAAACTCCTTGGTAAGTGGATAACATAACAATAACAAAAAATCGCAATCACCAGCATATGTTTTTCTACCTCAAGTACACAGTCCTATAGGTCCCTCCCATGGAGGAATACTCATCATAGATAAAGTTATTACTAACTTGTGTTACACCATCCACATGCACAAAACCTCCACACACATGACCGAAGGTACCCATACATATCCTCACCCCAGTAGCAAGAATTCTAAACTAAATTGAATGTCCAATGACTACTCACACCCGTACCGCATGCTGAATGTTTATGGCTTATCTCTTGAGATACCCCACTAGTACCACAACTCTAGGGATGTAGACACACTGTAACCCTGTAAACATTTAATTGATCTGTATTGTTCTGTGTTGCTCAATGTACCGTGATAGTAATTTAACCAACTAAATGGAAGAGAATTGAGCAGTGATAATGCAGGGAATAATCTATAGACAAAACTGCTTCATAAAGCTAAAGTTGTTTTGGTGCCATAGAACCCATTTAAGGGCCCTATTTATTTAATGGCAAAACTAGTGCAGAGACTAGTCTTTTTAGTTAATGCATTTAGAGCAGGCTGGAGGACTTTAGGGTTTGCTATATTGATGGGAACATAATCTGTACCACATACTTACACATTACACTAGTTTTGCTGGAATATCACTTCTTTGGGATCTAAAATATGCCTAATAAAGTTTCTTAGTTTATGCCTCACAAAGTTTCCTTAAAAAGGAATTTCAGCTATGGATTCCTCCAGTGTTTATTTCTTCTATGGTGCCCTGTTTTAGCTGCAATAGAGAAAAGTGCAAAACCATCTTTCAGTGTGCATGTTTGCTTGCAAAAATGCCTACTAACCAATTACAGAAGCCCCTCCCCCCCACTCATATCTGGTGTCACAATAGCGTGCATTTAAAAACAAAAAAAATGTTTTCACTGTTATAGATTGAATAGCAGTTAGTTGTCTTCAAGCGGGTGTGTCAGGCCTACAGCGTCTACTCTGCCAACCTCTGCCAGTGCACATTGCCACTCATATCTGGTGTCACAATAGCGTGCATTTAAAAACAAAAACATTTTTTTCACTGTTATAGATTGAATAGCAGTTAGTTGTCTTCATGCGGGTGTGTCAGGCCTACAGCGTGTACTCTGCCAACCTCTGCCACTGCACAGTGCCACTCACATCTGGTCTCACAGTAGCTTGCACGCATAGTACCACTAATCCAAAAAAAAATGACAGGCAGAGGCAGGCCACCCCGCAGGGGCCGTCGTGGTCGTGGTGCTGTGATTCCCTTTTGCCCTAGAATAATGCCCAGTTTTCAGAGGCCACGTACCCTGAACTTGAAAAGTTCTGAGGACATAGTTGACTGGCTAACACAGGACACCCAATCTTCTACAGCTTCCGCTCGGAACCTTGACGCACCATCCTCCTCCAGCTTAGCTTCGGGCACCTCTCAAGATACCACTCACCCACCTGCCGCCACCACCAACACTAGCACCACAGCTGCTTCACTGTATCTGTCAGAGGAGTTATTTACACATCCATTTGAAGAAATGAGTGATGCGCAACCATTATTGCCAGAGGATGTAGATAACAGGGATGTGTCTCAGTCAGGCAGCATTACACACATGGACGTACGGTGTGATGATGCTGATTTTGTACCCGCTGCTGCTTCCTTTGCTGAGTTGTCAGATACAAGTGAAGCGGTTGATGATGACGATGCATCCATGGATGTCATGGAAGAACAGGGCGAAAGTTCAGATGGGGAGACAGAGAGGAGGAGGAGACGAGTTGGAAGCAAGGGGAGGTCGTCGCAAGGAGCTAGTGGCACAGTCAGACAGCATGCATCGGCACCCGGGGTCAGCCCGACAGCACGCCAATCAACGCATGCTGTGTCCACCACCAGAATGCCATCATTGCAGAGCTCAGCAGTGTGGAATTTTTTTTTGTGTGTCTGCCTCTGACAACAGTGATGCCATTTGCAACCTGTGCCAAAAGAAACTGAGTCGTGGGAAGTCCAACACCCACCTAGTGCAACTGATCGCACATCACAAACGCCTATGGGATCAACACATGAGTACAAGCAGCACACAAACTCAAAGCCGCCATCCTCCTCCTGGTCCAGCATCTTCAGCCACATCAACCCCTGCTGTCCTCCTTGCCCCCTCTCAACCATCCGCCACTCCGTCTCTCACCTTGAGCAGTTACCGCTCATCTGCCCACAGTCAGGTGTCTGTCAAGGACATGTTTGAGCGTAAGAAGCCAATGTCAGAAAGTTACCCCCTTGCCCGGCGTCTGACAGCTGGCTTGTCTGAACTATTAGCCTGCCAGCTTATACCATACAAGCTGGTGGAGTCTGAGGCATTCCAAAAATTTGTAGCTATTGGGACCCGGACGAAATTTCTTTTCACAAAAGGCAATCCCCAACCTGTACTCGATTGTGCAAAAGGAAGTAATGGCATGTCTGGCACACAGTGTTGGGGCAAGGGTCCATCTGACCACTGATACCTGGTCTGCAAAGCATGGTCAGGGCTGGTATATCACCTACACTGCGCATTGGGTAAACTTGCTGACGGCTGCCAAGCATGGAATGCGTGGCTCTGCAGAGGAGTTGGTGACACAGCCACGACTTGCAGGCAGGCCTGCTGCCACCTCCTCTCCTCCTCCTACTCCATCCTCTTCCATAACCTCCTCGGCTGAGTTCTCTTCTGCTGCTGCGTCATGCTCCACATCAACGGCAGCCCCCCAGCTCCCCAGGTACTATTCCACATCCCGGATACGGCAGTGTCACACCGTCTCGGGTTTGACTTGCTTGAAAGCAGAGAGTCACACCGGACAAGCACTCCTGTCCACCCTGAACGCACAGGTGGAAAAGTGGCTGACTCCCGGCAACTGGAGATCAGCAAAGTGGTTTGTGACAACGGAAAAAAATTGTTGGCGGCATTGAAGTTGGGCAAGTTGACACATGTGCCGTGCATGACACATGTGTGTAATCTGATCGTACAACGCTTTGTGCATAAGTACACAGGCTTACAGGACGTCCTCAAGCAGGCCAGGAAGGTGTGTGGCCATTTCAGACGTTCCTACACGGCCATGGCGCACTTTGCAGATATCCAGCGGCGAAACAACATGCCAGTAAGGCGCTTAGTTTGCGACAGCCCGACACGTTGGAATTCAACACTCCTAATGTTTGACCGCCTGCTCCAACAAGAAAAAGACGTTAATAAATATTTGTATGACCGGGGTGTTAGGACAGCCTCTGGGGAGCTGGGAATTTTTTTGCCATGTTACTGGACGCTCATGCGCAATGCCTGTAAGCTCATGTGTCCTTTTGAGGAGGTGACAAACCTAGTCAGTCGCACCGAAGGCACCATCAGCGACATCATACCATTTGTTTTCTTCCTGGAGCGTGCCCTGCGAAGAGTGCTGGATCAGGCCGTAGATGAGCGTGAAGAGGAAGAGTTGTGGTCACCATCACCACCAGAAACAGCCTTATCAGCATTGCTTGCTGGACCGGCGGCAACGCTGGAAGAGGATTGTGAGGAAGAGGAGTCAGAGGAGGAATGTGGCTTTGAGGAGGTGGAGGAAGACCAACCCCAACAGGCATCCCAGGGTGCTCATTGTCACCTATCTGGTACCTGTGGTGTTGTACGTGGCTGGGGGGAAGAACATGCCTTCATTGAGATCACTGAGGAGGAGGACGGGGAAATGAGTAGCTCTGCATCCAACCTTGTGCAAATGGGGTCTTTCATGATGTTGTGCCTGTTGAGGGACCCTCGTATAAAAAGGCTGAAGGAGAACGACCTGTACTGGGTGTCCACGCTACTAGACCCCCGGTATAAGCAGAAAGTGGCTGAAATGTTACCAAATTACAACAAGTCGGAAAGGATGCAGCATTTGCAAAATAAATTAAAAAGTATGCTTTACACAGCGTATAAGGGTGATGTCACAGCACAACGGGAATCTAACAGGGGAAGAGGTGAAAGTAATCCTCCTCCTCCCACGACCACGCCGGCAAGGACAGGACGCTTTACAGACGTGTTGTTGATGGAGGACATGCGGAGCTTTTTAAGTCCTACGCATCGCCACAGCCCTTCGGGGTCCACCCTCAGAGAACAACTCGACCGACAGGTAGCAGACTACCTTGCCTTAACTGCAGATATCGACACTCTGAGGAGCGATGAAGCCCTTGACTACTGGGTGTGCAGGCTTGACCTGTGGCCTGAGCTATCCCAATTTGCAATAGAACTTCTGGCCTGCCCCGCTTCAAGTGTCCTGTCAGAAAGGACCTTCAGTGCAGCAGGAGGTATTGAGATGAGCTGCCTTGGGCTAAAAATGGTCCACACGCTGCTGTATTTTAGCTCTGAATGCCAGTTGACTTGTGTGACTTATCCGCCACCAACTAGGGTTCAAGCCGCAATGTTTTAGGGCACTTTCTGCCTGGAAAACAAACATCAATTTTTATGGCCGCTGCTACAGCAGCGGCTGCAACAATACCTCATTTTTCAGGCATGTGTACATGCATAATTTTTCGGGCCTCTGGTGCTGCACTGTGGCTTCAAAAGCCAAACCAAAAAAAATGCACATAACAGGGATTAAACTGATAGGAATAGTACTACTTAACACACCACTCCTATCTGGTGGCACATTAGATTGCACGCGCAGTGCCCCAAATTTGAAGTAGGAGGACCGACCAAGCATCTTTTTCCATCTCTCGGTTCCTAAAATCGATGCCATATACACGTCCCCTGATAGGGCGCCAGCTCGTTATTCTCTTGGGCGCCAGCTCGTTATTCTCTTTTTCACTTCACTAGGGACACTTTACTGCACTATGGGCACTTAGACCCACTCTTTGTCTTGCACAGTGTTATTCCTAGCCAGCATCTGTGATGGGAAATCAGGCAGTCATCTAAACGTTTAGATTGAGCTTTAGCTTAGAACACCCTTGAAGGCGTTTAAGGAGATTAGGGCTAGTTTAGAGGATTCTTCTTAGACCTCTCTGAGTCTTTATAGCCCTTCTACCTATCCAGCATTTCTGGAAACTAGCTAAGAGAAAGGGTGGCTGTGTGTCTGTGATACATTTAACTTTATATCACCTTATTGACACTTTTTATGACAGCATCACTCCGGTCTCCATACTCTCTGCCTATACCCATCTATTTAGAAGGAATTTCCTTGCTCCAATAAAGACTTTTGTCCATTACTCAATTTACTTTAACAAAGGGTACTTACTAACCACGGTATTAGGAAGCATTACTCTGCTTTCCCTTTCTCCCTCTATTATACACCTACACTAGGATTTGTAGGTATCACTTTATTATAGTTGTCTAACCTTTTCCTATGCCAGTTTTAGATCTCCTTCTTGGGAGATTTTTTATTTTTTCAGTTTATTAGCATACCTGGGTACAAGCCCTCGGTGGGGCTGGCACCACCACCTGACCACATTTCCTCGTTTCTTCCACTCATACCACTTTTTCCATCTTTGAAGGGGTTTGTCGAAACAAGGAAATAGTCCTCTACTCGTAACAGGGATTAAACTGATAAGAATAGTACTACTTAACACACCTTATAATAACGCAGAGAGAGGCAACGCAGAGAGAGGAGTCTGAGGAGGAAGGTGGCTTTGAGGAGGTGGAAGACCAAACACAGCATGCGTCCCAGGGGGCTTGTTGTCACCTTTCGGGAACAATTGGTGTTGTACGTGGCTGGGTGGAGGAAGAGACCTTCAATGACATCAGTGAGGACAAGGAACGGGACATGGCTAGCTTGGTATCCAACCTTGTGCAAATGGGGAGTTTGCGGTTGTGCAAATGGACTGTTTGCGGTTGTTTGCGGTGCGTTAAACGGGGAGTTTGGTCTGTCACTGTGAAGCGGGCGTAACCCTTACACTACCTGATCGATACAACATCATACAGTAGGTCCCCCCCCCTCATTATATTTATGGCCCCCACCCACCGCTCACGGGTGGGGGCAGAGGACAGTAGGTCCCTCCATTGTGATTTATGGCCCCCAACCACCGCGCAGGGGTGGGACCGGGGGGGAGGACAGTAGGTCCCCCCCTTATCCTTATTTATTGAATATTCCCCTGTATAACAATGTTTGGCATTTAGTGAATATTCCCTATTCTGCTCTGTGTCAGTGTGTATCAGGGTCTCTGAGGACAGGTGTCAATCCATATCTGCCAAGTGACCCTATGTAGGAGGAACAGTCCCTATTCTGCTCTGTGTCAGTGTGTATCAGGGTCCCTGAGGACAGGTGTCAATCCATATCTGAAAATGGACCCAATGTAGGGGGAACAGACCCTATTCTGCTCTGTGTCAGTGTGTATCAGGGTCTCTGAGGACAGGTGTCAATCCATATATGCCAAGTGACCCTATGTAGGGGGAACAGTCCCTATTCTGCTCTGTGTCAGTGTGTATCAGGGTCCCTGAGGACAGGTGTCAATCCATATCTGCCAAGTGACCCTATGTAGGGGGAACAGTCCCTATTCTGCTCTGTGTCAGTGTGTATCAGGGTTTCTGAGGACAGGTGTCAATACATATCAGCCAAGTGACCCTATGTAGGGGGAACAGTCCCTATTCTGCTCTGTGTCAGTGTGTATCAGGGTCTCTGAGGACAGGTGTCAATCCATATATGCCAAGTGACCCTATGTAGGGGGAACAGTCCCTATTCTGCTCTGTGTCAGTGTGTATCAGGGTCCCTGAGGACAGGTGTCAATCCATATCTGCCAAGTGACCCTGTGTAGGGGGAACAGTCCCTATTCTGCTCTGTGTCAGTGTGTATCAGGGTTTCTGAGGACAGGTGTCAATACATATCTGCCAAGTGACCCTATGTAGGGGGAACAGTCCCTATTCTGCTCTGTGTCAGTGTGTATCAGGGTCTCTGAGGACAGGTGTCAATCCATATGTCAAGGTGTCAATATGTCATATGTCAGGTGTCAATCCATATCCATTGTGATTTAGGAATGTTAGGTGATTTATGCCCTTTATGGATTAAAACCAGACTCTGCATCAACTGTGTAATTTTCCATGGGAGTTTTGCCATGGATCCCCCTCCGGCATGCCACAGTCCAGGTGTTAGTCCAGAAAGAGTCCCTGTGGGTTTTAAAATTCGCCTGCCCATTGAAGTCTATGGCGGTTCGCCCGGTTCGCCGGTTCGCGAACATTTGCGGAAGTTCGCGTTTACCGTTCGCGAACCGAAAATTTTATGTTCGCGACATCACTATCTGCAACCAAACTTCTCATCTTGCCTCATGAAAGCATGCATCAATGGACATTTACATTAGTGTTTTTTATTTCCTGCTTCCTTTTACCTGTGCACTTGTAACAGGCCATAAATATCTGGTTTGCTATGCTCATTATTATTATTACTATTATTATTTATAAAGCTCCAACAAATTCCACAGCACTGTACAATAGGTGGACTAATAGACAAGTATTTGCAACAAGACACGTTGGATGCACAGAAACAGGGGGTGTTGAGGGCACTACTCATACAAGCTTACATTTATTAGTTGACATACACTATTCGCTATTTCATCTATCTTCTGTTGTTCTCCTTTTGCTCTGATGTCTTTGCATTCTTCTTAGATTTGATGAATACCAATACTGATTTGGACATTTAGCTTACCTTGATTTTAAGGTTTCCCTATCACTAAAAGATCCCATACCTCAAAAAAAGCTGGACAATGTAATTTGTGGTGATTTGTATGCTCCTGTCTCATTCTCTTCATTTGATCACTGGGTTTTGCCTCCATCGATAATTTTTTCTCTACAGGACAGCATTGGGAGATTATTGCGCATGCGCGGCAAAGACCATGCAGCACCAGTGAGCATCTCCTTACAGAGATGCATTTAATCAATACATCTCTATGGGAAGCATTCAGCGTCTCCATGCTCTAACATAGGTGCTGCACACTGTGCAGGTCTAGACTAGAAAGCACCTCTAGTGGCCGTTTGAGTGACTCACTAGAACTGTTACTAGGCTGCAATGCAAACATATTAAAAAGCTTGCAGTGAAAGGCTATAGCCACCAGAACAATTACATTAAACTGTAGTTGTTCTGGTGACTACATTGTCCATTTATGGTATTTTTTCTACGTTTAGGGGTGGCAGACAGTAAAAATAGAGCTATCACTCTGGCCAGGCTCCCCGCCCATGTAGGAGCCCTGGTCAATGAGACCCATCTCTTCCACGTATTAGGACAAAGCACTAGACCTCACGACTCATACGAAGTGATGCTTACAATATGGACAGAGTTAAAATGTTGGATCCTCGTTACACAATTATTGATGGTACTGTTTCCTGTTCTTTTTCTTATTTTTGTTGTACTTGTGTACATTGATGCTTCTGTTAAGCAAACAAACTCAGCAAGATTTTTTTATTTTTTTAACCCCTTAAGGACCAAACTTCTGGAATAAAAGGGAATCATGACATGTCACACATGTCATGTGTCCTTAAGGGGTTAAAGAGTTACTACAACCAAAACTGCTATTTTATAAAAAACACTGTTTATGGTTGGCCTAACCATATAAGAAGGCATTTGTGTGGATTTATAGATATCATAGATGCCCTCAGTCACAAATTTGCTGGGACAGTATTGCATTTTGGGTTACTGTCCTGACAAAAATGTGTACCAGGTGCCTGCAGGTTTTAAGAATCAGGAAAGAATAGGGCACTAGGACCATGCCAAAGTGTGTATGCATCGTGGTGAGGTCTAAATGTATATGTTTACTCATTTAACAAAATAAAATTACCGGTACTTGCCAAGTGCTAATGAAAGCTCTATTGTCATTAATGATTTTGTTCCTTTTTGAGAAAAGAAGTCAGATTAAATTTCCTCAATAAAACCTGTTTGCATCCCAACTTTTCTAATCCAACAAAAACTTCTGCTTCATTATCCTTTGTACTCTTGGTGGTGGTGCAGGGTAAGGCAAACATTTTTATAAAAATGTATATATTTGTAAACCAAATTCTGTCTCAATAACATATGTACATGGAACATTTGTGAAATACATTCACTGAAAATAACAATGAAAAACTGCATATACAGAAATTTAGAACGTAAACTACAGTTAAAATTGTAACATTGTAATAGTAAAAAGTAATCATATGGTAACAAATGCAGAAAAAAAATCAGATGGAGTATCTTTCGAGCTTCAGGCAGGAAGTGTCACTCATTTTCTTTTAATTTGCTTGTGGAAATGAAGTGGACCAAATTAATTTTGGGTTAAGCACTCTGCCCTTCCACTAAAAGTGCCCCATTGGGAGGACACCGGAAAACATAAAACCGACAAGAGTATTTGGAAGCAGTTTATGCAGTAAGTATTGCAGTTAGCATGTTTATTTCCCATGTTAAAATTAGTGTAGGATCCACCGATATTGGGGTACTGTGACATAGTGGTGGACTTAACACAGTATGGTGGAACTGAATCCCCATATTTGTTTGCCAAGATAGTTGATTTTAGTAGCTTTGTCAAATTTAAAATCATATTTTGTTTTATTTATTTTTTGTGTGTGTGCTGTTTTTTGTATAGATTTTCCATTATATTTACAGCTACACCACTGCTGAAAAATACATGGTCTGGTTTTGCCCCCAATTTCCCATTTTTCTGGAAATTAAGTGACTCAGTTTCTTTTAGCTGGTTTGTAGAATAAGGCCTGAAAGGTGGAAATGAAAGTGGCTATGTTTCTTTAAACTGGTTTGTGGAATAAGGCTGAGAGTTTCAGGAAGCTGTGGAAATTAAGTGACTTGTTTTATTTAGCTAGTTTGTGAAATAAGGCTGCATGGCCTCTTTGCTTCTAAACATTAAAGGGAAACTATAGTGCCAGGAAAACAAAGTTTTTCTGTCACAAAAAAAAAACACCTTCTGTTACTTAACTGATTCCTGAGCAGCTGTCTCTCGGCACTGGTTCAGGCTCTACCTCTATTCCACCCCCCACCCACCCCGCCCCCAGACCTAATGTGCATGACCAGGGGTACGTAATCTTTGGCACTCCAGACGTTGTGGACTACATCTGCAATAAAGCTCTTACATCAAAAAAGGTTGGTAAAGCATCATGGGTGGTGTAGTTCACAACATCTTGAGTGCAGAAGGTTGCCTACCACTGCTCTAGACCTAGGTAAGGGATAATGAAATCCTCTACCTGGGTCCCATGCAACCACAATACAAAGTGTTACAGGTTAGATGGGGGTGCTGTGCGCACGCCTCTCCCACTGGTCACCTAGGGAGGGCTCCAACCCACTTTATAGTCCACAGGTTTAGCCAACATACTGGAGGCTGCAAAGACATGTTTTGGATAGTAATGTCACTTTAATTATAATTCTCATTTGGTATAAAGCAGATATATGGTATGCATTGTGAGTATTTACATCACAATTCAATTGTTTAGTTTTGACGCTGCATTTTTGAATTGTGTTTTTATCACATTCATTTATCATTTTATATATACAATGCTTTTACAACAGGTTATTTAAATCCACTGTAGCCAATTTAGCACTAGCACTACTTAATTTGTCTCCCACGCTGGAATTAGTGTAGGACCGATCGATATTGGGGTACTGAATCCCCATATTTGTTTGCGTGCTTTTAAGTAGCCTTGCAAAATGTAAAATAAATCATAACAATGACTAACATGATGCTAAAAGGGAGACACCAAGTTGCAGGTTAAATAGGTAAATAGGTCCGCTTTTAATTTTATTATTCACACCTCACAAATACATATTTGTTAAATATAGAAACAAGTGAGCATGACGTTAAAAAACTGGGAATTCCTAATCTAATAGTTTGCATTTCTTTTTATATTATATTTCTTTCATTTTGGTCTGAACGTTTTCTCATTTAAATCCTCTGTTACACTTTTGTCTCACTCTATTTATAGGTATGTGGATAGAAGTTATACCTCCTTTTAAAGTTTGTATTCTGGAATTCCCCTACTTCTTCAGTCTAGTTTAACTGTTTTGAAAGAATTTAAAAAAAAAAAAAAGAGTAAAAAGTCCAGTAAACTTTTGTACATCTTCAAACATGTTAAATGTATTAAGTAAATTAATGGGTGCATTGTTTTTGGTTTTTATTCCCATTCCTTTCAGTTTAATTTTCTCTATATATTTTTCCTTTTACTGCCTCAATTTTCTCTAAATGTATGCTGTTTCTAATTCTCTCCCTCCTGTGCAGGGAACAAGTCTTTCCAAAAAAAAAAATAATAATTTTTCATCAAAGCTTCAAAGCAATATAGAGATTCTATTTGCATCAGCTTCAGGGCTGGTGCAAGGATTTCTGACTACACAGTAGAAGAGGCATTTTGTCCTTAACCCCCGTGAAGGATGACATAGAGGTGCCACATACAAACACAAACATCATTGCATTTGAGCTCATGCATGCTCATTCAATACTGTTAGTTGTATTGCATTGGAGCTCTGGGTTTTTCTCATTTATTCTGTTTCAGATTTTTTTTTTGTGGACTAGAACTAGCTGTAACCCCATTGGTTGTAAAGCTCAGAGCCCTGTGTGATGTGTATGAATGTATCACAGAATTTCCAACCATAAATGTGCATTGTGTATGTGTGCTCCTTCACAATACTATACATAGTAATGAGTATAGTCATGTATCAAGAGGTCTGCTCTTCTCTGGTCCCTCTGCCCCACCACCTCTTGATCCTATTCCCTCGTATCTCCTCCACACCCTGTCTCCTTCTCTTGCTCTGCCTCTCTGTATAATTTTCAATCTCTCCCTCTCCTCTGGTATATTTCCTTCAAACATGCAACTGTAACCTGATTTTGAAAAAGTCCAACCCTTACCCCAATTTTTCATCCGCCCTATCTCGCTGCTGCCATTTCCTTCCAAGATATTTAAGAGAATGGTGTACGTGAGAGTGGCGGAACCAGCCTCGCCACTGAGCATTGGAGAAGACTGATTGCCAGCCTCCTGCCATGTGACTACGGCCCCTGGGATGTATTGCCTGCTCTCCTGTACTGCTGAGGATTACTACCAACTAGGTGGATTTGGCTATGGAGCTTGTGTAGTGCCCTCTGTTGGTAGCAACAGTAATATGCACTACTTGAATAGCAAGACTAGTAATTTGCATATTTGGGTAGATTTGCATATCGCTAATTCTGCATGCAGGAGAGACATTTTGTGTTAATTCTCGTCTTCCCCACCCATTTATAAATATGTAATTATGTTATAATAAGTAACTGTGTGTTGCCTGCTATGATTTGACTGTTTGTTATTTTATTGAGTTTTCACAGCAATGTTAATGTAATGACCATATGAGCTAGTCCCAAGTCAAATAATGTTTTAGACAGATCTACTTAACCCTCAACTTGTAGTCCTGTCTCTTTTTGGCGGAATCTGCTACAAGGGATTGTTATGCTCTGCATATTCCCTTGCTATAATCACTCCTAAGCTCTTTTAGGAGCTCGTTCCTGCTTCGCTCTGAAGGAAGAGAGGTTTGGCCTGCGGTGGTTGTGGTGTTGGCTAGAGTGCTTGGAATCCTCAAGAAGCACCAAGAGCATCCATCAATGGATCCGTTACAGCAAGATTGACAGACTTCCTTGAATCCAACTCTCTGCCTGATCTGCTCCAGTCTGGATACTGCGCTTGTCACTCTGTTGAAATGACTGTGAACAAAGTATCCAATGATTTAATCACGGCTAAATCTCGTGGTCACTAATCTATCCTAATTATCCTTGGCCTTTCTGCTTGATCATCAACAGCTTCTTCTCACCCTCCATAATCTCGGTGTACGAGATACTGCTCTGTCCTGGTGCTCCTCCTAACTCTCCAAGAGCACTTTCAGTGTTTCTTTCTCGGGCTATGCCTCTTCTTCACACTCTAGCTGCTGTAAGTGTTCCCTTTGAATCCGACCTCTCTTTTTTTTTTTTTTTTTCATTCCAACGGTTTTTATTAGACAGGCATGGACATTTTACAAACATGTTTTTTGTTGCGGACATGAGAATGTCAAACGGGTAGGCATCAAATAAACACACATTGTTTGAAAGTAGTAAACAAGCAGAGTCAAGTTATGTCCGATAATAAGATGGCAGTTAACGCATTTTAGACACATTGAGTAGGTTGACAGTAACGCTGTCGAAGTAAAGGTCTCATAACTGTAATTATTAATACTGTAGCTTAATGTGAGCACAGTTTTATAAGTTTTACAATAGATTAACCTTCCAGATTGGACCAATAGCCAAACTAAACTAGTGTGACATTTATACGTAAAACAGTTGTACGTTAAACTAAGGAGAGCGGATATTAACGTGTGACATGTTCACTATTGTAGTATATAAGAACTTGGTAAGTGTTAGAGGACATGTAACAGGTTTGCAAAAACGGTGCATCGGTGCCTACGTAGAGGCATAAAGCATCAATCAATCAAACAAGAGGAGACTTATGATGTATTTCGTAGTGGTTGCGGCCTCACTAATGGAGATCATTGCTTAACATTTGTCAAAGAACAGTTTACCCACGCAGGGGTAGTGTGGTAGGGTTGATAGATGGTTTGAGATGCGTTTTTGGTACATCTGTAGTTTTGCAATCTGAGCCTACGCAGAGGCTTATAACGAATTATCCCTGTGAGTTTTGAGGTCGACATTTCGTATCATTTGGTATTGTATCTTTCTCAAGTATTTTGGGTGTGTGTGGGCTCATGGGGTGTCGTCGCTATGGTAATATTGTTTTATGGTATATTGCATAGTGATCGGTGCTGCGTGCGTTCCAGAGGGAGTCGAAGAACCGATGATAGAGTGCTATATTATGTACCTAGGTCGTGTTTCGTAAAGGTGTAAAGCGCTATGTCTCTAGTGGTTGCCTTGTGGGGGTGTCTGTGGTCAGAACCCGTGTTGTGGGGTCCTTGTGTTGTTTCTCTCTATTCGGGGCCGTCTCCGGATTGGGGTCCGTCGGGTTAACTGCGTGTCGTACTAGTTAGGTCGGGGTGGTTCCTTGGGTGTCCTCCCTCCATCTCTCTACTTGGGTGTGGTGCTGTCGTTTGTGTCTAATGGAGGGTAGGACAGTAGGGGGAGGTCTGGTGTGTCATGTGGTACCGCTTGGGTCAGTGGTGGCGTGTCTGTGTTTGTTCTGCCTTTGTGTTTCGTGGGAGGGTATGTCATGTTCCTGAGGGGGTAGGGCTTAGGGGTGGGTTCTCCTCGGGGCGCCCGAGCCCCCGCGTCCCGCCAGCGCCCAGGCCCCCCCTCTGCGCAGCCGGTGCTGTGTGGTCTCGTTGCAGGTCTTCGGGTATCGCCGCCTCGGTCCTCATGTGCCCTGTCTCCGGGTGTGTGTGTCCCGGGGTCCGTGGGCCCTCACCCTTCGTTGTTCATCCATCATGGGCGTGGTCCCGGGTTTTATCTAGTGGTGAGCCATTGTAGCCAGTGGAACCACGTCGTCAGGTATGTCTGGGGTCTTCCTTTCGCCGTCAAGATCATTTCCTCTATGGTCCTTATGGCTTCTACCCTTGTTATCCAGTCCGTCAGGGTTGGTGTCGTGGTTTTCTTCCAGAATGTTGGGATCAGGCTGCGTGCTGCGTTTACCAGATATGGGGTGATCGTTTTTTTGTAGGCAGGGGGCTGTAGAGATGTCAGATGTAGTAGGTAGTGTTCTGGTGTGAAATCTACGGCGTTGTCTGTGAGCGTCAGAACTACCTGATGGATATCATGCCAGAAAGGTTTGATCCGCGGGCATGTCCACCAGATGTGGTAGAGTGTGCCCAGTTCAGTTCCGCATCGCCAACATTCCGGTGCGCTCGTGTCATACATAGAGGCGAGTTTCTCCGGTGTTTTATACCAGTGCGATATCATTTTATATCCCGATTCTTGGAATCTAGTGCTTATGGAGGTTTTGTGTGTCATCGTGAATGCTGTGGTCCATTGGTCTTGGGTCAGCGGATGCCCAAGATCTCTTTCCCAGTATCTGGTAAAGTAGGGAGGTCGGGTGCCTCCCTGCGGTGTGGTCAGTAGCCGGTACAGGAGTGATATTGCATGCGGCGTGGGTGTGTCTTGCGTGCAGATGGTCTCAAACGTGGTCAGGGGTCTAGTTGCCGAGGGTAGGTTGGGAGTTCGCTTCAGTGCGCTCACCAGTTGGAGGTATCGGAATTTGGTCATATGATCAGGCGGGTTGGGTGTGGGCCTTTCCGTTAACGGAGGGATGGTCCCGTTCACTAGGACGTGGTGTAGCCTGCACGGGGAGGGCAGGCCTAAGTTAGTCAAGGTCCGGGGGTTGTTGAGCATGTGGAATTGTGTTGTGCCCGAGAGGTGGTATAGGGGGGAGATAGCTGGTGCGAGGTCCGGGTTCCCTGCTATCCTTCTCCACACCTTCAGTGTGGCCTCTATTGTGGGGTGTCTGATGTTGTACCTGCTCGTCTGGCCTGGGGGTTGCCATGGGAGCGAGCTCAGCGGGTCCGTTGAGAAGCTAGCTTCCATGGCTATCCAGAGTTTGTCTCTTGTCCCCTGGGTCCATTCAACTATACGCTGTAGGTGGGTCGTCTGGTGGTATTTGGCCAGGTCCGGGAGTCCCAGTCCGCCCTGCGGTTTGGCTTTTGTAAGAATGTCGTATTTTATCCTGGCCGGTCGATTCCTCCATACGTATTTCGTGAAGGCTGTGCGAACCTGGGTCAGGAAGGATTGCGGGATATGTATCGGGAGCGTTTGGAGCACATATAGGAAGCGTGGAAGGACGTTCATTTTAAGAACGTTTACTCTGCCAAGCCAGGTGATGTGTGGTACGTCCCAGTCTGCTAGGTCTTTGAGTACGCGTTCCAGGAGGGGAGGGTAGTTGTGTCTGAACAGGTGGGTTGGGTCCGCCGTGAGCCATACGCCTAAGTATTTGAGTTCGTCCTTACGCCAATGGAGCTGGAATCGTGTTTTGAGGGTCGTGATCAGGGTGCGGTCGCATCCCAGGTGTAGGATCTCCGACTTGGAGTAGTTGATGCGGAGGTTGGATAATGAGCCGTACGTTTCGAATTCTAGCATGATAGCTGGGAGTGCCATGTGCGGTTCTCGGATCGTGAACAGCAGATCATCGGCGTAGGCTGAAATTTTGCTTTCCCCCCATTTGCCTTTTATGCCCCCGATATCTGGGTTGGTGCGGATCGCGTTGAGGAAGGGTTCTAGGCTTAACACGAACAGGAGGGGCGAGAGGGGGCAGCCCTGCCGGGTGCCATTGTGTATTTGAAATGATGTAGATAATGTGCTGTTCACGTAGACTTGTGCAGTCGGTCCATTGTATAGGGCTTCAATCCATCTCCTCATGTTCGGTCCCAATCCTAGGTGTCGTGAAGAGGAAGGTCCAATCTACCCTGTCAAACGCCTTCTCCGCGTCCGTGGAGATCAGTAGTGCGGGCGTCTGTTCGCTCTTGGCCGCCTGTATCAGGTTAATTACTTTGGTGGTATTATCTCTGGCTTCTCTGTTGCTGATAAACCCTACCTGATCTGGGTGGATTAGTTGTGGTAGGGTCGGTTGGAGTCGGAGTGCCAGAACCTTTGCGAATAATTTCAGGTCGGCGTTCAACAGGGAGATTGGCCTATAGCTCGGGCAAGTCATGGGGTCCTTGCCTTCTTTGGGCAGTACCACGATGTGCGCTCTCAGGGTGTGGTGGTCGAGGGACCTCCCTTGTCTGAGTGCATTGAGCATGTTCAGTAGGTGCGGGATCAAGGAGTCGTGGTATGTTCTGTAGTATTTGATCGTGAAGCCGTCTGGGCCTGGGCTTTTCCCATTCTTGGCCATTTTTAGGGCCCATGATATTTCTTCCGCTGTGATCGGCTCCTCCATGGCGTCCGCCGTGTCTGTGTCCAGTGTGCTGGTAAGGTATTTGGTAAGGTACTCATTTCGTATGTGGGTTTTGGAGGCGTCAGACCCCTCCCCGGTGCCTTCCTGATTGCGGAGATTGTAAAGCGCTTCGTAGTAGGTGCGGAATCCTTCCGCTATTGTTTTCGGTGTGTTATGTGTAGTGCCATTATGTGTGATCTCAGATATGAAGCTTTTTTGTCTGGTTTTCCTCAGTGCTCTCGCTAGCAGTTTCCCGCTTTTGTTACCATATTCGTAAAAAGTCTTCTGCGTTTGCCTGAATTGAAATGCGATCTTCTGGGACAGGTGGGAGTTGAGCTTTGCCCTGGCGTTGACTAGTTGTGTGTATATGTCGTCTGCCATGGTGGACTTATGTTGTTTCTCCAGTTCTGCTACCGCTCGTGCAAGTTCGGCAGTTTCTTGGGTGCGTAGTCGCTTGCGCTGCGCGCCATGTCTGATCAGGACGCCCCTGATCACGCATTTGTGTGCTTCCCATATCTTTTCCGGGGGGGAATCCTGCTCGCTGTTTGTTTGGAAGAATTGTTCTAGGTGTGTTTTCACGTCTTGGCGAATTAGGGGGTCATCTAGCAGCGATTCGTTAAGTCTCCAGTTCCAGTGTTTCTGGAATGGGGTTGGTGAGGTGAGTGTGATGATGACCGGGGCATGGTCCGACCAGGTCATGGGGGTTATCGTTGCTGTAAGGAGGTCGTCCAGATGGCGGTGTTGGAGGAACAGGTAGTCAATTCGTGAATAGGAATTGTGGGGGGGGGAGAAGAAGGTGTAGTCCTTCTCTAGGTGGTGTAGGATCCGCCAGCAATCTGACAGCTGGTGTTCGTGGAGGTTGGCTTTCATGCCTCTGAGGACATGGCCCGGGAGGGTTGTGTGGCCTGTGGAGGTGTCCAGTTTAGGTTCTAGCGGCGCATTGAAGTCTCCTCCAAGGATTAGTTTGCCCTCACTGAAGGAGTCTAGTAGTGCGAGGGTTTTCGCCAGGAAGGGTTTTTGTCCCTTGTTTGGGAGGTATAGGTTGGCGAACGTGAATCGCGTGGTGTGTATAGTACCCTTCAGGAAGAGGAATCTGCCTCCTGGGTCCGCAAGCTCCTCTTCTTTGCGGAACGGTGTGTCTGCCGCAAAGAGTATTGTGACCCCCTTGGTCTTGGAGTCCGGGTTGGTGGCATGGAAGCTCAGCGGGTAGTGTTTATTTGTGAATTTGGGATGTTTGGTCGTCTGAAAGTGCGTTTCCTGGAAGAACGCGGTGGAGATGTGCAGGGATTTCAGTTCTCTCAGGGCTCTTGCTCGTTTCTGTGGGGAGTTGAGCCCCTTGGCGTTGATCGTGTAGATTCTGAGGCCCGGTTGTAGTGTCCTTTGATGCCTGCAGGAAGGGTGTATCTGAGGGGGGGTCATGTCTGCGCAAACGGGCGCGCGGGCCGGCCCAACGCCCCGCGGTCTTGGAAGGGGGGGAGGGTGGGAGTGTGTGTGCTGAGTGGGGTCTCCCACGCACGCCCGGCGGGTCCCCTCTAGTGGTCTCCGCCGGGGGCACGCGGGGAAGCGTAGTGTTGGTGCGGGGGTGCGGCGTGCGTTTAGTGCGTGTGCTGTGTAGCGTAAGGGTGTTAATGTCAGCTGTCTGGTGTGGTTTGTTTCTCCCTTGGTCGGGAGAGGGGTTAGGGATGGTGGTTGGGGTGTCCAGTACACGTGGGTTGGTCGGAGGTTCGTGTGGGTTACCTAGGTGTTTCCTTTTATCTGTGTCGCTCTGTGGCTATGGATGCTGTGGCTGAGTTGGTTGAGGTCGTGTGGGGGGGGTGCGCGATGTGCGCGTGGGAGGTGTAGGGTGGATTTGGGGTGGTCTGGAAGTGTCTCCTGTTGCCTGTATTCCCCCTTTGTGTCAGTAGAGGGGTCGGTAGAGACGGTAAAAAGGGGTGGTCTGCCTCTAGGGCGGGTCTCACGTAGGGATTGCGAGTCCGGTGAGCTCGTCCTGTGGGAGGGCAGTAACCCGTGGGGGTGTGGGTGGTGAGTCTCTGCTCTCTGGCAAAGTCCGTGGGTGGTTGATTCGAACAATTGTTGGAGGTGTCCGAGCCCTGCCGTCAGGGTGAGTGCAAGTAATACAGAGGCCTTAAATAGCCAGTAAGAGTACAATTTATGTAACAACGGTCGCATGCAGCCTTAACAATGGATAGTGAAACCCCTTTATCCAGGCAGTGTCGGTATAGACATTTAGCGATAAAGGTCCATGTTGACCTTAACATTTGGCAGTTAGTAGCCATTTATCCAGGCGTCGTGGGTTGGACGTTTAGTTGTGCAAATCCTTTTCAGCCTGAGTCTGTAGTAGTCGGTTGCCATGGGTCTAGGCTTTGTCAGTCTAATTGATGAGCGGTAGATGTCCGCGGAAACTTAGCACTTAGCAATTAGTGACCAGTTTTCTAGGCCTCAGCACTGAGGGCGTTTGGTCTAGCAGGCCTGTGTCTGCTGTATCGTTTGGCAATCAGCTATCGTTTGTCTAGGCTTCGTCGGTAGAAGCCGTTAGCACTAGTGATCCATGGCAGCCGTTACATATAGTGGCTAATAACCTTTTAGCTAGACATATTATAGTAAACTTTCGGTTCTGCAAACCGTGGCATCTTGAGCTATATACAATCAGTTACCTATTATCTAGGCATTGTCAGTTTAAACAGTTGGAGGTAATGATCCGTATTAACTTTAACATTTCTTAACCATTAACCCTGTATCTAGGTCTCGACCTTACAAGCTGTTCGTGGCTGAGACCCGTGGCGGTGGGCACCAGTCTTGACCCCGTTGTCGTACATCCTCTTCCCGTAGCGAGGTCTCGTTGGGCTGGGATCAGTAGTGGGTCGGGGTTGTGGGGAAGGGTCGGGGGGAGGGGTTATGGGGGCAGGTGGGTTGGACGTTTAGTTGTGCAAACCCTTTTCAGCCTGAGTCTGTAGTAGTCGGTTGCCATGAGTCTAGGCTTTGTCAGTCTAATTGGTGAGCGGTAGATGTCCGCGGAAACTTAGCAATTAGCAATTAGTGACCAGTTATCTAGGCCTCAGCACTGAGGGCGATTGGTCGAGCAGGCCTGTGTCTGCTGTATCGTTTGGCAATCGGCTATCGTTTGTCTAGGCTTCGTCGGTAAAGGCCGTTAGCACTAGTGATCCATGGCAACCGTTACATATAATGGCTACTAACCTCTTAGCTAGGCATATTATGGTAAACTTTCGGTTCTGCAAACTGTGACATCTTGAACTATGTACAATCAGTTACCTATTATCTAGGCATTGTCAGTTTAAGCAGTTGGAGGTAATGGTCCGTATTAACTTTAACCTTTCTTAACCATTAACCCTGTATCTAGGTCTCGACCTTACAAGCTGTTCGTGGCAGAGACCCGTGGCGGTGGGCACCGGTCGTGGCCCCGTTGTCGTACGTCCCCTTCCCGTAGCGAGGTCTCGTTGGGCTGGGATCAGTAGTGGGTCGGGGTTGTGGGGAAGGGTCGGGGGGAGAGGTTATGGAGGCAAGTGGGTTCGGGCTCCTGGTGTCCCCCTCTGAGGACTGCCGGCAGCTCGGGGGGTGAGCCCATGGGTACGGGGTCAGGGTTAGGTCAGGGGGATCCGTCCGTTGGCTTTGAGTGCTGGTATGTCCAGTCCGTTGAGTGTCGTGGGGACCCCTGCGGGGGGGAGTTTGTCTGTCGGTAGTCTAGGTGTCAGAGGGTCGGAGTCGTCCTAGAGTCGTGGGGATGTTGTCATGGTCTTTGTGAACTCCGTCTGGCGGTGTGGTGTGAGTGCCTGTCAGTGGTCCCGGTGTGCGGGTCTCCGTGATTGGTGGGGTTGCAGTCAGCCTTCCCTGTCCGGCATTAAGTTCCTCAGCCCCCCCACCCCCCCAGTGCAGGGAGAATAGTCTACAGAGCATTGCAGTGATACGATACCACGTCCATGTGGGTCTGCGTTGCTTTGCGGCAGTTCTACAAGTCCCATGAAGAGCCCCTTCAGCTCCGGCTTCTGGCTGGTAGGGGGAAGGAGAGAAAAAAACAAACACAAAAAAAAAAACAAAAAAAAACAAAAAAAAAAAAACCCAGAGCGGGGTAAGGACCCCATAGTCCCAATTGCTAGACATCCAGAGTCTCTGCTTAGTGTAAGGAGGCCGTATAAGCACAGGTGGCCTTCTCGCTGTCGGGGCTGCCATGTGAACCGAGGAAGGGGAAGGTTAGGAGATGGTCCGTGGTAGGTTCGGCGTAGCCTTGTCCTGTTCCGTGTAGGTCGTGGCTGTCCTTGTATGTCCATGTCCAAGGGGTAAGGTGCGTTGTATGGTTCGCGGGGCAGTTCTTGTGTTTCTCAACTGGTGCACCCGCCACTGGGGCTCCGTGTATTACTCTTCATGGGCGCCCTGGTGGGGTGGTATTGTATCCCCGACCGGCCCTTCCGCTTCCAACGTGCGGGCCACCGGTCTGCCCAGGTAGCTTTCATTGAGGGGGCAGTCAGTCCAGTCCCTTACCGTGGTGGCCGGCAGTCCCAAGGTGTCCAGGAAAATGGGAACGTCCGCTGGGAGCCGGATTGTGGCTTCCGTGTTGTCCTTGCGTGCCGTGAGCCGGTATCTTATCTGGTGGTCCTGGAGCAGCGTGGTGATCGGGCGGAGGGCTCTGCGGGTTTGTAGGGTGAGGTGGGAGAGGTCGTTGTACAGCTCCACCGTTTGGCCCTTGTACCGCCAAGACCTTTCCGCCCTTGCTTCCTTCATGATATCTTCTAGCTGAGTGTCTTGTATGTAGCAAATTACATCTCGCGGTGGGGCAGATGGAGGTGGCTTTGGGCGGAGGGCACGGTGCGCCCTATCAATGTATAGACGTGCTTCTGGGGGTCTGTGCAGTATGAGGTTAAACAGTGGGATCAATGTCTCCCTTAGGTGTTCTGGGCCTATGGGTTCGCGGAGCCCTCTGATTCTAATATTGTTCCTACGGCTCCTATTATCTAGGTCTTCTACATGGAGCCGCAGGTCAGTGAGCTGCCTGTCATAAGTGGGGTTGGGGTGGTGTACCTGCACTGTGGGGCCAGCATTTTCCAGCGCTGTCACTCTTCCCTCCAAATCTTGCAGAGAGGTGCGCAGGGAAGCAATTTCTGTTCTCAGGGATGCTTTAACCTCCTGCACTGCGGATTGGAGGTCCTCTTTTTTTGGCAGGGAGGAGAATAGGGCATACCAGTCTGGCGTGGGAGTCCCCTGATCTCGGGAGCCGGCGGCAGTGAGCAGGCTGTCTTCAGAGACAGTGGAGCCCGGTGAGGAGGGCGCCATGTTGGATGCCTCGTGGTGTGAGGCGAGGATCCCCGGCGTGTGCAGGTAGTTGCGGATGGAGGAGGACGGACCCTCACCTTGCGTCCTCGGTGTGGTGGGGGTCATGGTGCCTCGTTTTGTGCGGCCCATTAGGTCTCTGTTTGTGCTGATGTGAGCGGCTGGTATCGGCAGGGCTCAGAGCGCGGGGATTATGCCGCCATTCTTGTTCGGCGCCAAGCCACGCCCCCCCGACCTCTCTTTAACTCCTTATGTCCAGTTAATCGCCAAGTCCTGTTGCTTCATTTAAAAAACATGCGTATCCGCCCTTATTTAACACCAGGCGCGGCTAGGGTGCTGGTCCATGATGTTATCCTCTCTCGCCTTAACTACTGCAATCCACTTCTCAGTGGTCTTACATGCTCCCAAAGTGTCCTGTTACAGTTTATAATGAAGCAGCGAGGCTCATCTTCCTGTCCGTTTGCACCTTCCACACCTCCTCCCTCTGTCAGTCCCTACATTGGCTAACTGTTAGAAATAAGGCTCAGTTTAAGATTTACTTGCTTACAAATCATAATCTTGCTTACAAATCCCTATATAATGCTGCTTCAACCTACCTATCCGCTCTAATACACAAGTATGTCCTGTCTATGCCCGTGCGCTCTGCCAAAGACCTGCATCTATCCTCTGTTCATACTCCCTGATGCTTGCCTTCAAGACTTCTTTCCCTTTACGCACCCTGATTCCTCTTCTGCAACTCATTAAATAACAAAAAACATAACCCTAAGCCATCAGTGAATACCATTTTATAAATCTACTGTTCTACCCTTTCCTCTTGTGTTACTTAACCCCATTCCCTCCTCCATCATGTAAGCTCATTGAGCAGGGCCCTCAACCCCTGTACATTTAACTTGCCTGCTCACAAACAGGGCCGGCCTTAGGCCTTCAGGCGCCCTGTGTGAAAAATCTCAACAGCTCCCAATCCATGTGTATAGGGGATTTATTAAATGAAAATTTAACAATTAACAAATATTTATCCCCTCTTCCCTGTCATTACCTTGCATGGAGGGGGGGCATGCTTATCTCTGGTGATCCAGTTTGCTGGGAATCTGGTCGGTGCCTTCACTGGGTGCAGTCCATCAGCAACTGTCTCATGAGCTCAGGCACTTACAGTATCAGAGCTTTCCTGTGGTAATCTGCGGCAACGTTCTGATTGGCCGGAACTCGGAAGACAGCTACATTTATCATGTGTGTGTCAGACGTGATTGTGTGATGTGTTCGTTGTGTGCCATATTTGTAATGGGTGTAGTGACTGTGTCTGATATGTGTTTGTATTGACCGTGTGTGATTTTTTGTTCACTATAGCAGTAGATAGGGGGAGCAGGGGCACTGGGGTAGATGGGGAGCAGGGGCACTATGGCAGTATATGGGGGGGAGCGGGTGCACTGGGGTAAATGGGGGAGCAATGCACTATAGCAGTAGATAAGGGGAGCAGTGGCACTAGGGTAGACAGGGAACAATGGCAATATAGGGGGAGCATGGGCACTATAGGGATAGATAAGGAGCATGTTCCCCCAAAGGTAGGGAGGTTGAGTGGACTTAAAATAATTTTTAAAAAAACAATATAAATAACATTAATTTGTAAGTATGTGCAAGAGAATGTGTATGTTTGTGAGTGTCTGTCAGTATCCGTGAGACTGTGTGTCAGTGAGAATGTGTGTGTCTGTCGGCAGTTGAGGCACTATAGGGGTAGATGGGGAGCAGGTGCACTATAGGGGTAGATGGGCCAGCAGGGGCACTATAGGGATAGATGGGGACACTATAGGGATAGATGGGGAACAGGGGTACTATATAGGGGCACTATAGGGGCAGAGGGGGGCACTATAGGGATAGATGGGGAACAGGGGTACTATAGGGGGAGCAGGGGCACTAAAGGGGTAGAGGGGGGCACTATAGGGATAGATGGGGAATAGGGGTACTATAGGGGGAGCAGGGGCACTATAGGGGTAGAGGGGGCACTTTTAGGGATAGATGGGGAACAGGGGTACTATAGAGGCAGCAGAGGCACTATGGTCTCACTTACCAGGCAGCAGATTCGGGCCTTGGTTAGCTCCGCCCCACCAGCCGCTGGGCTCCACCCCTGCCAGCCGCTTGGCTCCACCTCCTACAGTCTCTCTCTGCTAAGCCCTGGTAGAGGGCAGGGAGTGTGCGAGCTGTGTCGCCCATAGGGCGCCCCCTGCTGCTTGGCGCCCTGTGCATCCGCACAGCTCGCACACCCCTAAGGCCGGCCCTGCTCACAAATACTTATTTACTAGTCCACCCACTGTGAAATTTGTGGATGCTTTTATAAATAATAAAAACCATGAATCACTGCCAGCTAGTGCAGACCGTAGTAAATGCTCCTTTCAATCTGGCTCTCAGGGTTGAGTGCAGGCTGAGAATCCCGCTGGTGTGCCATTACTCACTAACTGAGCACTGAAACTGCTCCTCCACTGTACCACCAGGGATTTATTTTTTACTTAAAGGGTCACTTTAGTCACCAGAACAACTAAAACTTAATGTAGTTGTTTTGAATCAAGCAAAGATTATGTCCCCGGCCTAGGACGTAAACTTCACTTGACAAAAATTAAGTATATATCCCCCACCATTAGTTAAAATAAATTAAAATGCATATTTAAAAACTAAAGATTTATTGGATGAAACCATTATGAAAAAGAAAGATTTACTAATCAGGAAACTACTCTGCAATATGCAGAAGCAGAGTGTTAAATGCGTCTTTTCTGAACCGATCTCTCCACAGGAATTCTGCAAGATATGTTGGAAGCAAATCACAAAGAACACCTATTTTTGTCTTAATACAAACCTTACATTTGTTAGTTGCAGAAACTAATTGAAAATTTGGATCACTGACATGTTCATCACTAAAATTCAGTGCCAGTTGAATATTGTTGTAGGCAGTCCAGGAATCACTCTGCACTGCACTCCTGTAAGGAACAAGTCCCATGTAACCAACAGCTGGAGTTGTTGCCATGTCCAAATCCCACATACTCATATTTGGAGTCAATGCATCTCTATGAGGAGATGCTGATTTCACAGCATGGCATTTTGCACCAGCGATAGCCTACCAATGCCTTCCTATGGAAAAGCATTTAATTAGCTGAGAACATCAAGTGTGATGATCTCTGCCAAGGGGGGGAGTGTGGGCAGGGTCAGTCGTGACCGGACCCGCGAAAGGTGAGTAAAGTTGAGTAAATCCGGAGGTAAGGGGTGGCCAGGAGTCTAAACACCGATTTAGACCTATTGTGTCAGTAATACACATTTGTATTCCTGACACTATAGTGTTTCTTTAATATATGTTGATGTTTAAATATGTTGTTTTGGCATAGTGACAAACAGTGACATAGTAACATCACTACATCACAACACTGTAACGTCAAAGCAGAAGATGGAGATAGCCGAAGGTAGAGACAGAATCTATCCTGACTATGGCCGGAGGAAGAGAGGTTCAGTGGCTTTAATCATTTGTACTGAACACTTCATGTGGGTTTAAAAAATTGGTTCAAACTATCAGCCTTCATTTTATTGTGTGAGCACTGGATAAATAAAAAGTATAATTCCATACTATTGTCTTATGTCTTTATTTCTTGCATCAGTGTGCATCCTACGTGTCTGCATGGAGCACACACCAACATTGATATGAAGCCAGACCTTGATATGAAGAAGGCTAACTAATTCAAATAAGTTTTTTTTCTTCTTGTTACGTTAGGTACAAAAAGGGGGAAAATTAGTGGAGGACGGTGGATGTCACCCTTTTTGTTCTTCGTATGAGGGTAAGTGGCTTGTGAGATCAATTAAATTGATTTGGACTGAAAAGTATAGTATACAAAAAACAATGGTTTGAAAAGCAGTGGGAGGTCTAGGCAATACTTTTTTAATGACATGATTGAACATGGTAGGCTCTGTGTTATTACAACTTTAAGGACAATCTTCAGCTGTTTTACTGGCTTCCTCAAGTTGCCCTATATTTTCTGACTGAGCTGCTGTTTTTTGAGAAATGACAGCTACTCTTTCTTCCTGAAAATGCTGTTAGTAGTGTCTGTACTCAATACCAAAGAACATTCATTATGAATGAGTTCATAGTTTGATGTACTGTGTGATGTCACAAAGTGTGCATACATTCAAAGTAAACAGACATTCCTGAATTTGTTGCTGGCCATAAACCAAAATGCTTGAAGGTGGAGGAGTTACCAAGAAAAATGTTGGCAGTTGGAAATGCATTTCAAAAGCTATGCTTTATTCAATTAACAGATCACACTTAATTACTGTGTATTAAGATAAACTAACTAGAACTTGTGATTCTAGCTTGCATGATTTAAAGACAAAATTTAAAGGGACACTCCAGGTACCCAGACCACTTCTGCTCATTGGAGTGGTCTGGGTGCCAACTCCCACTACTCCTAACCCTGCAACTGTAATTATTGCAGTTTTTTTATAAACTGCAATAATTACATTGCAGGGTTAACTCCACCTCTAGTGGCTGTCTATTAGACAGCCACTAGAGGGAACTTCCTGCTCTATAGCACAGGAAACCTGTGCTAGAGAGTCGCTGGACGTCCTCACGCTGTGTGAGGACCTCCAGCGTTGCTCACTTCCCCATAGGAAAGCATTGAAATTCGTTTTCAATGCTTTCTTATGGGGAGACGTAATGCGCTGCCTCAGGTAAGTGACTGAAGGGGTTTTCACCCCTTCAGTAACCGGGGATTGGTGGGTGGGAGGGAGAGGGACCCTACAGTGCCAGGAAAACTGATTGTTTTCCTGGCACTGAAGTTTCCCTTTAACTAATGCTGAAATGTTTTTCTTGTGTTTTGTGTGTTTTTTTTTTTTTTTTACGAAACTACATCCCAGTAATTAGCCGATATGAGAAAAAGCAAGCACATTTAAACCTTTTTAAATTATTATAGATCTGAAATATGCAACAGGAATAACTGTACATGTTTAGTATAAGACCAAAAAATTTAATTAATAGACAAACAGGCATTTAAAGCGGCACTGTCATGCCGAACTTACCTTTCCATAATCTCTTCCTCTTCTCGTCCTCTCTCATGATCTGTTCTTCTTTTCTTCCTGTCTTCTTTAGTTTTCTTTAAAATCATAAGACAAAGTAGGGACTCTTTGCCTTATGGAGGTTTCCTCCGCTTGACCAGCTGTGACCAGCGGAGGATCAAAGTGTGCTTCATTTCAGCCGGTCAGAGCAATTTTCCGACAATCCTTAGCTTTCCTCCCTGTTCCCACAATGCTTCCTGTCAGTATTGCCGAACATCCTGTCACTTAGACAGAACGCCGAATTGCATTCTAACAGAATGAGAATAGTTTCTCCATTCGTGTTAGGATCCAATTCGGGACTATGTTTGGATCGCAATTTCATTCGAATGAATGAAACTCCGATCCTATTCGTGCTGTGGCTGCATCTAGCAGCCGCTTAGTAGATAACTCCCTAATTCCAATGGTATTAGGGAGCCATCTACTAAAAGGCTGGAAGACCTAAATTGGTCTTTCAGCCAACTTTACTAATACTAAGTAAAGATTACTTAGTATTAGTAAATTATGCCCCTACTCGCTATACCGCAAGTAGGGGCATGTATAGTACCCCTGAGCAGTGGGTGGGGGCCCTAAAAAACAATAAGGGGGGACCTACTGTCCTCCCACCCGGCCACCACCCGGCCCCCACCCCTGAATGGTGGGTAGGGGCTCTATATAGGAATGGTGGGGGGTACCTACTGTCCTACCCCCCGGCCCCCACTCCTGAGCAGTGAGTGGGGGCCCTATATAAGAATGGTGGGGGGGACCTACTGTCCTCCCCCCCTGGCCCCCACCTCTGAGCAGTGGGTGGGAGCCCTTAAAAACTATAAGGGGGGTAACCTACTGTCCTCCCACCCGGCCCCCACCTCATTGTGGTGGGTGGGGGCCCTATATAAGAATGGTGGGGGGGAACCTACTGTCCTCCCCCCCTGGCCCCCACCCCTGAGTGGCGCATGGGGGCCCTAAATAAAAATTCAACCCCCCCAATCAAGGTGACTAGGGGTCCCAAGTCCCTAGTCACCCCCCCCACCCAAATAAAACTATCCACTACCTACCCCCCTCACCCTAAAAATAGTGAGGGGGGAATAAAATAACTAACCTGTAAACGAACTTAAAATATAATAAAAAATCCTGACGAAAAAGAAAAAACCCAACGTTAAAAAAATTAATCCATCTTCACCCATGGAGGGCTCCGCGCAGACTGAGCTCTTATAAAGCCTTGCCCCATCCTGCAATTAGGCTAAGAACACTCTGATTGGTTGGTTTAAGCCAATCAGAGTGCTCTTTGTCAATTTACACAGCGTGGAAAAATTCCAAAGAACTTTCCCACGCTGTGTAAAATGACACAGAGCACTCTGATTGGGTGGCTTGAAATCCATCCAATCACAGTGCTCTGTGTCATTTTACACAGTTCTTTGGAATTTTCCCACGCTGTGTAAAATGACAAAAAGCACTCTGATTGGTGTGCTTGGAATCTAATCTAATCTAATCTAGTCACCTTGATTGGGGGGGGGTTATTTAGAGCCCCCACCCGCTGCTCAGGGGTGGGGGACCCGCTTATTGTTTTTTGGGCCCCCACCCACCGCTCAGGGGTGGCGCCAGGGTTGGACAGTAGGTTCTCCCCTTATTGTTTTTTAGGGCCCCCACCCACCGCTTAGGGGTTGGGGCTGGGGGGAGGACAGTAGGCCCCCCTTATTGTTTTTTAGTGCCTTCACCCACCGCTCAGGGGTGGGGGCCGGGGGGGAAGGACATTAGGTCCCCCCTTATTGTTTTTTAGGGCCCCCACCCAGTGCTCAGGGGTAGGGGGTGGGGGGAGGACATTAGGTCCCCCCTTATTGTTTTTTAGGGTCCCCACCCACCGCTCAGGGGTGGGGGCCAGTAGGTAATCCCCCACCATTCTTATATATGGCCCACACCCACCGCTCAGGGCTGGGGGCGGGGGGGAGGACAGTAGGTCGCCCCCTCTTATTGTTTTTGAGGGCCCCCACCCACCGCTCAGGGGTGGGGGCTGGGGGGAGGACAGTAGGTCCCCCCCTTATTGTGGGGGCCGGGGGTGGGGGCCTTATTGTTTTTTAGGGCCCCCACCCACCGCTCAGGGGTGGGGGCCGGGGGGAGGACAGTAGGCCCCCCCTTATTGTTTTTTAGGGCCCCCACCCACCGCTTAGGGGTGGGGGCCGGGGGGAGGAGAGTAGTCCCCCCCACCATTCTTATATAGGGCCCCCACCCACTTTTCAGGGGTGGGGGCCTGGGGGGAGGACAGTAGCCCCCCCCTTATTGTTATTTAGTAGGTTATTTTTTTAAACAGTGAGCAGCCACAGGTTGCTCACTGTTTAGTGGGCATGCCTCTACTCGCGGTATAGCGAGTAGGGGCATTGGGGAGATTTTAATCACCCTTATGCTATTATGGGGGTCATATTAACCCCCATAGAGTGAAAGGGGGACCTGGGGGGCTTATGAAATGGCGGGGAGCACTGCTCCCTGACGCTTCTTTCTTTACATATTACAAGGAGGGAGCTGCGTGCCGGTAGCTCACTTCTTGTAATAAAGTGAACGAACAAATGATACTGATACTCATTGTTTGTTTGTTCGTCTGATTTTTCTATTCATTCGTCTGTCTGACGAATAAATGAATGAATAGATGAAATTCCCGTTCGCATGTCCAGGTGTTTCACTGGGCATGTGCGGGAATCTCACAGTCTATCTAGTGTGGGCAGATGACGTGTCCCACAGGGACTTCCTCTACCCACACAAAGATTGCGGCGCCCTGAATAAAGATCCGGGCAGAAAATAAAGCTTAGGGGCATTTGGGGGTATCTAGGGGGTCAGTTAGATGTAGTGGAGGCGGGAGGGGGGTTAAAATAAATGGGATTCGGCCATGACAGTGCCGCTTTAACCCCTTAAGGACCAAACTTCTGGAATAAAAGGGAATCATGACATGTCACACACGTCATGTGTCCTTAAGGGGTTAAGAGGCTAGATAGATATTTTTTTAATGTTTTGAAATGTCATATCCATATTTTCACCTCAGGGTGAGATGTGCAGTGCTTACTAATCAGACACATCGATCATTGTTTGTGGTAATGGAAAAGGAGGAGCAGTAAAAAAAGAAATAAAAAAATAATATATATATATATAATAATATATAAATACTTAGGCCTCCCCTTTCCACAGGGCCAAAACTGGCTGGTTCAGCCCACCCACCACTCCCTTTATTAAGCCATTCATCTTGGGGGGCCCTCTTTTACAGACCTACCCGAACGTCGGTTTTGGCACTCCACGACCGACTTATACCACCACTACTATAACTCGGCTTATTGTATCTGACTACAAATATATATTTAAGAATGAGAACACTCACTGGATTCCAAATGAGAGCATGAGAGCACTGGATTCCAAAATTCAAAATAGTGTTTATATGTTGCAAAAAAAATCAACATTTTGTCCTCTCTGTCTTCATCAAGATAGCATACAGTGTCATACATTTGCTTTATATAATAAACATAAGTGCTTTAAATAATATATAATGAGTGACTTACCTAGTGCAGAGAAACCAAAAGTGCCCCATGTGCGTATGTAAGAAAAAAGGTCGCGGCCTGTAGCCATGGCAATGGGATCGGCAGCCGTTAGTTGTATCCTAACAAGTGCACAAACAACCCAAGAGATAAAGATAAAATAAGCACAAGAGGACCGAAGGGATAAAATTAACAGGAGCCATACCAATACATTAAGGGGGAAAAGAAAACAGAATATTAATTCCACATTACCATTCTTATTTACATTACACATTCACCATAGGTTTTTCTCACTCATTCTCTGGTCATTCTCTCATTCTTCTATCTCACTCTATCTCATTCTCTGGTCACATTTTCCCACACTCTCCCATGCTGTTTCTCAACACTCTTTTGCATCTGTTTTTGACTATTCTAGTCTGGAATAGACCATTGTTATTATTTTTTTTCTTTTTCCCCTTAATGTATTGGGATAGCTCATGTTAATGTTATCCCTTTGGTCGGTACAGGACTAGGAACGGTACAGGGGAAGATAAGTCCCTTTAAATAAGCCCCTCCAACAATTCCAGGCAAACCAATTAATACTTGTGTTCGGGGCACAACGGGTATATGGAGTGATAGTGAGAAATATTGGAATAGTGTAATAGAGAATAAAAAAGATTGGTTGTGGTGTGCTGGAACCAGCGATGCTGGTAGGCTTGTAAAATAAAGAGGGCAAAAAGGAGAGATATGGTAAAATATTTCATACAATCAACAATCAACATACATACTTATTGTGATGGATCACTCTGTCTCTGGATTATAAGTACTATGTTTCATTCTCCTATGTGTTTGGGACATTGCATTTCCATTTGTTTTGTTATTATTTCATTCACGTACCAAACCAACTCCCCAACAACTAGACCACCCGTATGTATAGTGGCCACTCATTAACCTCTGTCACCTCATTAACACTCCTAAACCACAAACGTTCTAAGTGGTTGGGTGGGTGGTCGCTGTTCGGTATACGAACACGTGGCAGCAGACATCTTTAGCCGCGAACACACAGAGCGGTGTTTGGTCGTCGAGTGCATGGAACCCAAATCGGACACTCGACAGCGCAAACACCGCTAGAACGTCCCTTCCATGGACGTTCAGTTAAACGTTTTGGAATTGAAAGGTGTCGGTGGGAGCAAGCTCCTGAACGAGAGACATAGACTAAACCAACCCACGAATCGCTACGTTCGGTATTCTGATTATATTGAGTATTCCCGAAAGACACCTCCATGGAAAACCGGAACCCCTGAACTGATCTGGGTGATTTTTGGATATGTTGGTCACCCAGATAGGGGCTATCAGGAGATGTAACGTTTGTGGGATTTCCATGGGTTTTTGGGTACTTTTGGGGTACTGCTAAAATTTATGTTTTCTGTGCCTGAAGATAATTGAGTTTATTACAGTTCCTGACTCAATTATCTCTCAGGCACAGGGGAGGGATTAACCTATTTTGTATGGGAGTGTCCTGAAACTGAGAGCCAATGTAAACGTGTGTATGTTTTTACTGCAGTCTACTCTCTGGTCCAGTGAGGAGTGCAATGGGACTGACATAAAAGGCTGTGTGTGGCAACGGTCTCTGCATGGATATTTGAGAGGGAAATCGCCTCAGGGTAGTGGGTGGCATAGTCTACCATGGTAAGGTCTAGCCAGCAGTCCAACTAGGTCAACTGCTATCAGGCTAAAGGGCTCCTCGTTATTTGGGCATATATAACAGTCAAGCTTTAGGGTGATCACCACCCTTCCCTACACGCTGACAAGTGTCACAGGTCTTGCAGCATTGTCGCACGTCCCTAGATACTCCTGAGATGTACGGCATACTTCTAAATGCCCTGCCAAGGGTATGTCATGCCCAATCCTAAGAAGCTCCAACCGGTACTTCCTGGGAACCAGCAGTTGGCGTTTCTGGCATCTTGGTATGGCAGAAGTTCAATATTTGGGACACCAAGCGGGGCTTGGAAAGCAGCGACTAGAACCCGCCAAGCTTGAAGCAGTCACTAACTGGCCCTCACCTCACACTAAGACCCAATTGTTGGCCTTTTTGGGAACTGCAGGGTATTACAGACACTTTGTACCCGACTATAGCACTAGTGCCAAACCCCTGACTGACCAGACCAGGAAAAGCTTACCCAGACAGGTCCTGTGGTCTCCAACATGTGAAGCTGCGTTTGAGGCCCTAAAGCAAGCCTTGATCAGTGCCCCTGTCTTGGCTGCCCCAGTCTTTAACAAACGTTTTATTGTACACACAGATGCTTTCATGTTTGGACTGGTGGCAGTCCTAAGGCAAGTTGGAGAAGATGGAGGGGAGCATCCCGTTGCGTATCTCAGTAGGAAATTATTGCCCTGGGAGGTGAGCTACACAACAGTGGAAAAAGAATGCTTAGCCTTGGTGCGGTCATTAAATTAGAGGGACAAAGGTTTAAAAATAATATCAGGAAGTATTACTTTACTGAGAGGGTAGTGGATGCATGGAATAGCCTTCCAGCTGAAGTGGTAGAGGTTAACACAGTAAAGGAGTTTAAGCATGCGTGGGATAGGCATAAGGCTATCCTAACTATAAGATAAGGCCAGGGACTAATGAAAGTATTTAGAAAATTGGGCAGACTAGATGGGCCGAATGGTTCTTATCTGCCGTCACATTCTATGTTTCTATGTTTCTATGTTTCTATGAAGAAACTGACCCCTTATTTGTATGGATGGGAATTTACATTAGTCACCAATAACAACTGGTTGGTGTGGCTTGACCTGGTCGCGGGAGACAATGGCTGACTGCTGTGGTGGATCTTGGCACTACAGCCCTAGAACTTTACCATCCACTACTGTTCCGTTAAGCAGAATGGCAATGCCGACGGACATCCCCAAGTTGAACTGAAAAGCCGGAGTGTTCCACAAGGGGGGAGCACTGTGATGGATCACCCTGTCTCTGGATTATAAGTACTATGTTCCATTCTCCTATGTGTTCGGGACATTGTATTTTCCTTCGTCTTGTAATTATTTCATTCACCCACTGAACAAACTCCCGAACAACTAGACCACCCGTATGCGGAGTGTGCCCCTCATTAACCTCTATAACCTCATTAACACTCCTAAACCACAAATGTTCTAAGTGGTCGGCTGGGTGGTCGCTGTTTGGTATACGAACACGTGGCAGCAGCCATCTTTAGCAGCGAACACACAGAGCAGTGTTTGGTCGTCAAGTGCATGGAACCCAAATCGGACACTCGATGGCACGAACACCTCTAGAACGCCACTTCCATCGATGTTCTGTTAAATTCAAAGGCGTTCGGTGGGAGCAAGCTCCTGAATGAGAGACATAGACTAAACCTACCCACGAACCGCTATGTTTGGTATTTTGACTATATTGAGTATTCCCGAAAGAGACTGACCGCACAGCCTGATTTCATGGAACTCTTTTGGGCAGGAGCCTCATGTGCGGTCAGTCAAAATATGACCTCCATGGAAATCCCGAACCCCTGAACCGATCAGGGTGATTTTTTGGATATGTTGGTCACCCATATCGGGGCTATTAGGAGATATAACTTTTTGGGGGGTTTTCATGGGTTTTGGGAGTACCTTGCAAAATGTATGTTTTTTGTGCCTGGAGATGATTGGGTTTAGTACAGTTCCTGACTCAATTATCTCTCAGGCACAGGGGAGGGATTAACCTATTTTGTATGGGAGTGTCATGGACCTGAGAGCCATTGTAATCATGTGTATGTTTTTACTGTAGTCTTCTCTCAGGTCCAGTGGGGAGTGTCCTTTGCATGGGGACTGACATAAAAGACTGTGTGTGACCCCATTAAAACCAGTTGTCCCACAGCCTCGTCTCATGTTTGTGGGAGAACGCTATAACAGCTGTCTCCCTTCTGCTCGGAGTGCTAAATCAAGCCTCTTGTCGGCCCATGAATATATTTGTATAAGCGAGGAAACATGTAGGTTTGATGTGTTTCCCGACAGGAGTGATAAGGCCGGGTGATACATTGGTCGATTGAACTAACCTGTCATGATAAACATATAGGCAATGAAGGACCACTTACCTGTGGCATTAAATAGTAATGAACGGAGAGACTTAGGTGACAGCAATTATTGGGTAGTTAAGGGTGGGAGTTGGCCTCGCAGGACTCCTAAATAATGGCACAAGAAGCTGAACACTATCTAGGGTTAAGGAACCCTAACAGCCAGACCTAGCTAAACATAAGTTGTGTAGAGCAAGTGGCTGTTGTAAGCATTACATCTCAACCCCAATTCCTTTAAAAATTATACTCCAGGCAATGACCCACATAAACAATAATTGATACCACATTATAACATCTAATAACATATAAAACATAAACAATTGCCACTAAGGGCAGGATTTTCCAGTTTTCACAATGTAGGGGTATACCGAGATACACACACCAGGTTCAGAGCTACCAATGAACTCAAACCTACCAATACCATTCCAAACCTAACTGTTCTTAGTGAACTACAGATGAACAAATTACCTACATCCCAACTTTTAAATCCATCCCCCACCACCATGACCAAACGGGAGCTAAAACAAAGGGAGAGAGGGAGGGAGGGTGGGACAACAACAGGTAAGTGAGCATGGCCCCTAATCTAAAATGGCCCCTATATATACTCCCATAGCCAAAACCCTCTCCCAATTTCTTCTAGCCAATCACAAACATTACCCACATTCTATGCCTGTCTCCTAGCAGTGTCAAGGCCCATTCCCCGTAGCTACGCTGCTCCATGGGCTACAGTATTAGTGTGTCTTTATGTGTGTGTGAATGTGAGTGTGTCTGTGAGTGAGTGAGTGAGTGTGTGTGACTGTCAGTAAAAGTGTGTTTATCTATCAGTGAGTGTGTCAAATCAGTAAGGGTGTGTGTATGTCAGTATGTCTGTCAGTGAGCAGGGCAGGACTACCGGCGGTGCAGCCAGTGTGACTGCACTTAGGGCTACCCAATGGATAACGGTCTCCAGGGGCCCAGGCATGCACTGCACCTTTTAATAATGACAGCACTGAAAGGAAGTGAGGTCTGGTCACTTCCTCCCAGCTAAAAGACAGAGACGCACAGGAGGAACAGGCAGACAGGAGGTGGTGTGGTATTTAAGTGCCTCTGACTCCCAACAGCATCAGCTAGTGGACTACATGCCATGGATGTGTACATTTTGCATGTGTCTATGTGTATCTATAGATGTTCAAACTCACATACAGACACCAGATGCACAGATACACAGATACACAGACACAGATAAAGATGCACAGACACACAGTCTGCATGTGTTTCTATGTATCTATCGTGTGTCTGTATGTATGTCTGTATATCTAGCTGTGTGTCTGTATATGTATCAGTGCATCTCTGTCTCTGTATGTGTGTCTGTTTATCTATCTGTGTGCATGGGTGTCTTTGTATCTATCTGTGTGTCTGTATGTGTATCTGTATCTCTGACTCTGTATGTGTGTCTGTTTATTTATTTGTGTGCATGTGTGTCTGTGTATCTATCTGTGTGTCTGTATGTGTGTCTGTGCTTTCATCTATCTCTGTATGTGTGTCTTTGTATCTATCAGTGTGTTTGTGCATCTCTGTCTCTGTATGTGTGTCTTTGTGTATCCATCTGTGTGTCTGTATGTCTGTCTGTGTATCTATATGTATGTGTGTGTGTCCGTGTGCCTGTATGTGTGTCTATGCATCTGTCTCTGTATGTTTGTCTGTGTATACATCTGTGCCTGTCAGTGAGTTGGTGTGTCAGCGTGTGTCTGTCAGTGAAAGTGTGTGTTGGTTAAACCATGTGTGTGTCAATTACTGAATGTATGTCAGTGCAGTGGTGTATCCTGGTTTTGTGCTGCCCTAGGCAGAACAAAACTCAGGCGCCCGCCCCCCCCCCCGTGCGCCACCCCCACCCAACCTTTACCCCGCCCCGCATTCTAAATACACACACACACATTCACTGACAGATACGCATACACTAGCTAACAGAAACACACACTCGCTAAGAGAAACACACACACTAAGAGACAAACTCACACTCACTCACTAGCAGAAACAAACTAGCAGAAACACACACTCACTAACCTACACACACACTCACAGGCAAACACACACTAACAGACACACACAGTCAGACACACACTAACAGACACACAGTCAGACACACACACACACACACACACTCACAGGCAAACACACTAACAGAAACACACTAACAGACACACACACTAACAGACACACACACTAACAGACACACACTCACACTCACTAACAGACACACACACACACTCACTAACAGACACACACACTCACTAACAGACACACACTCATTCACTAACAGACACACACACACACACACTCACACTCACTAACAGACACACACACTCACACTCACTAACAGACACACACACTCGCTAACAGACACACACACTCACTAACAGACACACACACACACTCACACTCACTAACAGACACACACACACACTCACTAACAGACACACACACTCACTAACAGACACACACTCACTCACTAACAGACACACACTCACTAACAGACACTCACTCACTCACTAACAGACACTCACTCACTCACTAACAGACACACACACTCACACTCACTAACAGACACACACTCACACTCACTAACAGACACACACTCACTCACTAACAGACACACACACACACTCACACTCACTAACAGACACACACTCACTAACAGACACGCACACACTCACACTCACTAACAGACACACACACTCACACTCACTAACAGACACACACACTCACACTCACTAACAGACACACACACTCACACTCACTAACAGACACACACTCACACTCACTAACACACACACACTCACACTCACTAACAGACACTCACACTCACTCATATTAACACTTTTTTTTTTACTTTAACCCCCCCAGCCTCCTTACCTTTGGGAATGCTGGGGGGGGGTCATCTTTCTCCCTGGTGGTCCAGTGGCTGCTGGGCGGTCGGGCTGGTGGGCTAGGTGGGCGGGCGGGCGGCGAGGGAGCACTTCCTTTGAGCTGTCTGCTCAGCTCCCTCACGCGCCGCACAGTGAGGCTGGGAGGCGGAGACGGAATATGACGTCATATTCCGGCTCCCAGCCTCACTCTGCGGCGCGCGAGGGAGCTGAGCAGACAGCTCAAAGGAAGTGCTCCCTCGCCGCCCACCCAGCAGCGCCGCCCGACCGCCCAGCAGCAGCCCAGCATGTCTGTTAGCCGCAAGGCTAACAAGACATTTGCCTTGGGCATTTGGGGGCGGCTTTTTTTGCCGCCCCCTGGAAAATGCCGCCCAAGGCAAATTGCCTCGCAGCTAATACACCCCTGTGTCAGTGTAAGCATGATTTTTATAAAGGGACAATGCAGGCACTGTAAGTGCTTCATCTCTTTGAAACAGTTATAGTGTATGGTTTCACCTAGCGTTGTTCCTCACTTCATTAAATAGTTTTTAATTGTGTAATGCTAAATGAGAGTCATCAGCAGTAAGTCGTGTCTGGGCTGCTTTAGCTAATGAGGAAACGATGGGCAAGATTAATTGCATGAGTGTGCCAACTGATCACTTTTTTCTGCACCCTTTGCTGATTTGAATTGGTGTGGCTAGAAGGAAGTGGATACTCTCTGCCTTAACTAACCTCCTGTGGGAGTAAGGCTGTAGGTGACCATTGTTTAGTGTTAAACCTCTCAAAAATATAAAAAATTTAAATAGAGGGAAATCATTAGAAGGTATTATAGCCAATTCAATAAGATGAAATGGTTATAGTGCATACAGTGTCCATTTAATGTCGGTTTCTTGTTATTTTTCGCATTGTATCATCGCTGAATCCAGAGGAGGAATTGGTTATTCCCCTAGTAATATGAAAATGTATAGAGTTTCTTAACCCCTTCAGGACCGGCCTGTTTTTGCGATGTTTGTACGTTAAGGACCAGAGCAGTTTTAACACTTTTGTGGTGTTTGTGTTTAGCTGTAATTTTCCGCTCTCTCATTTACGGTTCCCATACAAGTTATATACTGTTTTTTTCACGACAAGAAGGGCTTTCTTTACATACCAGTATGTATATTATGTCATATATTGTATTTAAAAAAAATAATAAAATATGGTGAAAAAAAACCAAAAAAACATGTTTTTGGACTTTTACTTGAAAAATCTTTTACTTATCTACAAAAGCTAATGAAAAAAACTGCTAAATAGATTCAAAATTTTGTCCCGAGTTTAAAAACACCCAGTGTTTACATGCTTTATTGCCTTTTTTTTGCAAGTTATAGGCCTATAAATACAAGTAGGAAATTGCTGTTTCAATATATATATATTTTAAATGTATCAATAGTGACATTGTTACACCGTTATCTGTCATAAATCGCCGAAACACACCTAACATGTACATATTTTTTCAAGTAGACAACCCAGGGTATTCAAAATGGGGTATGTCCAGTCTTTTTTAGTAGCCACCTAGTCACAAACACTGGCCAAAGTTAGCATTTATATTTGTTTGTGTGTTAAAAATGCAAAAAACGCTAACTTTGGCCGGTGTTTGTGACTAAGTGGCTACTAAAAAAAGCTGAACATACCCCATTTGCAATACCTTGGGTTGTCTTCTTTTGCAAATGGTATGCCATCATGGGGCTAATTCTCATTCCTTGGCTACCATACGCTCTCAAAGGCAACCTAACCAATCTGACAAATTTCAATAAAAAAAAAAAAAGTAAAATCAAGCCTTATATTTGACCCTGTAACTTTCACAAACACTATAAAACCTCTACATGTGGGGTACTGTTATACTCAGGAGACTTCGCTGAACACAAATATTAGTGTATCAGAACAGTAAAATATATCACAGCAATAATATCCTCAGTGAAAGAGCTGTTTGTGTGTGAAAAATGCAAAAAACTTCACTTTCACTGACAATATCATCGCTGTGATATGTTTTACTGTTTTGAAACACTAATATTTGTGTTCAGCGAAGTCTCCCGAGTAAAACAGTACCCCCATGTACAGGATTTAGGGTGTCATAGAAAGTTACAGGGTTAAACACAGTGCTAGCAAATTAAATTATCTGGACTTTTGGCCTGGGTTGGCAGGCAGGTCCCTCAAATTGCAATCATTAAAATTACTTAATTAGGTAAAAATATTACATAAATATGCATGTAGAATTTTAATATATATACATATTTATATATTTGACGTCTACGTGTATATTTATGAAATTATTTATGTAATTATGTATGTGGACATATGTATATTTCGTATTATTTTTATTTATTTATTTATACATAGATATATATATCATTACATTCTAAGTGTATTTTGATATAAATATATATATATCAATATCAAAATACTGTTAGAATAAAACTGAATATATATATATAATTTTTTTTTAATTATTAAAAATTATTTTTATTTTTTGTTATTTATTTTTATTAACATATTATTTGTATTTTATAATAATATATATATACCATATAGTTATTATATATATTGTATATATTTGTGTGTAATTTAAATATAAGTGTATTTTTATAATTATATACGTATATATAAATATAAAAATACACTTAGTGTGACATTATATATATGATATATATACATATATTATATATAGGTATATATAGATATAATACATGTATATATAGCATATATATATACACATATTATTTTTTTTTATACTGATTGGTTTTTTTTTACACTTTATTTTTGATTTTACAGATGCAGGGAGACTGCCTGTCAGCACAGACAGTCCCCCTGCAGGCAGATACACAGACCCCTATTGCGGTCATGTGATCGAGTGATCACATGGCCGTGGGGTCCTGATCTGCCGAGGGGGGACTGCCCGGGCAGACAGGCAACCCCCCTGGACCGGGAGGAGAGCTGATCGCCGCCGTGGGACCGACGGCGATCAGGTAAGTAGCCCAAAACCGTTATGACGGTTCAGGACCGTCAGCGGTCCAAACGCACGTTTTACCGCTGACGGTCCTGAACCGTCAGCGGTCCTTAAGGGGTTAAAGCATCCTTTGTTTGGCAACAAATTTAAAGACAATTTATAAGATCATATTTCAAATATCATTACTAGAGTTGAGCGGACACCTGCATGTTCAGGTCCGGCGGGTTCGGCCGAACGTTGAAAAAAGTCCAGGTTCAGGATAGAACTTGACCCTGAACCCGAACCACATTGAAGTCAATGGGGACCCGAACTTATGGGCACTAAAATGCCTTTAAAAAAGTCCTGGAAAGGGCTAGAGGGCTGCAAAAGGAAGTAAAATGGGGGTAAGAGTAGGACAAGTGCCATGCAAACAAATGTGGATAGGGAAATCACTTAAAATAACATAAAAAACATAAAATAAGCAGCCACTTAGTAGATAACTCCCTAATTCCCACAGTATTAGGGAGCTACCTACCAAAAGGCTGAAAGACCTAAATTGGTCTTTCAGACAAATTTACTAATACTAAGTAAACATTACTTAGTATTAGTAAATTCAGCCCCTACTCGCTATACCGCGAATAGGGGAGTGCCTATCTATCTACCACATGCTGAAAGACCTAAATTGACCAAATTTACTAATACTAAGTAAAGATTACTTAGTATTAGTACATTCAGCCCCTGTCATTTTACACAGTGTAGGAAAGTTCTTTGGAATTTTCCCACAGTGTGTAAAATGATACAGAGTACTCTGATTGTTGGATTTCAAGCCAACCAATCAGAGTGCTGTGACAGGTAAATGTAGAGAATTACCTGTCAGTCTCTTCATTTACCTGTCAGAGGACTCTGATTGGATGGCTTAAACCCACCAATCAGAGTGCTCTCAGCCTTTTTTTAAGCCTTCCCCTGCCCTGCAGAGCTCCGATGCGCGGAGCCCTCCATGGGTAAAAATTGATTTATTTATTTAATTAAAGTGCGTCGGTTATTATGGATTTTTGTTTGGCCTTTTTTGGGGCTGAAAAGAGAAGAGTTTAGAAGAAAGAAGACATCAAAATGGTAAGTCTATTTTTTTTTTACAGGTATTTAGATAAGGGTCCCCGTCAGGGGTGGGGGCCGGGGGGAGGACAGTAGGTCCCCCCCCCAATTTTTATTTATGGCCCCCACCCACCGCTCAGGTGTGGGGGCCGGGGGGAGGAGGAAAGTGGGTCGCCGCCCACAATTTTTATTTATGGCCCCCACCCACCGCTTAGGGGTGGGGGCTTGGGAGAGAGGACAGTAGGTCCCCCCCCATTTTTATTAATGGCCCCCACCCACCGCTCAGGGGTGGGGACCAGCGGGGAGGACCTTAGCCCCCCATTTTTATTTATGGCCCCCACCCACTGCTCAAGGGTGGGGGCCGGTGGGGGAAGGACAGTAGGTTCCCCCCAATTTTTATTTATGGCCCCCACCCACCGCTCAGGGGTGGGGGCCAGGGAGGAGGACATTAGGCCCCCCCCCAATTTTTATTTATGGCCCCCACTCGCCGCTCAGGGGTTGGGGCCGGGGGAGGAGGACAGTAGTTCGTCCCCCCTTATTGTTATTTAGGGCCCCTACCCGCCGCGCAGGGGTCGGGGCCGGTGGGAAGGACAGTAGGTTCCCCCCCCTTATTGATATTTAGGGCCCCCACCCGCCACAGACTGCTCACTGTTTAATAGACATGCCCCTACTCGCAGTATAGCGAGTAGGGACATCATTTAATAATAATAATAAGTAACCAGCTTATATAGAGGCTGGGTCACATGCTGCACTGACCAATCACAGCCATGCCATTAGTAGGCATGGCTGTGATGGCTTCTAAGGGCACACGAGTCAAACACTTGTTGATTGGCTGCCCTGCAGCCTTTCAAAACGTGTCATTAAATAGCCGAACACCAAACTCCTTCCCTAACATACAGTGATATGTCCGTGTTCGGGTCCGGGGTCCAAAAAATGTAATGTTAAACTTTGCGGTTCGGGTTCGCTCAACTCTAATCATTAATAAAGATAAAAGTTACATGAGGTGATGTGTTCTAATATTTATAAAAACAGCCTGGAAAATTATGAAAATTTCCCTTGTCTCACTGATAATATGTATATGAACACGGTAATTTCCATGACAGAATGCAGAATTAATCCATGATGTGTAAATAGAAGCATGAAAATAATGACGTGTGTAGGAGTTTCGCAATGGAGCTTCCTCTATTTGCAATCGAGCAACTGTTTATATAATTTGTATAAGCAAATTACAGTTCCTCTTCTGAGTTTTGTTTAGAATATGTGTTATACATTTGTGATCATGAAAATGTATGTCCAGATAAAGCATGCACAAGAAATAATAGCAACAAAGTATAATGTGCACACATGGAATACCTGTATATTGGTTGCCAATAGTGTCTTTTTTTTTCATGTGAGCTTAGCAACAACACTGATGGCAAAATGTTATCATTTTGGGGCAACTAAGTTGCAGCCCAATGGAGTGGACATATTTTTACAAGTGAGCTGGAATGGAGTCAGGCTACAGTTAGCAGCAGGGTTGGTGCAAGCACTTACGGTGGGTTTTGAAGTTTAAAAATGGTGATGCAGCATTATGACTTCTTGGAATTTGCCCAATTGACCTCATGTATCTCTTATGTAATGATACAGCATGCCTTGTTAAATAAATATAGATACACCTTTTTAGGAAATAACAGTCACTTAGAAGTGGTCTGAATTCACCCCAGTGCTATTAACTAGTGTCAGCCCTAGAAAGTAGGACAATATGCAGGACTGACTTTTATGGTCCGGGGCTGGTGTATTTCTAACGCAAAGGGAACTTGCTGCCATTTTGCATCTGGACTGCCCTGGTGTGAGGGATAAGTCTGATATGCAAATAGTATACCGTATATACTTGAGTATAAGCCGACCCGAATATAAGCCGAGGCCCCTAATTTTACCCCAAAAAACTGGGAAAACTTATTGACTCGAGTATAAGACTAGGGTGAGAAATGCAGCAGCTACTGGTAAATCTCTAAATAAAATTAGATCCTAAAAAAATTATATTAATTGAATATTTATTTACAGTGTGTGTGTATGAGTGGTGTGTTTGTATGAGTGCAGTGTGTGTATGAATGCAGTGCAGCGTGTGTATTAGTGCAGTGTGTGTGTGTATGAGTGCAGTGTGTGTATGAATGCAGTGTGTGTGTCTGAGTGCAGTGTGTGTATGAGTGCAGTGTGTGTATGAGTGCAGTGTGTGTGTATGAGTGCAGTGTGTGTGTCTGAGTGCAGTGTGTGTATGAGTGCAGTGTGTGTGTATGAGTGCAGTGTGTGTGTATGAGTGCAGTGTGTATGAGTGCAGTGTGTGTGTATGAGTGCAGTGTGTGTGTATGAGTGCAGTGTGTGTGTATGAGTGCAGTGTGTGTGTATGAGTGCAGTGTGTGTGTGTATGAGTGCAGTGTGTGTATGAGTGCAGTGTGTGTATGAGTGCAGTGTGTGTGTGAGTGCAGTGTGTGTGTATGAGTGCAGTGTGTGTGTATGAGTGCAGTGTGTATGAATGCAGTGTGTGTATGACTGCAGTGTGTGTGTGTGTGTGTGATGTAGTGTTTATGAATGCAGTGTGTGTATGAGTGCAGTGTGTATGAATGCAGTGTTTGAGTGTGTGATGCAGAGCCTTGGTGGGGGTGGGCATTTTTATTATTTTTGTAGTATTTTAGTTTAATAGTTTTTTGTTATATAATAATTTTTTTTAATTATTATTATTTTTTATTTTTTTTAATATTATTATTTTATTTTTTTTATTTTTTTTCGTCCCCCCTGGTGGTCCAGTGGCATTGGCAGTTCAGTGGAGGGGGGCTGGCAGGAAGCACTTACCTATCCTGCAGCTCCTGTCAGCTCCCTTCTCCTCTGCGGCGGTCCGTGCAGCTCCTCTGTCAGCTCACAGTGTAAGTCTCGCGAGAGCCGCACTATGACCCCGTGGCTCTCGCGAGACTTACACTGGGAGCTGACAGAGGTGCTGAAAGGACCGGCGCGGAGGAGGAGGGAGCTGACAGGAGCTGCAGGAGAGGTAAGCGCTCGCTGCCAGCCCCCAGTCTGTATTATGGCAATGGTAAATTGCCATAATACAGACAGTGACTCGAGTATAAGCAAAAAATGTGCTGAAAAACTAGGCTTATACTCGAGTGTTGCGGACCGTTTCGCTCACAAGAGGATAAAAACCGTTTAGGTGATAATCCCCTTTCCAGATAGACCAGCAGCTACTGCAATCACCAATCTCCCGAACTGCAAACTGCACATATTCACCAACTCCCGAACAAGAGACACACGAACCCTGGAAGCAGCCGAACAGGAAAAGCAATACGAACAGCTTACACTCCTGGCAATCGGCATACAGTCAAATTCCCCCCAAGAATGAGACAACACTTCACTTTGAGGGTTAAGCAGGAACTCTACTGTAATGGCCACACACTGGCTTTTATGCAAGTCCACATGCAAGGGGACATCCCGCAGGTTGGGGCACAGTACAACCAATCATTTACAGGAGAACCGTAAAACACACCCAGCACAAACAGACAATCCCTCCCCTCTGGCCTGGAGATAATTGGGAAGGATTCCAATTATCTCCAAGGACAGAGGCAAACTCCATTACACACATGGCAGACAAAGGACAATAAAAGACATAAAAATACATACTGGTACATTTAGTACATAAAACATATACATTCCACATATCCCCAGATAGCTTAGATATTACCGAATGGTGCTCAGATCACATACATCCAGTTCAATTGCCTTGGAGCCAAAGTTCTTCATACAGTCTTCAGTATACGGCTGGGCTCCATGGCATAGCTATCTGGGGTAGCATTTTGATATTGATATATATATATATTTATATCAAAATACATGTAATGATATATATGTAATGTAATGATATATATATATATATCTATGTATAAATAAATAAATAAAAATAATACGAAATATACATATGTCCACATACATAATTACATAAATCATTTCATAAATATACACGTAGACGTCAAATATATAAATATGTATATATATTAAAATTCTACGTGCATATTTATGTAATATTTTTACCTAATTAAGTAATTTTAATGATTGCAATTTGAGGGACCTGCCTGCCAACCCAGGCCAAAAGTCCAGATAATTTAATTTGCTAGCACTGTGTTTAACCCTGTAACTTTCTATGACACCCTAAATCCTGTACATGGGGGTACTGTTTTACTCGGGTGACTTCGCTGAACACAAATATTAGTGTTTCCAAACAGTAAAACATATCACAGCGATGATATTGTCAGTGAAAGTGAAGTTTTTTGCATTTTTTGCATTTTTGCAAATGGGGTATGTTCAGCCTTTTTTAGTAGCCACTTAGTCACAAACACCGGCCAAAGTTAGCGTTTTTTGCATTTTCAACACACAAACAAATATAAATGCTAACTTTGGCCAGTGTTTGTGACTAGGTGGCTACTAAAAAAGACTGGACCTACCCCATTTTGAATACCCTGGGTTGTCTACTTTAAAAATATGTACATGTTAGGTGTGTTTCGGGGATTTATGACAGATAACGGTGTAACAATGTCACTATTGATACATTTAAAATATATATATTGAAACAGCAATTTCCTACTTGTATTTATAGGCCTATAACTAGCAAAAAAAAGCAATAAAGCATGTAAACACTGGGTGTTTTTAAACTCGGGACAAAATTTTGAATCTATTTAGCAGTTTTTTTCATTAGCTTTTGTAGATAAGTAAAAGATTTTTCAAGTAAAAGTCCAAAAACATGTTTTTTTGGTTTTTTTTCACCATATTTTATTATTTTTTTTTAAATACACTATATGACATAATATAAATACTGGTATGTAAAGAAAGCCCTTCTTGTCGTGAAAAAAACAATATATAACTTGTATGGGAACCGTAAATGAGAGAGCAGAAAATTACAGCTAAACACAAACACCACAAAAGTGTTAAAACTGCTCTGGTCCTTAACGTACACACATCGCAAAAACAGGCCGGTCCTTAAGGGGTTAATCAACAAAGTGGCGCACACGGTACTCGTGTTCTCTTTTCAAGGTAAACACTCTATCCACTTTGTGTACATACATGTAACGGTTAACATGTATTTGTTACCTCTTGAAGATCTTGTTACAGGACCTATAAAGTCAATTTGAATATCAGACCAGGGTAATGACACCCCCCTCTTCTGAAGTGGTGCACGATGGGTTGGACCATGGGGTTGATTTTGCGGACAAATCAAGCATCCCTGACAGTATGTCTTAACATCTCTTAACATGTGTGGCCAATATGCATAATCACGCAATATCTCATATGTGATCTTATCACCACGATGCCCAGATGTAGGTGCATCATGTGCGTGTTGGAGCATTAACCCTCGGTATACAGTTGGGACTACCCATTGTTGAATACCATGTTTAGAAGTTCTGACCAGCAACCCATCCATGATACTAAATTGGACTTTATATCTCATCAAGATTCGTAAATCTTCATTGTCTTTGCAATCCTCATCTGTGATGGGATTGGCAGTAGGGTCTTCTATATGTTTATAGAATATACCTATGACGGGATCATTCTTTTGACTGGTAATCAGGTCCTCACTAGGAACTTCTTGACTCCATTGCACTACATTTAAGTCGGCATTATCTCTAGCTGTCAGGATCGGGACAGGGATCCAACACGCAGAGTACAAACAGGTACAGGATACGTATACCGGACCTTAGAATGGCCGGACTAACGTACGGAGAGTATAGAGAATGGTCAGAGACAAGCCGAGGTCGAGGGAACGAGAGGACAGGTAAGCGAGGAACAAGCCGGGTCAAGGATAACAGAGGTAAACAGAGTAAGTCAAACAAGCCGGGTCGGAACCAAAGGGATAACAGAAAATACCAGAGCACTGTGTGACTAGACAGGCTAGAACCACGACAGGGCAATGAGCAAATGGGAGAAGCAAGTATAAATACCCTGGCTCGGAGGGAGAGACACGCCTTCGACGAGATCTGATTAGTCTCTAAAGGATTGAGTGACAGGTCGTTCCGGGCTGGCGTCATGACGTCGGTTTCCGGACGTCCTGCTACAAAAGGAAGTGACTCCCTCGCGGCCGGCGTTTACGTGACCGGGTGGACCGCGAGGAACAGAGGAAACAGCCCGTCCGGACGGATAGACGTCTAAGTCTCTACCTCTCTCGGAGGTAGAGACTTCAGGTACCCTGACAGTACCCCCCCTCTCAGATACGCCCACCGGGCGGAAGGAACCGGGACGAGATGGGAAGCGGGAGTGAAACGCCCTGCGGAGACGAGGAGCATGAACATCCTCTTGAGGTACCCAACTCCTCTCCTCAGGACCATATCCCTTCCAATCGACCAGATATTGTACTTTCCCCCGGGAGATTCGAGAATCGATAATAGAGTTAACCTCATACTCCTCCTGACCCTCCACCTGAACAGAGCGAGGAGAGGACGTTGTGGAGGAAAATCTGTTGCAGACTAGTGGTTTCAGCAATGAAACATGAAATGAGTTAGGGATGCGTAAGGCAGTTGGAAGAGCTAGACGATACGCAACTGGGTTAATCCGAGTCAGCACCCTGTAAGGTCCAATATAACGAGGAGCAAACTTCATGGAAGGTACTTTTAAACGGATGTTTCTTGTACTCAACCATACTCTATCACCTGGAACAAACACCGGAGCCGCCCTTCTACGTCTATCTGCGTGTTTCTTAACCAGCATAGAATTGTGCAGAAGAATTTGTTGAGTCTGATCCCACAACTTCCTCAAATTGGCAACATGAACATCAACCGACGGTATCCCTTGGGAAGGGGAGGCCGAGGGAAGAATAGATGGATGAAAGCCAAAATTCATGAAGAAGGGGCTTGAATGAGTAGAATCACAAACGAGATTGTTGTGTGCAAACTCCGCCCAAGGAATCAAACAAACCCAATCGTCCTGGTGTTCAGAAACAAAACAACGTAAATATTGTTCAATTTTTTGGTTGGTGCTAACAGCAGCTCCGTTAGACTGAGGATGATAGGCAGAAGAGAAATTCAATTTGATACCCAGTTGAGAGCAGAAGGACCTCCAAAAACGGGAAACAAATTGGGAACCTCTGTCAGATACAATTTGGGAGGGTATCCCATGTAAACGAAAAATCTCCCTTGCGAATATCTCTGCCAATTCGGGTGAAGACGGGAGTTTAGGCAGAGGAACGAAGTGAGCCATCTTGGTGAATCTGTCAACCACGGTGAGGATGACAGTCTGTTTTTTAGAGATAGGCAAATCGACAATGAAGTCCATAGCTAAACAGGACCATGGTTTCTCTGGAACCTCTAAGGGATGCAGAAACCCACATGGAAGCGTATGAGGTTGCTTAGTCTTAGTACAGACCTCACAAGTATCGATGAAATCTTTAATATCCTTACGCAAGGCAGGCCACCAGAAATCTTTGGAGATTAAAGCATACGTCTTGCGAATGCCAGGATGCCCAGCTACCTTGCTGTTGTGGAAACACCGTAACACTTCCAGTTGGAGAGCAGGAGGAACGAAGTGTCTATCCCCAGGAGTCTGTTTAGGAGCTAGATGTTGTAACTTTATGATCTCGGTAAGCAACGGAGAATGAATCCTGAGATTCGTGTTAGCGATGATATTACATTTAGGAACTAACGAGGAAAGAACTGGCTCAACTATAGTGGACGGTTCATATTGGCGAGATAAAGCATCGGCTTTGGAGTTCTTAGAACCAGGTCTATAAGTAAGCACATAATTGAAGTGAGTCAGGAATAGGGACCAACGAGCTTGCCTGGCGGATAGGCGTTTAGCCTCCCCAATATAGGACAAGTTCTTGTGGTCCGTCAAAATAGTAACAGGATGTAAGGTCCCCTCTAATAAATGCCTCCACTCCTTAAGAGCCATAATGACCGCTAACAGTTCCCTGTCACCGATGTCATATCTGCTTTCAGGACCAGATAGTTTCTTAGAGAAAAACCCACAAGGGTGTAACGGTTTGTCCACCCCTAACCTTTGTGACAGAACAGCCCCTACTCCCGTCTCAGAGGCATCGACCTCGAGTAGGAACGGCAGAGTCGTATCAGGATGAACCAAAATTGGGGCAGAATCAAAAAGTTCCTTGAGCGTCTTGAAAGCAACAAGAGCCTCAGTAGACCAGGTCTTAGTATTAGCCCCTTGTTTGGTCATATTGGTAATAGGCGCAATAATAGAAGAGTATCCCTTAATAAAGCGCCTATAATAATTGGAGAAACCAATAAACCTCTGAATAGCCTTGAGTCCCTTAGGCAATTGCCAATCTAAAATAGATTGGAGTTTGTCAGGATCCATCTTAAAGCCTTCCCCAGAAATCACGTACCCAAGAAAGTCTATCTGAGACTGGTCAAAACTGCATTTCTCCAATTTACAGTATAGGCCATGTTGCAGAAGTTTGAGCAATACCTTTCTGACTTGTCTGTGGTGGGTCTCAATCTCCCTAGAGTGTATAAGTATGTCATCCAGGTATACAATGACACAATCATGTTGAAACTCCCTAAGAACTTCATTAATCAAATCCTGAAAGACTGCCGGAGCATTACAAAGACCAAATGGCATAACCGTGTATTCATAGTGACCATAACGGGTATTGAACGCTGTCATCCACTCGTGTCCATCCTGGATTCTCACCAAGTTATACGCCCCTCTGAGATCTAACTTGGTGAAAATTTTAGAGCCCTTTAAACGATCAAACAGCTCGGTAATCAAAGGAATGGGATAGGCATTTCTGATGGTTATCTTATTCAAACCCCGGTAATCAATACAAGGTCTCAAAGTACCATCCTTCTTTTTAACGAAAAAAAAACCAGCCCCGGCGGGGGAAGAGGATCTCCTAATGAATCCTTTTTCTAGATTCTCACGAATATATTCCTCTAGAACTGAGTTCTCTTGAGTGGATAGAGGATATACATTGCCCCTCTGAGGCATAGTACCAGGTAAAAGCTTAATCTTACAATCAAATGACCTGTGTGGAGGTAAGGTATCGGCATTCTTCTTGTCGAATACTGCTTTTAAGTCCTGGTAGATGAACGGTATCTGTCCCTCTGTAGACTGAGTGGAACTACCCGGTGTGTTTATTACAGCCAATGGGGAAACCCTGCGTAAACACTTCTCCTGGCAGCCCTGACCCCATGAGAGTATCTCCCCTAACTCCCAATCGATAATAGGGTTATGTCTTTTTAACCATGGGTACCCCAGGACTATGGGGACCGAAGGGGACGAAATGAGCATAAGCGATAAGTTCTCCTCGTGTAAGATACCAACAGTTAAGTTAACGGGTATAATCTCACGGGAGAGAACAGGCTCAAGTAAAGGTCTACCATCTATGGCCTCAACGGCCAAGGGTGTATCCCTTAACTGGGATGGGACAGTGTGTTTAGTAGCAAAGGCTTGGTCGATAAAATTCTCAGCAGCTCTGGAATCTATCAAAGCCATGGTCTTTAGTACTCCCTTCTCCCAAGTTAAAGAAACTGGTAGCAGAAGCCTGTGATCTTTATAATTATGAGTAGAGGACAAAATAGAAACACCCAAGGCCTGTCCTCTAGAGAAACTTAGGTGCGAGCGTTTCCCGAACGATTAGGACAATTCAGGCGTAAGTGACCTCTGACTCCACAATACATGCATAATCCCTCTCTTCTCCTGTACTGTCTTTCTTCTTCTGAGAGGCGAGTATTGCCTATCTGCATAGGTTCAGGAAACAGTGAGGTAGTGGAATCAGGACTTTGAAATGCGGGAGCTAATTTAAAGGAAGGTCTAAGGTTCCTCTCTCGAGTGTTTTGTCTCTCTCTTAAACGCTCATCAATACGAGAAATGAACGAAATTAAATCCTCCAAATTTTCAGGGAGTTCTCTAGTAGCAACCTCATCAAGGATTACGTCTGATAACCCGTTCAAAAATACATCTATATAAGCCTGCTCATTCCACTTAACTTCTGCCGCCAAAGACCTGAACTCTAGTGCATAATCCACGAGAGTTCGGTTCTCCTGTCTCAGGCGCAACAGTAATCTGGCTGCATTGACCTTTCTACCAGGGGGGTCAAAAGTTCTTCTAAAGGCAGCTACAAAGGCATTATAGTTGTATACTAACGGGTTATCGTTCTCCCATAGTGGGTTGGCCCATCTCAGAGCTTTCTCAATGAGTAAGGTGATAATAAATCCAACCTTTGCCCTATCTGTAGGATAGGAGCGAGGTTGTAATTCAAAGTGGATACTGATCTGGTTAAGGAAACCACGACACTTCTCAGGTGAGCCACCATAACGTACTGGTGGTGTAATACGGGAAGAGGCACCTACAGTGGCTACCTCTAGGCCTGAGCTCACAGGAGAAATAGAAGTAGTACGCATCTCCTCTGGCGGGTTATTAGCACGAGACAATAACGCCTGTAGTGCTAGCGCCATCTGATCCATTCTGTGCTCCATGGCTTCGAACCTAGGATCAGAAGGACCAAGCTGACTGTTTGTACTTGCAGGATCCATTGGCCCTGTCGTAATGTCAGGATCGGGACAGGGATCCAACACGCAGAGTACAAACAGGTACAGGATACGTATACCGGACCTTAGAATGTCCGGACTAATGTACGGAGAGTATAGAGAATGGTCAGAGACAAGCCGAGGTCGAGGGAACGAGAGGACAGGTAAGCGAGGAACAAGCCGGGTCAAGGATAACAGAGGTAAACAGAGTAAGTCAAACAAGCCGGGTCGGAAGCAAAGGGATAACAGAAAATACCAGAGCACTGTGTGACTAGACAGGCTAGAACCACGACAGGGCAATGAGCAAATGGGAGAAGCAAGTATAAATACCCTGGCTCGGAGGGAGAGACACGCCTCCGACGAGATCTGATTAGTCTCTAAAGGATTGAGTGACAGGTCGTTCCGGGCTGGCGTCATGACGTCGGTTTCCGGACGTCCTGCTACAAAAGGAAGTGACTCCCTCGCGGCCGGCGTTTACGTGACCGGGTGGACCGCGAGGAACAGAGGAAACAGCCCGTCCGGACGGATAGACGTCTAAGTCTCTACCTCTCTCGGAGGTAGAGACTTCAGGTACCCTGACACTAGCCTGTCGTCTAGTTATGGCTTCAATGTGAATTGAACCCATAAGATCATCAATGTTTAGGGTTTCACAATTGATGGCTGCTTGTTTTGCCAGTGAATCGGCTAAGTCATTACCATCCTTGTCAATACCTTCTATTTTAGAATGGTCTTTTAGAATGGTTTTCTTCCAATATATGGTTAAACCATGTTCCTTAACCAACTCATCGATTTTACAAAACAATTTCCCGTGTTTAACAGGTTTGTTATTGCTTTTCAGCATTTGGTTACGTTTCCAGCTAGGCAGATATTCAACAAAACTGTTGCGAATATAGTTGGAATCAGTTATGATAACAAATTCTGTGATACCATATTCTATTGCCATTTGAATGGTCTTATATACTGCACAGAGTTCGGCTATCTGACTGCTTTTGGGACCAATATTGTATCCTATAGATACATTGGGATAATCACCTATCCAGGCGATTCCGATACATGCAACCAACTTCCGTTCAGCACCAGCAACGTGGTGATATGAACAACCATCAATGTATACCCACGGTAGTGGTCGACAGTATTCCTCGTCATAAACTTTATAAGGGGATAGCAATTGCTCTTCTAGGAAGTCATCTCCGGTGTCATTATCATCCAGAGATGGAGCAGTACAGTCATGTAATTCTGCTAAACCTTAGGCAACTGGGCTTCTCTTATTATGTTTATAACGGACTTCTAACGGCCATCCCTGTAAGGATAGAGTCCATGCAGTAATCCGACTGTTAGAGAGATTACCGTCTCTAATTCTTTCACTCTGCAGATACTGTAGAGGTTGGTGAGCTGTTTCTACAATTATTTTCTCACCTTGGATATAGCTACGAAAATTTTGTAGTGCCCAGACAGTCGACAATAACGCCTTCTCACACGTGTTGAATTTAACTTCAACAGGTGACAAAGTCTTGCTAGCATATGCAATAACTTTGTTTAAACTGTCCTGCTTCTGCTACAGTACAGCACTTATGCTTAAATCGGTATAACCTGTCTCCAGATAGAAAGGTTTACCCCCCTCTGGGTATGCTAAACAGGGTGCCTGAGTGAGCTTCCTCCTCAGTTCACTTACCGCTTGGTCCTGAGGCTCCCCCCAGTTCCAGGTAGTTTCCTTTTTAAGCAGGTGTAAGAGTGGTTTTGTTATTTCTGCATAGTTATCTATAAACTTATGGGAGTAGTTAGTCATACCAAGCAACGATCTTAATTCCCTGATGTTTGAAAGTGTTTTAGCCTTAATTACAGCTTCAATCTTCGTCCTCTGGGGATTTAATCCTTCAGAAGTTACCTCATGTCCGAGGAAGTTGACATGGGTGCGACACCATTGCGACTTTTGTAAAGATAGTTTAATCCCTGCCTCTCTTAACTGAGTGAGAACATGTCTAATCTCTATGATATGCTTATCAAAGGAAGTGCTTTTCAGCAAGACATCATCGACATATGATAACGTTCCTCTCTCGAGTGCGTCAGACATAGCTTTATGCATGAACACAGCGAATTCATTACAAGAGTTTATGTAACCGAAGGGCATATGGGTCCAGGTATACTGCTGCTTTCCAAATGTGAAGGCCAATTTGTATTGGTCTTCATCATGGACTGGTACAGTCCAATATCCCTGCGCACAGTCAGTAGCAGTGAATAGTTTGGATCCCTGCATTTGTGCCAAACATTGGTCGATGTATGGCACTGGCCAACCAGACATATAGACACGTTTATTTAGCTGTCGTAAGTCAGCGCATAAACGCCATTGTCCATTAGGTTTCAGAATCCCCAAGATCGGATTATTATACGAACTGTGCACCGGACGTATAATGCCCCTTTCCTTTAAATTCTGAATGATGTCTTGTAGACCATCATATGATGCTAATGGGAGTCTATATTGTTTGATAAATACAGGTGGTAAATTTGAATCAGTTTGTATTCTGGCTACGTGGAGGTTAGTTAACCCACAGTCGTAGGAATCTTTGGCAAAAATATCTTGGAATTCCAAAAGGATTTCCTTTAGCTGCTGTCACTCAGCATCGTTGGAGCTCTTCTAGCCTTTCCTGAAATCCTGGAAAGATTTCAGGCTGGCCTATCTCATAAGCTTCTTCAAGCCTAGAAGTTAGGTCAGTTCGGTGTTGACTTACCTTTTCTCTTTGGTCGTGATACTCTTGTGATTCCTGCTCATTGAGCGGATGATTGAAGGTGATTGATGCTTCTTCGATTTTACACGAGCCTTCTTCGACATTGAAGGGATATACAGATAGGATAGTGAATAATCCTTCTGGGGAGGAATGGAATATTTGATCGACAATTTCGTCCTCAGTTAAGTATTCTTCAGGGATGAGGCCTATAATTTGGTTTTGGAAACCAAATGTATAGTACTCAGCATCCAATAATAGACATAATAATGTTCCTTTTGGTAAAGTAACACTATTGGGTGTAACATTGTTGACCATTATATAGGTGGGATTCATACCAATACTTACCATTGGTGTATGCGTTACCACCATCCCTAATTGTTGTATCCTGTTGGATAAACAGATTAGGGCATCAGAGTTTTCTAATCTCAGACCCTCCTTGACCTGTAGGGGTAAAAGAAAGTTACTTGTCCCTTGTGGAATGGTTATGTCATCAGGTACTTGGATACTTACCGCATATGGTAGTATTTGTCCTGATTGCAGGGTGGTTTCCTTGTGTAGGTATCCACAAGGATTACCTTTTAACCTTGTTCACAAGTTGGAATTAATCAGGTCAAGGTGTATGGCAAAGCAATGTATGACATCATTGCCAATGTAAACCTGATAGCGAGGTTCGTCTATCACTAGGAATAAATGTTTAACTGTCTTATTTCCGATGGAAATAGATCGTAAACATTTTGCTATCACATTGTGACTCTCTGATGCGCCATCCAGGTTCTGAATCCACTTGTCATGTGGGGAAGGGTACCTGATCATTTTAGGATTAGCAATCTGCTTTAACAGACTTCTGCTAATATAGCTGTTCTCACTCTTTAAGTCCAACTTTGCATTCCTATGTCTTCCTAAGTCATTTATCTGAATAGGAAAGAATAAGTTGTCATTAACCATTTCAATTCTGGCAAGGAATTGAGCATGACCTGCCAGATCGACAGATTCAACATAGTCCCTGTGGAGAGAAATGGTTAAAACATCACCTTCCAGAGAGACATTCTGGATCCTCTCTGGAGCAATTCTTACGGAATGCTCATCTACAGGTGCGATTGCGTCATTCACCTGCAGGATAGTCACGTCAGGTGACTGACTATTCCTAAAATGTACCTCAATCGAGTCAGGTCTTTCTTCTATTACATGGCAATTACGATCAGATTGTACATGTGATTTCTCATAGGTTATAGGAACCTTGGCTTGTGACCATACAATTTCATTCATACAGTCAATAATTGTGTTAAGTCTTCTGAGTATGTCTATACCCAGAATCAGTCGGTTATAGGGGAGATCTACCACTATCACCGGGTGTCTAAAGGTTTTGTTACCTATTTTAAACTTTAACCAGGTATTGCCAATAACATGAAGGGCATTTCCTCCTACACTTAACAGAGCATTGGGGAAATCTCTTAGCTTCAGCTTATCCGCTGCTAAGTCCATTATCTGCTGGAAGGAGGTATTGGATAAGATAGTGGGTTGTGAACCAGTATCTATTAACCCTTTGAAAGGCTGTGGTAGCAAATCCTGTATTTCTACAGACATATAGTACCTTCCTTCATGTTCTTCTAATTCACATAAGAATTTAGAATGTGTCAACATATTACTTGTTTTCCATACATTACCGGTCACAGCAGTAGTTTCTACCTGTACTGAGGAATGCTCAGTCTTACCCACAGGCCCATCCTTTTTAGGATTATCTTGAACTGTCAAGCAGGAACTAGTGGTCGGCATCTCATCAGTTAACCCTTTCAGGTGTGGATCCTGGAAACTAGTGGCTGCTGGGGCTATTTTAGCCTTTGGCTGAAATGAAAAAACAGAGGTACACGTTGCGCCTCCTTCACCCGGAAGTGAAGTGACGGAATAGGCAATAGGTTTCCTAACACAACTATCGTTTATTTGACTGTTAGTACCTGGAAAGGAAACAGGGTTAGGTATTACATCTACTGACAACCTAGCCTGTTTAGTCACTGTAGCTATATTTGCTGCGGCACTTGTTGTTGCTGCTGCAGTTGCACAGGTGGCTCTGCAATTGGAGCTGTCCCTAAAAAAGGATTATTGGGAAAGACTTGGTTAATCTTTGTCATTTCCTCCATTAATTTGCCCATCTGGTCTGTCAATTGACCAACCTGACGACGCAAATTATTTCCCCCATTGCCGTTTTGTCTTTGCCTATTAGAATTTGGCTGGGATGGCTGAGACTGTTGGGAGTTATTGGAAGCAGATTGGTTGTTTCTGTTTCCATATCTCCTATTTCCCTCAGGATTCCTTCTCCATTGGGAATTACCTTGGTTCTTATTAACCCAGGGGCGTTTATTCCCATTGACACTGGATTTTTCAGAGTTATCAGAGGAATTTGCAGTATTTTCAAAACCTCGGAATAGGTCCTCTTTTTCTGTTGGGTTTCTAAACCTAACTGAATTTTAGTCTCTGACACCATTTTATCACCAGGTTTCTTAACCTTTGGCTAATTTTCGTCATGTGCATGGTGTATAGTATACAATTTCATGCACTGACTGACTAGCCATTCTAATGGTAACTTACAATCGTAATCTCTTGCGAGATTCATTTGTATGTTTACTGGCATGGCATGAAAATACAGATCTTTGAAGTCTGTGCTTTCATACCTGGGTTTTCTTTGGGCCACTGAGTATGCATTTTTAAGAATTATTAAAAATTATCTGGGGCTTTGATCTGTATGGCACTTTAAGTTATAAAGTGCTTTCTTTTTTTTTTTTTTTTATTCTTTATTTATAACAAGGTTGAACACCATCAATACAAGCAGCATTGATACATACAGGGAGTGCAGAATTATTAGGCAAGTTGTATTTTTGAGGATTAATTTTATTATTGAACAACAACCATGTTCTCAATTAACCAAAAAAAACTAATTAATATCAAAGCTGAATATTTTTGGAAGTAGTTTTTAGTTTGTTCTTAGTTATAGCTATTTTAGGGGGATATCTGTGTGTGCAGGTGACTATTACTGTGCATAATTATTAGGCAACTTAACAAAAAACAAATATATACCCATTTCAATTATGTATTTTTACCAGTGAAACCAATATAACATCTCAACATTCACAAATATACATTTCTGACATTCAAAAACATAACAAAAACAAATCAGTGACCAATATAGCCACCTTTCTTTGCAAGGACACTCAAAAGCCTGTCATCCATGGATTCTGTCAGTGTTTTGATCTGTTCACCATCAACATTGCGTGCAGCAGCAACCACAGCCTCCCAGACACTGTTCAGAGAGGTGTACTGTTTTCCCTCCTTGTAAATCTCACATTTGATGATGGACCACAGGTTCTCAATGGGGTTCAGATCAGGTGAACAAGGAGGCCATGTCATTATATACCCTTCTTTTATACCCTTTCTTGCCAGCCACGCTGTGGAGTACTTGGACGCGTGTGATGGAGCATTGTCCTGCATGAAAATCATGTTTTTCTTGAAGGATGCAGACTTCTTCCTGTACCACTGCTTGAAGAAGGTGTCTTCCAGAAACTGGCAGTAGGACTGGGAGTTGAGCTTGACTCCATCCTCAACCCGAAAAGGCCCCACAAGCTCATCTTTAATGATACCAGCCCAAACCAGTACTCCACCTCCACCTTGCTGGCGTCTGAGTCGGACTGGAGCTCTCTGCCCTTTACCAATCCAGCCACGGGCCCATCCATCTGGCCCATCAAGACTCACTCTCATTTCATCAGTCCATAAAACCTTAGAAAAATCAGTCTTGAGATATTTCTTGGCCCAGTCTTGACGTTTCAGCTTGTGTGTCTTGTTCAGTGGTGGTCGTCTTTCAGCCTTTCTTACCTTGGCCATGTCTCTGAGTATTGCACACCTTGTGCTTTTGGGCACTGCAGTGATGTTGCAGCTCTGAAATATGGGCAAACTGGTGGCAAGTGGCATCTTGGCAGCTGCACGCTTGACTTTTCTCAGTTCATGGGCAGTTATTTTGCGCCTTGGTTTCTCCACACGCTTCTTGCGACCCTGTTGACTATTTTGAATGAAACGCTTGATTGTTTGATGATCACGCTTCAGAAGCTTTGCAATTTTAAGAGTGCTGCATCCCTCTGCAAGATATCTTGCTATTTTTAACTTTTCTGAGCCTGTCAAGTCCTTCTTTTGACCCATTTTGCCAAAGGAAAGGAAGTTGCCTAATAATTATGCACACCTGATATAGGGTGTTGATGTCATTAGACCACACCCCTTCTCATTACAGAGATGCACATCACCTAATATGCTTAATTGGTAGTAGGCTTTCGAGCCTATACAGCTTGGAGTAAGACAACATGCATAAAGAGGATGATGTGGTCAAAATACTAATTTGCCTAATAATTCTGCACTCCCTGTATCAAGATACGCTTATGACATTACTCTTTTTTCATTTTTATTTTACGTATATTTGTAAAACATGTATAATAAATTATAAGTTAATTAAAACATCTGATTAGCATATTAAACATATATAATACTATATCATTTAATTACAAGTGTATTTTGGTATTAATATATAGATTAATACCACAATACAGTAAGAATTAAATTATACATGTATTATTTATGTATAATATGCTAACCAGGTGTTGTAATTAAAGGAACACTATAGTCACCTAAATTACTTTAGCTAAATAAAGCAGTTTTAGTGTATAGATCATTCCCCAGCAATTTCAAGGCTCAATTCACTGTCATTTAGGAGTTAAATCACGTTGTTTCTGTTTATGCAGCCCTAGCCACACCTCCCCTGGCTATTATTGACAGAGCCTGCATGAAAAAAAAAACTGGTTTCACTTTCAAACAGATGTAATTTACCTTAGATAAGTGTATCTCAATCTCTAAATTGAACTTTAATCACATACAGGAGGCTCTTGCAGGGTCTAGCAAGCTATTAACATAGCAGGGATAAGAAAATCTTAATTAAACAGAACTTGCAATAAAGAAAGCCTAAATAGGGCTCTCTTTACAGGAAGTGTTTATGGAAGGCTGTGCAAGTCACATGCAGGGAGGTGTGACTAGGGTTCATAAACAAAGGGATTTAACTCCTAAATGGCAGAGGATTGAGCAGTGAGTCTGCAGAGGTATGTTCTATACACCAAAACTGCTTCATTAAGCTGATATATAGTGTCCCTTTAACTTACAATATATTATACATGTATAATACATGTATAATATATTATGGTAATGTGTGATTTTAACCGTTTTTTTTTTGTTGTTGTTTTTTTTTACTTTTAGGCACTAGGGGGACTGCCTGAATACTCAGGCAGCCCCCCTGCAGGCAGTCTCATAGACTGCTTTGTGACCATGTGATTGTGACCTCCGTGGAGGGCCGAAATGGAAGCAGGGGGACTGCCTGTCTCGAGAGGCAGTCTCCCCGGACTGGAAACGCCGCGGATCGCCGGTCCAGGAAAGTCTGCAGGGACTGGGAGCTAACGATCGTTAGGGCATACTATGCCGCCCTGACAGCATTTAGGCTCATTAAATGTGGGGTGGCATAGTACGCCCTAACAGTGTTAAGGGGTTAATTGGCTGTCCTCTAACATCAATCACAAAAATTTGCTTATTTCATTGGACAGGGAATATTGAAACTGGATTGGGCAAGCAAGCATTACATTGCACAAAAGGAATTAGCTTATTGGTCAAGACTTCTGTCATCATTCACATAATTTTTCCTCCCTCTCTCTTGTTTTGCCACGTTTCAGAAATTTGAATCACTTTGGCACTGCAGAGCTGCGGAGCTTCGGCACTTCCGAACTACCGAACTTCGTCACTTCGGTGCTTCAGAACCTCGGCACTTCTGAACTGCGGTGCTTCAGAACCTTGGCACTTCGGACATTCATAAGCATCCAAATGCCTGAATGGCATGACATTTGTAGGAATGTACATTCGTAATGAAACAAATTGCACATGTCTATTTGCTGTAGCTTGTTCACCAATAAAGACAACCTTTGTGGGAAACTCATCTGTTTGTCTGGGTTCTCTCTCCTAATAACTAGTTTGGGGATTCACCTTCACTTCCTGGGGCACCCTTGTATAAAAACCCACAGCTTTGAATGTGTCAAAGATTGGGGCTGTCATTACTTGGAGGCTTTTTTCTCATATAATGGCACAGAAGCTATTAATTGCATTCTGTAAAAGTAAACACAATAAACTCCAAATGTTGTCTTATTTTGTGTAATAAAATGCATTATCACTTCTTTCGTAATATTGCGTAATATTTTTGCGTAATATTAGCACTTGTTTTACCCACATCCTTTTTACATGGAAAGGAATATAATCCCTGCTGGTCCAGCATCCCTGCTGGTTCAGTGGGAGAGTGTGCAGTCTTCCCCTCTGGTGGTAGGAGACCACATTAAATACTTTTTGGGCTCAGCACTCATGCATTGAGTCAGAGCGTTGCAACTGTTATCTGGCAGTAGCACTCTTTTTTTATTATTATTTACCAAGCGCCATCACTTAAATTTAAATTTAAGGGAACTTAAATGTACCGGGAACTTAAATTTAAGGGAACTTAAATGCACCCTGCAGTAATTTATTTGGTATTTGGCTTAACTGGCATTACCAAATAATGATTTTGCAAGCTCATCAGCTATTTGGCCTGGGCTCCATTGACAGATGGAATTCTAGGAATTTAATAGCAACTGCAGTTACCCTGATAGTTCAGCCACTGATGCTGTAGTTTGAAATGATGGGCTTTTCAATTGTTATTAGTAATTACATAGTTTTGCTTTTTATTGTACCAGTGTGAGTGTAAAATAAGATAAGAAGGGACCTGATAAGGGCCACTGTTATAGGCTGAGAGTATTCAGCTGACACTCCCTTCAAATATGAGTGGTCCTTCATGGTCCTGCGTAGCACACTGTGGCTATCTGATTTCTCATGACAATCTGGAGCAGGGCCGGTGCAGGGGGCAGGGCCGGTGCAGGGGGCAGGGCCTAGGGCTGGGACCTGTAGGGGGCGCCCACCGGGATATTTCCTGATGGGCTCCCCCTGTCTTGGGCCGCAGCGCTGGGTGAGCGGCTCTTGAGTCAGCACCCCAGCACCTGGTGGATCTGTCCAGGTGCCTGCAAATGGGAGGCGCCTGAAAATGGGAGGCGCCTGCAAAAAATAAAATTGTGTGAGTCTGTGTGTCAGTGAGTGTGTGAGTGTTTGACTGTCAGTGTGTGTGTGTCTGTCAGTGAGTGTTTGCCTGTGTTTGTGTCAGTGTGTGTGTATCTGTCAGTGAGTGAGTCTATTTATGTCAGTGAGTGTCTGTGTGTGCGTGTGTTTGTGTCTGTCAGTGAGTGTGTGTGTGTCTGTCAGTGAGTGTCTGTATGTATGTCAGTGAGTGTTTGTCTGTGCGTGTGTGTGTGTGTGTCTGTCAGTGAGTGAGTGTATGTCTGTCAGTGAGTATCTGTGTGTGTGTGTGTCTGTCAGTGAGTGAATGTATGGCAGTTAATGTATGTGTGTGTGTGTGTCTGTCAGTGTCTGTCAGTGAGTGTCTTCCTGTTTTTGTCAGAGCATGTCTGTCTATGTGTGTGCATGAATGTCAGTGAGTGTCTGTCTGTGTGTGTGTGTCTGTCAGTGAGTGTGTGAGTGTTTGACTGTCAGTGTCTGTGTGTGTGTGTGTGTCTGTCTGTCAGTGAGTGAGTGTACGTGTCAGTGAGTTTTTGTCTGTGTGTGTGTGTCTGTCAGTGAGTGAGTGTATGTCTGTCAGTGAATGTCTGTATGTGTGTATGTCTGTCAGTGAGTAAGTTTATGTCTGTCAGTGAGTGTCTGCGTGTATGTGTGTGTGTGTGTGTGTGTGTGTCTGTCAGTGAGTGAATGTATGTCAGTGAGTGTCTATCTGTGTGTGTGGGGGGGTCTGTCAGTGAGTGTGTGAGTGTTTGACTGTCAGTGTGTGTCTGTCAGTGAGTGAGTGTATGTCTGTCAGTGAGTTTCTGTGTGTGTCAGTGAGTGTATGTGTGTTAATGAGTGTGTGTCTCTGTGTGTCTGTCAGTGAGTGTGTGTGTCTGCCAGTGTGTGTCAGTCAGTGAGTGAGTGAGTGACATGAGGGGGCGGCAAAATGGATCTTTGCCTAGGGTGGCAGAAATCCTTGCACCGGCCCTGATCCGCAGGCATGGCTGAGGCCACGGTAGCCAGGTAAGTTGTCAAACCATTCATAAACAGCAGGATTATTTACACTGGGAGTGCATCATGACACTCCTGGCACCTTAACCACTGCAGAAGGCTGTTGCTTTGTTCCTTTAATGATAACACAAAATAATCACAGTACTATCCATAATGAAGCATAGTATTAAAAACCTCTTAAATGGCAGAGTAGAGAAATGTACTGTACACATAAAACTTGTGAAGAGACCAGGTACTTAACATTTTTCTCATGGGGACAGTCAATTTCGATCTAGTAAAAGAAAGAACTGACTATTATGCATCAGCTTTGGGTACTATTTCAGGCACTCCTCCAGTGTCCTGCATCTGTAAAGGTGGAAGCAAAACGGCAAGACACAGGTCCCAAGATTTCTCAGTGGGAATTGGTTACTTGTGTGGTTTACTACACTGTTGTGCTGGGAAAACAGAGAAAACAAGTTTTTATGTACACAAATTGAGGAATTATTTATTTCACAAGGGATTAAATGGTAGGAAAGATTTCAATTTCACTCATTACTTATGGCTGTAACCCAAGTTTCACTGTGGTGGTTTTGGAAAATCAATATTAAAGGAGCTAAAAGGGTTCCATGTATCAGAAGAAATAAAGCATGTTAGTAGAAATTCAATATTTGCATATCCCTTGTCAGACCATATACTTAGCAGCACAGGGATCTGACAATATTCACCATCATGTCCCTTCATTGGCTTTCCTTTCACAGCAGAATTCTCACCCTGACCTACAAAGACCTACTAATGCCACTACCCAATACCTGTTCTTTCTGATCAACAAATATACTCCAGCCCAACCTCCAAGATCTTACAATGACCAGCTCCTTGCATCTTTTGTTATCACCTCTTCTCATGGCAGACTACAGGACTTTTCTCATGCAGCACCAACCATCTGGAATTCACTTCCCCATGCTGTCAGACTTTTTCCTTGTTTATGTTCCTTTAAGTGATCCCCAAAGACATTCTTATACAGGGAAGCCTATCAATAACTAACGTATTCCGCTTAACCAATAAATGCGCTCTACTCACTCTGTATTAACATCATTCTCCCCTCTGTATTAACGTTTCTCATTCCTCCTATCCATGTAGATTGTAAATTCCCATGGGAATACAGCCTTCAACTCATCGTTATCTCAGATGTATTCTATAGTAAATAAAAAAAATAATTAAAAAATAAATAATATTAATGACTGAGGAAGTCATCCAGGGTGAAACACATTTCAGAAGATAATAGCTATTTAAGAAGTTGTTTTAGTTTCTTTTTAAATAATAATTATTAATACATTTTGTTTAAATAAAGTCTAAGTATTATCTCCCCATTGAGGACTTTCTTCACTACCAAAAGGTATCGTCTGCTGCTTAAAATCTTAAAATGTAGAGCCTATATGAAAAGGCTCTATTACATGTGAGTGTGATACTATTGTTACTTATAATATCTTTTAGTTGAACATATTACATTATATGTGCATTTCCATGTTATATTGCATATGCATAATGAAGATTACTTTTGACAAAGGGAAGAAGTCCCCCTATAAAGGACTCTAAGGCTAAAAAACTGAGCTATACCTTTGCCAGTAGTCTTATGAGTTAGCATTTTAGCAGAGTTTAGAACTTTATCTATCTCAGATTGTCTGCACTATTGTCTATTTTAAATGATTTTGTTTTTGAGGTGTCACCAATACACAAGAAATAATTGAGCAAGTTGTAAAGTATCAATTGTGTAACATAGTTTTATACTGATTTAAAGTAATACAACCACATTTTGCTTTTTTCACCTGCGGTTCCCAAACACGGGTGCCGCAGAATGTTTCTCCGGTGCTATGACTATAATGCTATGGCTATGACTATAGCACCGGAAAACATTACTGCTGAAAAGGGGCCGGTCGGGTGCCGTGGTCCTTTAAAACCGCGATCGTGCACCTGTAATGTCAGGCAGCTGGGAGCAAGTGGCAGCCTGCAGGGAGACAGCTTGGGAGGGAGAAGAGGCAGCTGCAGCATGAGGGGAGAGTAGCACGAAGAGCTCCAGACCCCTCACTCCCACCAGCCAGCAGGGCTCCAAGCCACCCTCCTGTGTGTGTATATGAGTGTGTATGTGTGTGTGTGTGAATGCATGAGTGTGTGTGTGTATGAGTGAGTGTGTTTGTATGAGTGTGTGTGTCAGGGTGTGTATCTGTGTGTGTTTTTGTGTCAGGGTGTGCATCTGTATGCGTCAGGTTGTGCATCTGTGTGTGTGTGTGTGTCAGGTTGTGCATCTGTGTGTGTGTGTATATATGTCAGTGTGCTTCTGTGTCAGTGTGTGTCTGTGTGTGCGCACGCATCTGTGTGTCAGGATATTGCATTTCTGTATGTGCATCTGTGTGTCATTGTGTGTGTTTTTATGTCAATGTGTGTATCTGTATCATAGTGTGTGAATGTATTAATGTTTGTATGTGTCAGTGTGTGTGCATGTGTTGGTGTGTATCTAAGTGTGTGCATGTGTTGGTGTCTATATGAATTTGTGTGTATGTATATCTGTGTATGTGTGTATGTATGTATGTATGTGGTAGTGTATGTGCATACATCAATGCATACACCAGTACAACGTACAAGCACACTCCTGCAATCTAACACAAATATTACATACAAACACACCCCTGCATTTAAACTCCAAAAGGATATAAAAACACACCCCTTCACTCAAACACAAATACTTCACACAAATGCACATCTGCATTTGAAAGTAAAAATTACATTTAAACACACCCCTGCAACCAAACGCAAACATTACATACAAACACATCCCTATATTAAAACACTAAAACTATATACAAGCACCTCTTCAAACACCACCACTGTACATTACACTAAAGCTCCAATAAATGCCGCAGCGCTGTACAGATTTACAACCTAGAAATTTTGACTTGGGGTGCCTTGTAAAAAATATTGAAAAATTAAGGGCGCCTTGAACCTAAATAGTTTGGGAACCACTGTTCTACACATTTGAGTTCTACTATAAGCATTGTAAGTTGCACCTTAAGAATTGTTATTAGGTAAACTGAAATTCTGAGGTTTGTTTTTTTTGGCCCTTTCATTGTGAATTTGCAGATTGTATGAAGAAGCAGTTTTCTTATTTATTTGGGAAACCACATGAGTTTTTATAAAATGTTATATTAAGCACTCCACCAACATAACATACATTTTACCCTTTTTTTTTTGTTACTGAAGGATAAACTTTAGATGTTTGAGCTGCTAACTCTAGCCATTGTAAACAGAAATATTAAAAACTATTTTTCTAAGTGCCTTTTGCACATTTAATCCAACCTTTTTATCATTATCACACTGCCTGAGAAAATGTTGGTATCCAATTGACATGTTTCACATGTATGTAATTAGATATGGGTAACAGTGAGGTCAATAAAAAGTTTAAATAGGGTGTGTGTGGGAGGGAGGGTAGTGGTTCTTGATTGGAAGGGTATGCGGAGCCACTGGGTCCCTTGTTGGAATGAAAACTAATTTATAACACAGTTAATTTGTTATTTAACAACCATTATTACAGTGTACTGAGCATCAAGGGGGGTTTAATAATCATTCGGCTGTTTTTACTTGTTTGTTTATTTTTCCCTTTGTTTGAACTACCCTGTTTAAAGAGCAAGGAGGAGTTGTGAATATATTACATTATCATGTGTTACTATATCAAGAATTTATCTTAAAGAGGCACTTAAAAAGATAACAAGTCAGTGCGACTGGGCCCCCTGTGTTCTGCCTGTCAGATGAAAGATTGAAATTGGTTGAGTCCATCTCTGTTTTTATAGCAAAATATCCTCAATGGAAGTACATATTTCCATCTGTTATTAAACTGCTTGGACAACATGTCAGATATTAATCAATTTAAAACTTTTGGATAAGCTTTTCATACGATTTATCTACAAAAATTTCCACAGAATTTAATGGTGACTTATGCAGCTAATTCGACCTCAATTTAATACGTTTTCTATTGGAAATATTTCCAAGTTATTTATTTGCAGAATTCCCCATTAGAGTCAATGGGATTTTTGTAGATAAATAATTTGGAAAGTTTTTCTAACAGTATTGAATTATTTGGGGAGCTTACTGAATCAAGGCTTTCTTAATTTGAAGAGATAATTCAAAATATTGAATCTGTGTCCATGGGCATCCGGAGGAATTTTCCGGGCTGGGGGGGAGGGGCATAATTGTAATGACATAAACGCTCAGACCCTTTTTGCAGGGGTGGACTGGGGATACAAAGCAGCCCTGGAAAATTAGCCAGCCCCATAAGTCATTGTTGCATGTAGTGTGTGTGTTTGTGTGTGTGTGTGTGTGTGTATATATACATCTTGAAAAAGGCCCTATAGGGGTCGAAACGTTGATTTACGATATTTTCACATGTAATTCACTTCTTAGAATAAAAGTAAGTTATTGAAAAAAGTCCTGTGAGTGCACCTTATTACAACATTGGAATATATATATATATATATATATATATATATATATATATATATATATATATATATATATATATATAAAGAGATAAACTTGGCACTTGGCACATCAAATTTTTTTTTCCAATATTCTTGCCTGGGTGCAAACCTCAACGTAGGTATAAATATTAAAATTTGTAATAAGGTGCACTCACAGGACTTCATCAATAACTTGCTTTTATTATTAGAAGTGAATTACATGTGAAGAAATATCATAGATCGACGTTTCGACCCATATAGGGTCTTTTTTCAAGATCATTGATCTTGAAAAAAGACCCTATATGGGTCGAAACGTCGATCTATGATATTTCTTCACATGTAATTCACTTCTAAGAATAAAAGCAAGTTATTGATGAAGTCCTGTGAGTGCACCTTATTACAAATTTGAATATATATATATATATATATATGTGTGTGTGTGCGTGTATATATATATATATATATATATATATATATATATATATTTATTATTGGTATGTATCATTTGCTGATTACAGACACACACACAAGCTAATTTACACACATGCACATGCTCCCTACAGACAATCTCACTGACACACACATGCTTACTACAGACAAACTCACTAACATATACACAAACTCACAACAGACAATCTGACTGACACACACACACACAAGCTCACTGACAAACATACTTACTACAGACAAGCTCACTGACACATATACACATGCTCACTACAGAAAAACTAGCTGACACACACATGCTCACTACAAACTCACACACACACAAGTTCACTACAGACAAGCTGACATTCACGCTCACTACGGACAAGCACACTGATGCAAACATGCTCACTACAAACTCACTGACACACACAAGCTCACTTACTATCAGGCACATACACACACACACACACACACACACAAAAGCTCACTCACTATCAGGCCCACACACACACAAGCTCACTCACTATCAGGCACACACACACACACACACACAAGCTCCCTCACTATCAGGCACACACACACTCACAAGCTCACTTACTATCAGGCCTATCAGGCAGACACACAAAAGCTCAATCACTATCAGGCACACACACAAGATCATTCACTATCACACACAGAAGCTCACTCACTATCAGATGCACACACACACAAGCTCACTCACTACCAGGCACACACACAAGCTCATTCTCTATCGGGCACACACACTGACACACACACACACACAAGCTCACTCACTATCAGGCTCACACAAACACATTGTCATGGAGTAACACTTCCGGGTTTGGCACTCAGCTGTGAGGAGCTGGACCCCGCCCCCCTCTGACACAGCTCTGATGGTATTTAGGGAGACTGGGCCAGAGGGAGGGTGCTTGGTGATTGATTGTTTGAGCTAATGTGTGAGCTGCCTCTGTGAGCTTCACAGGCTCAGCTACTGGGAACTGCTTCCACCAGACTTACCTCTCCACAAGCTCAGACAAGCCCTTCCAGCCTTTGAGCAAATGCAAGGATTGCTGCATGCCATAAAGGATTACTGGAGAAAGGATACTTTGCTACTTTACAAGTGGACCATATGTCTGGACTATTGGAGGACTACCCATATTAACCTTAAGTATATCTTTCACCTACTTGTCTACAATATCATTTATTAATGAACTATTGCTTGCTTACTCAAATCTTCATTGCTATGAAGGACAACTCCCATCATGCTTAACATGAAGGACAACTCCCATCATGCTTATTCACTATGAACTGTTCTTGCTTTGCAAATATCCTTAGCTAATTGATTATTGTTCCTATTGAAGATTATTCTCATGAACTAATGTTACTTAATGCATCTCTGAAGAAATACTTAATAATGAACTTTGTGTTGTTGATTACTTGCACTTCTTCTTATTGGATTATTGCCTAAATGCAATTCATTTAAGTTTAACACTTATTAAAACTCCGGTTGAATCAAGTTACCAGTGATTCTCTTTTTTCTTAAAGCTACAGTAATGATACTTAAGGATTCTCCATTTCTTCACTATTGTAATTAGGGAGTTTACAAGCTGCAGTTGAGTTCCAACCCAAATCACCCCTAGTAGCGTAACACACACACACACAAGCTCACTCACTATGAGGCACACACACACACACAAGCTCACTCACTATCAGGCACACACACACACACACACAATCAATCACTGTCATAGGCTGAAGCCTACCTGTCACAGAAGGCTGTGGGAGACTGGGAGGTGAAGTCTGTAAAGGAGGAGACTATATTTAAAATAAGAAAAACAACCACAATAAGAGGACATAGTCTTAAATTAGAGGGGCAAAGGTTTAAAAATAATATCATGAAGTATTACTTTACTGAGAGGGTAGTGGATGCATGGAATAGCCTTTTAGCTGAAGTGGTAGAGGTTAACGCAGTGAAGGAGTTAAGCATGCGTGGGATAGGCATAAGGTTATCCTAACTATACGATAAGGCCAGGGACTAATGAAAGTATTTAGAAAATTGGGAAGACTAGATGGGCCAAATGGTTCTTATCTGCCGTCACATTCTATGTAAACCAAACTAGCTAAGTTGGAATAATTCTCTAATTCCATTTTTGTTGTTGTTGTTGTTGTTATTTTGTTTTATCTGTTTGTTTATTTATTTATTTTCCCCAAACTTCACCATTTTAGCATACATTTTGCCATTCTTTTACTCTGTGGCAGTACTAGTATTATTTGATCTTATGTCATGAAATTTAGTAGTTTTTAAATATTAAATATTTCTTCTTTTTTTATTTTTTATTAAAGTTGGTAGGTTGGGGGGGGGGGGGGGGGAGCAAGTAGTTGGTGTTGCCTAGGGTGCCAAATAGTCTAGCACCAACCCTGGAGAAATGTGGAGTAGGGATAGACCAATTATCGGTTCCAATGATTATTAGAGTCGATATTTGCCATATTTCCAATTAATTATCAGTCTTGCAATTTACTGATATTACCAATCATTTACTCACTTGTCGTGCGCTTGGCCCCCTCTTCAATTTACTTGATAAAACCAGTGGCTTGGGACCGACATCCACAGAGGCACACCTGTGATACAATAGTACTGTTTCCTGGGATGACAGGTGAGTAGGTTACAGGAGCGGCCTGGCAACTTGTAGCCTGGGGGGGCAAAGACAATTTATTGTCCCATAGTGGAATTTTACCAACCCACCCGTTAACATCGGCACATCAGCGATAGACACAAGTATACACACAAAATAGATATGTTGATAAACTTGCGAGAGAATTAAATAGAAATAATTAAAGTGCTATGCACTTGTTCATTTGCATGTGAAAAGTGGTTATAGAGCAGCCTGGGAAACAATTGCTTTGCCACGTGACACTTGGACATCACTGATCAATAAGAGAGATCTCCCCAACCATGCAAGATTTTAATAAAAGGAGTTCTGAACGATTTTCCAGCAAGCGAATGTGATTGATGCATTAATTGCATAAACCATGTATATCAAGTCAATGAGCAGTAAATGCATATACTTGATATATCATGCCAATAAACAGTGCATGTGTGGGGGTGTAGTGTTTGTGTAGTGGATGCAGTGTGTGTAGCGGATGTAGTATGTTTGTTTGAAGGGGACACAGTGTGTGTGTGTGAAGGGAATGTAGTGTGCTTTTGCTTTTAACCCCTTAAGGACCAAACTTCTGGAATAAAAGGGAATCATGACGTGTCACACACGTCATGTGTCCTTAAGGGGTTAAAGGACTACTATAGGCACCCAGACCACTTCAGCTCAATGAAGTGGTCTGGGTGCCAGGTCCATCTAGGGTTAACCCTGAAGGTGTAAACATAGCAGTTTCAGAAAAACTGCTATGTTTACAATACGGTTAATCCAGCCTTTAGTGGCTGTCTCATTGACAGCCGCTAGAGGCACTTCCGCGCTTCTCACTGTGATTTTCACAGTGAGAAGACGCCAGCGTCCATAGGAAAGCATTGAGAAATGCTTTCCCATGGACTGACTGAATGCGCGCGTGCCGTGCATGCACATTCGTCGGAAGAAGGAGGAGAGTCCCCAGTGCCGAGGGAGCCCGGCGCTGGAGAAAGGTAAGTGTTTAACCCTTTCCTCCCCCTAGAGCCCGGCGGAAGGGGGGCCCTGAGGGTGGGGGGGACCTATTAACACAATAGTGCCAGGAAAACTATTTTTTTTTCCTGGCACTATAGAGGTCCTTTAATGCAGTCTGTGCCCTGGTGATGCCGTGTGTCTGTGTTGCATGAGATAGGGGATGCAATGTGTGTAGGCATGTATTGTGTGTGTGCTGCTGGTGCAGTGGGTGTCTAGGGGATGCAGTGTGTGTGCCCCATCTCGTTACACCTTTGTCAGACATTGTATTGGGATTTTGCGACTGTCGTGTTGCAGTCAAGTTTTTAATAAAGTATACAAAAAACCAACAAATAGGGTTTCAGCCGTTAATAAAGTAATGCAAGCATTGCGTGTCTAAATATCTCCTGGTTGGACAGCATTTATGTTTGCCACTTGGATTTTGTAGGTTTATTGTAGGTCTATGTTTCTGTAATGTGAGCACTTGTGCAGAGCAGATTCCATCACTGTATGTATAGGGGCCTTTGTGTGTATGGGAAGTACTGTGCGTGTATGTGGGGTGGTAGTGTGTTTGTGCTGGAGATGCAGTGTCTGTAAAGAATATATTGTGTATACTGATGATGCAGTGTGTGTTGGGGTATAGAATGTGATAGAAGATGTAGTGTGCGTGTAGGGAATGTATTATATTAGTGGTGGTGATGCAGTGTCTGTGTGAGTACTTTTGGATGTAGTGTCTGTGCTGGGGATGCAATGTGTCTGTGTGTGTGTCAGGGATGCAGTGTTTGTCACTGTGTGTGCACTGCAGCCAATTATGACACTTGCACTTGTTGTATCCATGGCGGCAAGGTAGTATCTCTTCTGGCTCAAGTGGAGTCTGAACTGACTCCTAGTGACTTCACTCCTCACGTCCCCACCACTGCTGGCTCAGTCCTAACACCTGACCTGCTCATGCCTGCCAACTCCTGCATCAAGTAGTTCTGTGTCCTGACGCCTGTAATGCCCAGTGGGTGGCCACTGCAGCACCCAGATAGTCAGATACAGGGGGAAATTCTGCATTCCAACCCGGGAGCCTGCCCTCAGCACTCCCACAAATGACTGAATGTAAAGTAGCACTGAAGTTCTGGCACACACAGAAATTAAGAAAGAGAGTCAGAAAGTTTTATTAGGAAATGTGTGCATTACCCTGAGTCCCCGGGTCAAGCCCAGGTTAGCATCCCTCTCCCGGTGCCACTAATTTTTTGTAAATTTTGGGCAGCGTCCCAGCCCTCCTCAACAGAGGGACTGATAGGGACTAACTTCCCCTAGGGGCGACAAAATGTAGCGTGTCAAAGTGCCTATGAATGGGCCGTCTCTGACTAGGAGTGTGATTTGTATCAGCATATTCAGTCAATTTCACATTTGTGTAAAAATAATGTTGCTTTTTCAAAACTTAAAATGTACAGAATATCAGCTCTGGAAATCAGCCTAAAAAGATGATCAATAATCAGCTCTGGAAAATTTATATTAGTTGATCCCTAGTGTGCAGCACTGAGCTGAGAATGAAAAATATTAAAATAAATCAAACTGGAAACATTCTCTTTTAACTATTTTATCAATTCAGCTATTTTAAAGTTACACACCAAGAACCATAACACTAAAGCGTGCTCCAACACTACTCCAACACTACTTCCTAGTAATGTTTGAGTAGTTTTGGAGCACTCCTGAGCTTACACTTGTTGCACAGGGCCAACTCATTGGCTGAGAGCATCAGCTGGTTGCTCTCACCAACTGAGCTAACCCCTGTACTACCAGGCTTAGCATTGGCAGAGAGCTTCTGGCTGGTCTGAAGGCTGTAGTGCAAGCAGGGATCAGCACCCATGTGTAAGAAGTCAAACAATACTAAACTAAAACTACTTACATTGGGGCAGTGGCGGAGGTACTTTTATCTGGTACAGAGTGCATTTGTCTGCAGTAGTAATGGTGCTTGGAGTCTTCCTTAAACTAAAAATGTACAAATCCCATGTCACTTGTTCACAATTCTTGACACAGTGTATTACCATAACTTTCAGGTGTTGGGGAGGCTTAAGCAAAAAAAAAAAACAAAAAAAAAACAACTGTCAACATTTTCAGCAAGGAAACAACCTAATACTAAAGAAGAGTATTGTGCATTTCAAGTACACTCAACTGCCATTTCAGTAAAACACTTGTTACATTTACTGAGCTGGAGCCTGATAGCCGAGTTTTAGATTTGACTTAAGTTGCAAGTGAGTTGGATCTGTTCCTTTGTATTGAGAGCCACTTCATATAACACCCCATACATTCATTCACACCTACTCTCCTGCATTCAAGCACATTCACTCTCCACTCATATACACCTCTGCATTTACAGGTCGAGCACACATGACCCTGCATTCATATACATATACCCCAGTGTTCACACACACTGACCCTCCACACTTACAAACCTGTGTTCACACACACAAACTACATGCAAATATGGCCCTGCATTTACACACACATACAAACCTCATTGATACAAACATGCCCCTGCATACACATACTGATGTCAGGGACATACTTGAATACTTAAAAACATGCACAAGCATTTAAGGTGTTTTGGAATGTTTAATACCTGATTAGTAATTCAAGACGCAAAATTTGGATGCCTGCATACCTTATACAAACACATTGCCCCAATTCACAAATACATACTGCCATGCTACACAAACACAGATAAAAAATACTACCCTATTTAAAAAATAAATAAATATACTTTGAATCCACAAATTCTGACACTACACAAATACATACATATATTCACTTCAATAGGTCCTCTCCCCTGTTGTCATTTTGGGCCCCCATCCGCCATTAATGGGTGGGGATTGGGAGGGGGGGTAACAATAGATCCTCCCCCCATTGTCACTTAGGGCTGCCACCTGCCGCTCATGGGTGGGGAACGAGCAGAGACAATGGGTCCTCCCACCCATTGACACTTGGGGCCCCCACCCGCCGCTCATGGGTGGGGGCTGGGGGGACAGTAGATCCTCCCCCCATTGTAACTTAGGGCTCCCACCCACCACTCATGGGTGCGGGCCGGGGAATGGAGGCAGTAGGTGCCCCCCCTTATTGTCACTATGTCCCTCTGTTAATTATTTTAAAAGGTGCCTCACCATGGTGCACTTTATTGGAGGGGAGACCTCAGGCTGCTTACTGTTTAGTAGACATGCCACTACTCGCGGCATAGCGAGTAGAGGCATTCGGGAGAATTACAAATACCTTTCAAAAAACAGCAGATGTTAATGGTTGCCTGCATTATGATAGTGCTCATCACCCCCAATGGAACAGTAATATTCTGTATGGTCAATCTTTACACCTAAGGTAAAACTGTATTTACATCTTTGACTTTAATAGGAAAGTTTTAGTCTCAGCCCATAAATTCTTGGAGAAAAGTTACACAGTTAGTTTTTTTCGAAAAGCTTGTTAATGCATGGAATAAGCTGACACAGTGGCAGAACTAACATGGTCACAGTCTGTCACTCCAGGGAGCCGGCCACCCTGACGGCTGCAACCATGGGCCACTGAGAGGAGCACAGTCACAGGGGGTCCACCTAGGGTACCCCTGAATCGCTGCTTGTACAGTGAGTCAGAGTAGGCACCTGCTTACCTGAATGGCAGGTGCCAACTCTGCCGATATATACCGAGGAGAGGACAGGAGGCAGGAGGCTTTCAGCGGCGAGAGAGCACTGATCTGCTCACGCGTCCTCTGTGATGCCAGGAACCGGAATATGACATAATTCCGTCCCTGGCATACTAAACAGTGCGCAGGAGGAGAGAGGAACTGTCACAGCACAGTCCCATGGAGATTACCCAGACCAGCTCTCCCAAAGGTAGGGTGGCTGGATGAGCCTCAAAAAAGTAAAATTAAGTGAGAGTGTGCAAGAATGTGTGTGTGAGTCTGTGTGTCTGTCAGTGTGTGTGTGTGTCTTTCAGTTTGTGTGTGTGTCAGTGTGCGTGTGTGTGTCAGTGTGTATGTGTGTCTGTCTGTCTGGTGTGTGTGTGTCTGTTAGTGCGTGTGTATCTGTCTGTGCCTTTCAGTGTGTGTGTGTGTGTCAGCGTATTTGTGTCTGTTAGTGTGTGTCTGTGTCTGTCTGTCAGTGTGTGTGTGTCTGTCAGCGTATGTGTGTCTGTTAGTGTGTGCCTCTCTGTTAGTGTGTGTGTGCCTGTCAGTTTGTGTGTATGTCTGTCAGTATGTGTGTGTGTGTCTGTCAGCAGTGTCTGTCAGTGTGTGTGTGTCTGTCAGTGTGTGTGTCTGTCACACACATGGGTTTTAGGTTGGGAAAGACACATAAGGGGCTGGGAGAAGGGAGAGACACGTGGGATTGGAGATTGGATTGGATTGGAGGGTCTGGGGGGGAATGATACACGTAACGGGGCTAGAGGGAGAATGAGACATGTGGAGGGGCTGAGGGGCATGAAGCACGTGGAGGAACTGGGGGGGATGAGACACGTGAAGAGCTGGTGGGGGGAATTAGACAGTGGAGAGGCAGGCGGGGGGATGAGACACATGGAGTGGCTGGCGGGGAGGGGAATGAGAGAAGGAGACACATGGTGTGGCAGGGGGGAGTGAGGGGGTGAGACACATGAGGGGGCCCCAGGGCAATTTTCGCAACGGGGCCCAGTGGTTTCTAGTTACGCCTCTGAGCAATGAGTTTCAATGTGACCACTTTAATAAAAATTTCAGAGATTTAGATATGGCTGAACACAGGACCATCTTTAATATTGAGTGGGCCCTGGGCAAGCATTGCATGGGATCCCCTGACCCCCACTCCCTGACATGCAATCACGCTCTCCACTTCCCAACGCAGTAGCGGAACCATTTTCCCATGCTTGCAGAGTTGTATTTAGCACTGAGCTGTGTTTGAATGGAAGCATGTTTTTGTATGGAGTATGTTTGTGTAAATGTAGGGGTGTGTTTGTATGTGGTGTTGGTGTTTGAATGCAAACATGCATTTTTTTTAATGCTGGGGTGTGTTTAGATATTTTTGGCGTTTAACACAAAGTTGTGTTTGTATGTATTGTTGACATTTCAATGCAGGACTGTGTTTGTATTTAGTGTTGAAGGTTGAATGCAGGAGTGTACTTGTGTGTAGTGTTGACAATTTTAATGATGAGATGTATGAAAATGTACACATACACTGCCACACACACACACTGTTATACACTGCCACACACATACTGTGATACACATACACACAGATACACACACACACACTGAAACACATGCAGATATAAACACTGACACTCAGACTAAGAAACATGCAGATACAGACTGACACAGATACACACACTAACACATACAGACACACAGATACACAACCTGACACACAAACAGAGACATATATACAAACACTGACACATATGGGTACTCAGACACACTGATGCAAATACTGACACACATGCAGATACACAGATAAAAACACTGACTACATACAGATGCACACACAGATATACACACGCAGGTACACACACTGATACACAAATACATACAATGATAACATACAGATACACACACTGACACAAATACAGACACGCAGATACACAACCTGACACACATGCAGATACAGATACACACAGACCACATAGAGAAACATAGATATACTAAATACAGATACACAGATATACACACTGACACACACAGATATACATACTGACAACATAGAGATACACACTGACAGATATACAGACACACTGACATAGTGACACACACTGACACACACTGACAGACATAATGATACACACACAGACGCACACACACACAGACACCCTAACAGACATACATACACATATTTGACTCACGGCAGTCCCTTTTTCCCAGCCTGCTGCCGTAAAACAAGGGGCCAGGTCGCGCTGTTAAAGGGCCGACCGGGCCCTCTTAGTGTGTGGTCTCCCGGTGCAGCTGGGGAGAAAAAATATTTATGCGGACAGCGGGGCCCACAGGGTAGCTGTTTTGGGACACCCAGGAGTAACTGTACCCAGGGCAGCTGCCTTATTTGCACCGCTTTAAAGGAACACTATAGTCACCTAAATTACTTCAGCTAAATAAAGCAGTTTTAGTGTATAGATCATTCCCTTGCAAGTTCACAGCTCAATTCACTGTCATTTAGGAGTTAAATGACAGTGTTTCTGTTTATGCAGCCCTAGCCACACCTCCCCTGGCTTTGATTGACAGAGCCTGCATGAAAAAAAAAACTGGTTTCACTTTCAAACAGATGTAATTTACCTTAAATAATTTTATCTCAATCTCTAAATTGAACTTTAATCACATACAGGAGGCTCTTGCAGGGTCTAGCAAACTATTAACATAGCAGGGGATAAGAAAATCTTAATTAAACAGAACTTGCAATAAAGAAAGCCTAAATAGGGCTCTCTACAGGAAGTGTTTATGGAAGGCTGTGCAAGTCACATGCAGGGAGGTGTGACTAGGGTTTATAAACAAAGGGATTTAACTCCTAAATGGCAGAGGATTGAGCAGTGAGTCTGCAGAGGTATGTTCTATACACCAAAACTGCTTCATTAAGCTAAAGTTGTTTAGGTGACTATAGTGTCCGTTTAAAGACGGCCCTGGGTGAACAATTACCAGAAAATATATTAACCACCTTACTAAAAAGGGGAGGAAATTAATTCTCAACTAATAATACATAAATAATAATAATTTATTATTAATACATTGTTAATTAATAAAAAATAAATTACATTAAAATAGAAACAACAAGGTAAAACTGGACATAGAATAACGGACAAGGACCTAACATGTAATAATATGGGACCAGTGTTTGTGACAAAGTTCAACATCCAATGTGGATGTATTTTGGATACTTTTTACAAATACTGACCGATACTTAAAGGGACACTCCAGGCACCCAGACCACTTCTGCCCATTGGAGTGGTCTGGGTGCCAACTCCCACTACTCCTAACCCTGCAACTGTAATTATTGCAGTTTTTTATAAACTGCAATAATTACCTTGCAGGGTTAACTCCACCTCTAGTGGCTGTCTACTAGACAGCCACTAGAGGTCACATTCTCCTTCATAGCACAGGAAACCTGTGCTAGAGCGTCGCTCATTTCCCCAGAGGAAAGCATTGAAATAATTTTTCAACGCTTTCCTATGGGGAGCGCTAATGCGCATGCGCGGCATTGCCATTTTCCTGGCACTGGGGTTTCCCTTTAAGAGGGATCCTTGGCTAGGCCATAGTCTTCCATATCTATTACTATTTAACTTTTTAGATGTTACTATGTTTTAAGTTGTTTGTTTAATAAATGTGCATATATTTGTTACATTGAGATTTGATATACAGTACTATTTTGTGCTACTCCCTCTGCTTTCTGCAGTGTTTGTTTTTGGTTCTCATTCAGTTAGTCACCATGTTTTGGAGTGGAGTTTTATTTGCACAGAAGTAGCATCTAATTTATGTCACTATAATATATTATTTATTATTAATTATTATTTTTGTCTTCCTGGTGGTATAATTATTTTTTGTTTGTTCTTTTACCAAAACACTGCACATTCAGACTTCAGACACCATGACCACTTCAAGTCACTGAACTGGTTAAGGGAATAACCCTTGAAATGCACATTACTGTGAGTATATTTGCTGTGGAGCTCTATTATTCACCCAACAATATATCGCTCCTAAACAGGGACAGTAGAATCAGGGCCGGTGAAAGGATTTTTGGGTACACAGGCGAAGATGATTTTGGCGCCCCCCACCCACCCAACCAAAGCATCCTCACCTGTGTGCCCCTTAACCCAGCTTTTGTTTATTATACCCCCTTTTAAATGTCTTACCCCTTTTAGTGTATTTTATCCCCTATTTTGTGTTTTACACCTCCCTTGTTTATCTCTTACTCCTCCCATCCCCTTTGTGTGTCCTTCTCTCCCAGCCCCTTTGTGTCTTTTAGTCTTACCAGCTCCTTTGTGTGTCTCTTTTTCCTCTTCTCCAGTCCCTCTGTGTCTCTCTCACCCCGAGCCCCTTTGTATTTCCACACCTAGCCCCTTCTATGTGGCGCTTTCATCCCAAGCCCCTCTGTGAACTTTCTCCCCCCAGTCCCATCTGTGTGTCTTTCTCCCCACTCAGCCCCCCCCCCCCGTGTTCCTCTCTCCTCCCCTCCATGTCCATTAGTGTTCCTCTCCCCCCTTACCTGTCTCTTGGTGCCCCCCATTCCCCTTGATGTTCCTCTCCCTTCTCTTTTAGTTGTAGCCCCTACCACAGTGTTCCTTTTCCTTTCCCACCCCTGTAACTTAGTGCCTAGTGCTTAGTGTTCCTCTTTCTCCACCCCAGTGTTCCGCTCCCCTCCCTCTTTTTATTTTTCTTTGCCCCCCATTCCATAGTGTTCTTTCCCCCCTCCCTCATAGTGTTCATTCCCCCTTCCCCTGTCCCATAGTGTAATTTCCCCCTCTAACCTGTCCCATAGTGTTCTTTCCCCCTTTCCCTGTCCCATAGTGTTATTCCCCGTCCCATAGTGTTCTTTCCCCCTGTCCCCTGTCCCGTAGTGTTCTTTCCCTGCCTCCCCTGTCCCATAGCGTTATTACCACCTCCCCTGTCCCATAGTGTTCTTTCCACCCCCTCCGCTGTCCCATAATGTTCTTTTCCCCCTTCTCCTGTCCCAGAGTGTTCTTTCATAGTGTTCTCCCCCCCACCCTGTCCCATAATGTTCTTTATCCCACTCCCTTGTCCCATACTGTTCTTTCCCCCTCCCCATCCCATATTGTTCTTTCCCCCCTCCCCTGTCCCATAGTGTTCTTCCACCCCCTCCCCTGTCCAATAGTGTTAATTACCACCCCACCTCCCCTGTCCCGTAGTGTTCTTTCGCCCCTCCCCTGTCCCATAGTGTTCTTTTCCTTCTTCCCTGTCCCATAATGTCCTCCCCCCCGTCCGATAGTGTTCTTTCCCCCTCCCCTATCCCATAGTGTTCTTTCCCCCTCCCCTATCCCATAGTGTTCTTCCCCCCACCCTGTCCCATAGTGTTCTTCCACCCCCTCCCCTGTCCCATAGTGTTCTTCCACCCACCTCCCCTGTCCCATAGTGTTCCTTAACACCCCCCTCCCCTGTCCCATAGTGTTTCTTAACACCCCTCTTCCCATGCCCCATAGTGGTACTTACCACCCCCCCCCTTGTCCCCCACCCACACCCCTCCCCTGTCCCATAGTGTTCTTACCCCCACCCCCTGTCCCATAGTGTTCCTTACCACCCCTCCCCCCATCCCTTAGTGCCCCTCTCTCCCCCCCCCCCTTGGTCCCCAGTAAGTCTCCTACCTTTATTGTAGCGTGGCCGAGCGGAGCAGACCACGGTACAGTAACTTTTGTTTCCTGTACCTGGCCTGACTGACAGGAAGTGCTCTCTCAGTGAACACTTCCTTTCAGTCTGGCCAGGTACAGGAAAATAGAAAATTTAATTCATACTTACCGATATTTTTTTTTTACAGCACTACAGACTTCCCAAAAGGCTCATGAATTCTCTGGACGTCACTGACTTGACTTCTATAAGATGGAGAATTTTCTGTTGGTTCCTTAAACCCCTTTCCATAGACAGTGACACTGTCGCTTTGATTGTATCAAACCTTGCTTCTAGATATATCATATTCTGGAATGGCAAAAGCTCACTTTTTTGCGATTGATGATCCATCCGAACTTTTGAAGTAGCCGAAGAACTCTGTCTTGGTGAGAAACAAGAAGATTCTTGTTGTTCGAAGGAACCAAGATAGCGTCCAGATAATGGAAAATGGAGATACCTTCTAGACGAATGAAAGCAATGAGGGATACCTACATTTTTGTAAAGGTTCTTGAGGTCGTGCAGAGACCGAAGGGGAGTGCCCGAAATTGAAAATGATGATCCTCTATTGCAACCCTCAGGAATTTTTGGTGAGGGATTGCAATTGGGACATGGAAATAGGCATCTTGAAGGTCTATAGATATCATCCAGTCTCCTGGAGATATGACCTTTATGATGGAGCTGATGGATTTCATTTTGAATTTTCTCACAGATAAGTGCTCATTGAGGTCATGAAGATCCAAGATCGGTCGCCATCTCCCGAAGCCTTTGGGGTTCAGAAGAAGCCCCAAACCTTTTTCTTCTTTGGGAACCTGGCAGATTACGCCTTCTGCAAGAAGGAGAAAGAGAGAAGAGCTTTTGCCTTTTCCAGGTCTTGTGGGATCCGGTTAGGAAGGAATCGTGGATGAGGAACAGTGGTAAATTCCAAGAAATAACCTGCTTGGATGATTTTTAGAACCCATTTATTTTGAGCCCAGACTCTGGAGAATTTTAGGAGTCTGGCTCCTACCCCCAAAAACTGGACTGGTGTCCCATCAGAACTGCTTTGAATGTCTGGATGATTCACCTCTGCCACAAGGAGAGGCCTGGAGGGAAAACGTAACTCTTCAAATAGGCCCCGCGTTCCATCTGCCATCAAGACCCAGGAGGCCGCCAACAGAGAGGAAAACTGAACAAAAGGTACCTGACACATACACCCGATCAGGGGCGGACTGACTGGTCAGGCACTTCGGATATGGTCCAAGGGCCCGGCCGGGAGGGGGGCCAGCCATCAGGGGGCCCGGCCGCCCCTTTAAATGCTGCAGCCGCCTGAGCGCTCTCTTAAGAGCCTCAGGCGACTGCAGCTTCTCACCTCCCCTCCCCTCCCCTGTAGCGTGGCCGAGCTGCTCTCCGGTCCGCGGTGCCGGCCGGAGTGATAGGAAGGTGCACACTGAGTGTGCACCTTCCTGTCAGTCCGGCCGGGTACATGAAACAGAAACTCCTGTTCCGCGCGGAACAGGAGTTTCTGTTTCCTGCACCCGGCCGGACTGACAGGAAGTGTGCACCTTCCTATCACTCCGGCCGGGCACCGCGGACCGGAGTGCAGCTCGGCCACGCTACAGGGGAGGGGGTAAGAACAAAGGGGGGGTTAAGAACAAAGAGGGGGGATAAGAACAAAGAGGTGGGGGGTAAGAACAAAGAGGAGGGGGGATAAGAACAAAGAGGGGGGGTAAGAACAAAGAGGGGGGTAAGAACAAAGAGGGGGGTAAGAACAAGGAGGGGGGTAAGAACAAGGAGGGGGGTGGTAAGAACAAAGAGGGAGGGGGGTGGTAAGAACAAAGAGGGGGGTAAGAACAAAGAGGGAGGGAGGGGGGGTAAGAACAAAGAGGGAGGGGGGTGGTAAGAACAAAGAGGGGGGTAAGAACAAAGAGGGAGGGAGGGGGTGGTGGTAAGAACAAAGAGGGAGGGGGGTAAGAACAAAGAGGGGGGGTAAGAATAAAGAGGGAGGGGGGTAAGAACAAAGAGGGATGGGGGTAAGAACAAAGAGGGATGGGGTAAGAACAAAGAGGGATGGGGGTAAGAACAAAGAGGGGGGTAAGAACAAAGAGGGAGGGGGGTAAGAACAGAGAGGGCTGGGGGGGTAAGAATAAGGAGGGAGGGGGTAAGAAGAGGGAGGGGGTAAGAAGAGGGAGGGGGTAAGAAGAAAGAGGGGGGTTAAGAAGAAAGAGGGGGGCAAGAAGAGAACGGGAGGGGGTTAAGAAGAAAAAGGGAGGGGGAGTAAGAAGAACGAGGGAGGGGGAGTAAGAAGAACGAGGGAGGGGGGTAAGAAGAAAGAGGGAGGGGGTAAGAAGAAAGAGGGAGGGGGGTAAGAAGAGAAAGGGAGGGGGGTAAGAAGAGAAAGGGAGGGGGGTAAGAAGAGAAAGGGAGGGGGGTAAGAAGAGAAAGGGAGGGGGTAAGAAGAGAAAGGGAGGGGTAAGAAGAGAGAGGGAGGGGAGTAAGAAGAGAGAGGGAGAGGGTTAAGAAGAGAAAGGGAGGGGGGTAAGAAGAGAAAGGGAGGGGGTAAGAAGAGAAAGGGAGGGGTAAGAAGAGAGAGGGAGGGGAGTAAGAAGAGAGAGGGAGAGGGTTAAGAAGAGAGAGGGAGGGGGTAAGAAGAGAGGGAGGGGGAGTAAGAAGAGAGGAGGGGTAAGAAGAGGGGGGAGTAAGAAAGGCGGGGGGGAGTAAAAAGAGGGAGGGGGGAGTAAGAAGAGGGGGGAGTAAGAAGAGGGGGAGGGGGGTGGGAAGGGGGGAGTAAGAAGAGGGGGTAGGGGGTAAGAAGAGGGGGAGGGGAGTAAGAAGAGGGGGGAGTAAGAAGAGGGGGGAGTAAGAAGAGAGGGTGGGGGGAGTAAGAAGAGGGGAAGAGTAAGAAGGGGGAGTATGAAGAGGGGGAGGGGAGAGTAAGAAGGGGGATAAGAAGAGAGTGAGGGGGGAGTAAGAAGGGGGGTATGAAGAGGGGGAGGGGGGAGTAAGAGGAGGGCAATTGCCCCCTCCCCTGTCCACAGGCACCGTGCGGGCAGGGGAGGGAGGAAGAGAGGACCCTGGAGCTCAGCCTTCAGCTCCTCTGGGTCCTTCTTGCGCGAGCACAGATCGTTGCCGCGGTTACCATGGCAACGTTATGGCTCTTGCGAGAGTAAACTCTAGCCCTGGAGCTACGGGCTAGAGTTCACTCTCAACACTGTGACCACCAGGGATTCCTGGTGGTCGCAGTGGTGAGAGTGAACTCTAGCCCCATAAACACACTGCCCCCACACACCATACACATTCACACACTGCCCCCATACACCCACACACCATACACATTCACACACTGCCCCATACACCCACACACATCATACACATTTACACACATTGCCTCACACACACACACACACATACACTGCCCACCCATACACACACAGCCCCCATACTAACATTGCCACACACATACACAGCCCCCTCATACACACATTGCCCCACACACCCTACACATTCACACACTACACCCCCTCACACACACTGAACCTTTCACACACACTGCACCCCTTACACATTGCACCACTGCTCCTATACCCTACTACAGCCTCATATCCCAGCAGACCCCAGGTAAGTTGTCAACTGTTCTTAAAGGGAAACTCCAGTGCCAGAAAAACGATCCGTTTTTCTGGCACTGGAGGGTCCCTCTCCCTCCCACCCACCAATCCCCGGTTACTGAAGGGGTGAAAACCCCTTCAGTCACTTACCTGGGACAGCGGCGATGTCCCTCGCCGCTGTCTCCGCGACGCTCCTCCCAGTGATTGCGTCGGCCCGTGGGCGAGACTGATCTCGCCCACCGGCCGAGGAGACGTAATGCGCATGCGCGAAAATGCCGCGCATGCGCATTACGTCTCCCCATAGGAAAGCATTGAAAAATCATTTCAATGCTTTCCTATGTGGTTTTGAGCGACGCTGGAGGTCCTCACACAGCGTGAGGACGTCCAGCGACGCTCTAGCACAGGTTTCCTGTGCTAGAACCCAGGAAGTGACCTCTAGTGGCTGTCTAGTAGACAGCCACTAGAGGTGGAGTTAACCCTGCAATGTAATTATTGCAGTTTATGAAAAACTGCAATAATTACACTTGCAGGGTTAAGGGTAGTGGGAGTTGGCACCCAGACCACTCCAATGAGCAGAAGTGGTCTGGGTGCCTAGAGTGTCCCTTTAAACGGTTTGACTACTTACTCTGAAAGGGGGGCCCGGCCCTCCTGGCACCATAACGACTACACAGAGCAGTAGTGGTTATTGTGCATGGATTATTTCTTTAAATAATCTACAAGTGCCCCAGTAGCCAGCCAGCCAGCCAGCCCACAGGCCACCAGTTAGGCTTACAGCCAGCAAGCCCACAGCCTGCCAACCACAGCCAGCAAGCCATAGCCTGCCAGCCAGCAAGCCACAGCCAGCAAACCACAGCCAGCAAGCCAACAGCCTGCCAGCCGTAGCCAGCAAGCCCACAGCCTGCCGGCAGTAGCCAGTAAGCCCACAGACTGCCACCCAGCAACAGTAATTAAGGTAAGAGGAGCCAACTTGGCCTAGGTATCAGCGAGCTATGTTGTGTTGCTATATTGTGAATAGGAACCAGAGTGTTGGAGAGACCCCCTCCAGGCCCCATTAGACTCTATTGTAGTCTCTAATGGGACCTGGAGGAAGTTCTTTCTAACACACTCTCTAAAGGACACTGAGATAGCCTCTGCTAGAATGCTCCCCCCCTCCATGGCCCATTAGCCCTCAATTGTAGTCTCTACTGGGGCCTGGAGGCGACTGTTTGCAGCAGGGACACTGAGATGGCCTCTGTTAGAAAGACCCCCTTCCAAGCCTATTAGACTCCATTGTAGTCTCTAATAGGGCCTGGAGGGGATTCTTTCTAACACACTTTCTAAAGGACACTGAGATAGCCTCTGCTAGAATGCTCCCCCCCCTCCATGGCCCATTAGCCCTCAATTGTAGTCTCTACTGGGGCCTCGAAGGGATTATTGCACTTTTCTTCCTTGTGTATAAAGATTGTGTAGGGTGTGGCTGGAGGCGGTGCATGGAGGCGGGACATGGGTGGCGCTTGCTGCGGAGTATGGGTGGGGCCTGTAAGGGGGCCCTTGATTTATTTTGCCCAGGGGCCCTGAGGGTTCTCAGTCCGCCCCTGCACCCGATCGGTGTGTGTGCCTAAAGAGAGAGTCCCCCTAACTATTGAGGAGTTCCATGGGCTCTTAGTATCATATATAGTACATGTATGAAGTGATATACTCCTTTTTAATCCCAAACAGTAAATATCCTTGGGAAAACCAGAATAACCTCAACACTTCAATAATATAGGTGTGCCCTTACACGGGAATTATCACCACACTGTTACTGGCACATCCAGCTGCTACCTATAAGATCACTGCAGCATGACTCCCCGGTCGTGAAGGGGAGAGTCCTTCAGGGGGTCGCCGTGTCCTGAGGCTTCCATGGGAAGAGAGGCTGAACTGTTAGACCCAAGTAAGCTACAAAAGAGGAAAGAAGGTGTTAAAAACATCCTATGTCCATGTGAGTGGACAGGAAAAAAAGACTGAGGACTTAAGGGAGGAATTTTCTGCCGGTCACTTTGATCTAGCGCCCCCTGAGCCGCTTGTGCCGCCTTATGGAAGAGCCGGCCCTGAGTAGAATAGAAAAAAGGGACAGATTAATTTGGTCCCGAAATGACGGTTTCTCCAAAATAGGGTCTTTGCAAGTATGCAAGAAACTTAAATAAATTAATTAATTAATGTTGAATGTAACTTTCTAACCAGGACACACAAGTTCTAATGACATTTGTAAGACATAAACATTCAAAAAAACAACGCTATTTTCCGTTTGGATCTATGACGGAATTCCAATGAACAAGCAAAAGCAGTGTAATGTGAAACAAAGTGTAATGTGAAACAAACAGAGTAGGCAGATTGATTGCACTAAAAGAGTCCTTCCCCTTTTGGAATATCCTCGCATAGTTAGACCAAGCTCATGTCAGCCTACAAAAGGAAACAAAAGGGGAAAACAAAAAAAAATTCTTCTGACTTTACTGGAGAAACCAAAGCCTCTTATGTCATTTCCCTTTAAATGAATCAACCTCAGACAGGGAAATTCCGGTAAAGGGGGAGGGGTAAAAGAACACTGTTTGGGATGGGAGGGGACATCTTATAAAAAATCCTTTGAAGGTAGCACCGAGTCAGTATAGTAAACTTGCTGCTGGTATTGAGCTCGTGTGATAGGTAATACACGCAGTGACTGTAGTTAGGACCTTAAAACACAACTATCCGGACTTTGGAAACTTTTCAGGACTATCTTCTACCAGCTAACTCCGACTGCGTCAAACATGAACCCCACGCTGTTCGTGCTCGTGTTCCTGGTGTCTGCGGCAGCCGCTGAGTCGGTAAGTGACGCAGCAGAGCAACGTGTTTTTTCTGAACTTTGCGCAATGTGGGAAGGGGGGGGGGGCGCGATTTGCCTTTTCTTTTCATTTGAATACAAAGGTGGTGTGTGTTGTGTGGCGTTTTTTTTGTTTGTTTGTTTTTTAACGACGGTGTCCCTATGGACTATGGACCCTAGTGGTCCACATTGCACGCATTCCAATGGAGGCCAATCCTTTAACCATAGTAATAGGATCCTGCGTAGTACAACCTCCTCTGTATCCAGGAATGAGATCCCCCTTTTTAGTTATGTCCCTCTACAATCCCCCTTTCCTCCCCCCTCTTCCTCCAAAAACAACCTAAAAAATCCTAACATCTAGGGGTTTTATAACTAAACAAAATATTTTTTGAGAGAACTGAACACAGGAAAATAGTCGAGTTGTACTGGAATGTGTGGATTTGTTTATTTTTTTAAATTCAGTTCTTTCAGCCTAAACTCTTTCTATTTGGGTTTAATTTCGCAATAGTTTTCTATTTATTTGGATAATTTGTAGTCCTAAATACGTGTGTATATGCACGGTTGTTATAGTTTATTCCTATAGTGTACTTTTTACTTCTGTGTGTGGTTATAGCTACTATAACCGCTTTTAAAAAATAAATAAATTATTATGGAGTCGTGACCCCTGGTTTGCTTGTCTTTTTTTTTTTTTTTTTTTTTTTTTGTACAAGTCTTTGGTTAGTAAACGTCTTGATATCTGTTACTAAGTGAAGCTGACAGAGAAGTGGTTAACGTTTATGATTTGATATATATTTGATATATATAAATAATAAAATAATAATATACGTTGGCCATTATTATTTTCAGGAATGCTAAACAAGAGAGGCTCCATTTAAGCCATGTCTGCCTCTAGTCGCCACTCCGTATCTGAGATATAGAGCATGAGAGTGGAACCCTGACCTGTCTTAGTGTTATGGGAGAATGCCATCACCTTTCTGATGCATGGGATGTGCTTGGTTAATGGTCTGTGGGTAAAGTTTTTGCTAGACATTATCTTGCTTCTGTTTGTCCCAAGCCTTCTGCTTTTTCAACTGTTTTGTAGCTTTTCAAGTTAAAATATGGCTTTAATATGACAAACTATTGTATGGGGCTTGAATGACAAACACTGCCCAAAATAATTATGTTGGAGCATCTGAGAAAATAAGATGGTGGTGTAAAATGCTGCACCCAATTTATTTACAAGTGTAGTCTTGTGAATGGAACTCTTCGCAAGGCATCCTTAAAGGTATAGTCACCAGAACCACCACAGCTTAAAGTAATGGTTCTGGTGTCTAGCTTCATTTGGTTCAACAGCAAAAACATGTGAGGAAGGCTGAACTTGATGGACGCAAGTCTATTTTCAACTATGTAATATAGCATGTCCCTGCAGTGTTGGCACTATCGACACTGCCTTTTCAGAGAAAATGCAGTATTTATATTGCTGGCTAATAACCTCTCTAGTGGCAGTAACTAAGAAGGCCACTAGAGGATCTTCCTAGTCTTGTGCAGCACCAAGTGACCACTCTCCATAGAGAGGCATTGATTTAATGTATCTATAAGGAGATGCTGATTTGATCAGTCAGGCTTTTGCTGCATGTGCAATATGAGAAAGTATTAGACTGACTGAGATCAAGATTAGTGCTTTGGCACTATGGCAAAACCAGGGGGATCCTGGTTCCGGTGAGACTGGCGCAGGAGAAAAGCATAAAATTGCCTTTACTATAGAGGGGCCATCACCTAAACCGCTATCCTGACTATATGTCAGCACCAGCTATCTACTTCTTCCTATAAAAAGATTTTGTAATGTAACACTTAATACATTTCATATATAATCTAATTTTACTTAATAGCTGTACACTCCAGATGTCTGGAGTGACTTAATTTTAAGATTCCCAAACGTCATGGGATATTGGTGTTGCAACATGGCCTTTCCATGTATTGCGTAATGTCAAAAGCAAATCCTTTCCTTTTCCCTCCACATCCAAATATGGACTTCCCCCTCCCCTCCCTTTTTTATTTTTTTTCTTCCACCCACCTCCTTTTTTTTTTTTACCAATACGTAATCTTAAAGTTTCAAGTTGTTAAAGTCTGGAGACTTACTTGCTGGATTCTGTGTAGTTTCCTTGTCCCAAAACTGCTTTTGATTTTGTTTAGCTCTGATAGTGTTTGTTGGAAATGTAATTTTTATTTTTTTCTCCTCTCTATACTGCCTGCAGTTGCAATTTCTATAAGTTAATGTGAAATCTGGAGGACACTGCAGTATTAATTGCTTTATTTATTAAGATTTAAAACCAAGATCTTGCATCTGGCTGTGTTCCATTCGGATGCAGTGGAGTAGAGACGTTCTGCATTTCCTTTGACATATGCTCCAGTGCTTCTTTAGACACTTAAATGGCACCAGCTAAAATCACCAGGACTTTTAAAGTCAGTTTGCCATTTCAAAAAGAAATACTCATATAGACTGGGGCCAATTTAGGGGAATTGTTTTGTCTGCAATCGCTCATTTACACATAAATGACTTTTTCCCCTCTTTTTTCCATCTGCCATGCTCTCTATATGTTAAAGTGATATCAAACAGGCACAACATTAATTCTGAAATATAATCTGGGGGTGCTGTTTTTTTTTTTTTTTTTTTGTGTGTGTTGCGTATGTTTGACTTATTTTTGCTAAATTGAAGTTTGACCTCTGGTTAAAAGGAACAGGTTTTGTTTCTTCTTAAAGATTTACAGGTGGGTATGTGCATTACATAGTAGTGTTGCTTTAGAAAGAGAGGAAAAAATAAAGTTTTTAAAGTCTTATCACTTTTAGCGTTTTGATATCTAACTTTTGTGTGGCTTTCTAAAACTACAGCTAAATCCGATTTGCATCAATTTATTTCTCTAAAAAGCAAATTTTTATCTACATCTATGCTTTAGTTTCGTCTACATCAACATGGCATTTTATCAAACATGCCCTTTAACCTTTTGGACTTCTTGTTTTATTTTGTAATACCTGGCTAATGTGTATATATGTGAAGCAGATGTACTGTTGCGACTTAAACTCCACCTTATGATTGCTTAGTCACCAAGGCTTAAATATGTTAAACTTAATTCTTTGTTGCAGCTTGTATCTGGTGTCAGAATAGATTTATAAGGCATACTGAACTATCGATACCCACAAAACTAGCTTCCAGCCTTTTGCACAAAGTATAGTCTAGCTTGTGACTATTGGTGTTTCAGTAAATGTCCCCTGGTGTCTGAGATGTTGAACGCATGATAAATGGCCTAGGATGACAGAGTGCCACCAAAACACATTTCTCTATAGGAGAAAAGTTGACAGTATGAAAATGATAACCAAAACAAATGATCTAATAACAAAAAGTTTTTTTTTTTTTTTATACCCTTTCTTTGGTAGTTCCTGTGCAGGGGTATGTTTAGGCAACATCTGGAACTCCAGATGTTTTTGAATACTTAGCCCTGACTAAGGCACTATATTGTTAGAAATACAAATATGTATTTCTAACTCTGTAGTGTTCCTTTAAATAATTATTTATTTTTTCTGCTAAACGTATATTACCAGAGTCTTCATTGCATTTTTGTCACCCTGTGCCAATTGATTGCACAACTCTTTACCATTAAAGGTTTATGATTTTACAGTGCTTGTGGAACATAACTAATGTATTGAGTAAATATCTCAAGGTTTTCTGCATGTACAACAAAAGATACAAAGTAGTCCTCATGGATCGCTGTTTACACCCTGATCTTCCATGAACTTGTCATTGTTTAAATCTTTTAAAGCCTTTATGAGTAATGGTAAGATTAATACCTGAGTCACAATATTCACCTAAAATGATTGTAAAAACTCTTGGCTATATTTCCTGTGTACTATCACGCCCTTGGCTGATTTAACACTACATGTTCGAAGGACAGGGGATCAATCTAATTATTGAAGTAAAGATTCCACACTTTTTTTTTTTTTGCAAGAACTTTACCATAAGTCAGTCATAGCAAGTTATTTTGGAATCCTCTCAGGTCATATACTTGTTATTCAGAACATTCAAGAGGTATTGTTTGCTTTCATTGTACTTTGTTTAACAAAATGATCCATAAATATAGTTTGCTAGAATAATTGCAAGTTCCCTGTAAGGAACTTCTGTAGCCCAACAGGGTCACGGATCTTGGTATCAAGATCTGGTCTGTGTAGGCATTTTGAGTAGTGTGTTTTAATCCATTTGGTGCCAGTGTGGCAATAAATAGTACTTCCAATTACATGGAACACTAAGAATGCGTTCACTAAATCTGGTATTGTACAAAATAGAAAATGAAAATGTCACCTTTTTTGACAAAATTCTTAAAATTTCAGAATTTTTCAGCTCTGCTCCTTTGCATAAATAGCAGTTCTCTTGACAGTTCTGTGCAGTTCCTGACTTGGTGAGCTCCCTTTTTTTTTTTTTTTTTTCTCATGCTACTGAGGGAGGTTAATCCTTATAAATATCCATTGCATTGCTCAGAGTATACACCTTTCCTGATTAACTTGATTTCTGAAAACAACTTCAAATGCCAATGCAAATTATGTTAACCTACATAAAATATCTAACTATAAAATCAATCTTCCTCTATCATAGTAATACTACTCCATATTTCCCCACTAAAAGGGGTAGAATTATCTCTCAAACGTGAGGTCATTATTTGTTTTATGCAAAAATTTTAAAGAATGCTGAATTACATCAGTCATATCTGATGGGTTTTCAAGAGTATTTTCAAGGGTTTGTACAGTGAAGTCCTATACAAAGATCTGATTAACAACAAGCTTGATATGTGGCACCAAATGAATATTAATATGGGCCAATTATTTTCCATTCTAGAAGGTCTGGAGCTTGAGCTATATTTTCAATTGCATATTGGTCATTTTTCGTTTCATGGCTTCAGTTAGTTTTGTCAGCAGAGTTGTTTCCTCTTTAAACCCTCTCTACGGATTGTATAGTACTGACTGTAAGTTTGAACTATCCCAGGAGGTAGAAGGGTGTTTTATGTATACCAAGGGTATAGAACGTTCACTGTGACAATTTCTCCAACATCTGAAAAATGTAAATCTCAGCAAGCTTTTATGTCAAATTTCTCTGGTGGCTCATCGGCCTAGATGCTTATTAAAGGGGAACGCTTAATTCTCTGGAAAATAAGCAATTGCCTAAAATATGAAAACTCCTCTATTACTTGGGTTAACTTTTTAAAGTGTGAGGTTCTGTTTTTTTTAAATGTATATTAAAGATTAAGTGAAATGACAATCCAGCGCAGTACAGGCACTACCATACCACCATGGCACACATTGCAAATGAGGAGAACAGAAACCTAATTTAGCTTTCTCTTTAAACTATATTCATTGGTAGAAAAGGTTACCATATCAAATGGTGATGGACAGGACAAATGTGGGGGGGGGGGGCGCTAGAGAAACAAAACTTTTTTATTTTAGTGTTTGTGGGGTTTTTTCTTTTTTTTTAGTCTTTTTTTTTTTTTTTTTTTTAACACTGGTTTTATGACCACTTTGAAGAGAGGAGCTAATTTTATAGTTTGACTAGACAACCCTCTAATAAACTGCTACATCCTGGTGAGGAGACACAAAATGACTGAATCAAACGAGGAAGTCTAATGTTGGTCTATACCAGACAATTCAATTATCTAGCAAATAATCACACTTTACTCTTCAAACATTGAATGTCATATGGTGTTTACTAACAGTTGACTTGTTTTATTATTCCATTCAAGCTTTTTAGCTAAAGTGGATTTGTTCCATAGACAACTAAATGTGTCTAATTAGGAAAGTGACAATTTCCTGTAAGATTAGATCAGTTCCTAGGTTTACCATGCAGTAATATCTGTGCTGTTTGACTGCATTATTAAGCAGTCTATTGCCTCTGTTTCATTTCAGCTTTTTAGCTTCCCCCTTCATTTTGGGGGCCCTTCTTTTTCAAAAGCTTGGCATCCATCGGTTTTAAAATTTCTTTCTTTAAACTTCTGGAATAAAAGGGAATCATGACATGTCATGTGTCCTTAAGGGGTTAAAACAGCCAGAATACACTTTTTTTTTTTTGTTTTTGTTTTTTACATTTTTCACCTTCTCTGAATATTTCCATTTGCCTTTTTTATGCTGTGTGGGGAGGAATCCAGTAGGAAAAAGCATAAACATGAGGACTTTTCCTTTATGCAATGACATGGCTGAAATTTAAGTTCCAAACAAAACTGAAAATGCATGTACAGGAGGTAATATGCTCAGACAAGCAGTGCTACATGAAATGTCCATTACTCATCTATTTTTGGGTGCAATAATAGCAAAGTACACCCTGCTTAATCAAACGGGAAAATCTGTACTGTTTGACATTTTTTGCGACATTAGAATTTTTAAGATTTCAGCAATCTTGGTGTTCACTAATGTGTGAAATATCAGCAATTCAAAAGGCATTTAAAATTTTAAGCCAAAATAGTCCAACTTAAAATATAGCTGACTTGGCATTTTTGTAGTTTTGCAATTCCAGAATAAACTCATATTGAATTTCTGACACTTCACACTTTAGTAGAGAACAAATTTCCAATTCTTGGTAGGAAAGTCTGCTCATCTCTGCCAAAATTGTATATTTGTTTGTGCTGCACAGAGTGCAGTGGGGAGGCAAATTAGAAAATGTATAGTCCTAAAAAATGCTAGTTGGGTTTTTTTTTTCTTCTCCATTTCTCCAAGATTATAAGTACCTTCCACTATAGTGACCTCTATTCACATTTGCGGTTAAACGTTAAATCTAGTTGGCTTATCTTGTTTCCAGCACCAAAACACCACTGTTGCAGCTGCCCAATCTGCCTCTGTCTTAGTGAGCATGCTGAGGTTTTCTCGTAGAGAAGCATTGAGGTTGAGAAGTGCATGCGCAGTAAAGGCTTCGCTTGTCCAATCAAATGTTCTGTGAAAAACATTGAGCAGTTTGTTTTTTCCGTTGCCATAACTAAATCAATCTAGTGTGTCAGAAAGACAGTCACTTTTACCTCTATTTAACTTTTAGCTCCATTCAAGAAATAAACAGAACATAAACAAAATACCCATTTTGTAAGCCTGGTCTCCCCTTTCAGTTCATCTCCTTGCCCTTTGCTTGTCTATTTCCTTTTATGGAAGCAACCGTCTTTTTTTTTTTTTTTTTTTAATTCTTTTTCGTGTGCAATGAAAAGTACATGTGCAGGGCCACAATAGCCTCCAAACGATAAACATTATCATAAACAGTTAGCAAGATTTTAGGCACACATTTTTCTAATTATATACAGTCTCAATGTTATAACGAGTGGATTGAGGTGTAGAACTATTAGGGTTATAGACACCCTTCTATATAGGTCGCCCTGAGTACTGCGGGGCCGTTGGTGGAGGGGGGATGGGTAGTGGCGGCTATGTCTGAGAGCTATTCTGTTCCCCTGTCGCGTCTCACTTGCCGTGGGTAAGCTATGTGTCCCCTGGCCTCGGTGTGAGTGTTTGGGGCTTGTGGTGACAGTTGCGGATTCACTTTGTGTTGCCCCCTATCAAGTCTGGGTCCCGTCTCATGTCTCATCTGATCGTGGTCATTAAAGTACTCCAGCGTGCGCGACATTCTGGGAGTCATAGAGTGTTATGTAGTCCTAGGGGTGGTTGCGTGTTACGCTGGTCTAGTTACTACTATTAAAGGTTGGGTCTAGTTGTGTGAAAGTCGCTGTGTTGCGTCTGGGTTAAACTGTGCCCATGGGGCCAGAGGCTAGAAGTGTGTGCGCTGCAGTCATTTCCCTTTAACCCCAGGGAGGGGGGTGGGGAGGAGGTGTCACCGTGGCAGTGATTGTCAGCTCCCTTGGGCCTTTTGCCCGTAACAATAATCGTTGGAATATGACAGACTGTAAAGTTATGAAACATAAAACATTGAAACTTTTTAAAACTTAAGGCCTATAAGGCTGTATGCAGATAGAGTTCGTTCAGGTTTTAGTGCCCCGGCTTGGTCCAGGTGTCATGTGAAGATCTGCGCCTGTTGTCCCTTGTTGGGGTGCAAGCCTCGTTGTTGGGATCTGTGCAGGGTTCAGGAGTCCCAGGGCGGCCATCAACGCTGGTCCCTCCGTGTGGTCAGTAGCTTTGTAGTGTTTGTCGTCTTTGGTGATCCAGAGTGTCCCTGGTGTCGACCACCTGTAGGCTATTCCTGCTGCTTGGAGTTGTTTGGTGATTGGGTGCATGCTCTTGCGCCACATCAGTGTGGCTCTGCTGAGATCCTGAAAGAAGGATAGTTTGCTGTCCTTAAACTCAAATGGGGTGTTGCCTTGCATAGCTGCCATTAGTCCAAGTTTGTCAGACATAGATTGGCATCTTAGTATTATGTCTCGTGGAGCTGTGGTGGGTGCCTGTGAGGATTTGGCTATCATGTAGACCCCGTCGAAGTGAGAGGTTTTAGCATGCTTGGTTGGGAGGAGTGTGGCCGCAAGGCGCCTGGTATAGTGCGGTAGCTCCTCCAGCGGCACCGTCTCAGGTACTCCCCTGATCTTGATGTTTTTGCGGCGCCCTCTGTCTAGTAGATTGACTTGTCTGGACATTGCCGCTTGTGTGGATTGTAGGTTGTGCAGCTTCTCCCCCATTATTTTATAGTTCTCCCTCAGTCCCTTGACCTCCTCCTCGATTGCCTGGGTGGGTGAGGACACTGCGTGTACATCTAGCTTTAGGACTGCCAGATCTGCTTCCCACGTGTCTCAAATTCTGTTGCAGGCCTGTCAGCATTGCCTGTATATCTTGTTTTGAGGCCGGTGCAGTGGCTTCTGACCTCTCTGCTTGTGTGGGATGATGGGGACTGGGGTGTGGGCTTTCCTGCAGTTCCCCCTCTTCTGAGGGTGGCGAGGATTCTTCGTGGGGGGTCTTCCCTGCGCTTGGGGCCAGCAGCATTTGGCCTATATCACGCTGTGGTTTCGGGGAGCTTTGGGGTGGTTTTTGGGACCTGCGCCCCATCTCATCTGAGTTCTGTGCGCTGGGGTACCAGTCCTCCAGGTCTGTGAGGTTCCAGGGCCAGTATTCCCCTGCTGTGGTCTGAGGCCTCACTCCCGCCCGGTAGGCCTTGCCGCCACGGCGTTTATTTTTGGAGCCGGGCGTCTGAAAGAATGGCATCGGCGGTTACAGTGGGGTCTGCTGGGCTCCGTGGCGGTATTTGTGGCACGGGGTAGCCCGGGATGCCTCGGATTTGTGCGGATTGCAGTGCTTTCAGCCGGAGCTCTGCGGCCGCACATCTGCTCCGGTCCGGTGTCAGGCTCCGCGCCCCCCCCCCCCCGTTTTGGTTTTTTATCTGCGAGTTGTGCATACTTTTTATCATTCCATGTATGGCTAACAATGAAATTACATTTTTGTATTGTTCCTTTTCCAAATTCCAAGCCATATTGCTTGCATAAAACCTGTTTTTAGTTGCAATTTCTCTACCTCATTCTAGTTTTCTCAAAACCCTTGTTGCTGTCAAAGGAGTCTGGCATGCATAAAATTGGTGACACAAAGTAAAGGGGCCGAGAAGGTGCAAAATAAACACATTTAATCTCTTCCATGCCAGCGAGGGCTGTATGCTATGCAGGAATTGCTAAGTGTTTTTTTTTTGTTTTTGTTTTGGGGGGGGGGGGGAGGAAGTGGTTAAATTTATATTTCTGATGCCTAAGGTACAAAGTAAAAAAGGAATTGTATTGAGCATGAGTAGACTGAAAAGGACACATCTAAATCCTACAATATTCTTTTTCACAAATGTAAAGCTGAGAAAATCTAAATTCGTTCCCAATTATTTTTAGGTTTGTTAATTCACAATTGGATCACTTATTTATAGTATAAACACAGCCAGGTATAGACTGAAAGATGTAAAGAAAAGTAAGCAAAGAGATAAATACATGTACAAGAGAATAAAAAATGGTAGTAATATAATTAATACAGTACAGGTATGACAGATTGTGTTATAAGATTTTACAAGAAAGTAATGTGTGTGTGTGTGTGTCTCATCACTGTACAACTGGAAAATCTACATATGCACATTGATAATCATCCCCACTGATAAAAATGAAATAACAAATGTGCATTTGCTGTTAAATCTAAAAATGTGTACACCTGACACTCTAAGAGGAGCAGAATTGGTTCCTGTGGAACTTTTAAATTTCAGAATTGGCGTTCTCATCTCTATGCAACTGTAGCAATATAAGATGACTGGATGAGGGAGCACACCTGTTGGGTCACAGTGAAGGTCGCTCAGATTTCATGCAGTCACTTTGATCTCATGGCTGTAGATGTATTCGTTCTAGTGTATAGAATGATGTTCAAAGGATACTGTAAAAATATCTATCAACCCTTCTCCCCCCAAAAATAATTTTGAAGGATATCTACCATATATACTCGAGTATAAGCCGACCCGAATATAAGCCGAGGCCCCTAATTTTACCCCAAAAAACTGGGAAAACTTATTGACTCGAGTATAAGACTAGGGTGGGAAATGCAGCAGCTACTGGTAAATCTCTAAATAAAATTAGATCCTACAAAAATATATTAATTGAATATTTATATGCAGTATGAGTGCAGCGTGTGTGTGTATGAGTGCAGCGTGTGTGTATGAGTGCAGCGTGTGTGTATGAGTGCAGCGTGTGTGTATGAGTGCAGCGTGTGTGTATGAGTGCAGCGTGTGTGTATGAGTGCAGCGTGTGTGTGTATGAGTGCAGCGTGTGTGTGTGTATGAGTGCAGCGTGTGTGTGTGTATGAGTGCAGCGTGTGTGTGTGTATGAGTGCAGCGTGTGTGTGTGTATGAGTGCAGCGTGTGTGTGTGTATGAGTGCAGCGTGTGTGTGTGTATGAGTGCAGCGTGTGTGTGTGTATGAGTGCAGCGTGTGTGTGTGTGTGCAGCGTGTGTGTGTGTGTGCAGCGTGTGTGTGTGTGTGCAGTGTATGAGTGCAGCGTGTGTGTGTGTGTGTGTATGAGTGCAGCGTGTGTGTGTGTGTGTGTATGAGTGCAGCGTGTGTGTGTGTGTGTGTATGAGTGCAGCGTGTGTGTGTGTGTGTATGAGTGCAGCGTGTGTGTATGTGTGTATGAGTGCAGCGTGTGTGTGTGTGTGTTGCAGAGCCGGGGGGGGGGAGTGGGCTATTTTTTAATTTTTTTAATTTTTTTTATTTACTTATTATTTTTTTTTAATTTTCATATTTTTTTATTTATTATTTGTAATGTTATTTTTTTATTTTTAATTATTTTATTACTAAATATTTGTTTTGTCCCCCCTCCCTGCTTGCTAGCTGGCCAGGGAGGGGGGCTCCTTCCCTGGTGGTCCAGTGGGGTTGGTAGTTCAGTGTGGGGGCTGCAGAGATGTTACTCACCTTTCCTGCAGCTCCTGTCAGCTCTCTCCTCCGCGCCGTCCGGCCAGCTCCCTCTGTCAGCTCACACTGTAAGTCTCGCGAGAGCTGCGGCTCTCGCGAGATTTACACCGGGAGCTGACCGAGGTGCTGAACGGACGGCGCGGAGGAGGAGAGAGCTGACAGGAGCTGCAGGAAAGGCAAGTAACATCTCTGCAGCCCCCAGTCTGTATTATGGCAATGAAAATTGCCATAATACAGACTATTGACTAGAGTATAAGCCGAGTTGGGGTTTTTCAGCAGAAAAAATGTGCTGAAAAACTCTGCTTATACTCGAGTATATACGGTAACTTTTTTAGTAAATTCATAACCTGGTAACGCCAGAAACTCTGTCTCTGGATTTTGAGTGCGTTTTACATTGTGATGGGGTGTACATGTACTGAAATATAATTTTTATAACCTTTTCCTTACATGAATCCAGGCACTCCAAATGAATTCCAAGAAATAGGCAATTTATTAGAACCAGCAGCTACATAGCGACGTTTCAACCCCTCAGGGTCTTTTTCAAGCTTGAAAAAAACCCTGATGGGTTGAAACGTCGCTATGTAGCTGCTGGTTCTAATAAATTGCCTATTTCTTGGAAATCATTTTCTACATTTTACAAGTTTTATATTTGGTCCATTCTGGTACTGGGACATATCCAGTGAAAGCACCCTGGATTTCTGGACAAAGGGTTGAGTGCACTTCCACCAATTTGTTAATTTAAAAACCATGGCCCAGCTAAAGCTGTCTTTTTTTTTTTTTTGTAAAATAGTTTATTGGGTTTTTTATCGAAAATACATATGATATAACACACATTCTGTACATTGGAGATACATCGGAGACAGGTTAGCAGAGTTAATGTTACAAAGTCCATAAGGTAAAATTATGCAGTTGATGTTACATGTGCATTTCCATTCACAGTACATTTCAATACACGAAATATAGCTCGAGATATGATTTTTTCCATTAACATGTACTTATGTTGTTGGACTAATATTACCACAGTATACTATTTTCAACAGTAAAGGTGGAGTGCTATCACTATCTCGCTTTTACCATGGGTTGCCTATGTTTGCTCCCCTCGTACATCAGCATTAAGTCTGGGGGTGGAGCCCCCTGTCGCCTTTGTCGTACCATGGATCTGTTTCCTATTCAGCTTCTCCATGTTGCTATCCTGTCTCCCCAATAATTGAGATGCTATATGTGAATGATGTAACATAAAGGGGGGTAGGGGGTAAAAAAAAAGAACTGGGTGTGGGCTAGGGCGGGAGTGAGGGGGGGGGATGAAGGTCAGTCCGATCTATCCCTTCGTTTCAGTTCTACCTGCAGGCTAGTTGTCAATGTTAGCTATAGTTTGTGAAGGTAAGACATGTTGTGTATACCATTTGTCCCATATTTGCCATGCCATCACCCAGTATTGTTGCGGAGGTCTTAACTTCCTGGCTTCTATTTCATACCTTTTGGTTGTTTGTATTGTATTTATGCATTGCGAGAGATCTGGAGGTTGTGTGTTTAACCACCTTTTGCTAATGGCCATCAGAGCGGCGACAATCACATGGTACACTAGGTATTGCTCCATTTTGTTGTAAGTAGGTGGCACTGTTTGTAGTAGGAATGTTTCGGGGGAGTGTGGGTGTACCTTCCCTATTAATGCCGTGATCATGGATGCAATTTCCCTCCAAAATTTTTGGAGTAGGGGGCAAGTCCACCAAATATGGAGCATTGTCCCTGTTTCTTGGAGGCATCTCCAGCATACCTCTGGTTTGATCAATTTTATGAAGTCTGGAGGGCACCATGTACCATCGATAGAGTATTTTTCTGCAGGTTTCGATATGTGCTGTATTGAGTGTAAGGTGTTTGTGTGCTCGTAATACTTTCAACCATGTCTCCTTGGGTATGATACAATCAATTTCCATTTCCCAAGCTGTCATAAAGTTCAGTTTGTCCAATCTATCCCCCTTCGTGAGTATCTTGTATATTAGCGCTAGACTCTTTTTTGGTGGGTTTGGTGTTAGACATGTAAAGCTGTCTTTTTAACGCTCACTTGATTGTATTTTGTTAATTATGTAAAATGGCTGCTATGAAAACTCCACTTGACTTGAAATCAGATTTTAACTGAACACTTTTTTTTTTTTTTTTTTTTTTTTTTTTTTTTTTTTTTACTAGAATAGCTTTGCTGGTGGTTAAGTTAAATGACAATTAGAATGCCAATGCATTCTACACTATTTAAAATCCTAGATTTGACATGCATGGGAGACTTTGACTGTTTTCTTCTCAAGACTCTTTGGCTTCTCATTACTGGACTTTTGTAACTCTAACTTTACGGCATGGGGTTTTTATTGACTTTGCTAGTGGAGTACGGTTTATGATGAAAAGTTAAATATTAGCCACACTGATTAAATCATAACTTCTGTGACGTTAACATTTAATTTGCAAGGTATGTGAAATGGTTTAACAATCCATTGTGATATCACTGGCTTTGTGTCATATCTCCTCATGGAGGTCTTCAAATTATGCAGAATGAGTGTTCTTTTAGGCAGTGGTAAACTGATTGTGATCAGTCTCTTATCTGATGAGCCACATCACTGATTCATGAGTAGTGGCTTGTATAACCAGGAACAAAAGGAAAGCGAGCATATTCTCCCAAGTTTAACCTCTGAATAACTGTGGTTATGCATAAAAAAAAGCCAATACTAGAGCTCCAGAAAAGTGTGGACTTCTTTTTGTGTGTACCAAACTCTGTATATAGCAAAGAGGCCAGGATATCTGGATCAAATTGTTCTTTTTTTTTTTTTTTTTTTATCCACCCTCTTGTATTGTCTTAAGTTGCTATACCACAAAGGAAAAAGTCTTCATGTATTCAGGAGAGAATTTGTTAGGTGTGTATGATCTAATACAGGTGTGGCAGGAATAGAAATGTATGTTTGTGTGTCTTTTTTTTTTTTTTTTTTTTATATAATATCCTAACAGAAAACTTGAGACACCGTTTTAATGCCATGATTGGAAAACTGGTAATGGTGCAATGTCTGGTGGTTGGGGGGGGACCGCATTGACATTGGAAAGCCTGGAACAGAGTTCCAGGCTGCCCAGGTCATGTGTCATGGCATTTCTGTAAACACTGCACATACTGTGGTGGTTGGAGTAACCCTGTAAGATTGCCTATGGTGAAACAATAAGTTGTCGAGGTTCTCAAACTATAATAGTTTGTAGTCATGCATGTTTTACTAAAAAGCCATTTGGCAGTATATGTAAGGCTATTCTCGAAGACACATGCATATTCATGAGACGGGTCAAACAGAATTTCCCCTAATAGTTTTCCCTGTTAAATTGCCCACTTGAAATTTCCAAGTTGAGTAGTATATTCATGTGTGAAATTTTTTTTTTTTTTTTCTTTTCTCAATAGATACGGGAGACAGAAACCATGGACCGAAGAGGATTTTATGAAGATATTGAAGCCTCTGGAAATTATGATGACGATGAAGATATTGATGAAAGCACATATACCACGGACTCCAAAGATTCTGATTACGATTCTTATGAGTCATCTGGTTCTGGCGATTCAGGTATTTAAATTTTTTTTTTTTGCTTTTGTTTTTTTAAATCATCTTTGAGCCAAGTCGCACCTACATTTTAATTGTCCGACTTAAACGTAGTGAACAATCTTATATTGGTTTATGGTCTAGCCTTTGCATTTGATTTGCTCTATAAGCTGCTCCACTCATGCCCCTGGCTGGAGCACAGCAGCAGTCTTTTCAAATCCTCAAATCAACTGAGAATCCAATCCTGGTTTTACGTTTTCATTACAAATGGGCATTAAGTGAGGGGGTCCTTCAAATTATAGTGTTTTTTAGTGTAAACTCTGAAATTTCAGAGTGGTTTGTTTCCCATCCAGAATGCTCCATTTAAATTGCTGCAATACACGTTGAAACAGATTTGCTTTTAGAAATGCACTGGAAAATTACACAAGGTGTGGCAAAGGGAGGCCTTGAAAAACAAGATTTTATTGTAAGGAACAGCTGTATGCTACATAAACATGTTTTCTCTTGGGTTCATAATATGCATAGCCTCGGACTGCCTTTATTATAAATGAACTTTTTGCATTTTACCAGTTTGACATGAAACTGGAAATTGCCTAGATGTATAGTTTTCTTTTGTATAACACTGTCAACTTTTAGAAAGTGCATTGGTCAATTGAGTAATGCAATTTATGTAATTGCTACAATAGTTTAAGAATGTCTGGTGTGATTCTGACTCTTGTGTTCAGATGTGACAACAGAACTTTATGGAGCTATATCAAAACGAGGCATCCTTAACCCACCATGGCACAATACTGTCCCATTCTGGAGTGTGTTAAAATGGCTACAGTGTTCAGAAGCTATCAAATGTACTAATAAAGTGGAACTGCCGTGTGTGTGTGTGTGTGTGTGTGTGTGTGTGTGTGTGTCTCTCCTCGTGTCTCCTCACCAGGCCAGTCCACATATTAATATAACAGATACATCTGTATGATTCTGGTTGCAGCCCCATGTAAAAATGCCATAGGAAATTCAGGATCCTGTTCAACAACTGATTTTCAATCCTCTTCCACATAGCATGTTGGAAACCTTTCTTAAATATTGACAATAGCCAATCAGGAAAATAATTTTAAATAAATAAATCTTGCTTAGATTCTATTATACAATTTTTTTTTTTTATATTTTGCCTTATTTTCCCCCTTTTTTTTTTTTCTTCTTGTAGATGATGATGATGATGAAGAGGAATCCACTGTGGACATAACTGTAAGTACATTTTTCTTAAGTGTAACCTTTTTACCTTTTTATTTTAAAAAAGTGGATGGTAGTGTTGAAGTAGGCTCATAGCATTTGCTTTGTGATTTGCCTACCTAGTTGTGTTTGTGGCTACCTTACCTCTTCCTTTAGGTATCTAGAAGGGTTTGATCTGGCATTAGCTGTCCAACGTTTTTACGGTCATAATGGATGGTTGTAGGAGTTGCATTTGCTTTAATTGTGTTGATCTAGGCCTTATGAATAATTTTAGTGCCTCTGTATCTTTCCTCTAGAATAAAAGCCTGATTGACCCTCCTTAGAGGGGGTGATTGCCACAGTGTTGTGTCTGTCTTAAAATAAAAAAAATCCCTCCACCTCCCTCTCGGTCTTTAACATATTATTTTGTGATTTTTAGACTACTTTGGGTAACAGAATTCCTGAAGATGACATAATGCCAAAGGATAAAAATGACTATGATGTGAGCGACACCAATGATATAATTATTCCAAGGAAAACAAGTGATCAGGGGAATCTTGAACCATCAAATGAAATCTCAATGGCAAGCACTGGTAACGGAGGCTTCTTCAACAGAAAAGAAGTTGTGGTTGGTAAGTAGTTTTTTTTGTGTTGTCCTGGCCTCAATGGTATCAATCTATTAACAATAAATGCGTTCAAGGGTCTACTAACAAATGTTTTGTTTGGTTCCTTATTTCCTGTGCAAATCTGAAAGCCTTAGTTTCAAGAACTTGCCTTCATTCTACTGTGCTTTTTTAAAACTGAGGTTATCATGCATTTTCTTTATACATTTTACAGCTGCTTGTGGTATTCAAATACCATTAATATCACTCTGGTCATCTAATTTAACAAATAATTAGACGAATACTCTGCAGCATATGTAAATTGGTCACACACTAACTCGAGCAACAAACCCCACTAGCTACAATGAAGCACAACACAGTAACATAAAAGGAAATTGCACATATACTAAAGCAACACACATTTACAAATAAGCACACAAAGCGTAAAGTTTGCAGGTATATTTTAACCTCTGCTCTGTGACCTCATTAGAGGTGGTGATTGAGTCTAGCTCATTAACATATAAAAAGCTATGTAGTCTGAAGCAAGAGGACACCTATCCTTGTTCCTAACAATTGCATTACAAGATGTTACCACACTGCTTCTATTGCTACACCTTCTGTTTATAGTCTGTTGCATGTGTGTTTATTTGTTTATACTGACACTGTTTACTTTTTTGTCTCCAGCTCTTGTCGCAGGTACACTTGTTGGCCTAGTATTTGCAGTGTTGATAATCGTTGTCTTGGTTATGCGTCTGCAAAAGAAAGATGTAAATGGCTGCGATTCTGTCAAGAAACCAATCTACAAGAAGGCTCCAACAATTGAGGCTTAAACGACCCTCATTCTGATGAGACTGATAAAAGCATTTGAAAGCTGAGAAATTCTTGTCTTACTACAAATGCATCCACGTTCCTGATATCTAAAAGTGATTTTTACAAAATCTTTTATGAGAGTTTGACTAAATATCAAAAAGCATACGCTGGTCATAACCTCTTAAAACACAAACATTCCCAGTTTTTTTTATTTTTTTATTTTTTTTATTTTTTTTTTAAATCCAGAGGTACTTGTGGGGAAAAAAACACCATACACTAAGTTAAGAAGGACCTTTGTGCCGCCACCCATACTTAAACACTAATTCGTATAGGTTAAGAGTAATTTAATGGTCACTGTACTGAAAAAAAAATTTTATATGTATACTATGTAATTTTTTTTTTTCTCTTGCATTCTGCTGTAGGTATATAATGTATACCTGGTAATATACAGGAGTTGCTCTAAAAATGCTCCTGCTTGCCTCCTTGTTTCAGGGAACAAAATAACCAGCTACAACGTAAACATTTTTTAATCAAGGCAAAATAAGGAGCAATGTACACAATCCACTATGTAATGGTACTATTTTGACAAATACAAATCTTCTATAAAAGCCAGTATAGCATCTGACTAGGTACCAGATGTTTTCATATTTATATATTTTTTTAAAAATATATATATATATTTTTTTTTTTTTGTACTTTACAAAAATTTCTAAATTCCACATACTTTAGAACAGGTATAGGCAACCATCAGCACTCCAGATGTTTTGGACTACACCTTCCATGATGCTTTGCCAGCATTATGGGGATGTAGTCCACAACATCTCGGTTGCCTAGAAGTTACAAAGTATTTACTGTTGGCAAATCCTGATCCATTTTGAGGCCCTCACTGCAGAATTTTTTTTTTTGCTTTCTTTTTTCCCCATTAAATAGTAGAATTATGTAATCTTTATCGGTACATTTGAAATTTCACCGTAGGAATTTATACCATTGATACATTTACAGTTTTGTTGCTTCCTGTCTAGTGACTGCATGAGTGCTGCTTTTATTTATTTTTAATTTTTTTTTTTTTCAGATGGATTAAAAAAAATAAGCTTGTTAAAATTTTTTCCCAATTTGATTCTTAAAGTTCACGTGTGCCTTTATTTTGTTCTGTTTTTTTCTTTTCTTTTTTTTGTATATAGTACTACAATATAATTTGGTACATCTGGCATTTGTATGGGAAAAATAGAATTGTAGGAATAGAAACCTTAAATCTTCTTTTAAAGATGTTGAGGTTAAACAGTCATAGTTTAATAACATGTTTTTAATTTTTTTTTTATAGTAATTATACATTATCTTTAATATCGTCGTTTGTAGAAATTTTTTTTTTTAAATAAAATTCTACTTTTTTAATTTAACTTTTCAGGTTTTATCTTGCATCTACCCTTTATGTATATATGTTCAGCTTTGTGTTTTTTTTTTTTGTTTTGTTTTTTTTATCAAGGGCATTCTTCTGAGAGGGCAGTTAATAAATATTACTATTTTTATATTTTCCACTTTGTTTTCATTGCATACTGGTTACTTTTGTAGACTGTTCACGTCTTCAGATTATCAAATACCTGTGTAAAATTTCAATGTAGCAGCTATTAAAATATTTATATTACACAACTTGTATGGAAGGTTTTTTTATTTATTTTTTTTAAACCATCTTACAAACCTTAATATGTATTCATGTAAAATAATTTCACAAATTTCACTGAGGGAATCCAGCAATAACTTATATTTTTTTTTTTTCCTAGATTTATCTTCTGCTCTTTTTTTTTTTTTAAATTCTTTATTTTTGAGTGCAGAGTTAATTACAGGCGTAAGCAGTGACATATTCAGAAAAACATAGCATTTTAAGCATTTGGGACATGTAGTCAAGAGGTACTGCACATTTTTTTTTAAAAGAAAACAAAATAAGAACATTAGTTAGGTAGACTATGGCAAAATATTGACGTACATAGTTTAAACAGTTAGATGTAATTCTATGCTGGTTTATCCTGGTTCTAAACAATTTAGCTGCTCTAAGCTGCAAGGAACTGTCAATTACAAAAAGTCGTGCTGCGGCTGAATAACTGGCTTCAACATTGATGCTTCAATGGTTACACATGTTTATAAAATGTAGATTATATTGGCAGGCTAAGAAAACGATAGACATATGAACCGTGTAGCAGTTATAGCCTGGGCGGTGGGGTTGTGTCTTTTCACCGCTTGTCCTCCTCCGGTGCCGTCAATCTGGATCATCCAATGCCGGCTTTGGATGTTTGGCAGGCGGGCCAGGTGCAAAGCCGGTCTGAGCTGTCACTCTGCGTGGCAAAGCCTCTGGTCTCAGGCAGGCGAGTCGGCTCTGAGGTAGTCCTCGGAGTCTTTCTTGTAGGCGCAGGTTTAGATTTTGGCCTCGTGTGGGAACCACTGGATGGTTTCTGCGTTGTCGCTTTGGGTGAAGAGCGCTGCTTGATCCGTCGCCATGTTGGGGCTCTCTCTTCTGACGGAGCTGGGGGCTTGGAAGGTGGACTCCGCGGCATGCGGTAAGTGTCCGTTGGTAGAGGGGCAGGGCAGTTCATCAGCCGCTCCAGTCGCCTCCAGAAGTTGGAGAAATGTCTGTCCAGCCTGGAGAGGATGTCCTCTCGGTCAGCGCCGGGTTGTGGTGACCACGCGGTGTCCGCCATATTGGGTACTGTGCCGCTGTCTCCTGTCACCCAGGCCACCTCCGTTAGTGCTGGGTATTCCTCCCAGTGGGGACCGGGATCACCCCCCCGGTCCATAGGGGGGGAGTAACGGGGCCCTGGTACATGCTTAGTCGCTTTCCGGTCTCTCCGGTCCAGGGGCTCGGCCGCGTCCCCCGCCCGGCCTACACCAGGCTGCATCTGCCACGGTGAAGCCGCAGGTCCCCCAACAGGTTTTTTAACGATTCTCCGCTTGGTCGGTATGTTGGGTTCATAGGGCCTCGCTCGGGTTCCCCCCTTTGGGGTAATAACAGGCTTAGTTTTGCTCCTTTTGCCAAAGTCGCAGAGGAGCTCCTCCGTGGCACGTCTGCTCTCCATGGCGGTCAGGCCCCGCCCCCTATCTTCTGCTCTTTTAAATCTTAATTACTATTTTTTTTTTAAATAAATATTTATTTTCCTTCTCTTCTACATTGCCTAGCTTGTGGCTACACAAGGGCTACTTAATTTATTTATTACTGGTATTTATAAAGCGCCAACAGATTCTGCAGCGCTGTACAATATTCACAGACGATACAAGAGGTAGAGAGCCCTACCCGTAAGCTGAGATCTAGCCATTGGAGCTTTTTTATACAAAGTGCTTAGCAAGATGGCCTATGAGCTTACAGTCTAAAGGATAAAATGGGGATTTGAGACTAGAGGTACCAGGGGTAATTTGAGGTCATGGCTGAAAGAGTTAACAGAGAAGCAGCTATTGGTAAAATATAAAGGGAATGAAGAGGCAATCGTGTGAGAATCTCAAACAGCTGGAGGAGCATGCTATATATTTAGGGTGAACCTGGGTGGGAAGTGGTGAGAAAAAAAATGCAGAGCTTCACGGAGTTTAAGTGAAGTGAGGCCTGAAAAAGAGTTGAAAATTGATGCATGACATTCCATTGCAATGATCAGCTTATCTTGTTTCACATATAAAGGTTGATATATTTCAAGGAGTACTCAGTTCCACAACTACTAGTAGTCATGCTGGTGTGTGTATTCTGAAGTAAGATTTAATGTGTTGGAAAGAATGTTCCAAGGTTTGGATATAAGGTTTGTGTCACTTAGTTTTTATTTTTCGAATGTCTATTGGCTAATGTGTATAGTTAATTTTTAAACCAAAGAACAATTTGGGTAGATAGTGGCTGCGAGGCGTTTCCAAATGTGGAGTAACGTTTTCTTGGCCATTGCTTCCAACGCTGTAAAAGTAAATGACCATAATTATTTGATAGTAGGACACAATGTATTCCAAATTCTGGTGTCCAAGGAAGTTGTGGGAGTAATCGAGGTGTGATACATTTGCTAATCGTTTAGAAACCCGTGGGAAAGATAAGCATGCGATGGGTGACATTTCCAGCAATGGTCAGTTGGTTGTATGCCCATAAGAAAATGTAATTTTTGGGTTAAATAGGCATAATGCTTTAATATCTATTTTGTATGTGGCAGCAGATAGTTTTGAGTGTATGTAATCAGTGGAGACAGTCACTACTTAAAGAGTTGTACGGTCTAAGTTGGTAATAGGTCAATCTGGGCATTAAAGGGACACTATATAGTCACCAGAACTACAGCTTAATGTAGCTGTTCTGGTGCATATAATACTTCCCTTCAGGCATGTTAATGCAAACCTTGCCCCCTAGGGACTCCTCCAGTTGCCACACCTCAGATGGCTACTGGTGCTTCATAGTAGGTAGCCCGAACATTCGGCATTTCCATGCTCTGCATGGAGACGCAGAATTTTCATCATAGATGCATTGATTCAATACTCTATTGGGAGGTGTTGATTAGCCGAAACGGTAATGGGCCCCATTCCACCTCCTTGCCAATTTCAGCCAATCCAATGCTTGGCAAAAAATCATAAATTCTCATGTCACCAAGGGGGTGGGACCAGCACCAGCAGACCCGTGTGGTGCTGGACATATGGTGAGTTTTAACTCCTAAAGGGGCTTAGGAAGGCAAGCCACCTAAATTTTGATTTAAACAATACAGGGTCAGGAACACATGTTTGTGTTGCTGACCCTATAGTTTCTTTAATAATGGGAGATTTTTTTCAGTTCTATCCTGGAGAGAGAACCGTACAATTGGTATCGCAAAAGGGCAGTTTAAAATGTTCTCCATCGTTCTCACAATTGAAATGGAAGAGATAAAGAGCAGTTGTTAAAGGGACACTTCAATGCCTCAAACTATTTTTGGTAGGTATGCCCCAGGGCAAAAATGCATTTAATGAAGTTCAATGAGATGTGTTTGCAAGGGAGAAACACTGCAATTGAGTTTAGCTACACTATAATAAACAACCCTATATAAACAACCCTATAATAAACAATAGACTTTTGCAAATGTCCAAGCGGCAGTCATAACAAATGGCATGTAGTTGCCCATTTTTGACAGGACAGGTTTAAAAAAAAAAAATGCAGTCTCCTCCCCTACTAGCTTTAAAAGGGGCAACTCCACCCTGAGCTTCCCAGTATATGCCTGTCCTTGAGCAGTCAGGTAGCAGTTGTTGATGCATTTCACTTACGGATCGCAGAGTGCTTTGCACAGAGCGATCTTGGCGCCAACTGTGTAATTTAGAGCCTAATGGCTGGATATTTAAACCCAGCGGTAACTATCTGGCCACCGTGTGTGTTTTGGATTAGTTACCAGTATGCTCTCACCAGAGGTTTATTAATGTGAGACAAGTAGCTTTTACCTTCATAGTTTTGCCTAAATATGTTACATTTTGGATATGTGACTGCCAGGTGCAATCCACATTAGCATCTGTGTGTTGCACCATTTTGTCCTACACACAGTGAGGCAATTGGGTAAGGATGTTGGGACAGATATATATTATAGCCTCGTTATCCATCTAGAAAACACAAGAACAGTTGAAATGAGATCTTTAAGCACACATTGGTTTGTTTCAGTAAGCTTGTACCAAAAATCTAGGCTTTCCAAGGCTGGCTTATCTACGAATGAAAAGGTATACTGGTCTAAGTTTGCAGAAAGGCTGGGTTTCCTATGAAAGCCAACCTCATTGTGGAACACATGCACGGGTTGCTGGTGTCACCAATAACCAGAAAAGGAAGGTACACACAGGTTGATTATTTTCTCTACCAGAAAATGTATGTGCAAGTTACTTTCTGTTTTGGTGCAGAATACCCACCTATGTACTGCCTAACTGCCTGTTTGTGTGCAGTGTTCAGACCACTAGTGTGGGTTTTTTGTTTTGCTTTCTTGTTTTTAACCCCTTCCCAACGCTAGAAGGAAACTTTACGTCATGCTTATCCTACCGTTAAGGACACATGACGGAAACGTTCAATCACTTACTAAAGCTAACCCCAGATTGTGGCGATCGCAGTTCTAACGCTTTTCCGGTCTGCCACGAAATTTGAGGCAGATCGGGAGTACTCGATCGCGCTGTCCCTGCAGCTGTGATAGCTCTGACAGGCTGAATCAGCACATGTGCTTCAGGGATTCCTGATCCGCCTCCCTGTGCTTCCGCGTTCAGTGTGAACTGCAGGGAGACAAATCTGTGCTGCTGATATTCTCCCTGTTAAAATGATATATATATATATTATATATAATTTTATTCTCTATCCTTTCCCCGGCTTTAATAAAATTAACTTCTTCCCTGCCAATTGATCACTGACTACAGTGATCAAAATACAGATTTAGAATTATATATTTTGCTAGCTGGGGTAGGTGGATGTTATGGGAAATTGGGGGATTTACTGTTGGTGCTGCTTACTGCTAATTATGGGTTAACTGTAAAAAAAAAAAAATTTGAGTAAAAAAAAAAATTTAAGTAGAAAATTGTTTCCATACTTACCGTTATATTCTTTTCCTGGCTATTATACATGGCAGCATCACATATGGGTAAGCTCCTCCCAGCTGTCAGGACAGGAATAATTAAACTATTAATTCCAATAAAAGCCCCCTCCTTTCTAGACCCCTCAGTCTTGTTAAATAGCCCCAGTTGAAGAATCCAGAAGGGAGGGAGCGTGATGCTGTTATGTATAAGAAAAGAAAAGAAAATAACGGTAAGTATGGAAACCATTTTCTACTTTACTGGCCATACATGGCAGCATCACATATGGGTATTACCCAAGCTCTGAAAAAGGGTGGGGTCCGAACAAATGGTAGTGAATACAGTACGCGTTATTGATGCTGAAAATTCCAAATATTTATTTGTTATTCCCTGCCACTGAAGCAAGAACACCCTTCGCAAAGCGGGCCTCGTTCGAGGAAGACAAATCCAGTTTGTAGTGGTTGACAAATGTTATTGGAGAGGACCATGTAGCTGCCTTACAGATGTCATCAACCGGCTCCTCCACTATTGAAGCTTCGTTAGTCTGATTCGGAAAGAATGAAGGTAGAACAATTTATTGTTGAATGTGGAATCTGGAAACTACTTTTGTAAGGAAGTCCGGTATAGTAACCAGCACCACCCTATCCTGATGGAAAACAGTATAAGGTTCTTCAGAGCACAATGCTTGGATCTCTAATACTCTTCTGGCCAATGTAATAGCTACTTGGAATAGAGTTTTCATGGTAAGTAAATTTCAATTTCTTCCAGTGGCTCAAATGGAACTTTAATGGGAGCATTAAGTACTAGAGGTAAGTCCCAAGGAGGCACCACCTGTTTGGTAGGTGGTCTAATCCTCGAAACTGCTCTAACAAAAATCTCAATTTGAGAGGATCCAGAGCCCATCTGGAATTTGTCAAGGCTGATATCGCCGAAACGTGGACTTTCAAAGTGCTCAGACTAAGTCCTTTATCCAGACCCTCTTGAAAGAAGTTCAGGATGCCTGCTACCCTAGGTGCATCACAAGGTATTACCTTATCCACCATCCAGGAACAGGACATTCCCCATATGTTATAGTAGGAGGCCGACGTAGAGCATTTCCTGGATCTTAGGGTATTAGAGACAGATTCTGACAGGCCCAATTTCAAGAGGTTGTTTTTCCTCAAGAACCATGCCACTAACTGAAGTGAATAGGGTTCTGGATGCACCACTGGACCCTGGACGAGCAAATCCCCTCTCAGAGGAAGTATTATTGGGACTCTTTGGCTCATTCATAACAGGAGCGGCAACCAAGGTCTCCTCAGCCATGATGGGATGGTTGCGATCACTGTGCAATTTTCCTTCCAAATTTTCCTTAGTACTATGCTGATTAGTGGTATTGGTGGAAAAAATGTAAGCCAGTTTGAACTCCCACTTTTGAGAGAGGGCATCCTGGGCTTCGGCTTGGTTGTCTTTCCATCTCGAGTAGAATCTGGTTGTTTGCGCGTTCCTCGCCGTGGCAATCAAGTCTATTTGCGGTGTCCCCCATGTCCTTACTATCTGAAGGAATACTTCCCTATTTAGAGACCATTCCCCTGGCTCCATACTTGCTCTGCTCAGAAAATCTGCTAAAGTATTTTCTGTTCCCGGTAAGTATACTGCTTTCAGGTCTTTCAGGTGAATCATGGCCCAATGCATAATTGGTTGTAGTTGTGAAAGCAGCTGATGGCTCTTCGTGCCTCCTTGGTGGTTCAGGTAGGCAGCAACCACCCTGTTGTCTGTTCTTACCAGCAGCCTCTTTCCCTTCAGGTAAGTTGCAAAAGACATCAGTGCTTTGAAGACTGCCCTCATCTCCAGAATGTTCCATACTCCTTGCGCAACAAGGTTCTTGTAGTGAGCTCCCCATCCTCTTGTACTTGCATCTGTAGTAATTACTTCCCGTTGGGGATCTTCCAGGGGGAAACCTTTGGTCAAGTTGTATCCTTCTGTCCACCACCTTAGGTGAAGCTTCAGGTCTTGTGGAAGTATAATCCATTGATCCCAGTTCAATGCAGACTTTTTGATCTGTGTGAGGAAATTCATCTGAGCCTGTCTCGCCTTCCAATGTGCCCATCTGACTAGACCTATGGTCGACGTGAGGGATCCCACGACACTCATATAGTCTTGTCCTTGGAAGTATTCCTAAAATCTTGATCCGAGCGATGCGATCTTGGGAAAGAGAGAGAGTTGAAGCTTCTGTGTCTATATTCGCTCCAAGGAACACTATGTGTCTGGATGGAATGAGATTGCTTTTTTCTCTGTTTGTGAGCCACCCAAATTACTATAATGTTAAGATCACCTCTTCTGTCTGCTTGACTGCTATGTGGTATTCCTGTGCTACTACCAGGATATCGTCCAAGTAGTGGAATACTTGGATTCCTCTTTTTCTTAGGATTGCAATGACCGTTATGAGGACCTTCGAGAATGTTCTCGGTGCCAAACTGAGACCAAATGGCATGCCCTGGAACTGATAGTGTTTCCCCCACAACCAGAACCTTAGGAACTTCTGATGTGATGGATGTATCGGGATTTGGTAGTATGCATCTTTCAGGTCTATCGGATGTTAGCCAGTCGCCCCGATTTATGGCCTGTTTTATGGATGCGATAGACTCCATCTTGAAAGACATATTCTTGAGGTATAGATTTATTCTCTTCAGGTCCAGAATCAGTCTAAATTTTTCGTTTGGATTGGGAGCCAAAAATACATTCGAATAGAATCCTCTGCATTCCTCCATTCGAGGGACTTGCTTGATGACCGCTTGAGTGATCAGCTGCTGAAGGCAGTTTTCCATTGCCTTCCGTTTCACACCTGCAAACACCCTTGATTGATGAAACATGAATTTTTTTGGAAATTCTTCGAATTCTAGTTTGTATGTTACCCATACCGGAAAGAAGTGTTGTAGACGGCCCCCTTCTGTTCCAGTCTGGACGTCCTGACCTTCATAATGATTTTGTGCTCTGACGGGTACCTCTACCTCTAGATCCTCTATTGGAGGAAGAGGATTGAAATCTCCACTGGGATCTACAATATTCCCTTCCTGGCTTGTATGACCTGCTATCGCGAAATGACCTCTCTTTGTAGAACTTGTCCTTGTAAGGTGCACTGTAGGGTCTTCTGTGTGACTGGTAAAAATGCTTTCTTCCCATCTGCGGCTTTTTGGATGGCATCATCCAGGACTTTACCAAATAATCTTTCTCCTTGGAAAGGTAATGCACAAAGGCTGGCTTTCGAGGGTAGTCCGCTCCCCAGGAATGGAGCCAATGTGCTCTTCTAGCTGCCACAGATAATGCAAGGCTTTTTGAGAGAGATTTTGTGACATCTAAAGCGGATTCAGAAATAGTCTGTTACCAGTTTAGTGTCTTTAAGGGATTCCAATAAATTTTCTCTGCTCATGCCACTGGTTATGTCTTCTTCTATATTCCCAATCCAGACCTTCATGCTTCTCGCTACTGATGTTAAAGCTGCCGTTGGGTGTAAACCCAATCCAATTGCCAGATATTGTTGACCAGATTAGAGTCCATTCTTTTTTCCATATGCTCTTTCAGGTACGCCATGCTATCAATAGGAAGTATGGTCTTTTTTGCTAATCGAATCACCGCAGCGTCAATCTTTGGAATGGTTTTCCAATGCTTTACTTCCTCTGATGCAAGCGGGTACATTGTTTTCACTTTCGCTTGAAGAGCGAGTCTCTTTTCTGGTTTGGCCCATTTAGAATTGATCAATTATTTTATAGTCGAGTGCAGCGGAAAAGTAGGTCTGATAGATCTCAAATCTTCGAAGAAGACATCTGAAGCTGATACTTCCCTGCTATATTCTTTGATTTTTAATGTACTTAACCAGAGAAATAAGCTTGTCCACTTTCCTGGAGTCCAGAGACTTCCAGTATTCACAGTACTCCTCATCATCTGAAAATGGATCATGTAGCTCCAGGCTGGATCCCGAAGAGACAGAAGCCTCTCTATACCTTTTGGTTGCCCCTTTAGATGCTGACTGAAACCCTTCAGAGATGGCATCTGAATTCCATTTCTTTAAGTCTGTTTGGGATGAACTTCTTTTAGTTTGCCTCTCCGCTATTTCTTCCATACATTGGAAGCACAGGTTCTTCCCCTCTGGGGCTTTTGAACTGCAGCCCATGCAGCGATTAGTTTTCTGCGTCCTCTTCCTTGGAGATGAATCCTGAGAGGTTCTAGGGCTGAAAAAAACAAGGCCATATGTTAATACTTTCAGGCCGTCAATGCACTTTTTTTTTTTGTACCCCCATGAACTGGACTCACCTTTTTTTTTCTAGTTTTGCTTCTAAGGGAGGTGGGAGAAGAATCCATCTAATATAAACAAAGTAACTAAATTAGAACCATCCCAGATAATTTTTAAATATTTTTGTAATATTTCCAGCTTTAACTAACCTTGTGGAAGAAACCAGGACGCTAAGGCAGCTACAGTGAAACAAATGCCTGAATTTTACATTTCCCGGGTAAAATCTAGCCGCAGTATACTTTTATACCACTAGATCATAGCTTACCGTGCATGCGCGAAAGTCCCGCGGCCGCAATGTTGGAGCTTCAATTGCCGAATAGCTGAAAACAGGAACCATAACCTGCTGGATCCTGTGGATTCCCTGTAAAAGGTAAGATGGCTTCCCACTCTCCCTAGACAGGGGTAAAAACTGACTATTAGACATTAGTCTAGTCCCTGCTGCTGGGGATGATCGGATTGGTGATAGTTCCCACGGTGGAGTGCCTTTACTAAAAACAGACTTAAACCAGTTAGTGCTGCCAGTGCAGTCTGTTTACTGGTTTCTTCAGGGGGAGAGAGGCTGAACTCCCCCTGGAAGAACCATGCTAAACACGGTAGTGAGCCCAGAAAAAAAAAATATTGTTTAAAGGGACCTTAAAATCCCTGTCTGTCAACTGGGACAGGAAAAAAAGACTGAGGGGTCTAGAGGGGAGGGTGTCACAATAGCTTAAGCTTGCATTTAAAAACAAAAATAATTCACTGTAATAGATTGAATAGCAGTTAGTTGTCTGCCAGCTTCTGTGTCAGGCTCACAGTGGATACTGTGCCCACTTGCCCAGTGCCACCACTCATATCTGGTGTCACAATAGCTTAAGCTTGCATTTAAAAACAAATTTTTTTTTCACTGTAATAGATTGAATAGCAGTTTGTTGTCTGCCAGCTTCTGTGTCAGACTCACAGTGGATACTGTGCCCACTTGCCCAGTGCCACCACTCATATCTGGTGTCACAATAGCTTAAGTTTGCATTTAAAAACAAAAACTTTTTTTCACTGTAATAGATTGAATAGCAGTTAATTTTCTGCCAGCTTCTGTGTCATGCTCACAGTGGATACTGTGCCCACTTGCCCAGTGCCACCACTCATATCTGGTGTCACAATAGCTTAAGCTTGCATTTAAAAACATTTTTTTCACTGTAATAGATTGAATAGCAGTTAGTTGTCTGCCAGCTTCTGTGTCAGGCTCACAGTGGATACTGTGCCCACTTGCCCAGTGCCACCACTCATACCTGGTGTCACAATAGCTTAAGCATGCATTTAAAAACAAAAAATGTATTTTCACTGTAATAGATTGAATAGCAGTTAGTTGTCTGCCAGCTTCTGTGTCAGGATCACAGTGGATACTGTGCCCACTTGCCCAGTGCCACCACTCATATCTGGTGTCACAATAGCTTAAGCTTGCATTTAAAAACAAAAAAAATCACTTTAATAGATTGAATAGCAGTTAGTTGTCTGCCAGCTTCTGTGTCAGACTCACAGTGGATACTGTGCCCACTTGCCCAGTGCCACAACTCATATCTGGTGTCACAATAGCTTAAGCTTGCATTTAAAAACAAAACTTTTTTCACTGTAATAGATTGAATAGCAGTTAGTTGTCTGCCAGCTTCTGTGTCAGGCTCACAGTGGATACTGTGCCCACTTGCCCAGTGCCACCACTCATATCTGGTGTCACAATAGCTTAAGCTTGCATTTAAAAACAAAAACAAAAATGCACTGTAATAGATTGAATAGCAGTTGTCTGCCAGCTTCTGTGTCAGGCTCACAGTGGATACTGTGCCCACTTGCCCAGTGCCACCACTCATATCTGGTGTGACAATAGCTTAAGCTTGCATTTAAAAACAAAAATGCACTGTAATAGATTGAATAGCAGTTGTCTGCCAGCTTCTGTGTCAGGCTCACAGTGGATACTGTGCCCACTTGCCCAGTGCCACCACTCATATCTGGTGTCACAATAGCTTAAGCTTGCATTTAAAAACTTTTTTTTTCACTGTAATAGATTGAATAGCAGTTAATTGTCTGCCAGCTTCTGTGTCAGGCTCACAGTGGATACTGTGCCCACTTGCCCAGTGCCACCACTCATATCTGGTGTCACAATAGCTTAAGCTTGCATTTAAAAACATTTGTTTTCACTGTAATAGATTGAATAGCAGTTAGTTGTCTGCCAGCTTCTGTGTCAGGCTCACAGTGGATACTGTGCCCACTTGCCCAGTGACACCACTCATACCTGGTGTCACAATAGCTTAAGCTTGCATTTAAAAACAAAAACAAAAATGCACTGTAATAGATTGAATAGCAGTTAGTTGTCTGCCAGCTTCTGTGTCAGGCTCACAGTGGATACTGTGCCCACTTGCCCAGTGCCACCACTCATATCTGGTGTCACAATAGCTTAAGCTTGCATTTAATAACAAAAAAAATCATTTCACTGTAATAGATTGAATAGCAGTTAGTTGTCTGCCAGCTTCTGTGTCAGGCTCACAGTGGATACTGTGCCCACTTGCCCAGTGACACCACTCATACCTGGTGTCACAATAGCTTAAGCTTGCATTTAAAAACAAAAACAAAAATGCACTGTAATAGATTGAATAGCAGTTAGTTGTCTGCCAGCTTCTGTGTCAGGCTCACAGTGGATACTGTGCCCACTTGCCCAGTGCCACCACTCATATCTGGTGTCACAATAGCTTAAGCTTGCATTTAAAAACAAAAACTTTTTTCACTGTAATAGATTGAATAGCAGTTAGTTGTCTGCCAGCTTCTGTGTCAGGCTCACAGTGGATACTGTGCCCACTTGCCCAGTGCCACCACTCATATCTGGTGTCACAATAGCTTAAGCTTGCATTTAAAAACAAAAAATATTTTCACTGTAATAGATTGAATAGCAGTTAGTTGTCTGCCAGCTTCTGTGTCAGGCTCACAGTGGATACTGTGCCCACTTGCCCAGTGCCACCACTCATATCTGGTGTCACAATAGCTTAAGCTTGCATTTAAAAACAAAACTTTTTTCACTGTAATAGATTGAATAGCAGTTAGTTGTCTGCCAGCTTATGTGTCAGGCTCACAGTGGATACTGTGCCCACTTGCCCAGTGCCACCACTCATACCCGGTGTCACAATAGCTTAAGCTTGCATTTAAAAACAAAAAAAGTATTTTCACTGTAACAGATTGAATAGCAGTTAGTTGTCTGCCAGCTTCTGTGTCAGGCTCACAGTGGATACTGTGCCCACTTGCCCAGTGCCACCACTCATATCTGGTGTCACAATAGCTTAAGCTTGCATTTAAAAACAAAAAATTGTTTTCACTGTAATAGATTGAATAGCAGTTAGTTGTCTGCCAGCTTCTGTGTCAGGCTCACAGTGGATACTGTGCCCACTTGCCCAGTGCCACCACTCATATCTGGTGTCACAATAGCTTAAGCTTGCATTTAAAAACCAAAAAAAATCATTTCACTGTAATAGATTGAATAGCAGTTAGTTGTCTGCCAGCTTCTGTGTCAGGCTCACAGTGGATACTGTGCCCACTTGCCCAGTGCCACCACTCATATCTGGTGTCACAATAGCTTAAGCTTGCATTTAAAAACAAAAACAAAAATGCACTGTAATAGATTGAATAGCAGTTAGTTGTCTGCCAGCTTCTGTGTCAGGCTCACAGTGGATACTGTGCCCACTTGCCCAGTGCCACCACTCATATCTGGTGTCACAATAGCTTAAGCTTGCATTTAAAAACAAAAACTTTTTTTCACTGTAATAGATTGAATAGCAGTTAGTTGTCTGCCAGCTTCTGTGTCAGGCTCACAGTGGATACTGTGCCCACTTGCCCAGTGCCACCACTCATATCTGGTGTCACAATAGCTTAAGCTTGCATTTAAAAACATTTGTTTTCACTGTAATAGATTGAATAGCAGTTAATTGTCTGCCAGCTTCTGTGTCAGGCTCACAGTAGATACTGTGCCCACTTGCCCAGTGCCACCACTTATATCTGGTGTCACAATAGCTTAAGCTTGCATTTAAAAACAAAAACATGTTTTTCACTGTAATAGATTGAATGGCAGTTAGTTGTCTGCCAGTTTCTGTGTCAGGGTCACAGTGGATACTGTGCCCACTTGCCCAGTGCCACAACTCATATCTGGTGTCACAATAGCTTAAGCTTGCATTTAAAAACAAAACTTTTTTCACTGTAATAGATTTAATAGCAGTTAGTTGTCTGCCAGCTTCTGTGTCAGGCTCACAGTGGATACTGTGCCCACTTGCCCAGTGCCACCACTCATACCTGATGTCACAATAGCTTAAGCTTGCATTTAAAAACAAAAACTTTTTTCACTGTAATAGATTGAATAGCAGTTAGTTGTCTGCCAGCTTCTGTGTCAGGCTCACAGTGGATACTGTGCCCACTTGCCCAGTGCCACCACTCATATCTGGTGTCACAATAGCTTAAGCTTGCATTTAAAAACATTTTTTTTCACTGTAATAGATTGAATAGCAGTTAGTTGTCTGCCAGCTTCTGTGTCAGGCTCACAGTGGATACTGTGCCCACTTGCCCAGTGCCACCACTCATATCTGGTGTCACAATAGTTTAAGCTTGCATTTAAAAACAAAAAAATCACTGTAATAGATTGAATAGCAGTTAGTTGTCTGCCAGCTGCTGTGTCAGGCTCACAGTGGATACTGTGCCCACTTGCCCAGTGCCACCACTCATATCTGGTGTCACAATAGCTTAAGCTTGCATTTAAAAACATTTTTTTTTCACTGTAATAGATTGAATAGCAGTTAGTTGTCTGCCAGCTTCTGTGTCAGGCTCACAGTGGATACTGTGCCCACTTGCCCAGTGCCACCACTCATATCTGGTGTCACAATAGCTTAAGCTTGCATTTAAAAACAAAAAAATAGTTTTCACTGTAATAGATTGAATAGCAGTTAGTTGTCTGCCAGCTTCTGTGTCAGGCTCACAGTGGATACTGTGCCCACTTGCCCAGTGCCACCACTCATATCTGGTGTCACAATAGCTTAAGCTTGCATTTAAAAACAAAAAATATTTTCACTGTAATAGATTGAATAGCAGTTAGTTGTCTGCCAGCTTCTGTGTCAGGCTCACAGTGGATACTGTGCCCACTTGCCCAGTGCCACCACTCATATCTGGTGTCACAATAGCTTAAGCTTGCATTTAAAAACAAAACTTTTTTCACTGTAATAGATTGAATAGCAGTTAGTTGTCTGCCAGCTTATGTGTCAGGCTCACAGTGGATACTGTGCCCACTTGCCCAGTGCCACCACTCATACCCGGTGTCACAATAGCTTAAGCTTGCATTTAAAAACAAAAAAAGTATTTTCACTGTAACAGATTGAATAGCAGTTAGTTGTCTGCCAGCTTCTGTGTCAGGCTCACAGTGGATACTGTGCCCACTTGCCCAGTGCCACCACTCATATCTGGTGTCACAATAGCTTAAGCTTTCATTTAAAAACAAAAAATTGTTTTCACTGTAATAGATTGAATAGCAGTTAGTTGTCTGCCAGCTTCTGTGTCAGGCTCACAGTGGATACTGTGCCCACTTGCCCAGTGCCACCACTCATATCTGGTGTCACAATAGCTTAAGCTTGCATTTAAAAACCAAAAAAAATCATTTCACTGTAATAGATTGAATAGCAGTTAGTTGTCTGCCAGCTTCTGTGTCAGGCTCACAGTGGATACTGTGCCCACTTGCCCAGTGCCACCACTCATATCTGGTGTCACAATAGCTTAAGCTTGCATTTAAAAACAAAAACAAAAATGCACTGTAATAGATTGAATAGCAGTTAGTTGTCTGCCAGCTTCTGTGTCAGGCTCACAGTGGATACTGTGCCCACTTGCCCAGTGCCACCACTCATATCTGGTGTCACAATAGCTTAAGCTTGCATTTAAAAACAAAAACTTTTTTTCACTGTAATAGATTGAATAGCAGTTAGTTGTCTGCCAGCTTCTGTGTCAGGCTCACAGTGGATACTGTGCCCACTTGCCCAGTGCCACCACTCATATCTGGTGTCACAATAGCTTAAGCTTGCATTTAAAAACATTTGTTTTCACTGTAATAGATTGAATAGCAGTTAATTGTCTGCCAGCTTCTGTGTCAGGCTCACAGTAGATACTGTGCCCACTTGCCCAGTGCCACAACTCATATCTGGTGTCACAATAGCTTAAGCTTGCATTTAAAAACAAAACTTTTTTCACTGTAATAGATTTAATAGCAGTTAGTTGTCTGCCAGCTTCTGTGTCAGGCTCACAGTGGATACTGTGCCCACTTGCCCAGTGCCACCACTCATATCTGGTGTCACAATAGCTTAAGCTTGCATTTAAAAACAAAAAATATTTTCACTGTAATAGATTGAATAGCAGTTAGTTGTCTGCCAGCTTCTGTGTCAGGCTCACAGTGGATACTGTGCCCACTTGCCCAGTGCCACCACTCATATCTGGTGTCACAATAGCTTAAGCTTGCATTTAAAAACAAAACTTTTTTCACTGTAATAGATTGAATAGCAGTTAGTTGTCTGCCAGCTTATGTGTCAGGATCACAGTGGATACTGTGCCCACTTGCCCAGTGCCACCACTCATACCCGGTGTCACAATAGCTTAAGCTTGCATTTAAAAACAAAAAAAGTATTTTCACTGTAACAGATTGAATAGCAGTTAGTTGTCTGCCAGCTTCTGTGTCAGGCTCACAGTGGATACTGTGCCCACTTGCCCAGTGCCACCACTCATATCTGGTGTCACAATAGCTTAAGCTTGCATTTAAAAACAAAAAATTGTTTTCACTGTAATAGATTGAATAGCAGTTAGTTGTCTGCCAGCTTCTGTGTCAGGCTCACAGTGGATACTGTGCCCACTTGCCCAGTGCCACCACTCATATCTGGTGTAACAATAGCTTAAGCTTGCATTTAAAAACCAAAAAAAATCATTTCACTGTAATAGATTGAATAGCAGTTAGTTGTCTGCCAGCTTCTGTGTCAGGCTCACAGTGGATACTGTGCCCACTTGCCCAGTGCCACCACTCATATCTGGTGTCACAATAGCTTAAGCTTGCATTTAAAAACAAAAACAAAAATGCACTGTAATAGATTGAATAGCAGTTAGTTGTCTGCCAGCTTCTGTGTCAGGCTCACAGTGGATACTGTGCCCACTTGCCCAGTGCCACCACTCATATCTGGTGTCACAATAGCTTAAGCTTGCATTTAAAAACAAAAACTTTTTTTCACTGTAATAGATTGAATAGCAGTTAGTTGTCTGCCAGCTTCTGTGTCAGGCTCACAGTGGATACTGTGCCCACTTGCCCAGTGCCACCACTCATATCTGGTGTCACAATAGCTTAAGCTTGCATTTAAAAACATTTGTTTTCACTGTAATAGATTGAATAGCAGTTAATTGTCTGCCAGCTTCTGTGTCAGGCTCACAGTAGATACTGTGCCCACTTGCCCAGTGCCACCACTTATATCTGGTGTCACAATAGCTTAAGCTTGCATTTAAAAACAAAAACATGTTTTTCACTGTAATAGATTGAATGGCAGTTAGTTGTCTGCCAGTTTCTGTGTCAGGGTCACAGTGGATACTGTGCCCACTTGCCCAGTGCCACAACTCATATCTGGTGTCACAATAGCTTAAGCTTGCATTTAAAAACAAAACTTTTTTCACTGTAATAGATTTAATAGCAGTTAGTTGTCTGCCAGCTTCTGTGTCAGGCTCACAGTGGATACTGTGCCCACTTGCCCAGTGCCACCACTCATACCTGATGTCACAATAGCTTAAGCTTGCATTTAAAAACAAAAACTTTTTTCACTGTAATAGATTGAATAGCAGTTAGTTGTCTGCCAGCTTCTGTGTCAGGCTCACAGTGGATACTGTGCCCACTTGCCCAGTGCCACCACTCATATCTGGTGTCACAATAGCTTAAGCTTGCATTTAAAAACATTTTTTTTCACTGTAATAGATTGAATAGCAGTTAGTTGTCTGCCAGCTTCTGTGTCAGGCTCACAGTGGATACTGTGCCCACTTGCCCAGTGCCACCACTCATATCTGGTGTGACAATAGCTTAAGCTTGCATTTAAAAACAAAAACAAAAATGCACTGTAATAGATTGAATACCAGTTGTCTGCCAGCTTCTGTGTCAGGCTCACAGTGGATACTGTGCCCACTTGCCCAGTGCCACCACTCATATCTGGTGTCACAATAGCTTAAGCTTGCATTTAAAAACATTTTTTTTCACTGTAATAGATTGAATAGCAGTTAATTGTCTGCCAGCTTCTGTGTCAGGCTCACAGTGGATACTGTGCCCACTTGCCCAGTGACACCACTCATATCTGGTGTCACAATAGCTTAAGCTTGCATTTAAAAACAAAAATGTGTTTTCACTGTAATAGATTGAATAGCAGTTAGTTGTCTGACAGCTTCTGTGTCAGGCTCACAGTGGATACTGTGCCCACTTGCCCAGTGCCACCACTCATATCTGGTGTCACAATAGCTTAAGCTTGCATTTAAAAAAAAAAAAAAATCATTTCACTGTAATAGATTGAATAGCAGTTAGTTGTCTGCCAGCTTCTGTGTCAGGCTCACAGTGGATACTGTGCCCACTTGCCCAGTGCCACCACTCATACCTGGTGTCACAATAGCTTAAGCTTGCATTTAAAAAAAAACTTTTTTCACTGTAATAGATTGAATAGCAGTTAGTTGTCTGCCAGCTTCTGTGTCAGGCTCACAGTGGATACTGTGCCCACTTGCCCAGTGCCACCACTCATATCTGGTGTCACAATAGCTTAAGCTTGCATTTAAAAACTAAAAAAATATTTTCACTGTAATAGATTGAATAGCAGTTAGTTGTCTGCCAGCTTCTGTGTCAGGCTCACAGTGGATACTGTGCCCACTTGCCCAGTGCCACCACTCATACCTGGTGTCACAATAGCTTAAGCTTGCATTTAAAAACAAAAAATGTATTTTCACTGTAACAGATTGAATAGCAGTTAGTTGTCTGCCAGCTTCTGTGTCAGGCTCACAGTGGATACTGTGCCCACTTGCCCAGTGCCACCACTCATATCTGGTGTCACAATAGCTTAAGCTTGCATTTAAAAACAAAAATTTATTTTCACTGTAATAGATTGAATAGCAGTTAGTTGTCTGCCAGCTTCTGTGTCAGGCTCACAGTGGATACTGTGCCCACTTGCCCAGTGCTACCACTCATATCTGGTGTCACAATAGCTTAAGCTTGCATTTAAAAACAAAAAAAATTCACTGTAATAGATTGAATAGCAGTTAGTTGTCTGCCAGCTTCTGTGTCAGGATCACAGTGGATACTGTGCCCACTTGCCCAGTGCCACCACTCATATCTGGTGTCACGATAGCTTAAGCTTGCATTTAAAAACAAAAACATTTGTTTCACTGTAATAGATTGAATAGCAGTTAGTTGTCTGCCAGCTTCTGTGTCAGGATCACAGTGGATACTCTGCCCACTTGCCCAGTGCCACCACACATATCTGGTGTCACAATAGCTTAAGCTTGCATTTAAAAACAATTTATTTTTTCACTGTAATAGATTGAATAGCAGTTAGTTGTCTGCCAGCTTCTGTGTCATGCTCACAGTAAATACTGTGCCCACTTGCCCAGTGCCACCACTCATATCTGGTGTCACAAAAGCTTAAGCTTGCATTTAAAAACAAAAACAAAAATGCACTGTAATAGATTGAATAGCAGTTGTCTGCCAGCTTCTGTGTCAGGCTCACAGTGGATACTGTGCCCACTTGCCCAGTGCCACCACTCATATCTGGTGTCACAATAGCTTAAGCTTGCATTTAAAAACATTTTTTTTCACTGTAATAGATTGAATAGCAGTTAATTGTCTGCCAGCTTCTGTGTCAGGCTCACAGTGGATACTGTGCCCACTTGCCCAGTGACACTACTCATATCTGGTGTCACAATAGCTTAAGCTTGCATTTAAAAACAAAAATGTGTTTTCACTGTAATAGATTGAATAGCAGTTAGTTGTCTGCCAGCTTCTGTGTCAGGCTCACAGTGGATACTGTGCCCACTTGCCCAGTGCCACCACTCATATCTGGTGTCACAATAGCTTAAGCTTGCATTTAAAAAAAATCATTTCACTGTAATAGATTGAATAGCAGTTAGTTGTCTGCCAGCTTCTGTGTCAGGCTCACAGTGGATACTGTGCCCACTTGCCCAGTGCCACTACCCATATCTGGTGTCACAATAGCTTAAGCTTGCATTTAAAAACAAAAACAAAAATGCACTGTAATAGATTGAATAGCAGTTAGTTTTCTGCCAGCTTCTTTGTCATGCTCACAGTGGATACTGTGCCCACTTGCCCAGTGCCACCACTCATATCTGGTGTCACAATAGCTTAAGCTTGCATTTAAAAACATTTTTTTTCCACTGTAATAGATTGAATAGCAGTTAGTTGTCTGCCAGCTTCTGTGTCAGGCTCACAGTGGATACTGTGCCCACTTGCCCAGTGCCACCACTCATATCTGGTGTCACACTAGCTTAAGCTTGCATTTAAAAACAAAAAAAATCACTTTAATAGATTGAATAGCAGTTAGTTGTCTGCCAGCTTCTGTGTCAGACTCACAGTGGATACTGTGCCCACTTGCCCAGTGCCACAACTCATATCTAGTGTCACAATAGCTTAAGCTTGCATTTAAAAACAAAACTTTTTTCACTGTAATAGATTGAATAGCAGTTAGTTGTCTGCCAGCTTATGTGTCAGGCTCACAGTGGATACTGTGCCCACTTGCCCAGTGCCACCACTCATACCTGGTGTCACAATAGCTTAAGCTTGCATTTAAAAACAAAAAAAATGTATTTTCACTGTAACAAATTGAATAGCAGTTAGTTGTCTGCCAGCTTCTGTGTCAGGCTCACAGTGGATACTGTGCCCACTTGCCCAGTGCCACCACTCATATCTGGTGTCACAATAGCTTAAGCTTGCATTTAAAAACAAAAATTTGTTTTCACTGTAATAGATTGAATAGCAGTTAGTTGTCTGCCAGCTTCTGTGTCAGGCTCACAGTGGATACTGTGCCCACTTGCCCAGTGCCACCACTCATATCTGGTGTCACAATAGCTTAAGCTTGCATTTAAAAAAAAAAAATCATTTCACTGTAATAGATTGAATAGCAGTTAGTTGTCTGCCAGCTTCTGTGTCAGGCTCACAGTGGATACTGTGCCCACTTGCCCAGTGCCACCACTCATATCTGGTGTCACAATAGCTTAAGCTTGCATTTAAAAACATTTTTTTTTCACTGTAATAGATTGAATAGCAGTTAATTGTCTGCCAGCTTCTGTGTCAGGCTCACAGTGGATACTGTGCCCACTTGCCCAGTGCCACCACTCATATCTGGTGTCACAATAGCTTAAGCTTGCATTTAAAAACAAAAAAAATCATTTCACTGTAATAGATTGAATAGCAGTTAGTTGTCTGCCAGCTTCTGTGTCAGGCTCACAGTGGATACTGTGCCCACTTGCCCAGTGCCACTACCCATATCTGGTGTCACAATAGCTTAAGCTTGCATTTAAAAACAAAAACAAAAATGCACTGTAATAGATTGAATAGCAGTTAGTTTTCTGCCAGCTTCTGTGTCATGCTCACAGTGGATACTGTGCCCACTTGCCCAGTGCCACCACTCATATCTGGTGTCACAATAGCTTAAGCTTGCATTTAAAAACATTTTTTTCACTGTAATAGATTGAATAGCAGTTAGTTGTCTGCCAGCTTCTGTGTCAGGCTCACAGTGGATACTGTGCCCACTTGCCCAGTGCCACCACTCATATCTGGTGTCACACTAGCCTAAGCTTGCATTTAAAAACAAAAAAATCACTTTAATAGATTGAATAGCAGTTAGTTGTCTGCCAGCTTCTGTGTCAGACTCACAGTGAATACTGTGCACACTTGCCCAGTGCCACAACTCATATCTGGTGTCACAATAGCTTAAGCTTGCATTTAAAAACAAAACTTTTTTCACTGTAATAGATTGAATAGCAGTTAGTTGTCTGCCAGCTTATGTGTCAGGCTCACAGTGGATACTGTGCCCACTTGCCCAGTGCCACCACTCATACCTGGTGTCACAATAGCTTAAGCTTGCATTTAAAAACAACAAAATGTATTTTCACTGTAACAGATTGAATAGCAGTTAGTTGTCTGCCAGCTTCTGTGTCAGGCTCACAGTGGATACTGTGCCCACTTGCCCAGTGCCACCACTCATATCTGGTGTCACAATAGCTTAAGCTTGCATTTAAAAACAAAAATTTGTTTTCACTGTAATAGATTGAATAGCAGTTAGTTGTCTGCCAGCTTCTGTGTCAGGCTCACAGTGGATACTGTGCCCACTTGCCCAGTGCCACCACTCATATCTGGTGTCACAATAGCTTAAGCTTGCATTTAAAAACAAAAACATTTGTTTCACTGTAATAGATTGAATAGCAGTTAGTTGTCTGCCAGCTTCTGTGTCAGACTCACAGTGGATACTGTGCCCACTTGCCCAGTGCCACAACTCATATCTGGTGTCACAATAGCTTAAGCTTGCATTTAAAAACAAAACTTTTTTCACTGTAATAGATTGAATAGCAGTTAGTTGTCTGCCAGCTTATGTGTCAGGCTCACAGTGGATACTGTGCCCACTTGCCCAGTGCCACCACTCATACCTGGTGTCACAATAGCTTAAGCTTGCATTTAAAAACAAAAAAATGTATTTTCACTGTAACAAATTGAATAGCAGTTAGTTGTCTGCCAGCTTCTGTGTCAGGCTCACAGTGGATACTGTGCCCACTTGCCCAGTGCCTCCACTCATATCTGGTGTCACAATAGCTTAAGCTTGCATTTAAAAACAAAAAATTGTTTTCACTGTAATAGATTGAATAGCAGTTAGTTGTCTGCCAGCTTCTGTGTCAGGCTCACAGTGGATACTGTGCCCACTTGCCCAGTGCCACAACTCATATCTGGTGTCACAATAGCTTAAGCTTGCATTTAAAAACAAAACTTTTTTCACTGTAATAGATTGAATAGCAGTTAGTTGTCTGCCAGCTTATGTGTCAGGCTCACAGTGGATACTGTGCCCACTTGCCCAGTGCCACAACTCATATCTGGTGTCACAATAGCTTAAGCTTGCATTTAAAAACAAAACTTTTTTCACTGTAATAGATTGAATAGCAGTTAGTTGTCTGCCAGCTTCTGTGTCAGGCTCACAGTGGATACTGTGCCCACTTGCCCAGTGCCACCACTCATACCTGGTGTCACAATAGCTTAAGCTTGCATTTAAAAACAAAAAATGTATTTTCACTGTAATAGATTGAATAGCAGTTAGTTGTCTGCCAGCTTCTGTGTCAGGCTCACAGTGGATACTGTGCCCACTTGCCCAGTGCCACCACTCATATCTGGTGTCACAATAGCTTACGCTTGCATTTAAAAACAAAAATTTATTTTCACTGTAATAGATTGAATAGCAGTTAGTTGTCTGCCAGCTTTTGTGTCAGGCTCACAGTGGATACTGTGCCCACTTGCCCAGTGCTACCACTCATATCTGGTGTCACCATAGCTTAAGCTTGCATTTAAAAACAAAAAAAATTCACTGTAATAGATTGAATAGCAGTTAGTTGTCTGCCAGCTTCTGTGTCAGGATCACAGTGGATACTGTGCCCACTTGCCCAGTGCCACCACTCATATCTGGTGTCACGATAGCTTAAGCTTGCATTTAAAAACAAAAACATTTGTTTCACTGTAATAGATTGAATAGCAGTTAGTTGTCTGCCAGCTTCTGTGTCAGGATCACAGTGGATACTCTGCCCACTTGCCCAGTGCCACCACACATATCTGGTGTCACAATAGCTTAAGCTTGCATTTAAAAACAATTTATTTTTTCACTGTAATAGATTGAATAGCAGTTAGTTGTCTGCCAGCTTCTGTGTCATGCTCACAGTAAATACTGTGCCAACTTGCCCAGTGCCACCACTCATATCTGGTGTCACAAAAGCTTAAGCTTGCATTTAAAAACAAAAACAAAAATGCACTGTAATAGATTGAATAGCAGTTGTCTGCCAGCTTCTGTGTCAGGCTCACAGTGGATACTGTGCCCACTTGCCCAGTGCCACCACTCATATCTGGTGTCACAATAGCTTAAGCTTGCATTTAAAAACATTTTTTTTCACTGTAATAGATTGAATAGCAGTTAATTGTCTGCCAGCTTCTGTGTCAGGCTCACAGTGGATACTGTGCCCACTTGCCCAGTGACACTACTCATATCTGGTGTCACAATAGCTTAAGCTTGCATTTAAAAACAAAAATGTGTTTTCACTGTAATAGATTGAATAGCAGTTAGTTGTCTGCCAGCTTCTGTGTCAGGCTCACAGTGGATACTGTGCCCACTTGCCCAGTGCCACCACTCATATCTGGTGTCACAATAGCTTAAGCTTGCATTTAAAAAAAAAATCATTTCACTGTAATAGATTGAATAGCAGTTAGTTGTCTGCCAGCTTCTGTGTCAGGCTCACAGTGGATACTGTGCCCACTTGCCCAGTGCCACTACCCATATCTGGTGTCACAATAGCTTAAGCTTGCATTTAAAAACAAAAACAAAAATGCACTGTAATAGATTGAATAGCAGTTAGTTGTCTGCCAGCTTCTGTGTCAGGCTCACAGTGGATACTGTGCCCACTTGCCCAGTGCCACCACTCATATCTGGTGTCACAATAGCTTAAGCTTGCATTTAAAAAAAAAAAATCATTTCACTGTAATAGATTGAATAGCAGTTAGTTGTCTGCCAGCTTCTGTGTCAGGCTCACAGTGGATACTGTGCCCACTTGCCCAGTGCCACCACTCATATCTGGTGTGACAATAGCTTAAGCTTGCATTTAAAAACAAAAACAAAAATGCACTGTAATAGATTGAATACCAGTTGTCTGCCAGCTTCTGTGTCAGGCTCACAGTGGATACTGTGCCCACTTGCCCAGTGCCACCACTCATATCTGGTGTCACAATAGCTTAAGCTTGCATTTAAAAACATTTTTTTTCACTGTAATAGATTGAATAGCAGTTAATTGTCTGCCAGCTTCTGTGTCAGGCTCACAGTGGATACTGTGCCCACTTGCCCAGTGACACCACTCATATCTGGTGTCACAATAGCTTAAGCTTGCATTTAAAAACAAAAATGTGTTTTCACTGTAATAGATTGAATAGCAGTTAGTTGTCTGCCAGCTTCTGTGTCAGGCTCACAGTGGATACTGTGCCCACTTGCCCAGTGCCACCACTCATATCTGGTGTCACAATAGCTTAAGCTTGCATTTAAAAAAAAAAAAATCATTTCACTGTAATAGATTGAATAGCAGTTAGTTGTCTGCCAGCTTCTGTGTCAGGCTCACAGTGGATACTGTGCCCACTTGCCCAGTGCCACCACTCATACCTGGTGTCACAATAGCTTAAGCTTGCATTTAAAAAAAAACTTTTTTCACTGTAATAGATTGAATAGCAGTTAGTTGTCTGCCAGCTTCTGTGTCAGGCTCACAGTGGATACTGTGCCCACTTGCCCAGTGCCACCACTCATATCTGGTGTCACAATAGCTTAAGCTTGCATTTAAAAACTAAAAAAATATTTTCACTGTAATAGATTGAATAGCAGTTAGTTGTCTGCCAGCTTCTGTGTCAGGCTCACAGTGGATACTGTGCCCACTTGCCCAGTGCCACCACTCATACCTGGTGTCACAATAGCTTAAGCTTGCATTTAAAAACAAAAAATGTATTTTCACTGTAACAGATTGAATAGCAGTTAGTTGTCTGCCAGCTTCTGTGTCAGGCTCACAGTGGATACTGTGCCCACTTGCCCAGTGCCACCACTCATATCTGGTGTCACAATAGCTTAAGCTTGCATTTAAAAACAAAAATTTATTTTCACTGTAATAGATTGAATAGCAGTTAGTTGTCTGCCAGCTTCTGTGTCAGGCTCACAGTGGATACTGTGCCCACTTGCCCAGTGCTACCACTCATATCTGGTGTCACAATAGCTTAAGCTTGCATTTAAAAACAAAAAAAAATCACTGTAATAGATTGAATAGCAGTTAGTTGTCTGCCAGCTTCTGTGTCAGGATCACAGTGGATACTGTGCCCACTTGCCCAGTGCCACCACTCATATCTGGTGTCACGATAGCTTAAGCTTGCATTTAAAAACAAAAACATTTGTTTCACTGTAATAGATTGAATAGCAGTTAGTTGTCTGCCAGCTTCTGTGTCAGGATCACAGTGGATACTCTGCCCACTTGCCCAGTGCCACCACACATATCTGGTGTCACAATAGCTTAAGCTTGCATTTAAAAACAATTTATTTTTTCACTGTAATAGATTGAATAGCAGTTAGTTGTCTGCCAGCTTCTGTGTCATGCTCACAGTAAATACTGTGCCCACTTGCCCAGTGCCACCACTCATATCTGGTGTCACAAAAGCTTAAGCTTGCATTTAAAAACAAAAACAAAAATGCACTGTAATAGATTGAATAGCAGTTGTCTGCCAGCTTCTGTGTCAGGCTCACAGTGGATACTGTGCCCACTTGCCCAGTGCCACCACTCATATCTGGTGTCACAATAGCTTAAGCTTGCATTTAAAAACATTTTTTTTCACTGTAATAGATTGAATAGCAGTTAATTGTCTGCCAGCTTCTGTGTCAGGCTCACAGTGGATACTGTGCCCACTTGCCCAGTGACACTACTCATATCTGGTGTCACAATAGCTTAAGCTTGCATTTAAAAACAAAAATGTGTTTTCACTGTAATAGATTGAATAGCAGTTAGTTGTCTGCCAGCTTCTGTGTCAGGCTCACAGTGGATACTGTGCCCACTTGCCCAGTGCCACCACTCATATCTGGTGTCACAATAGCTTAAGCTTGCATTTAAAAAAAAAATCATTTCACTGTAATAGATTGAATAGCAGTTAGTTGTCTGCCAGCTTCTGTGTCAGGCTCACAGTGGATACTGTGCCCACTTGCCCAGTGCCACTACCCATATCTGGTGTCACAATAGCTTAAGCTTGCATTTAAAAACAAAAACAAAAATGCACTGTAATAGATTGAATAGCAGTTAGTTGTCTGCCAGCTTCTGTGTCAGGCTCACAGTGGATACTGTGCCCACTTGCCCAGTGCCACCACTCATATCTGGTGTCACAATAGCTTAAGCTTGCATTTAAAAACAAAACTTTTTTCACTGTAATAGATTGAATAGCAGTTAGTTTTCTGCCAGCTTCTTTGTCATGCTCACAGTGGATACTGTGCCCACTTGCCCAGTGCCACCACTCATATCTGGTGTCACAATAGCTTAAGCTTGCATTTAAAAACATTTTTTTTCCACTGTAATAGATTGAATAGCAGTTAGTTGTCTGCCAGCTTCTGTGTCAGGCTCACAGTGGATACTGTGCCCACTTGCCCAGTGCCACCACTCATATCTGGTGTCACACTAGCTTAAGCTTGCATTTAAAAACAAAAAAAATCACTTTAATAGATTGAATAGCAGTTAGTTGTCTGCCAGCTTCTGTGTCAGACTCACAGTGGATACTGTGCCCACTTGCCCAGTGCCACAACTCATATCTAGTGTCACAATAGCTTAAGCTTGCATTTAAAAACAAAACTTTTTTCACTGTAATAGATTGAATAGCAGTTAGTTGTCTGCCAGCTTATGTGTCAGGCTCACAGTGGATACTGTGCCCACTTGCCCAGTGCCACCACTCATACCTGGTGTCACAATAGCTTAAGCTTGCATTTAAAAACAAAAAAAATGTATTTTCACTGTAACAAATTGAATAGCAGTTAGTTGTCTGCCAGCTTCTGTGTCAGGCTCACAGTGGATACTGTGCCCACTTGCCCAGTGCCACCACTCATATCTGGTGTCACAATAGCTTAAGCTTGCATTTAAAAACAAAAATTTGTTTTCACTGTAATAGATTGAATAGCAGTTAGTTGTCTGCCAGCTTCTGTGTCAGGCTCACAGTGGATACTGTGCCCACTTGCCCAGTGCCACCACTCATATCTGGTGTCACAATAGCTTAAGCTTGCATTTAAAAAAAAAAAATCATTTCACTGTAATAGATTGAATAGCAGTTAGTTGTCTGCCAGCTTCTGTGTCAGGCTCACAGTGGATACTGTGCCCACTTGCCCAGTGCCACCACTCATATCTGGTGTCACAATAGCTTAAGCTTGCATTTAAAAACATTTTTTTTTCACTGTAATAGATTGAATAGCAGTTAATTGTCTGCCAGCTTCTGTGTCAGGCTCACAGTGGATACTGTGCCCACTTGCCCAGTGCCACCACTCATATCTGGTGTCACAATAGCTTAAGCTTGCATTTAAAAACAAAAAAAAATCATTTCACTGTAATAGATTGAATAGCAGTTAGTTGTCTGCCAGCTTCTGTGTCAGGCTCACAGTGGATACTGTGCCCACTTGCCCAGTGCCACTACCCATATCTGGTGTCACAATAGCTTAAGCTTGCATTTAAAAACAAAAACAAAAATGCACTGTAATAGATTGAATAGCAGTTAGTTTTCTGCCAGCTTCTGTGTCATGCTCACAGTGGATACTGTGCCCACTTGCCCAGTGCCACCACTCATATCTGGTGTCACAATAGCTTAAGCTTGCATTTAAAAACATTTTTTTCACTGTAATAGATTGAATAGCAGTTAGTTGTCTGCCAGCTTCTGTGTCAGGCTCACAGTGGATACTGTGCCAACTTGCCCAGTGCCACCACTCATATCTGGTGTCACACTAGCCTAAGCTTGCATTTAAAAACAAAAAAATCACTTTAATAGATTGAATAGCAGTTAGTTGTCTGCCAGCTTCTGTGTCAGACTCACAGTGAATACTGTGCCCACTTGCCCAGTGCCACAACTCATATCTGGTGTCACAATAGCTTAAGCTTGCATTTAAAAACAAAACTTTTTTCACTGTAATAGATTGAATAGCAGTTAGTTGTCTGCCAGCTTATGTGTCAGGCTCACAGTGGATACTGTGCCCACTTGCCCAGTGCCACCACTCATACCTGGTGTCACAATAGCTTAAGCTTGCATTTAAAAACAACAAAATGTATTTTCACTGTAACAGATTGAATAGCAGTTAGTTGTCTGCCAGCTTCTGTGTCAGGCTCACAGTGGATACTGTGCCCACTTGCCCAGTGCCACCACTCATATCTGGTGTCACAATAGCTTAAGCTTGCATTTAAAAACAAAAATTTGTTTTCACTGTAATAGATTGAATAGAAGTTAGTTGTCTGCCAGCTTCTGTGTCAGGCTCACAGTGGATACTGTGCCCACTTGCCCAGTGCCACCACTCATATCTGGTGTCACAGTAGCTTAAGCTTGCATTTAAAAACAAAAACATTTGTTTCACTGTAATAGATTGAATAGCAGTTAGTTGTCTGCCAGCTTCTGTGTCAGACTCACAGAGGATACTGTGCCCACTTGCCCAGTGCCACAACTCATATCTGGTGTCACAATAGCTTAAGCTTGCATTTAAAAACAAAACTTTTTTCACTGTAATAGATTGAATAGCAGTTAGTTGTCTGCCAGCTTATGTGTCAGGCTCACAGTGGATACTGTGCCCACTTGCCCAGTGCCACCACTCATACCTGGTGTCACAATAGCTTAAGCTTGCATTTAAAAACAAAAAAATGTATTTTCACTGTAACAAATTGAATAGCAGTTAGTTGTCTGCCAGCTTCTGTGTCAGGCTCACAGTGGATACTGTGCCCACTTGCCCAGTGCCACCACTCATATCTGGTGTCACAATAGCTTAAGCTTGCATTTAAAAACAAAAAAAAATCATTTCACTGTAATAGATTGAATAGCAGTTAGTTGTCTGCCAGCTTCTGTGTCAGGCTCACAGTGGATACTGTGCCCACTTGCCCAGTGCCACAACTCATATCTGGTGTCACAATAGCTTAAGCTTGCATTTAAAAACAAAAACAAAAATGCACTGTAATAGATTGAATAGCAGTTAGTTTTCTGCCAGCTTCTGTGTCATGCTCACAGTGGATACTGTGCCCACTTGCCCAGTGCCACCACTCATATCTGGTGTCACAATAGCTTAAGCTTGCATTTAAAAACATTTTTTTCACTGTAATAGATTGAATAGCAGTTAGTTGTCTGCCAGCTTCTGTGTCAGGCTCACAGTGGATACTGTGCCAACTTGCCCAGTGCCACCACTCATATCTGGTGTCACACTAGCCTAAGCTTGCATTTAAAAACAAAAAAATCACTTTAATAGATTGAATAGCAGTTAGTTGTCTGCCAGCTTCTGTGTCAGACTCACAGTGAATACTGTGCCCACTTGCCCAGTGCCACAACTCATATCTGGTGTCACAATAGCTTAAGCTTGCATTTAAAAACAAAACTTTTTTCACTGTAATAGATTGAATAGCAGTTAGTTGTCTGCCAGCTTATGTGTCAGGCTCACAGTGGATACTGTGCCCACTTGCCCAGTGCCACCACTCATACCTGGTGTCACAATAGCTTAAGCTTGCATTTAAAAACAACAAAATGTATTTTCACTGTAACAGATTGAATAGCAGTTAGTTGTCTGCCAGCTTCTGTGTCAGGCTCACAGTGGATACTGTGCCCACTTGCCCAGTGCCACCACTCATATCTGGTGTCACAATAGCTTAAGCTTGCATTTAAAAACAAAAATTTGTTTTCACTGTAATAGATTGAATAGCAGTTAGTTGTCTGCCAGCTTCTGTGTCAGGCTCACAGTGGATACTGTGCCCACTTGCCCAGTGCCACCACTCATATCTGGTGTCACAATAGCTTAAGCTTGCATTTAAAAACAAAAACATTTGTTTCACTGTAATAGATTGAATAGCAGTTAGTTGTCTGCCAGCTTCTGTGTCAGACTCACAGAGGATACTGTGCCCACTTGCCCAGTGCCACAACTCATATCTGGTGTCACAATAGCTTAAGCTTGCATTTAAAAACAAAACTTTTTTCACTGTAATAGATTGAATAGCAGTTAGTTGTCTGCCAGCTTATGTGTCAGGCTCACAGTGGATACTGTGCCCACTTGCCCAGTGCCACCACTCATACCTGGTGTCACAATAGCTTAAGCTTGCATTTAAAAACAAAAAAATGTATTTTCACTGTAACAAATTGAATAGCAGTTAGTTGTCTGCCAGCTTCTGTGTCAGGCTCACAGTGGATACTGTGCCCACTTGCCCAGTGCCTCCACTCATATCTGGTGTCACAATAGCTTAAGCTTGCATTTAAAAACAAAAAATTGTTTTCACTGTAATAGATTGAATAGCAGTTAGTTGTCTGCCAGCTTCTGTGTCAGGCTCACAGTGGATACTGTGCCCACTTGCCCAGTGCCACAACTCATATCTGGTGTCACAATAGCTTAAGCTTGCATTTAAAAACAAAACTTTTTTCACTGTAATAGATTGAATAGCAGTTAGTTGTCTGCCAGCTTATGTGTCAGGCTCACAGTGGATACTGTGCCCACTTGCCCAGTGCCACAACTCATATCTGGTGTCACAATAGCTTAAGCTTGCATTTAAAAACAAAACTTTTTTCACTGTAATAGATTGAATAGCAGTTAGTTGTCTGCCAGCTTCTGTGTCAGGCTCACAGTGGATACTGTGCCCACTTGCCCAGTGCCACCACTCATACCTGGTGTCACAATAGCTTAAGCTTGCATTTAAAAACAAAAAATGTATTTTCACTGTAATAGATTGAATAGCAGTTAGTTGTCTGCCAGCTTCTGTGTCAGGCTCACAGTGGATACTGTGCCCACTTGCCCAGTGCCACCACTCATATCTGGTGTCACAATAGCTTACGCTTGCATTTAAAAACAAAAATTTATTTTCACTGTAATAGATTGAATAGCAGTTAGTTGTCTGCCAGCTTTTGTGTCAGGCTCACAGTGGATACTGTGCCCACTTGCCCAGTGCTACCACTCATATCTGGTGTCACAATAGCTTAAGCTTGCATTTAAAAACAAAAAAAATTCACTGTAATAGATTGAATAGCAGTTAGTTGTCTGCCAGCTTCTGTGTCAGGATCACAGTGGATACTGTGCCCACTTGCCCAGTGCCACCACTCATATCTGGTGTCACGATAGCTTAAGCTTGCATTTAAAAACAAAAACATTTGTTTCACTGTAATAGATTGAATAGCAGTTAGTTGTCTGCCAGCTTCTGTGTCAGGATCACAGTGGATACTCTGCCCACTTGCCCAGTGCCACCACACATATCTGGTGTCACAATAGCTTAAGCTTGCATTTAAAAACAATTTATTTTTTCACTGTAATAGATTGAATAGCAGTTAGTTGTCTGCCAGCTTCTGTGTCATGCTCACAGTAAATACTGTGCCAACTTGCCCAGTGCCACCACTCATATCTGGTGTCACAAAAGCTTAAGCTTGCATTTAAAAACAAAAACAAAAATGCACTGTAATAGATTGAATAGCAGTTGTCTGCCAGCTTCTGTGTCAGGCTCACAGTGGATACTGTGCCCACTTGCCCAGTGCCACCACTCATATCTGGTGTCACAATAGCTTAAGCTTGCATTTAAAAACATTTTTTTTTCACTGTAATAGATTGAATAGCAGTTAATTGTCTGCCAGCTTCTGTGTCAGGCTCACAGTGGATACTGTGCCCACTTGCCCAGTGCCACCACTCATATCTGGTGTCACAATAGCTTAAGCTTGCATTTAAAAACAAAAAAAATCATTTCACTGTAATAGATTGAATAGCAGTTAGTTGTCTGCCAGCTTCTGTGTCAGGCTCACAGTGGATACTGTGCCTACTTGCCCAGTGCCACTACCCATATCTGGTGTCACAATAGCTTAAGCTTGCATTTAAAAACAAAAACAAAAATGCACTGTAATAGATTGAATAGCAGTTAGTTTTCTGCCAGCTTCTGTGTCATGCTCACAGTGGATACTGTGCCCACTTGCCCAGTGCCACCACTCATATCTGGTGTCACAATAGCTTAAGCTTGCATTTAAAAACATTTTTTTCACTGTAATAGATTGAATAGCAGTTAGTTGTCTGCCAGCTTCTGTGTCAGGCTCACAGTGGATACTGTGCCCACTTGCCCAGTGCCACCACTCATATCTGGTGTCACACTAGCCTAAGCTTGCATTTAAAAACAAAAAAATCACTTTAATAGATTGAATAGCAGTTAGTTGTCTGCCAGCTTCTGTGTCAGACTCACAGTGAATACTGTGCCCACTTGCCCAGTGCCACAACTCATATCTGGTGTCACAATAGCTTAAGCTTGCATTTAAAAACAAAACTTTTTTCACTGTAATAGATTGAATAGCAGTTAGTTGTCTGCCAGCTTATGTGTCAGGCTCACAGTGGATACTGTGCCCACTTGCCCAGTGCCACCACTCATACCTGGTGTCACAATAGCTTAAGCTTGCATTTAAAAACAAAAAAATGTATTTTCACTGTAACAGATTGAATAGCAGTTAGTTGTCTGCCAGCTTCTGTGTCAGGCTCACAGTGGATACTGTGCCCACTTGCCCAGTGCCACCACTCATATCTGGTGTCACAATAGCTTAAGCTTGCATTTAAAAACATTTTTTTCACTGTAATAGATTGAATAGCAGTTAGTTGTCTGCCAGCTTCTGTGTCAGGCTCACAGTGGATACTGTGCCCACTTGCCCAGTGCCACCACTCATATCTGGTGTCACACTAGCCTAAGCTTGCATTTAAAAACAAAAAAATCACTTTAATAGATTGAATAGCAGTTAGTTGTCTGCCAGCTTCTGTGTCAGACTCACAGTGAATACTGTGCCCACTTGCCCAGTGCCACAACTCATATCTGGTGTCACAATAGCTTAAGCTTGCATTTAAAAACAAAACTTTTTTCACTGTAATAGATTGAATAGCAGTTAGTTGTCTGCCAGCTTATGTGTCAGGCTCACAGTGGATACTGTGCCCACTTGCCCAGTGCCACCACTCATATCTGGTGTCACAATAGCTTAAGCTTGCATTTAAAAACAAAAAAAATCATTTCACTGTAATAGATTGAATAGCAGTTAGTTGTCTGCCAGCTTCTGTGTCAGGCTCACAGTGGATACTGTGCCCACTTGCCCAGTGCCACCACTTATATCTGGTGTCACAATAGCTTAAGCTTGCATTTAAAAACAAAAATAATTCACTGTAATAGATTGAATAGCAGTTAATTGTCTGCCAGCTTCTGTGTCAGGCTCACAGTGGATACTGTGCCCACTTGCCCAGTGACACTACTCATATCTGGTGTCACAATAGCTTAAGCTTGCATTTAAAAACAAAAATGTGTTTTCACTGTAATAGATTGAATAGCAGTTAGTTGTCTGCCAGCTTCTGTGTCAGGCTCACAGTGGATACTGTGCCCACTTGCCCAGTGCCACCACTCATATCTGGTGTCACAATAGCTTAAGCTTGCATTTAAAAACATTTTTTTCACTGTAATAGATTGAATAGCAGTTAGTTGTCTGCCAGCTTCTGTGTCAGGCTCACAGTGGATACTGTGCCCACTTGCCCAGTGCCACCACTCATATCTGGTGTCACGATAGCTTAAGCTTGCATTTAAAAACAAAAACATTTGTTTCACTGTAATAGATTGAATAGCAGTTAGTTGTCTGCCAGCTTCTGTGTCAGGATCACAGTGGATACTCTGCCCACTTGCCCAGTGCCACCACACATATCTGGTGTCACAATAGCTTAAGCTTGCATTTAAAAACAATTTATTTTTTCACTGTAATAGATTGAATAGCAGTTAGTTGTCTGCCAGCTTCTGTGTCATGCTCACAGTAAATACTGTGCCAACTTGCCCAGTGCCACCACTCATATCTGGTGTCACAAAAGCTTAAGCTTGCATTTAAAAACAAAAACAAAAATGCACTGTAATAGATTGAATAGCAGTTGTCTGCCAGCTTCTGTGTCAGGCTCACAGTGGATACTGTGCCCACTTGCCCAGTGCCACCACTCATATCTGGTGTCACAATAGCTTAAGCTTGCATTTAAAAACATTTTTTTTTCACTGTAATAGATTGAATAGCAGTTAATTGTCTGCCAGCTTCTGTGTCAGGCTCACAGTGGATACTGTGCCCACTTGCCCAGTGCCACCACTCATATCTGGTGTCACAATAGCTTAAGCTTGCATTTAAAAACAAAAAAAATCATTTCACTGTAATAGATTGAATAGCAGTTAGTTGTCTGCCAGCTTCTGTGTCAGGCTCACAGTGGATACTGTGCCTACTTGCCCAGTGCCACTACCCATATCTGGTGTCACAATAGCTTAAGCTTGCATTTAAAAACAAAAACAAAAATGCACTGTAATAGATTGAATAGCAGTTAGTTTTCTGCCAGCTTCTGTGTCATGCTCACAGTGGATACTGTGCCCACTTGCCCAGTGCCACCACTCATATCTGGTGTCACAATAGCTTAAGCTTGCATTTAAAAACATTTTTTTCACTGTAATAGATTGAATAGCAGTTAGTTGTCTGCCAGCTTCTGTGTCAGGCTCACAGTGGATACTGTGCCCACTTGACCAGTGCCACCACTCATATCTGGTGTCACACTAGCCTAAGCTTGCATTTAAAAACAAAAAAATCACTTTAATAGATTGAATAGCAGTTAGTTGTCTGCCAGCTTCTGTGTCAGACTCACAGTGAATACTGTGCCCACTTGCCCAGTGCCACAACTCATATCTGGTGTCACAATAGCTTAAGCTTGCATTTAAAAACAAAACTTTTTTCACTGTAATAGATTGAATAGCAGTTAGTTGTCTGCCAGCTTATGTGTCAGGCTCACAGTGGATACTGTGCCCACTTGCCCAGTGCCACCACTCATACCTGGTGTCACAATAGCTTAAGCTTGCATTTAAAAACAAAAAAATGTATTTTCACTGTAACAGATTGAATAGCAGTTAGTTGTCTGCCAGCTTCTGTGTCAGGCTCACAGTGGATACTGTGCCCACTTGCCCAGTGCCACCACTCATATCTGGTGTCACAATAGCTTAAGCTTGCATTTAAAAACATTTTTTTCACTGTAATAGATTGAATAGCAGTTAGTTGTCTGCCAGCTTCTGTGTCAGGCTCACAGTGGATACTGTGCCCACTTGCCCAGTGCCACCACTCATATCTGGTGTCACACTAGCCTAAGCTTGCATTTAAAAACAAAAAAATCACTTTAATAGATTGAATAGCAGTTAGTTGTCTGCCAGCTTCTGTGTCAGACTCACAGTGAATACTGTGCCCACTTGCCCAGTGCCACAACTCATATCTGGTGTCACAATAGCTTAAGCTTGCATTTAAAAACAAAACTTTTTTCACTGTAATAGATTGAATAGCAGTTAGTTGTCTGCCAGCTTATGTGTCAGGCTCACAGTGGATACTGTGCCCACTTGCCCAGTGCCACCACTCATATCTGGTGTCACAATAGCTTAAGCTTGCATTTAAAAACAAAAAAAATCATTTCACTGTAATAGATTGAATAGCAGTTAGTTGTCTGCCAGCTTCTGTGTCAGGCTCACAGTGGATACTGTGCCCACTTGCCCAGTGCCACCACTTATATCTGGTGTCACAATAGCTTAAGCTTGCATTTAAAAACAAAAATAATTCACTGTAATAGATTGAATAGCAGTTAATTGTCTGCCAGCTTCTGTGTCAGGCTCACAGTGGATACTGTGCCCACTTGCCCAGTGACACTACTCATATCTGGTGTCACAATAGCTTAAGCTTGCATTTAAAAACAAAAATGTGTTTTCACTGTAATAGATTGAATAGCAGTTAGTTGTCTGCCAGCTTCTGTGTCAGGCTCACAGTGGATACTGTGCCCACTTGCCCAGTGCCACCACTCATATCTGGTGTCACAATAGCTTAAGCTTGCATTTAAAAAAAAAATCATTTCACTGTAATAGATTGAATAGCAGTTAGTTGTCTGCCAGCTTCTGTGTCAGGCTCACAGTGGATACTGTGCCCACTTGCCCAGTGCCACTACCCATATCTGGTGTCACAATAGCTTAAGCTTGCATTTAAAAACAAAAACAAAAATGCACTGTAATAGATTGAATAGCAGTTAGTTGTCTGCCAGCTTCTGTGTCAGGCTCACAGTGGATACTGTGCCCACTTGCCCAGTGCCACCACTCATATCTGGTGTCACAATAGCTTAAGCTTGCATTTAAAAACATTTTTTTTCCACTGTAATAGATTGAATAGCAGTTAGTTGTCTGCCAGCTTCTGTGTCAGGCTCACAGTGGATACTGTGCCCACTTGCCCAGTGCCACCACTCATATCTGGTGTCACACTAGCTTAAGCTTGCATTTAAAAACAAAAAAAAATCACTTTAATAGATTGAATAGCAGTTAGTTGTCTGCCAGCTTCTGTGTCAGACTCACAGTGGATACTGTGCCCACTTGCCCAGTGCCACAACTCATATCTAGTGTCACAATAGCTTAAGCTTGCATTTAAAAACAAAACTTTTTTCACTGTAATAGATTGAATAGCAGTTAGTTGTCTGCCAGCTTATGTGTCAGGCTCACAGTGGATACTGTGCCCACTTGCCCAGTGCCACCACTCATACCTGGTGTCACAATAGCTTAAGCTTGCATTTAAAAACAAAAAAAATGTATTTTCACTGTAACAAATTGAATAGCAGTTAGTTGTCTGCCAGCTTCTGTGTCAGGCTCACAGTGGATACTGTGCCCACTTGCCCAGTGCCACCACTCATATCTGGTGTCACAATAGCTTAAGCTTGCATTTAAAAACAAAAATTTGTTTTCACTGTAATAGATTGAATAGCAGTTAGTTGTCTGCCAGCTTCTGTGTCAGGCTCACAGTGGATACTGTGCCCACTTGCCCAGTGCCACCACTCATATCTGGTGTCACAATAGCTTAAGCTTGCATTTAAAAACAAAAAAAATCATTTCACTGTAATAGATTGAATAGCAGTTAGTTGTCTGCCAGCTTCTGTGTCAGGCTCACAGTGGATACTGTGCCCACTTGCCCAGTGCCACCACTCATATCTGGTGTCACAATAGCTTAAGCTTGCATTTAAAAACATTTTTTTTTCACTGTAATAGATTGAATAGCAGTTAATTGTCTGCCAGCTTCTGTGTCAGGCTCACAGTGGATACTGTGCCCACTTGCCCAGTGCCACCACTCATATCTGGTGTCACAATAGCTTAAGCTTGCATTTAAAAACAAAAAAAATCATTTCACTGTAATAGATTGAATAGCAGTTAGTTGTCTGCCAGCTTCTGTGTCAGGCTCACAGTGGATACTGTGCCTACTTGCCCAGTGCCACTACCCATATCTGGTGTCACAATAGCTTAAGCTTGCATTTAAAAACAAAAACAAAAATGCACTGTAATAGATTGAATAGCAGTTAGTTTTCTGCCAGCTTCTGTGTCATGCTCACAGTGGATACTGTGCCCACTTGCCCAGTGCCACCACTCATATCTGGTGTCACAATAGCTTAAGCTTGCATTTAAAAACATTTTTTTCACTGTAATAGATTGAATAGCAGTTAGTTGTCTGCCAGCTTCTGTGTCAGGCTCACAGTGGATACTGTGCCCACTTGCCCAGTGCCACCACTCATATCTGGTGTCACACTAGCCTAAGCTTGCATTTAAAAACAAAAAAATCACTTTAATAGATTGAATAGCAGTTAGTTGTCTGCCAGCTTCTGTGTCAGACTCACAGTGAATACTGTGCCCACTTGCCCAGTGCCACAACTCATATCTGGTGTCACAATAGCTTAAGCTTGCATTTAAAAACAAAACTTTTTTCACTGTAATAGATTGAATAGCAGTTAGTTGTCTGCCAGCTTATGTGTCAGGCTCACAGTGGATACTGTGCCCACTTGCCCAGTGCCACCACTCATACCTGGTGTCACAATAGCTTAAGCTTGCATTTAAAAACAAAAAAATGTATTTTCACTGTAACAGATTGAATAGCAGTTAGTTGTCTGCCAGCTTCTGTGTCAGGCTCACAGTGGATACTGTGCCCACTTGCCCAGTGCCACCACTCATATCTGGTGTCACAATAGCTTAAGCTTGCATTTAAAAACAAAAATTTGTTTTCACTGTAATAGATTGAATAGCAGTTAGTTGTCTGCCAGCTTCTGTGTCAGGCTCACAGTGGATACTGTGCCCACTTGCCCAGTGCCACCACTCATATCTGGTGTCACAATAGCTTAAGCTTGCATTTAAAAACAAAAACATTTGTTTCACTGTAATAGATTGAATAGCAGTTAGTTGTCTGCCAGCTTCTGTGTCAGACTCACAGTGGATACTGTGCCCACTTGCCCAGTGCCACAACTCATATCTGGTGTCACAATAGCTTAAGCTTGCATTTAAAAACAAAACTTTTTTCACTGTAATAGATTGAATAGCAGTTAGTTGTCTGCCAGCTTATGTGTCAGGCTCACAGTGGATACTGTGCCCACTTGCCCAGTGCCACCACTCATACCTGGTGTCACAATAGCTTAAGCTTGCATTTAAAAACAAAAAAATGTATTTTCACTGTAACAAATTGAATAGCAGTTAGTTGTCTGCCAGCTTCTGTGTCAGGCTCACAGTGGATACTGTGCCCACTTGCCCAGTGCCTCCACTCATATCTGGTGTCACAATAGCTTAAGCTTGCATTTAAAAACAAAAAATTGTTTTCACTGTAATAGATTGAATAGCAGTTAGTTGTCTGCCAGCTTCTGTGTCAGGCTCACAGTGGATACTGTGCCCACTTGCCCAGTGCCACAACTCATATCTGGTGTCACAATAGCTTAAGCTTGCATTTAAAAACAAAACTTTTTTCACTGTAATAGATTGAATAGCAGTTAGTTGTCTGCCAGCTTATGTGTCAGGCTCACAGTGGATACTGTGCCCACTTGCCCAGTGCCACAACTCATATCTGGTGTCACAATAGCTTAAGCTTGCATTTAAAAACAAAACTTTTTTCACTGTAATAGATTGAATAGCAGTTAGTTGTCTGCCAGCTTCTGTGTCAGGCTCACAGTGGATACTGTGCCCACTTGCCCAGTGCCACCACTCATACCTGGTGTCACAATAGCTTAAGCTTGCATTTAAAAACAAAAAATGTATTTTCACTGTAACAGATTGAATAGCAGTTAGTTGTCTGCCAGCTTCTGTGTCAGGCTCACAGTGGATACTGTGCCCACTTGCCCAGTGCCACCACTCATATCTGGTGTCACAATAGCTTAAGCTTGCATTTAAAAACAAAAAAAATCATTTCACTGTAATAGATTGAATAGCAGTTAGTTGTCTGCCAGCTTCTGTGTCAGGCTCACAGTGGATACTGTGCCCACTTGCCCAGTGCCACCACTCATATCTGGTGTCACAATAGCTTAAGCTTGCATTTAAAAACATTTTTTTTTCACTGTAATAGATTGAATAGCAGTTAATTGTCTGCCAGCTTCTGTGTCAGGCTCACAGTGGATACTGTGCCCACTTGCCCAGTGCCACCACTCATATCTGGTGTCACAATAGCTTAAGCTTGCATTTAAAAACAAAAAAAATCATTTCACTGTAATAGATTGAATAGCAGTTAGTTGTCTGCCAGCTTCTGTGTCAGGCTCACAGTGGATACTGTGCCTACTTGCCCAGTGCCACTACCCATATCTGGTGTCACAATAGCTTAAGCTTGCATTTAAAAACAAAAACAAAAATGCACTGTAATAGATTGAATAGCAGTTAGTTTTCTGCCAGCTTCTGTGTCATGCTCACAGTGGATACTGTGCCCACTTGCCCAGTGCCACCACTCATATCTGGTGTCACAATAGCTTAAGCTTGCATTTAAAAACATTTTTTTCACTGTAATAGATTGAATAGCAGTTAGTTGTCTGCCAGCTTCTGTGTCAGGCTCACAGTGGATACTGTGCCCACTTGCCCAGTGCCACCACTCATATCTGGTGTCACACTAGCCTAAGCTTGCATTTAAAAACAAAAAAATCACTTTAATAGATTGAATAGCAGTTAGTTGTCTGCCAGCTTCTGTGTCAGACTCACAGTGAATACTGTGCCCACTTGCCCAGTGCCACAACTCATATCTGGTGTCACAATAGCTTAAGCTTGCATTTAAAAACAAAACTTTTTTCACTGTAATAGATTGAATAGCAGTTAGTTGTCTGCCAGCTTATGTGTCAGGCTCACAGTGGATACTGTGCCCACTTGCCCAGTGCCACCACTCATACCTGGTGTCACAATAGCTTAAGCTTGCATTTAAAAACAAAAAAATGTATTTTCACTGTAACAGATTGAATAGCAGTTAGTTGTCTGCCAGCTTCTGTGTCAGGCTCACAGTGGATACTGTGCCCACTTGCCCAGTGCCACCACTCATATCTGGTGTCACAATAGCTTAAGCTTGCATTTAAAAACAAAAATTTGTTTTCACTGTAATAGATTGAATAGCAGTTAGTTGTCTGCCAGCTTCTGTGTCAGGCTCACAGTGGATACTGTGCCCACTTGCCCAGTGCCACCACTCATATCTGGTGTCACAATAGCTTAAGCTTGCATTTAAAAACAAAAACATTTGTTTCACTGTAATAGATTGAATAGCAGTTAGTTGTCTGCCAGCTTCTGTGTCAGACTCACAGTGGATACTGTGCCCACTTGCCCAGTGCCACAACTCATATCTGGTGTCACAATAGCTTAAGCTTGCATTTAAAAACAAAACTTTTTTCACTGTAATAGATTGAATAGCAGTTAGTTGTCTGCCAGCTTATGTGTCAGGCTCACAGTGGATACTGTGCCCACTTGCCCAGTGCCACCACTCATACCTGGTGTCACAATAGCTTAAGCTTGCATTTAAAAACAAAAAAATGTATTTTCACTGTAACAAATTGAATAGCAGTTAGTTGTCTGCCAGCTTCTGTGTCAGGCTCACAGTGGATACTGTGCCCACTTGCCCAGTGCCTCCACTCATATCTGGTGTCACAATAGCTTAAGCTTGCATTTAAAAACAAAAAATTGTTTTCACTGTAATAGATTGAATAGCAGTTAGTTGTCTGCCAGCTTCTGTGTCAGGCTCACAGTGGATACTGTGCCCACTTGCCCAGTGCCACAACTCATATCTGGTGTCACAATAGCTTAAGCTTGCATTTAAAAACAAAACTTTTTTCACTGTAATAGATTGAATAGCAGTTAGTTGTCTGCCAGCTTATGTGTCAGGCTCACAGTGGATACTGTGCCCACTTGCCCAGTGCCACAACTCATATCTGGTGTCACAATAGCTTAAGCTTGCATTTAAAAACAAAACTTTTTTCACTGTAATAGATTGAATAGCAGTTAGTTGTCTGCCAGCTTCTGTGTCAGGCTCACAGTGGATACTGTGCCCACTTGCCCAGTGCCACCACTCATACCTGGTGTCACAATAGCTTAAGCTTGCATTTAAAAACAAAAAATGTATTTTCACTGTAACAGATTGAATAGCAGTTAGTTGTCTGCCAGCTTCTGTGTCAGGCTCACAGTGGATACTGTGCCCACTTGCCCAGTGCCACCACTCATATCTGGTGTCACAATAGCTTAAGCTTGCATTTAAAAACAAAAATTTATTTTCACTGTAATAGATTGAATAGCAGTTAGTTGTCTGCCAGCTTCTGTGTCAGGCTCACAGTGGATACTGTGCCCACTTGCCCAGTGCTACCACTCATATCTGGTGTCACAATAGCTTAAGCTTGCATTTAAAAACAAAAAAAAATCACTGTAATAGATTGAATAGCAGTTAGTTGTCTGCCAGCTTCTGTGTCAGGATCACAGTGGATACTGTGCCCACTTGCCCAGTGCCACCACTCATATCTGGTGTCACGATAGCTTAAGCTTGCATTTAAAAACAAAAACATTTGTTTCACTGTAATAGATTGAATAGCAGTTAGTTGTCTGCCAGCTTCTGTGTCAGGATCACAGTGGATACTCTGCCCACTTGCCCAGTGCCACCACACATATCTGGTGTCACAATAGCTTAAGCTTGCATTTAAAAACAATTTATTTTTTCACTGTAATAGATTGAATAGCAGTTAGTTGTCTGCCAGCTTCTGTGTCATGCTCACAGTAAATACTGTGCCCACTTGCCCAGTGCCACCACTCATATCTGGTGTCACAAAAGCTTAAGCTTGCATTTAAAAACAAAAACAAAAATGCACTGTAATAGATTGAATAGCAGTTGTCTGCCAGCTTCTGTGTCAGGCTCACAGTGGATACTGTGCCCACTTGCCCAGTGCCACCACTCATATCTGGTGTCACAATAGCTTAAGCTTGCATTTAAAAACATTTTTTTTCACTGTAATAGATTGAATAGCAGTTAATTGTCTGCCAGCTTCTGTGTCAGGCTCACAGTGGATACTGTGCCCACTTGCCCAGTGACACTACTCATATCTGGTGTCACAATAGCTTAAGCTTGCATTTAAAAACAAAAATGTGTTTCACTGTAATAGATTGAATAGCAGTTAGTTGTCTGCCAGCTTCTGTGTCAGGCTCACAGTGGATACTGTGCCCACTTGCCCAGTGCCACCACTCATATCTGGTGTCACAATAGCTTAAGCTTGCATTTAAAAAAAAAATCATTTCACTGTAATAGATTGAATAGCAGTTAGTTGTCTGCCAGCTTCTGTGTCAGGCTCACAGTGGATACTGTGCCCACTTGCCCAGTGCCACTACCCATATCTGGTGTCACAATAGCTTAAGCTTGCATTTAAAAACAAAAACAAAAATGCACTGTAATAGATTGAATAGCAGTTAGTTGTCTGCCAGCTTCTGTGTCAGGCTCACAGTGGATACTGTGCCCACTTGCCCAGTGCCACCACTCATATCTGGTGTCACAATAGCTTAAGCTTGCATTTAAAAACAAAACTTTTTTCACTGTAATAGATTGAATAGCAGTTAGTTTTCTGCCAGCTTCTTTGTCATGCTCACAGTGGATACTGTGCCCACTTGCCCAGTGCCACCACTCATATCTGGTGTCACAATAGCTTAAGCTTGCATTTAAAAACATTTTTTTTCCACTGTAATAGATTGAATAGCAGTTAGTTGTCTGCCAGCTTCTGTGTCAGGCTCACAGTGGATACTGTGCCCACTTGCCCAGTGCCACCACTCATATCTGGTGTCACACTAGCTTAAGCTTGCATTTAAAAACAAAAAAAATCACTTTAATAGATTGAATAGCAGTTAGTTGTCTGCCAGCTTCTGTGTCAGACTCACAGTGGATACTGTGCCCACTTGCCCAGTGCCACAACTCATATCTAGTGTCACAATAGCTTAAGCTTGCATTTAAAAACAAAACTTTTTTCACTGTAATAGATTGAATAGCAGTTAGTTGTCTGCCAGCTTATGTGTCAGGCTCACAGTGGATACTGTGCCCACTTGCCCAGTGCCACCACTCATACCTGGTGTCACAATAGCTTAAGCTTGCATTTAAAAACAAAAAAAATGTATTTTCACTGTAACAAATTGAATAGCAGTTAGTTGTCTGCCAGCTTCTGTGTCAGGCTCACAGTGGATACTGTGCCCACTTGCCCAGTGCCACCACTCATATCTGGTGTCACAATAGCTTAAGCTTGCATTTAAAAACAAAAATTTGTTTTCACTGTAATAGATTGAATAGCAGTTAGTTGTCTGCCAGCTTCTGTGTCAGGCTCACAGTGGATACTGTGCCCACTTGCCCAGTGCCACCACTCATATCTGGTGTCACAATAGCTTAAGCTTGCATTTAAAAACAAAAAAAATCATTTCACTGTAATAGATTGAATAGCAGTTAGTTGTCTGCCAGCTTCTGTGTCAGGCTCACAGTGGATACTGTGCCCACTTGCCCAGTGCCACCACTCATATCTGGTGTCACAATAGCTTAAGCTTGCATTTAAAAACATTTTTTTTTCACTGTAATAGATTGAATAGCAGTTAATTGTCTGCCAGCTTCTGTGTCAGGCTCACAGTGGATACTGTGCCCACTTGCCCAGTGCCACCACTCATATCTGGTGTCACAATAGCTTAAGCTTGCATTTAAAAACAAAAAAAATCATTTCACTGTAATAGATTGAATAGCAGTTAGTTGTCTGCCAGCTTCTGTGTCAGGCTCACAGTGGATACTGTGCCTACTTGCCCAGTGCCACTACCCATATCTGGTGTCACAATAGCTTAAGCTTGCATTTAAAAACAAAAACAAAAATGCACTGTAATAGATTGAATAGCAGTTAGTTTTCTGCCAGCTTCTGTGTCATGCTCACAGTGGATACTGTGCCCACTTGCCCAGTGCCACCACTCATATCTGGTGTCACAATAGCTTAAGCTTGCATTTAAAAACATTTTTTTCACTGTAATAGATTGAATAGCAGTTAGTTGTCTGCCAGCTTCTGTGTCAGACTCACAGTGAATACTGTGCCCACTTGCCCAGTGCCACAACTCATATCTGGTGTCACAATAGCTTAAGCTTGCATTTAAAAACAAAACTTTTTTCACTGTAATAGATTGAATAGCAGTTAGTTGTCTGCCAGCTTATGTGTCAGGCTCACAGTGGATACTGTGCCCACTTGCCCAGTGCCACCACTCATACCTGGTGTCACAATAGCTTAAGCTTGCATTTAAAAACAAAAAAATGTATTTTCACTGTAACAGATTGAATAGCAGTTAGTTGTCTGCCAGCTTCTGTGTCAGGCTCACAGTGGATACTGTGCCCACTTGCCCAGTGCCACCACTCATATCTGGTGTCACAATAGCTTAAGCTTGCATTTAAAAACAAAAATTTGTTTTCACTGTAATAGATTGAATAGCAGTTAGTTGTCTGCCAGCTTCTGTGTCAGGCTCACAGTGGATACTGTGCCCACTTGCCCAGTGCCACCACTCATATCTGGTGTCACAATAGCTTAAGCTTGCATTTAAAAACAAAAACATTTGTTTCACTGTAATAGATTGAATAGCAGTTAGTTGTCTGCCAGCTTCTGTGTCAGACTCACAGTGGATACTGTGCCCACTTGCCCAGTGCCACAACTCATATCTGGTGTCACAATAGCTTAAGCTTGCATTTAAAAACAAAACTTTTTTCACTGTAATAGATTGAATAGCAGTTAGTTGTCTGCCAGCTTCTGTGTCAGGCTCACAGTGGATACTGTGCCCACTTGCCCAGTGCCACCACTCATATCTGGTGTCACAATAGCTTAAGCTTGCATTTAAAAACAAAAAAAATCATTTCACTGTAATAGATTGAATAGCAGTTAGTTGTCTGCCAGCTTCTGTGTCAGGCTCACAGTGGATACTGTGCCTACTTGCCCAGTGCCACTACCCATATCTGGTGTCACAATAGCTTAAGCTTGCATTTAAAAACAAAAACAAAAATGCACTGTAATAGATTGAATAGCAGTTAGTTGTCTGCCAGCTTCTGTGTCAGGCTCACAGTGGATACTGTGCCCACTTGCCCAGTGCCACCACTCATATCTGGTGTCACAATAGCTTAAGCTTGCATTTAAAAACAAAAAAATAGTTTTCACTGTAATAGATTGAATAGCAGTTAGTTGTCTGCCAGCTTCTGTGTCAGGCTCACAGTGGATACTGTGCCCACTTGCCCAGTGCCACCACTCATATCTGGTGTCACAATAGCTTAAGCTTGCATTTAAAAACAAAAAATATTTTCACTGTAATAGATTGAATAGCAGTTAGTTGTCTGCCAGCTTCTGTGTCAGGTTCACAGTGGATACTGTGCCCACTTGCCCAGTGCCACCACTCATATCTGGTGTCACAATAGCTTAAGCTTGCATTTAAAAACAAAACTTTTTTCACTGTAATAGATTGAATAGCAGTTAGTTGTCTGCCAGCTTATGTGTCAGGCTCACAGTGGATACTGTGCCCACTTGCCCAGTGCCACCACTCATACCCGGTGTCACAATAGCTTAAGCTTGCATTTAAAAACAAAAAAAGTATTTTCACTGTAACAGATTGAATAGCAGTTAGTTGTCTGCCAGCTTCTGTGTCAGGCTCACAGTGGATACTGTGCCCACTTGCCCAGTGCCACCACTCATATCTGGTGTCACAATAGCTTAAGCTTGCATTTAAAAACAAAAAATTGTTTTCACTGTAATAGATTGAATAGCAGTTAGTTGTCTGCCAGCTTCTGTGTCAGGCTCACAGTGGATACTGTGCCCACTTGCCCAGTGCCACCACTCATATCTGGTGTCACAATAGCTTAAGCTTGCATTTAAAAACCAAAAAAAATCATTTCACTGTAATAGATTGAATAGCAGTTAGTTGTCTGCCAGCTTCTGTGTCAGGCTCACAGTGGATACTGTGCCCACTTGCCCAGTGCCACCACTCATATCTGGTGTCACAATAGCTTAAGCTTGCATTTAAAAACAAAAACAAAAATGCACTGTAATAGATTGAATAGCAGTTAGTTGTCTGCCAGCTTCTGTGTCAGGCTCACAGTGGATACTGTGCCCACTTGCCCAGTGCCACCACTCATATCTGGTGTCACAATAGCTTAAGCTTGCATTTAAAAACAAAAACTTTTTTTCACTGTAATAGATTGAATAGCAGTTAGTTGTCTGCCAGCTTCTGTGTCAGGCTCACAGTGGATACTGTGCCCACTTGCCCAGTGCCACCACTCATATCTGGTGTCACAATAGCTTAAGCTTGCATTTAAAAACATTTGTTTTCACTGTAATAGATTGAATAGCAGTTAATTGTCTGCCAGCTTCTGTGTCAGGCTCACAGTAGATACTGTGCCCACTTGCCCAGTGCCACCACTTATATCTGGTGTCACAATAGCTTAAGCTTGCATTTAAAAACAAAAACATGTTTTTCACTGTAATAGATTGAATGGCAGTTAGTTGTCTGCCAGTTTCTGTGTCAGGGTCACAGTGGATACTGTGCCCACTTGCCCAGTGCCACAACTCATATCTGGTGTCACAATAGCTTAAGCTTGCATTTAAAAACAAAACTTTTTTTCACTGTAATAGATTTAATAGCAGTTAGTTGTCTGCCAGCTTCTGTGTCAGGCTCACAGTGGATACTGTGCCCACTTGCCCAGTGCCACCACTCATACCTGATGTCACAATAGCTTAAGCTTGCATTTAAAAACAAAAACTTTTTTCACTGTAATAGATTGAATAGCAGTTAGTTGTCTGCCAGCTTCTGTGTCAGGCTCACAGTGGATACTGTGCCCACTTGCCCAGTGCCACCACTCATATCTGGTGTCACAATAGCTTAAGCTTGCATTTAAAAACATTTTTTTTCACTGTAATAGATTGAATAGCAGTTAGTTGTCTGCCAGCTTCTGTGTCAGGCTCACAGTGGATACTGTGCCCACTTGCCCAGTGCCACCACTCATATCTGGTGTCACAATAGTTTAAGCTTGCATTTAAAAACAAAAAAATTACTGTAATAGATTGAATAGCAGTTAGTTGTCTGCCAGCTGCTGTGTCAGGCTCACAGTGGATACTGTGCCCACTTGCCCAGTGCCACCACTCATACCTGGTGTCACAATAGCTTAAGCTTGCATTTAAAAACTAAAAACATATTTTCACTGTAATAGATTGAATAGCAGTTAGTTGTCTGCCAGCTTCTGTGTCAGGCTCACAGTGGATACTGTGCCCACTTGCCCAGTGCCACCACTCATACCTGGTGTCACAATAGCTTAAGCTTGCATTTAAAAACAAAAAATGTTTTTTCACTGTAACAGATTGAATAGCAGTTAGTTGTCTGCCAGCTTCTGTGTCAGGCTCACAGTGGATACTGTGCCCACTTGCCCAGTGCCACCACTCATATCTGGTGTCACAATAGCTTAAGCTTGCATTTAAAAACAAAAATTTGTTTTCACTGTAATAGATTGAATAGCAGTTAGTTGTCTGCCAGCTTCTGTGTCAGGCTCACAGTGGATACTGTGCCCACTTGCCCAGTGCTACCACTCATATCTGGTGTCACAATAGCTTAAGCTTGCATTTAAAAACAAAAAAATTCACTGTAATAGATTGAATAGCAGTTAGTTGTCTGCCAGCTTCTGTGTCAGGATCACAGTGGATACTGTGCCCACTTGCCCAGTGCCACCACTCATATCTGGTGCCACAATAGCTTAAGCTTGCATTTAAAAACAAAAACATTTGTTTCACTGTAATAGACTGAATAGCAGTTAGTTGTCTGCCAGCTTCTGTATCAGGATCACAGTGGATACTCTGCCCACTTGCCCAGTGCCACCACACATATCTGGTGTCACAATAGCTTAAGCTTGCATTTAAAAACAATTTATTTTCTCACTGTAATAGATTGAATAGCAGTTAGTTGTCTGCCAGCTTCTGTGTCATGCTCACAGTGGATACTGTGCCCAGTGCCACCACTCATATCTGGTGTCACAATAGCTTAAGCTTGCATTTAAAAACAAAAAAAATCATTTCACTGTAATAGATTGAATAGCAGTTAGTTGTCTGCCAGCTTCTGTGTCAGGCTCACAGTGGATACTGTGCCCACTTGCCCAGTGCCACCACTCATATCTGGTGTGACAATAGCTTAAGCTTGCATTTAAAAACAAAAACAAAAATGCACTGTAATAGATTGAATACCAGTTGTCTGCCAGCTTCTGTGTCAGGCTCACAGTGGATACTGTGCCCACTTGCCCAGTGCCACCACTCATATCTGGTGTCACAATAGCTTAAGCTTGCATTTAAAAACATTTTTTTTCACTGTAATAGATTGAATAGCAGTTAATTGTCTGCCAGCTTCTGTGTCAGGCTCACAGTGGATACTGTGCCCACTTGCCCAGTGACACCACTCATATCTGGTGTCACAATAGCTTAAGCTTGCATTTAAAAACAAAAATGTGTTTTCACTGTAATAGATTGAATAGCAGTTAGTTGTCTGCCAGCTTCTGTGTCAGGCTCACAGTGGATACTGTGCCCACTTGCCCAGTGCCACCACTCATATCTGGTGTCACAATAGCTTAAGCTTGCATTTAAAAAAAAAAAAAATCATTTCACTGTAATAGATTGAATAGCAGTTAGTTGTCTGCCAGCTTATGTGTCAGGCTCACAGTGGATACTGTGCCCACTTGCCCAGTGCCACCACTCATACCTGGTGTCACAATAGCTTAAGCTTGCATTTAAAAAAAAACCTTTTTTCACTGTAATAGATTGAATAGCAGTTAGTTGTCTGCCAGCTTCTGTGTCAGGCTCACAGTGGATACTGTGCCCACTTGCCCAGTGCCACCACTCATATCTGGTGTCACAATAGCTTAAGCTTGCATTTAAAAACTAAAAAAATATTTTCACTGTAATAGATTGAATAGCAGTTAGTTGTCTGCCAGCTTCTGTGTCAGGCTCACAGTGGATACTGTGCCCACTTGCCCAGTGCCACCACTCATACCTGGTGTCACAATAGCTTAAGCTTGCATTTAAAAACAAAAAATGTATTTTCACTGTAACAGATTGAATAGCAGTTAGTTGTCTGCCAGCTTCTGTGTCAGGCTCACAGTGGATACTGTGCCCACTTGCCCAGTGCTACCACTCATATCTGGTGTCACAATAGCTTAAGCTTGCATTTAAAAACAAAAAAAATTCACTGTAATAGATTGAATAGCAGTTAGTTGTCTGCCAGCTTCTGTGTCAGGATCACAGTGGATACTGTGCCCACTTGCCCAGTGCCACCACTCATATCTGGTGTCACGATAGCTTAAGCTTGCATTTAAAAACAAAAACATTTGTTTCACTGTAATAGATTGAATAGCAGTTAGTTGTCTGCCAGCTTCTGTGTCAGGATCACAGTGGATACTCTGCCCACTTGCCCAGTGCCACCACACATATCTGGTGTCACAATAGCTTAAGCTTGCATTTAAAAACAATTTATTTTTTCACTGTAATAGATTGAATAGCAGTTAGTTGTCTGCCAGCTTCTGTGTCATGCTCACAGTAAATACTGTGCCCACTTGCCCAGTGCCACCACTCATATCTGGTGTCACAAAAGCTTAAGCTTGCATTTAAAAACAAAAACAAAAATGCACTGTAATAGATTGAATAGCAGTTGTCTGCCAGCTTCTGTGTCAGGCTCACAGTGGATACTGTGCCCACTTGCCCAGTGCCACCACTCATATCTGGTGTCACAATAGCTTAAGCTTGCATTTAAAAACATTTTTTTTCACTGTAATAGATTGAATAGCAGTTAATTGTCTGCCAGCTTCTGTGTCAGGCTCACAGTGGATACTGTGCCCACTTGCCCAGTGACACTACTCATATCTGGTGTCACAATAGCTTAAGCTTGCATTTAAAAACAAAAATGTGTTTTCACTGTAATAGATTGAATAGCAGTTAGTTGTCTGCCAGCTTCTGTGTCAGGCTCACAGTGGATACTGTGCCCACTTGCCCAGTGCCACCACTCATATCTGGTGTCACAATAGCTTAAGCTTGCATTTAAAAAAAAAATCATTTCACTGTAATAGATTGAATAGCAGTTAGTTGTCTGCCAGCTTCTGTGTCAGGCTCACAGTGGATACTGTGCCCACTTGCCCAGTGCCACTACCCATATCTGGTGTCACAATAGCTTAAGCTTGCATTTAAAAACAAAAACAAAAATGCACTGTAATAGATTGAATAGCAGTTAGTTGTCTGCCAGCTTCTGTGTCAGGCTCACAGTGGATACTGTGCCCACTTGCCCAGTGCCACCACTCATATCTGGTGTCACAATAGCTTAAGCTTGCATTTAAAAACAAAACTTTTTTCACTGTAATAGATTGAATAGCAGTTAGTTTTCTGCCAGCTTCTTTGTCATGCTCACAGTGGATACTGTGCCCACTTGCCCAGTGCCACCACTCATATCTGGTGTCACAATAGCTTAAGCTTGCATTTAAAAACATTTTTTTTCCACTGTAATAGATTGAATAGCAGTTAGTTGTCTGCCAGCTTCTGTGTCAGGCTCACAGTGGATACTGTGCCCACTTGCCCAGTGCCACCACTCATATCTGGTGTCACACTAGCTTAAGCTTGCATTTAAAAACAAAAAAAATCACTTTAATAGATTGAATAGCAGTTAGTTGTCTGCCAGCTTCTGTGTCAGACTCACAGTGGATACTGTGCCCACTTGCCCAGTGCCACAACTCATATCTAGTGTCACAATAGCTTAAGCTTGCATTTAAAAACAAAACTTTTTTCACTGTAATAGATTGAATAGCAGTTAGTTGTCTGCCAGCTTATGTGTCAGGCTCACAGTGGATACTGTGCCCACTTCCCCAGTGCCACCACTCATACCTGGTGTCACAATAGCTTAAGCTTGCATTTAAAAACAAAAAAAATGTATTTTCACTGTAACAAATTGAATAGCAGTTAGTTGTCTGCCAGCTTCTGTGTCAGGCTCACAGTGGATACTGTGCCCACTTGCCCAGTGCCACCACTCATATCTGGTGTCACAATAGATTAAGCTTGCATTTAAAAACAAAAATTTGTTTTCACTGTAATAGATTGAATAGCAGTTAGTTGTCTGCCAGCTTCTGTGTCAGGCTCACAGTGGATACTGTGCCCACTTGCCCAGTGCCACCACTCATATCTGGTGTCACAATAGCTTAAGCTTGCATTTAAAAAATAAAAAATCATTTCACTGTAATAGATTGAATAGCAGTTAGTTGTCTGCCAGCTTCTGTGTCAGGCTCACAGTGGATACTGTGCCCACTTGCCCAGTGCCACCACTCATATCTGGTGTCACAATAGCTTAAGCTTGCATTTAAAAACATTTTTTTTTCACTGTAATAGATTGAATAGCAGTTAATTGTCTGCCAGCTTCTGTGTCAGGCTCACAGTGGATACTGTGCCCACTTGCCCAGTGCCACCACTCATATCTGGTGTCACAATAGCTTAAGCTTGCATTTAAAAACAAAAAAAATCATTTCACTGTAATAGATTGAATAGCAGTTAGTTGTCTGCCAGCTTCTGTGTCAGGCTCACAGTGGATACTGTGCCCACTTGCCCAGTGCCACTACCCATATCTGGTGTCACAATAGCTTAAGCTTGCATTTAAAAACAAAAACAAAAATGCACTGTAATAGATTGAATAGCAGTTAGTTTTCTGCCAGCTTCTGTGTCATGCTCACAGTGGATACTGTGCCCACTTGCCCAGTGCCACCACTCATATCTGGTGTCACAATAGCTTAAGCTTGCATTTAAAAACATTTTTTCACTGTAATAGATTGAATAGCAGTTAGTTGTCTGCCAGCTTCTGTGTCAGGCTCACAGTGGATACTGTGCCCACTTGCCCAGTGCCACCACTCATATCTGGTGTCACACTAGCCTAAGCTTGCATTTAAAAACAAAAAAATCACTTTAATAGATTGAATAGCAGTTAGTTGTCTGCCAGCTTCTGTGTCAGACTCACATTGAATACTGTGCCCACTTGCCCAGTGCCACAACTCATATCTGGTGTCACAATAGCTTAAGCTTGCATTTAAAAACAAAACTTTTTTCACTGTAATAGATTGAATAGCAGTTAGTTGTCTGCCAGCTTATGTGTCAGGCTCACAGTGGATACTGTGCCCACTTGCCCAGTGCCACCACTCATACCTGGTGTCACAATAGCTTAAGCTTGCATTTAAAAACAAAAAAATGTATTTTCACTGTAACAGATTGAATAGCAGTTAGTTGTCTGCCAGCTTCTGTGTCAGGCTCACAGTGGATACTGTGCCCACTTGCCCAGTGCCACCACTCATATCTGGTGTCACAATAGCTTAAGCTTGCATTTAAAAACAAAAATTTGTTTTCACTGTAATAGATTGAATAGCAGTTAGTTGTCTGCCAGCTTCTGTGTCAGGCTCACAGTGGATACTGTGCCCACTTGCCCAGTGCCACCACTCATATCTGGTGTCACAATAGCTTAAGCTTGCATTTAAAAACAAAAACATTTGTTTCACTGTAATAGATTGAATAGCAGTTAGTTGTCTGCCAGCTTCTGTGTCAGACTCACAGTGGATACTGTGCCCACTTGCCCAGTGCCACAACTCATATCTGGTGTCACAATAGCTTAAGCTTGCATTTAAAAACAAAACTTTTTTCACTGTAATAGATTGAATAGCAGTTAGTTGTCTGCCAGCTTATGTGTCAGGCTCACAGTGGATACTGTGCCCACTTGCCCAGTGCCACCACTCATACCTGGTGTCACAATAGCTTAAGCTTGCATTTAAAAACAAAAAAATGTATTTTCACTGTAACAAATTGAATAGCAGTTAGTTGTCTGCCAGCTTCTGTGTCAGGCTCACAGTGGATACTGTGCCCACTTGCCCAGTGCCTCCACTCATATCTGGTGTCACAATAGCTTAAGCTTGCATTTAAAAACAAAAAATTGTTTTCACTGTAATAGATTGAATAGCAGTTAGTTGTCTGCCAGCTTCTGTGTCAGGCTCACAGTGGATACTGTGCCCACTTGCCCAGTGCCACAACTCATATCTGGTGTCACAATAGCTTAAGCTTGCATTTAAAAACAAAACTTTTTTCACTGTAATAGATTGAATAGCAGTTAGTTGTCTGCCAGCTTATGTGTCAGGCTCACAGTGGATACTGTGCCCACTTGCCCCGTGCCACAACTCATATCTGGTGTCACAATAGCTTAAGCTTGCATTTAAAAACAAAACTTTTTTCACTGTAATAGATTGAATAGCAGTTAGTTGTCTGCCAGCTTCTGTGTCAGGCTCACAGTGGATACTGTGCCCACTTGCCCAGTGCCACCACTCATACCTGGTGTCACAATAGCTTAAGCTTGCATTTAAAAACAAAAAATGTATTTTCACTGTAATAGATTGAATAGCAGTTAGTTGTCTGCCAGCTTCTGTGTCAGGCTCACAGTGGATACTGTGCCCACTTGCCCAGTGCCACCACTCATATCTGGTGTCACAATAGCTTAAGCTTGCATTTAAAAACAAAAATTAATTTTCACTGTAATAGATTGAATAGCAGTTAGTTGTCTGCCAGCTTCTGTGTCAGGCTCACAGTGGATACTGTGCCCACTTGCCCAGTGCTACCACTCATATCTGGTGTCACAATAGCTTAAGCTTGCATTTAAAAACAAAAAAAATTCACTGTAATAGATTGAATAGCAGTTAGTTGTCTGCCAGCTTCTGTGTCAGGATCACAGTGGATACTGTGCCCACTTGCCCAGTGCCACCACTCATATCTGGTGTCACGATAGCTTAAGCTTGCATTTAAAAACAAAAACATTTGTTTCACTGTAATAGATTGAATAGCAGTTAGTTGTCTGCCAGCTTCTGTGTCAGGATCACAGTGGATACTCTGCCCACTTGCCCAGTGCCACCACACATATCTGGTGTCACAATAGCTTAAGCTTGCATTTAACAACAATTTATTTTTTCACTGTAATAGATTGAATAGCAGTTAGTTGTCTGCCAGCTTCTGTGTCATGCTCACAGTAAATACTGTGCCCACTTGCCCAGTGCCACCACTCATATCTGGTGTCACAAAAGCTTAAGCTTGCATTTAAAAACAAAAACAAAAATGCACTGTAATAGATTGAATAGCAGTTGTCTGCCAGCTTCTGTGTCAGGCTCACAGTGGATACTGTGCCCACTTGCCCAGTGCCACCACTCATATCTGGTGTCACAATAGCTTAAGCTTGCATTTAAAAACATTTTTTTTCACTGTAATAGATTGAATAGCAGTTAATTGTCTGCCAGCTTCTGTGTCAGGCTCACAGTGGATACTGTGCCCACTTGCCCAGTGACACTACTCATATCTGGTGTCACAATAGCTTAAGCTTGCATTTAAAAACAAAAATGTGTTTTCACTGTAATAGATTGAATAGCAGTTAGTTGTCTGCCAGCTTCTGTGTCAGGCTCACAGTGGATACTGTGCCCACTTGCCCAGTGCCACCACTCATATCTGGTGTCACAATAGCTTAAGCTTGCATTTAAAAAAAAATCATTTCACTGTAATAGATTGAATAGCAGTTAGTTGTCTGCCAGCTTCTGTGTCAGGCTCACAGTGGATACTGTGCCCACTTGCCCAGTGCCACTACCCATATCTGGTGTCACAATAGCTTAAGCTTGCATTTAAAAACAAAAACAAAAATGCACTGTAATAGATTGAATAGCAGTTAGTTGTCTGCCAGCTTCTGTGTCAGGCTCACAGTGGATACTGTGCCCACTTGCCCAGTGCCACCACTCATATCTGGTGTCACAATAGCTTAAGCTTGCATTTAAAAACATTTTTTTCCACTGTAATAGATTGAATAGCAGTTAGTTGTCTGCCAGCTTCTGTGTCAGGCTCACAGTGGATACTGTGCCCACTTGCCCAGTGCCACCACTCATATCTGGTGTCACACTAGCTTAAGCTTGCATTTAAAAACAAAAAAAATCACTTTAATAGATTGAATAGCAGTTAGTTGTCTGCCAGCTTCTGTGTCAGACTCACAGTGGATACTGTGCCCACTTGCCCAGTGCCACAACTCATATCTAGTGTCACAATAGCTTAAGCTTGCATTTAAAAACAAAACTTTTTTCACTGTAATAGATTGAATAGCAGTTAGTTGTCTGCCAGCTTATGTGTCAGGCTCACAGTGGATACTGTGCCCACTTGCCCAGTGCCACCACTCATACCTGGTGTCACAATAGCTTAAGCTTGCATTTAAAAACAAAAAAAATGTATTTTCACTGTAACAAATTGAATAGCAGTTAGTTGTCTGCCAGCTTCTGTGTCAGGCTCACAGTGGATACTGTGCCCACTTGCCCAGTGCCACCACTCATATCTGGTGTCACAATAGCTTAAGCTTGCATTTAAAAACAAAAATTAGTTTTCACTGTAATAGATTGAATAGCAGTTAGTTGTCTGCCAGCTTCTGTGTCAGGCTCACAGTGGATACTGTGCCCACTTGCCCAGTGCCACCACTCATATCTGGTGTCACAATAGCTTAAGCTTGCATTTAAAAACAAAAAAAATCATTTCACTGTAATAGATTGAATAGCAGTTAGTTGTCTGCCAGCTTCTGTGTCAGGCTCACAGTGGATACTGTGCCCACTTGCCCAGTGCCACCACTCATATCTGGTGTCACAATAGCTTAAGCTTGCATTTAAAAACATTTTTTTTCACTGTAATAGATTGAATAGCAGTTAATTGTCTGCCAGCTTCTGTGTCAGGCTCACAGTGGATACTGTGCCCACTTGCCCAGTGCCACCACTCATATCTGGTGTCACAATAGCTTAAGCTTGCATTTAAAAACAAAAAAATCATTTCACTGTAATAGATTGAATAGCAGTTAGTTGTCTGCCAGCTTCTGTGTCAGGCTCACAGTGGATACTGTGCCTACTTGCCCAGTGCCACTACCCATATCTGGTGTCACAATAGCTTAAGCTTGCATTTAAAAACAAAAACAAAAATGCACTGTAATAGATTGAATAGCAGTTAGTTTTCTGCCAGCTTCTGTGTCATGCTCACAGTGGATACTGTGCCCACTTGCCCAGTGCCACCACTCATATCTGGTGTCACAATAGCTTAAGCTTGCATTTAAAAACATTTTTTTCACTGTAATAGATTGAATAGCAGTTAGTTGTCTGCCAGCTTCTGTGTCAGGCTCACAGTGGATACTGTGCCCACTTGCCCAGTGCCACCACTCATATCTGGTGTCACACTAGCCTAAGCTTGCATTTAAAAACAAAAAAAATCACTTTAATAGATTGAATAGCAGTTAGTTGTCTGCCAGCTTCTGTGTCAGACTCACAGTGAATACTGTGCCCACTTGCCCAGTGCCACAACTCATATCTGGTGTCACAATAGCTTAAGCTTGCATTTAAAAACAAAACTTTTTTAACTGTAATAGATTGAATAGCAGTTAGTTGTCTGCCAGCTTATGTGTCAGGCTCACAGTGGATACTGTGCCCACTTGCCCAGTGCCACCACTCATACCTGGTGTCACAATAGCTTAAGCTTGCATTTAAAAACAAAAAAATGTATTTTCACTGTAACAGATTGAATAGCAGTTAGTTGTCTGCCAGCTTCTGTGTCAGGCTCACAGTGGATACTGTGCCCACTTGCCCAGTGCCACCACTCATATCTGGTGTCACAATAGCTTAAGCTTGCATTTAAAAACAAAAATTTGTTTTCACTGTAATAGATTGAATAGCAGTTAGTTGTCTGCCAGCTTCTGTGTCAGGCTCACAGTGGATACTGTGCCCACTTGCCCAGTGCCACCACTCATATCTGGTGTCACAATAGCTTAAGCTTGCATTTAAAAACAAAAACATTTGTTTCACTGTAATAGATTGAATAGCAGTTAGTTGTCTGCCAGCTTCTGTGTCAGACTCACAGTGGATACTGTGCCCACTTGCCCAGTGCCACAACTCATATCTGGTGTCACAATAGCTTAAGCTTGCATTTAAAAACAAAACTTTTTTCACTGTAATAGATTGAATAGCAGTTAGTTGTCTGCCAGCTTATGTGTCAGGCTCACAGTGGATACTGTGCCCACTTGCCCAGTGCCACCACTCATACCTGGTGTCACAATAGCTTAAGCTTGCATTTAAAAACAAAAAAATGTATTTTCACTGTAACAAATTGAATAGCAGTTAGTTGTCTGCCAGCTTCTGTGTCAGGCTCACAGTGGATACTGTGCCCACTTGCCCAGTGCCTCCACTCATATCTGGTGTCACAATAGCTTAAGCTTGCATTTAAAAACAAAAAATTGTTTTCACTGTAATAGATTGAATAGCAGTTAGTTGTCTGCCAGCTTCTGTGTCAGGCTCACAGTGGATACTGTGCCCACTTGCCCAGTGCCACAACTCATATCTGGTGTCACAATAGCTTAAGCTTGCATTTAAAAACAAAACTTTTTTCACTGTAATAGATTGAATAGCAGTTAGTTGTCTGCCAGCTTATGTGTCAGGCTCACAGTGGATACTGTGCCCACTTGCCCAGTGCCACAACTCATATCTGGTGTCACAATAGCTTAAGCTTGCATTTAAAAACAAAACTTTTTTCACTGTAATAGATTGAATAGCAGTTAGTTGTCTGCCAGCTTCTGTGTCAGACTCACAGTGAATACTGTGCCCACTTGCCCAGTGCCACAACTCATATCTGGTGTCACAATAGCTTAAGCTTGCATTTAAAAACAAAACTTTTTTAACTGTAATAGATTGAATAGCAGTTAGTTGTCTGCCAGCTTATGTGTCAGGCTCACAGTGGATACTGTGCCCACTTGCCCAGTGCCACCACTCATACCTGGTGTCACAATAGCTTAAGCTTGCATTTAAAAACAAAAAAATGTATTTTCACTGTAACAGATTGAATAGCAGTTAGTTGTCTGCCAGCTTCTGTGTCAGGCTCACAGTGGATACTGTGCCCACTTGCCCAGTGCCACCACTCATATCTGGTGTCACAATAGCTTAAGCTTGCATTTAAAAACAAAAATTTGTTTTCACTGTAATAGATTGAATAGCAGTTAGTTGTCTGCCAGCTTCTGTGTCAGGCTCACAGTGGATACTGTGCCCACTTGCCCAGTGCCACCACTCATATCTGGTGTCACAATAGCTTAAGCTTGCATTTAAAAACAAAAACATTTGTTTCACTGTAATAGATTGAATAGCAGTTAGTTGTCTGCCAGCTTCTGTGTCAGACTCACAGTGGATACTGTGCCCACTTGCCCAGTGCCACAACTCATATCTGGTGTCACAATAGCTTAAGCTTGCATTTAAAAACAAAACTTTTTTCACTGTAATAGATTGAATAGCAGTTAGTTGTCTGCCAGCTTATGTGTCAGGCTCACAGTGGATACTGTGCCCACTTGCCCAGTGCCACCACTCATACCTGGTGTCACAATAGCTTAAGCTTGCATTTAAAAACAAAAAAATGTATTTTCACTGTAACAAATTGAATAGCAGTTAGTTGTCTGCCAGCTTCTGTGTCAGGCTCACAGTGGATACTGTGCCCACTTGCCCAGTGCCTCCACTCATATCTGGTGTCACAATAGCTTAAGCTTGCATTTAAAAACAAAAAATTGTTTTCACTGTAATAGATTGAATAGCAGTTAGTTGTCTGCCAGCTTCTGTGTCAGGCTCACAGTGGATACTGTGCCCACTTGCCCAGTGCCACAACTCATATCTGGTGTCACAATAGCTTAAGCTTGCATTTAAAAACAAAACTTTTTTCACTGTAATAGATTGAATAGCAGTTAGTTGTCTGCCAGCTTATGTGTCAGGCTCACAGTGGATACTGTGCCCACTTGCCCAGTGCCACAACTCATATCTGGTGTCACAATAGCTTAAGCTTGCATTTAAAAACAAAACTTTTTTCACTGTAATAGATTGAATAGCAGTTAGTTGTCTGCCAGCTTCTGTGTCAGGCTCACAGTGGATACTGTGCCCACTTGCCCAGTGCCACCACTCATACCTGGTGTCACAATAGCTTAAGCTTGCATTTAAAAACAAAAAATGTATTTTCACTGTAACAGATTGAATAGCAGTTAGTTGTCTGCCAGCTTCTGTGTCAGGCTCACAGTGGATACTGTGCCCACTTGCCCAGTGCCACCACTCATATCTGGTGTCACAATAGCTTAAGCTTGCATTTAAAAACAAAAATTTATTTTCACTGTAATAGATTGAATAGCAGTTAGTTGTCTGCCAGCTTCTGTGTCAGGCTCACAGTGGATACTGTGCCCACTTGCCCAGTGCTACCACTCATATCTGGTGTCACAATAGCTTAAGCTTGCATTTAAAAACAAAAAAAATTCACTGTAATAGATTGAATAGCAGTTAGTTGTCTGCCAGCTTCTGTGTCAGGATCACAGTGGATACTGTGCCCACTTGCCCAGTGCCACCACTCATATCTGGTGTCACGATAGCTTAAGCTTGCATTTAAAAACAAAAACATTTGTTTCACTGTAATAGATTGAATAGCAGTTAGTTGTCTGCCAGCTTCTGTGTCAGGATCACAGTGGATACTCTGCCCACTTGCCCAGTGCCACCACACATATCTGGTGTCACAATAGCTTAAGCTTGCATTTAAAAACAATTTATTTTTTCACTGTAATAGATTGAATAGCAGTTAGTTGTCTGCCAGCTTCTGTGTCATGCTCACAGTAAATACTGTGCCCACTTGCCCAGTGCCACCACTCATATCTGGTGTCACAAAAGCTTAAGCTTGCATTTAAAAACAAAAACAAAAATGCACTGTAATAGATTGAATAGCAGTTGTCTGCCAGCTTCTGTGTCAGGCTCACAGTGGATACTGTGCCCACTTGCCCAGTGCCACCACTCATATCTGGTGTCACAATAGCTTAAGCTTGCATTTAAAAACATTTTTTTTCACTGTAATAGATTGAATAGCAGTTAATTGTCTGCCAGCTTCTGTGTCAGGCTCACAGTGGATACTGTGCCCACTTGCCCAGTGACACTACTCATATCTGGTGTCACAATAACTTAAGCTTGCATTTAAAAACAAAAATGTGTTTCACTGTAATAGATTGAATAGCAGTTAGTTGTCTGCCAGCTTCTGTGTCAGGCTCACAGTGGATACTGTGCCCACTTGCCCAGTGCCACCACTCATATCTGGTGTCACAATAGCTTAAGCTTGCATTTAAAAAAAAAAATCATTTCACTGTAATAGATTGAATAGCAGTTAGTTGTCTGCCAGCTTCTGTGTCAGGCTCACAGTGGATACTGTGCCCACTTGCCCAGTGCCACTACCCATATCTGGTGTCACAATAGCTTAAGCTTGCATTTAAAAACAAAAACAAAAATGCACTGTAATAGATTGAATAGCAGTTAGTTGTCTGCCAGCTTCTGTGTCAGGCTCACAGTGGATACTGTGCCCACTTGCCCAGTGCCACCACTCATATCTGGTGTCACAATAGCTTAAGCTTGCATTTAAAAACAAAACTTTTTTCACTGTAATAGATTGAATAGCAGTTAGTTTTCTGCCAGCTTCTTTGTCATGCTCACAGTGGATACTGTGCCCACTTGCCCAGTGCCACCACTCATATCTGGTGTCACAATAGCTTAAGCTTGCATTTAAAAACATTTTTTTTCCACTGTAATAGATTGAATAGCAGTTAGTTGTCTGCCAGCTTCTGTGTCAGGCTCACAGTGGATACTGTGCCCACTTGCCCAGTGCCACCACTCATATCTGGTGTCACACTAGCTTAAGCTTGCATTTAAAAACAAAAAAAATCACTTTAATAGATTGAATAGCAGTTAGTTGTCTGCCAGCTTCTGTGTCAGACTCACAGTGGATACTGTGCCCACTTGCCCAGTGCCACAACTCATATCTAGTGTCACAATAGCTTAAGCTTGCATTTAAAAACAAAACTTTTTTCACTGTAATAGATTGAATAGCAGTTAGTTGTCTGCCAGCTTATGTGTCAGGCTCACAGTGGATACTGTGCCCACTTGCCCAGTGCCACCACTCATACCTGGTGTCACAATAGCTTAAGCTTGCATTTAAAAACAAAAAAAATGTATTTTCACTGTAACAAATTGAATAGCAGTTAGTTGTCTGCCAGCTTCTGTGTCAGGCTCACAGTGGATACTGTGCCCACTTGCCCAGTGCCACCCCTCATATCTGGTGTCACAATAGCTTAAGCTTGCATTTAAAAACAAAAATTTGTTTTCACTGTAATAGATTGAATAGCAGTTAGTTGTCTGCCAGCTTCTGTGTCAGGCTCACAGTGGATACTGTGCCCACTTGCCCAGTGCCACCACTCATATCTGGTGTCACAATAGCTTAAGCTTGCATTTAAAAACAAAAAAAATCATTTCACTGTAATAGATTGAATAGCAGTTAGTTGTCTGCCAGCTTCTGTGTCAGGCTCACAGTGGATACTGTGCCCACTTGCCCAGTGCCACCACTCATATCTGGTGTCACAATAGCTTAAGCTTGCATTTAAAAACATTTTTTTTTCACTGTAATAGATTGAATAGCAGTTAATTGTCTGCCAGCTTCTGTGTCAGGCTCACAGTGGATACTGTGCCCACTTGCCCAGTGCCACCACTCATATCTGGTGTCACAATAGCTTAAGCTTGCATTTAAAAACAAAAAAAATCATTTCACTGTAATAGATTGAATAGCAGTTAGTTGTCTGCCAGCTTCTGTGTCAGGCTCACAGTGGATACTGTGCTTACTTGCCCAGTGCCACTACCCATATCTGGTGTCACAATAGCTTAAGCTTGCATTTAAAAACAAAAACAAAAATGCACTGTAATAGATTGAATAGCAGTTAGTTTTCTGCCAGCTTCTGTGTCATGCTCACAGTGGATACTGTGCCCACTTGCCCAGTGCCACCACTCATATCTGGTGTCACAATAGCTTAAGCTTGCATTTAAAAACATTTTTTTCACTGTAATAGATTGAATAGCAGTTAGTTGTCTGCCAGCTTCTGTGTCAGGATCACAGTGGATACTCTGCCCACTTGCCCAGTGCCACCACACATATCTGGTGTCACAATAGCTTAAGCTTGCATTTAAAAACAATTTATTTTTTCACTGTAATAGATTGAATAGCAGTTAGTTGTCTGCCAGCTTCTGTGTCATGCTCACAGTAAATACTGTGCCCACTTGCCCAGTGCCACCACTCATATCTGGTGTCACAAAAGCTTAAGCTTGCATTTAAAAACAAAAACAAAAATGCACTGTAATAGATTGAATAGCAGTTGTCTGCCAGCTTCTGTGTCAGGCTCACAGTGGATACTGTGCCCACTTGCCCAGTGCCACCACTCATATCTGGTGTCACAATAGCTTAAGCTTGCATTTAAAAACATTTTTTTTCACTGTAATAGATTGAATAGCAGTTAATTGTCTGCCAGCTTCTGTGTCAGGCTCACAGTGGATACTGTGCCCACTTGCCCAGTGACACTACTCATATCTGGTGTCACAATAGCTTAAGCTTGCATTTAAAAACAAAAATGTGTTTTCACTGTAATAGATTGAATAGCAGTTAGTTGTCTGCCAGCTTCTGTGTCAGGCTCACAGTGGATACTGTGCCCACTTGCCCAGTGCCACCACTCATATCTGGTGTCACAATAGCTTAAGCTTGCATTTAAAAAAAAAATCATTTCACTGTAATAGATTGAATAGCAGTTAGTTGTCTGCCAGCTTCTGTGTCAGGCTCACAGTGGATACTGTGCCCACTTGCCCAGTGCCACTACCCATATCTGGTGTCACAATAGCTTAAGCTTGCATTTAAAAACAAAAACAAAAATGCACTGTAATAGATTGAATAGCAGTTAGTTGTCTGCCAGCTTCTGTGTCAGGCTCACAGTGGATACTGTGCCCACTTGCCCAGTGCCACCACTCATATCTGGTGTCACAATAGCTTAAGCTTGCATTTAAAAACATTTTTTTCCACTGTAATAGATTGAATAGCAGTTAGTTGTCTGCCAGCTTCTGTGTCAGGCTCACAGTGGATACTGTGCCCACTTGCCCAGTGCCACCACTCATATCTGGTGTCACACTAGCTTAAGCTTGCATTTAAAAACAAAAAAAATCACTTTAATAGATTGAATAGCAGTTAGTTGTCTGCCAGCTTCTGTGTCAGACTCACAGTGGATACTGTGCCCACTTGCCCAGTGCCACAACTCATATCTAGTGTCACAATAGCTTAAGCTTGCATTTAAAAACAAAACTTTTTTCACTGTAATAGATTGAATAGCAGTTAGTTGTCTGCCAGCTTATGTGTCAGGCTCACAGTGGATACTGTGCCCACTTGCCCAGTGCCACCACTCATACCTGGTGTCACAATAGCTTAAGCTTGCATTTAAAAACAAAAAAAATGTATTTTCACTGTAACAAATTGAATAGCAGTTAGTTGTCTGCCAGCTTCTGTGTCAGGCTCACAGTGGATACTGTGCCCACTTGCCCAGTGCCACCACTCATATCTGGTGTCACAATAGCTTAAGCTTGCATTTAAAAACAAAACTTTTTTCACTGTAATAGATTGAATAGCAGTTAGTTGTCTGCCAGCTTATGTGTCAGGCTCACAGTGGATACTGTGCCCACTTGCCCAGTGCCACCACTCATACCTGGTGTCACAATAGCTTAAGCTTGCATTTAAAAACAAAAAAAATGTATTTTCACTGTAACAAATTGAATAGCAGTTAGTTGTCTGCCAGCTTCTGTGTCAGGCTCACAGTGGATACTGTGCCCACTTGCCCAGTGCCACCCCTCATATCTGGTGTCACAATAGCTTAAGCTTGCATTTAAAAACAAAAATTTGTTTTCACTGTAATAGATTGAATAGCAGTTAGTTGTCTGCCAGCTTCTGTGTCAGGCTCACAGTGGATACTGTGCCCACTTGCCCAGTGCCACCACTCATATCTGGTGTCACAATAGCTTAAGCTTGCATTTAAAAACAAAAAAAATCATTTCACTGTAATAGATTGAATAGCAGTTAGTTGTCTGCCAGCTTCTGTGTCAGGCTCACAGTGGATACTGTGCCCACTTGCCCAGTGCCACCACTCATATCTGGTGTCACAATAGCTTAAGCTTGCATTTAAAAACATTTTTTTTTCACTGTAATAGATTGAATAGCAGTTAATTGTCTGCCAGCTTCTGTGTCAGGCTCACAGTGGATACTGTGCCCACTTGCCCAGTGCCACCACTCATATCTGGTGTCACAATAGCTTAAGCTTGCATTTAAAAACAAAAAAAATCATTTCACTGTAATAGATTGAATAGCAGTTAGTTGTCTGCCAGCTTCTGTGTCAGGCTCACAGTGGATACTGTGCTTACTTGCCCAGTGCCACTACCCATATCTGGTGTCACAATAGCTTAAGCTTGCATTTAAAAACAAAAACAAAAATGCACTGTAATAGATTGAATAGCAGTTAGTTTTCTGCCAGCTTCTGTGTCATGCTCACAGTGGATACTGTGCCCACTTGCCCAGTGCCACCACTCATATCTGGTGTCACAATAGCTTAAGCTTGCATTTAAAAACATTTTTTTCACTGTAATAGATTGAATAGCAGTTAGTTGTCTGCCAGCTTCTGTGTCAGGATCACAGTGGATACTCTGCCCACTTGCCCAGTGCCACGACACATATCTGGTGTCACAATAGCTTAAGCTTGCATTTAAAAACAATTTATTTTTTCACTGTAATAGATTGAATAGCAGTTAGTTGTCTGCCAGCTTCTGTGTCATGCTCACAGTAAATACTGTGCCCACTTGCCCAGTGCCACCACTCATATCTGGTGTCACAAAAGCTTAAGCTTGCATTTAAAAACAAAAACAAAAATGCACTGTAATAGATTGAATAGCAGTTGTCTGCCAGCTTCTGTGTCAGGCTCACAGTGGATACTGTGCCCACTTGCCCAGTGCCACCACTCATATCTGGTGTCACAATAGCTTAAGCTTGCATTTAAAAACATTTTTTTTCACTGTAATAGATTGAATAGCAGTTAATTGTCTGCCAGCTTCTGTGTCAGGCTCACAGTGGATACTGTGCCCACTTGCCCAGTGACACTACTCATATCTGGTGTCACAATAGCTTAAGCTTGCATTTAAAAACAAAAATGTGTTTTCACTGTAATAGATTGAATAGCAGTTAGTTGTCTGCCAGCTTCTGTGTCAGGCTCACAGTGGATACTGTGCCCACTTGCCCAGTGCCACCACTCATATCTGGTGTCACAATAGCTTAAGCTTGCATTTAAAAAAAAAATCATTTCACTGTAATAGATTGAATAGCAGTTAGTTGTCTGCCAGCTTCTGTGTCAGGCTCACAGTGGATACTGTGCCCACTTGCCCAGTGCCACTACCCATATCTGGTGTCACAATAGCTTAAGCTTGCATTTAAAAACAAAAACAAAAATGCACTGTAATAGATTGAATAGCAGTTAGTTGTCTGCCAGCTTCTGTGTCAGGCTCACAGTGGATACTGTGCCCACTTGCCCAGTGCCACCACTCATATCTGGTGTCACAATAGCTTAAGCTTGCATTTAAAAACATTTTTTTCCACTGTAATAGATTGAATAGCAGTTAGTTGTCTGCCAGCTTCTGTGTCAGGCTCACAGTGGATACTGTGCCCACTTGCCCAGTGCCACCACTCATATCTGGTGTCACACTAGCTTAAGCTTGCATTTAAAAACAAAAAAAATCACTTTAATAGATTGAATAGCAGTTAGTTGTCTGCCAGCTTCTGTGTCAGACTCACAGTGGATACTGTGCCCACTTGCCCAGTGCCACAACTCATATCTAGTGTCACAATAGCTTAAGCTTGCATTTAAAAACAAAACTTTTTTCACTGTAATAGATTGAATAGCAGTTAGTTGTCTGCCAGCTTATGTGTCAGGCTCACAGTGGATACTGTGCCCACTTGCCCAGTGCCACCACTCATACCTGGTGTCACAATAGCTTAAGCTTGCATTTAAAAACAAAAAAAATGTATTTTCACTGTAACAAATTGAATAGCAGTTAGTTGTCTGCCAGCTTCTGTGTCAGGCTCACAGTGGATACTGTGCCCACTTGCCCAGTGCCACCACTCATATCTGGTGTCACAATAGCTTAAGCTTGCATTTAAAAACAAAAATTTGTTTTCACTGTAATAGATTGAATAGCAGTTAGTTGTCTGCCAGCTTCTGTGTCAGGCTCACAGTGGATACTGTGCCCACTTGCCCAGTGCCACCACTCATATCTGGTGTCACAATAGCTTAAGCTTGCATTTAAAAACAAAAAAAATCATTTCACTGTAATAGATTGAATAGCAGTTAGTTGTCTGCCAGCTTCTGTGTCAGGCTCACAGTGGATACTGTGCCCACTTGCCCAGTGCCACCACTCATATCTGGTGTCACAATAGCTTAAGCTTGCATTTAAAAACATTTTTTTTTCACTGTAATAGATTGAATAGCAGTTAATTGTCTGCCAGCTTCTGTGTCAGGCTCACAGTGGATACTGTGCCCACTTGCCCAGTGCCACCACTCATATCTGGTGTCACAATAGCTTAAGCTTGCATTTAAAAACAAAAAAAATCATTTCACTGTAATAGATTGAATAGCAGTTAGTTGTCTGCCAGCTTCTGTGTCAGGCTCACAGTGGATACTGTGCCTACTTGCCCAGTGCCACTACCCATATCTGGTGTCACAATAGCTTAAGCTTGCATTTAAAACAAAAACAAAAATGCACTGTAATAGATTGAATAGCAGTTAGTTTTCTGCCAGCTTCTGTGTCATGCTCACAGTGGATACTGTGCCCACTTGCCCAGTGCCACCACTCATATCTGGTGTCACAATAGCTTAAGCTTGCATTTAAAAACATTTTTTTCACTGTAATAGATTGAATAGCAGTTAGTTGTCTGCCAGCTTCTGTGTCAGGCTCACAGTGGATACTGTGCCCACTTGCCCAGTGCCACCACTCATATCTGGTGTCACACTAGCCTAAGCTTGCATTTAAAAACAAAAAAAATCACTTTAATAGATTGAATAGCAGTTAGTTGTCTGCCAGCTTCTGTGTCAGACTCACAGTGAATACTGTGCCCACTTGCCCAGTGCCACAACTCATATCTGGTGTCACAATAGCTTAAGCTTGCATTTAAAAACAAAACTTTTTTCACTGTAATAGATTGAATAGCAGTTAGTTGTCTGCCAGCTTATGTGTCAGGCTCACAGTGGATACTGTGCCCACTTGCCCAGTGCCACCACTCATACCTGGTGTCACAATAGCTTAAGCTTGCATTTAAAAACAAAAAAATGTATTTTCACTGTAACAGATTGAATAGCAGTTAGTTGTCTGCCAGCTTCTGTGTCAGGCTCACAGTGGATACTGTGCCCACTTGCCCAGTGCCACCACTCATATCTGGTGTCACAATAGCTTAAGCTTGCAT